>NC_069683.1:39527491-40177283 GCF_023699985.2 Odocoileus virginianus | reverse complement strand
CATTATCCTCACAAATAAAGTTCTCAGCAGCAGATACTGTATGCTATGGTTTCTTCTATGTGAGTGATTCCCTCTCATGCCTAACTCTTTGGGGAAATAGTATTTCCTGTATTTTACCCTGTTGACATGGCCCTAGTCTCTAGTCTACTTTGCTCTGAGTCTTGGGTATATTGGCACTGGAAAACGATTTCATGGAACTTTTGTTTATTGTGATTTGTAAAAATTCAGAATCTTGTCCTTTCAAAATTTCATTTGAGTCAAACTCTTTTTCCGTGCACTCTTATTTAAAGGAAGTTACTGTTCATTTAATACCCACCGAATACTAAGTGGTACTAGCACATATATTAATTTAATCTTCAGGAAGATGTGTTGTTTCTAATTCTACAGATGGGGACAAGGCGCCTCAGAGAGTTAAGCAACTTGTCAAGTTCACAGATCTAGTAAATGAGAGGTCTGGGATTTAAATCCCTACTCTAAATCATTTTATGAATCCACATTTTTCCTTCTGGCAGTAGATTATGTTAAGATTGGTAGCAGTTTTCTAGGTCTAGGCACTGGATGGATGCAAATAAAAGATTTACTTTTGAAGAAATTAAAAAAACTAATAGACAAGGCATATTAAAGTGTTTCTATTTTGGGAGATTGTGAGGTGGTGCTTATGTGAGAAGAAGAAACAAAACTGGATAGTGCAGATTTTTTTTCTCATAGAAAAGCTTGGGAAAACTAGAACTTCAGTGACTTGATAGGTGTGCATATAGGTACTTGGTAAAGAACCCCTTAGTGTGCAAGACAGTCAGTAGTCATACATGTCTTCTATAATGATAATGCAAATAATTCTGTGCAGTGATCCATGGAAACATTGGATTCTAATATTCTCCTGGAACTGTTTATGATAATATGTTACCACCAAGTGCAAGCATGAAACTTAAAGCAAATTGCTATAAGGAGTAGGGAAGGGTGGCGGAGGTAGTGAGGGAAAAATACAAGATAGCAGTACTTTATATGTGAAACCAGACTTGTTGGTGTATATTAACAATGTGGAAATTTGGGTTAGTAGTGAAAACCTTTCTTCAACTTTCACAGTTACAATTTATAAAAATGAATGCCCTTGTGTATGAACTTTTTCTGTCCCGCCCTGCCAGAAGTTAGGATGTATGTAATGTTATATGGTTGTCAGATTTTAAGAGAATATCTAAATTAACTCTGCCTTCCTACAGTGAATTCTAGATGTGTGATGTATTAAAATGTATACTGCTTAAGTACTTCATCTAATTTTTCCTCAAGGCTATCCTTAACACCTACTTTTTCAGTGAAACAGCTCCAGTTGCATATGATGCTTCTGGTATGACTTTTCTGGTAAGAGCTGTAAAGGTAGAAATTGGGTCTCATATTATCTGGACCTTTGAAATGAACGGGAATTGACATCTGTATTTTATCTCACAATTGTCTGTATTAGAATGTAGTTGAATGCTGTTCATCTAGGTTAATCAGAAAAAGCATGCCAGGGCAAGCATTTTGTTGTTCAGTCACTCAGTTGTGTCTGACTCTTTGCAACCCCATGGATTGTAGCACGCCTGGCTTCCCTGTCCTTCACCATCTCCTGGAGCTTGCTCAAACTCACTTCCATTGAGTCGGTGATGCCATCCAGCCATCTTGTCCTCTGTCATCTCCTTCTCCTCCTGCCTTCAATCTTTCCCAGCATCAGAGTCTTTTCTAATGAGTCAGCTCTTCGCATCAGGAGGCCAAAATATTGGAGCTTCAGCTTCAGCATCTGTCCTTCCAGTGAATATTCTGGATTGATTTCCTTCAGGATTGACTGGTTTGATCTCGTTGCAGTCCAAAGGACTCTCAAGAGTCTTCTCCAACACCATAGTTGTCAGGACCATGATCTTTCAGGGGAAGCATAGATCATTAGTAACCAACAAATATTTATTATAAGATTTACTGCATGAAAATGACAGTGAATCTTTAAGATTTGTATTCCAATAGCTTTGACTACTTCTGTAACCAATTTCACTGTTAAAGAGTCAAATGGATTGGTTAGAAGGTTACCTGCTCTCCTTTCTGCTCCCCTCTCTCCTTTTATAGTTGTCAATCAGTAATTGAGTATTTTGAATCCTAGAAGCAGAAAGGAAGGAAAAAGGGGAAAAGGAAAGACAGAAAATTCTTTGACTATGCTTGGATTAAATGAATATCTAGAATATCTAATTTAAATATTAAAAATAAAGCTCTATAGGAAGTATATGAACTAGTAAAAATTCAGATAATTGAAAACAGTTAATTCATTTAAGTTAGATTTATTATCAGTTACCTCTAATTCTTGTAGCATATTCCCTGGATTTAGATCACTTGAGTTTAAATTCTGCCTTCTGTATTTACTAGGTGTGACCTTAGGCAAGTTTTAATATTTTTTAAATAAACATTTTCATGCCTTGGTTTCTTTTTATGTAGAACATGGATAATATGCGTTACCTAACTCCTGTAATTGTTTTGAGGGCTAGGTGAGATAATACACGTAACAGTGCTCAGCAATACTTTCTAAACATCTAGCAAATACTATTTATGTATCTTTTCAATCATCTCTTCAACATCTATCCATCCATCCCTAGCTGTTCATCTGTCTGTCCATCTATCCATTTTTTTTAATGTTTTTAACAACAGATTGATGATTTGTTTTCCCACAGAATATGTAGAACTTTTGAAGTATAAAATGAATTTAATTAACCAGAGGGTGGGGGAAGAGGAGACAGCCCGGAAGAATCAAGTTATGTGCAAAGATCTAGAAGTTTTACTTTAAATCCTCCAGCTAAATGAATACCCTAAATTTATTTCCACCAGTTCATTTAATAAAATTTATATGGATGCATGGGACAAGTGCTCGGGCCTGGTGCACTGGGAAGACCCAGAGGGAGCAGGTAGAGAGGGAGGTGGGAGGGGGGATCGGGATGGGGAATACATGTAAATCTATGGCTGATTCATGTCAATGTATGACAAAACCCACTACAATATTGTAAAGTAATTAGCCTCCAACTAATAAAAATAAATGAAAAAAATTAAAAAAAAATTTATGGAGTGTTTTCTTTGTGTAAAATAAGTACTAGGTGCTGTGGGAATACAGAGAAGTCTAGTATTTTGTTCTTTTCCTGGAAAAGTTTGTAATCTGATTGGGATTACTGGCTCAGGTGGTAAACAATCTGTCTAAAATGCAGGAGATCTGGGTTCAATCCTTGGGTCAGAAAGATCCCCTGGAGAAGGGAAGGGCTACCCACTCCAATATTCGTGCCTGGAGAATTCCATGGATAGAGGAGCCTGGAGAGCTGCAGTCCATGGATTGCAAAGAATTGGACATGACTGAGCAACTAATGCATAAAAATATAATTATAGTATATATTTAAAAAAGATTGTTTAAGATAGTATGCATTGTGTTGAATAGGTTATATAAAAAATAAAATTTCAGGGTATTTATTAGAAGTGATTAGAAGATGGGTGGATCTAGTTACCTGGAATAGGCTCAATTAGTTTCCTAGTGATAAGAAAGGAAGGCTAAGGAAATAGGGAAAGACAGGCAAAGCAAAGGCTGGGAGGTAGCAATTAAGTGAAGTCTGAGTGTATCAGTCTAGTAGAGTAGAAGGTTAAAGTGTAGACTACTAGAAGATAAGCTTAGAAAGATTGATTGGCTCTGGATGGAGGGCCTTGAATGCCAGCATCAGGAGTTTGGACTTCTTCTGTTGTCAGAGGTGAGCCACTGATTTTTCTCGTTCAAGGGAATGGCTTAATTCTGGGGGTGGCAGTAAGACTGATTTGGAGGTGGAGATACTGAAATTAAGAATATCAGTTTACAGTCTGTTGTAAGAGTCAAGGTATGAAGTATAATAAAGCCCTGTACGAAGGTGATCATGAGTATGTAAGAAGGTATGAGCATGAGAAGCATTATTAAGAAGAGTTGATGGAGCTTAACAACAGGCTGGCAATGATGAGTAAGGATAGAAAAGGGGAGATAGATTTGGTGTTCATGTTTTGAACTTGGATGATTCTGAGTGCGATGCTTCCCTGGGTGTGAATGAATGAGGGAGGGTTTTGAGGAAAAGAATGAATCTAATTTTTAAAAAATTATTTATTTGTTATTTTGACCATACTGCATCATTGTTGCTACACAGGAATATTCTCTGTGTCAAACTGAGGTGGGCTACTCTCTAGTTGTGATGCATGGGCTTCTCATTGTGGTTGGTGGCTTCTTTTGTTGCGGAGCACAGACTCTAGGGTGAGCAGGTTTCATTAGTTGTAGTACACGGGCTTAGTTGCCTTGCAGCATGTGGAATTTTCCTGAAGCTGGGATCGAACCCATGTCCCTGCATTTGGCAGGCAGATTCTTAACCATTGATCACCAGGGAAATCCCCTATGAATCTAATTTTAGGTTTTGTTGAATATGACATAGCAAGTATATCTTGGCATAATCTTGATATACTTTTCTAGCAGTCATTTGAAGATTGTTGTATTTCAGGGAGATGAGAGACAGTTCATTGTTGGGAATATAGATATAAAAATAATAATTTAGATATCAAGGACTGATATGTTTGATACAAAGGATATAGAGAAAGAATAATATATGGGTTGGCAGCATTAACATGTGAGTGGCATTTTCTTTGATTATAGAGGTACCTTAATTTAAAAAAAAGCTATTTTCTCATCTCTCCATCCTTAATTTTCCCTCACTCTCCCCCCCCCCCAAATATTACTATTTATCTGCAATGTGTTGTGCAATATACTGAGCACTGGGGATCCATTAATGAACAAGGTAGTCATAACCCCTTTGCTCATGGAACATATAGAATAAACTTAAAAAAATAAAATGAAGTCTTTTAATGTTTTCTGTTTTTCTTCCACTTATCTTAAGCTTTTGATAACATTTATATAAGCATTTGTCCCCATGGGTCTAAAAGACATTCTCTGACAACAGATTTGTCTTCTTTTTGTGGACACTTTATATTTTTACTATATTGTGAGGAATATTCTGTAGGATCATAATTTTAGGAATATATTTCTCATCACTGAAGTTGAAAAATACTGATTGAACCACATGACCCACTCCCATCTCCTACCACCCTCTTTGCAGAGTTTTTTTATTGTGTTAATCTTATAAGTAAGACCCTTTGGGAAAAGACCTTTTTGGCAAGATGAAGGGAAAAGATCTTTCCTTTTAGAATAATCTTACTTCTCACATTCAGATTTCTCTTAATGATATGAAATTTATTTCTAATCATAATAAAACTTGTAACTGGACTTTAGACTTTCCCTTTCTCCTATTTCTTCTATCTGTATTCTGCTTTTAATTTTGCCATGAAGTCAATCCAGTACTTTCATTTCACCCTTCTCCACTCTTTACTAATAAAACGGAGGAATGGTGGCCATTTCAGGTTTATAAAGGATGAAAGTATCCTTCTAAGAAATGATCTGTAAATATCTGAACTTAAATGCTGAGATTCAAGCTCAGGGAATCATATGTTGTTGACAGTCCCTAATTCATTTCACTTTCACTCTTTGCTGTGCTTCCCCTTCTCCTTTACGTGATCCATTTTTGATTTAGAGGATTATACCTGAGATTATTTAGAACAGAAGTATCAGGTAAAAAAGAATATCAGTTCAAGTCAATCAGTTCAGTCACTCAGTCGTGTCTGACTCATTGTGACCTCGTGGAGTGCAGCACTTCAGGCCTCCCTGTCCATGACCAACTCCTGGAGTTTACTCAAACTCATCCATTGAGTTGGTGATGCCATCCAACCATCTGATACTCTTTGTTCCCTTCTCCTCCTGCCCTCAATCTTTCCCAGCATCAGGGTCTTTTCAAATGAGTCAGTTCTTTGCATCAGGAGGCCAAAGTATTGGAGTTTCAGCTTTGACATCAGTCCTTCCAATGAATATTCAGGACTGATTTCCTTTAAGATGGACTGATTGGATCTCCTTGCAGTCCAAGGGACTCTCAAGAGTCTTCTCCAACACCACAGTTCGAAAGCATCAATTCTTCGGTGCTCAGCTTTCTTTATAGTGCAACTCTCACATCCATACATGACCACTGGAAAAACCGTAGCCTTAACTAGACAGACCTTTGTTGGTAAAGTAACTTCTCTGCTTTTTAACATGCTATCTAGGTTGGCCACAACTTTTCTTTCAAGGAGTAAGCGTCTTAACTTCATGGCTACAATCACGATCTGCAGTGATATTGGAGACCCTCAAAATAAAGTCTGTCACCATTTCCACTGTTTCTCCATCTATTTGCCATGAAGTGATGGGACCAGATGTCATGATCTTAGTTTTCTGAAAGGCTGAAGCTCTATATAGTCAGCAAAAGCAAGACTGGAAATATCAGACATTATATATAAAATATACTTTTCTGATAAAAAGGAAGACATTCTTTTCTACTGAAGTATAGAATTGATTTACAATGTTGTGCTAGTTTCAGGTATACTGCTAAGTGATTCATATATATATATATATATATATATATATACACACACACACACATATATATGTGTGTGTGTGTGTGTATTCTCTTTGGATTATTTTCCCTTATTGGTTATTACAAGATATTGAATATAATTCTCTGTGCTATACAGTAGGTCCTTGTTGTTTATCTAGTTTATGTATAGTACTATGTGTATGCTAATCCCAAACTCGTAATTTATCCCTTCCCTGTTTCCCCTTTGGCAATTATAAGTTTGTTTTCTATGTCTGTGAATCTATTTCTGTTTTGTAAATAAATTCATTTGTATTGTTTTTTAAGATTTGACATATAAGTGATATCATATGATATTTGCCTTTCTCTGCTGACTTACTTCACTTAAGTATGATTGTCTCTAGGTCTCATTTATGTTGCTGCAAAAGGCATTATTTCATTTTTTATGGCCAAGTAATATTCCATTGTATGTATATACCACATCTTACTTAGCCATTCCTCTGTTGATGGACATTTAGGTTGCATTCATATCTTGACTACTATATACAGTGCTGCAATGAACATTGAGGTGCATGTATCTTTTTGAATTAAAGTTTTTGTCTTTTCTGGTTCAGGAATGGGATTTCTGGATCATATGGTAGCTCTAGTTTTAGTTTTTTAAGGAACCTCTATACTGTTCTCTATAGTGGCTGCATCAATTTGCATTCCCACCTTTTCTCCATATCTTCTCCAGGATTTATTATTTGTAGACTTTTTGATGATGACCATTCTGACCAGTGTGAGGTGATACCTCATTGTAGTTTTGATATACATTTTTTTTCTAATAATTAGCAATGATGAACATATTTTAATGCAAAGAAGGACATTATTGATGAGGAAGAAAACTCCTACGTTAGGAGTGTTTTGAAATGGAAAGATAGTTTCTGCCATATTGGAAAGAATAATGTAAATCTGAATGCTTTAAACTTTGAGTTAGATATAAAATCACTTTAGTAATACCTTTTAAAAAATCAGTTTGGCTGGAGCAACATCTATATTTATGTAGATTACTTAGGAGTTTTCAGCATGTGGGAAAAACATGTCAAATTTTCAGGACTTTAATACTAACCCAGCTCTGGGTTACCAAAATCACTTTCATAGTGGGCCAATCTGGCCACCAAATTTGGGTAAGAATTCCAGATGCTGAGTGTCTCAGCATAAATAAAAATTGTGGACGTGTACCCAGTGCTTGGTTATTTTTGTAAACTTGGATAGAGATAGATACTAATCAATTTTGTGAGGTGAATTTTTGACCTCGGAAATACAGATCACTTTAGAAGACAATAATAAGGCATAACATTTTTATTTTTAGTAAAAATAAGACAAAAGCTTTTGAAGTTTGAATAATACCTGTCTTTTTCAACCTGCTGAAAGGTTTCTAGGGTAGAGAGAAATATCTGAAAGGATAGTTTTTATAATGGTTCTACTGCTAACATATACTTAACCTCGTCAGCAGAGATGGCAGTGATAACAGTTTGTACTCTGTATAAGGCCTTATACTCTGGAAAGTCGTAGTGCTCTTGTTAGTATTTGTATTCACTTTTTATTAATTGATCTTTCTTATTGTTTTCCATTTTAATTTACTGTAAGACTAATAAATCTTGTTCTTAAATAAGAGATTGCATCACAGCATTCAGCATTAAAATGCACTCCTTTTTTGGGGGAAGCCAGATAGATGTGTTTACTCTGTAGAGAGATTTAGATTTGATTTTTTGTTTTCTTCATGGTAATTATGTTTGCACTTTGCTGATCACTAGTTGTGCATTATTACAATGGAAGGTGACAATTTGATTGTCTTCAATTGGAGAAACAAGTAATTTTATATTCACTAAGCTGTCAGGTAACACTAACTCACAGTACTAAGAGCTCCTGGCAATGTGGCTTGGCACCTATATTTAACTGCTTTGATGCTTGTGTAACCTCTGCTGAATCAGAAATACTTTGCCTGCTGGAAATGGTTTTCAGTGTTGTACAATGAGGTTTTCATTAAGTAGACAAACTGAAAATGAACTGCAAAGCCACTGTTGTTTCTCTCCTCCCGTTCCCCCTTGTCCCTCCCCCTTCTCCTCTCCCTCCCCACCCTCGCCTGTTCCCCTCCCGCTTCCTCTTCCTAGTCTTTCTCTTCTTATTTGATAGGAACCTGAAGTTTATACCTTATTTCATTACATGAAAGAAATTGCTGGCTTGCTTTATTTAGCTAAAGGAGAACCTCAGAGATTAGCTTCCTTACATAATTTTGCTCACTGATACCATTTGTGAGCCTTAACTTTTCGAAACTACATAGTAACAATGTTCATTTTTCTCTTTTTTCTGGCAATACTGAAAAGTGAAAATAGAGGTGACAGCTTCCTACCTAGCCTTTCTCCCTGAGAAGTTATTGTTCTGGTTTATAATTTTATTGATAATTGGATAAGATATCCTATAACTTGACTTTTATACTTGTGGGTTTGTTTCAAGCTGACAAAGACATATTTGGTATTTACTTTAAAAATTATGGTTCTCATTTCATGTGAAGAGGAGATTCAAAGTGAATGTATATAAATAAGTTCATTTTGCTATTATTTTAGACAGCTTTCTTTCACTCAAGCCAAATAGAAGTCTTTCATTTGAGGGATAAAGTCATTGTGTATGATTAAAATCCTCTAAGTAAGTATATTTATAGTAGCCATTGTTTGGTTTTTCTCTTATTGTTAGGTGACTGATTTTATTTATGCATTCTGGGCCTGGCTTTCCAAAGCAATGATCTCAACAAGTAATTGGTAGATTAGCTTTGAGAAAAATTCAATATTATTTCTATCAAGCAAAAAGTATAGAGGTTACATGAAGGCAAGTTGTTTTGATCCCAGGAAGAAACTGGATACTCAGAGACACATGTAATAATTATAGGTTTTCCATAGGCAATCCATCAGGCAGGCCAGTCATTAGGCTGGTTGCCTGCCTCTTCCAGCAGATACTAACCAATTAGACAGAGGTGGTTACGTGATGTAACATTATCAGGAGAAACAATTCATGAGTCAAAGCATTCCAAGACATATGAGCTCTAGTCCAAAGAACAGTCTTAAGCTATATAAAGTGACAGCAATATTGTCAGCTAAATATAAACTCTAGAAACACAAACTTTGATGACTTGAGAAGAATCTGTTCCAGGTAGTCCCTGTTTTGTAAGAACCTCAGAAGTCCTTTGAAAACAATTTTGGAGCTTTGGTGTAAAAAATTAGAAGCCTTAGATAAGTCAAACTCCATTAATTTAAGCCCCTTCTTAGACATACTTCAAGGGCTCCAAGCCTTTTTCATTTGCCTCATCACTATTGATTTGACAATTAACTCAAATTAGTGAGTTTTCTTTTAGCAGATATTATCTGTATATGTTACCATATATACTCTGAAAGAGCCACTACAAACGTTAAAAGATAGATTTATAACTCTCCAGGGTAGCTCTGAAAGCAGTAACCTTTCTCATGGAATTTTCTGATTTGTTATTAAGGAGATGGGAGAGGGATAAGAAGCTGGCAGAAGCATAGGGCAGTTTGGATGTAGAGTGAAGGACAGGTGCTAGGGCCGGATAAAACAATACGGAGAGTCCAAAACAGCCCCCAGGCTTGACAGGAGTGAGCTGCGGGTGGGTGGAGAAAAGTTTTAAAAGGTTTATCTTAATTTTAATGTCTGAAAAGGGGCCCTCCCTCGGCCTGTTCCAATACCTAAAGGTGGAAATCAGAGGTTCAGGAAGAGGGTTTTTAAATCACTCTTTGCCCTAGGCTGGGTGGACTGGCATCTTTTGTAGGGGTTTCTGGGTATTGTGCATTTTGGCAGCTGAACATATCTGTTACTCATGCTCCTTAAAATGAGAGGCACTGTGTTGTATTTTTGGAAAATTAGTTGTTTATTTCTCAGTATCAAATCAATTGCAGCATTAAATTAACAGTGAAGTATCTGACTGAAATAAGTCTACCTTGGTAGCCTGGGGCTGAGTTGCAAAAGTAAATGTGAATGTTGGCCTGAAGTTTTAATTTTTTCTTTAAATAAACCCACTATTAAAATGTTGCTTTATGTTAAAAAACAGGGCTTCTTTTGAGTAAATGTAGCACACCTAAGAAATGAATGCCATTTGATAATAACCTTAGAAGTAATGAAAACATTAAAAAAAACCAGGTTAAAATACTGTTTTAATAAATTCAGTGGCTTCTTTAGCTAATTATGTCAGTCCTAAATGATAGCATTGAAGTGAATTTTTTCCAAGCAATGGTAAAAGGGAGAAAAAAGTAATTTCAAGTGACTGTGCCTTATGAGAAAGTTGTTTTAAAAATTCCTAACTTTTCGACATAAAAATGACTTTAAAAAATAGTACTACCAAATAAGAAAGATTTAAAGTTCTAGAAAGTAAGGTTTGTCTGAGATAGACTACTTAATGTGTAGTTATCCAGTCCTCACCAGTCTTGGACCAGCCAATCTTGATTTCTTGTTAAAGAATATAAAATAAATTTACTGTCTGAATAGGTTGATAATGGTCTAAGCATTCAGATTTTATACTGGAGTTTTGAAATAAAACAATAATCTTCCTAGAAGTACTCTTACTGGCTTCCTAGAAAACTTTATCAGTTACTGGGGACTTTATCTCCTACCATCTCATTTTCAAAAGTCCTAAGCCCTGAAGTTCTTCCCAGTGGCTGGCATCCTGGGAATTCACTTGATCTGCTGGGCAGAGACATTTCAAACTCGGGGAACACATGATGGGAATTTAGTTTTATGTGTCCCAAAGACATGTAATTCTCTTTGGAGATTTTACTTGATAATAGCTATGCCCCAGAAAACCATCTTGTTTAACCAATGTGATAAGTTGACAATGTAGTTTTTCTCTCTGATTATAATGTACTCTGTGTAGTCAATACACTGGTACCATGTGAGTGTAATTTCCTCTTTTATTTTATCTCCAATGCACTGTATTATAAATAAACAGTTAAAAAAAACACCAAACAAATCTGTTGCATCTCCTTTTAAGATTGTACCACTGTAGACACTTGTTCTAGTAAAGTAGAATTGGGCGCATTTGATTGCATTTAAATTTTTCATGCTTCAGCAGTTTGGCTGGGAGCACAGTAAAGAAAAATCCCATGAGCGAGGATAGTTTAGAATAATAGAACTTGATTTTGTGTATTATAGCGGCAACATTTGTGCTGCTTTAGTTAGGGTTGTGTCAGCACTTCCATTATAAACCCCTGTTTTCAGGGGGTATATAGCTAGGGAGTTTTTTTTTAATACAAATTAAAAAAACAATTCATTTGAATGATTTTTAAGTTATAATAGTGCAAAAATAAAACAAAGTTAAGTCACATAGAAATTGACCATTTTCACAAAGATTTTAATTCTTTTGCTTATTAGTTGTATATGAAAGTGAAAGTGAAAGTCAGTCAGTCATGTCTGACTCTTTGCGACCCTGTGGGCTATACAGTCTGTAGCATTCTCCAGGCCAGAATACTGGAGTGGGTAGCCTTTCCCTTCTCCAGGGGATCTTCCCGACCCAGGGATCAAACCCACATCTCCCGCATTGCAGGCGGATTCTTTACCAGCTGAGCCACAAGGGAAGTCCATTAGTTGTATATGGGCAGCAGCTAAAGTAAGACACTATTCTAATACACTGTGGGGGTGGAAGTTTTTGTAATGGAAAATTGCTGATATGAGGATTCAAAATAAAAATCATCATCCCATGTGATATTTTAGATCATTAAAGCAAGTGTATATTTGATCTATGAGTTTCTAAAGAAGAGTAGCCATGGTGCAATGATTATCGTGAAGGCATTACCAAAAGCAAAGTATCTCTGCAGCTTCCTAAATACAGTTTAGTTGATCTAGTGAAAGGGAAAGCTAAAGTAAAGAACTGAAATAAATGAGAATGTAATCAGAAAATTGAAGAATTCTGTAACAAAATACTTGTGCAAAAGTAATCAGTAAATTGAATCTGAGACATTTAATCTAAGTAAATCTAAGACATTTAATAAACTTAATTAAAAAGAATTTGTGCACATTTTCCTTTTAAAAATGCAACAAAATCACCATCTAAAACAAAAAGCTTTAACAAAACTATCAGTAAAAGCCAAACCTGAAACAGGCCCAACAATTTTATCAAAAGGAAATGTCTACAGTGAGGCAATATCTAGCTAAAAGAACAAGAATCACCTTTTTTCTCTGCTAACAACATTAAGAACTACAGAAACACAAGAAATTAAATAAAATGTGATTTGGAAAAGTATTCTTGGAACAAAAAATGTTAATTTCTTTCCTAAAGGGAGGGATTTTGAAGTTGAGTAAACCTTTCTCAGTTGTTAACTATTATGGTCTATCCATTTCTCCTCCTTGTCCCTTAATGAGATTGTGAACTGAGGATGAACAGTCAGATTTAATATTGCTTTTTGTTGGCAGCCTATATTTTATTTGCAACCCTGATACACATTTGTATTTGTAGGTGCAAAATAAAACACAGATTGTGTGATGTTATAAATTGGTAGCTTTCCTGAATGGTCACTGGAGGAATCACCAGAAGACTGTTGATGAAGTAGAGGTGAAGCCTTTCCTCACTAATTGTATTCAGCGTGTAATTTCTAAACTTCCCTCTGAATTTTGATTTTCAATTAACACTCCCCATTTGAAGATAATTTTCTATTTAATGTAATTGCAGGAAATAATTTATTGGCTGATTAAGACTGAGGGCCCAGCCTTCCTTAAGAAAACACTCTAACAAACCAGCCTTTAAACTCAACCCATGGCTTTGGACAGATTTCGTCTATTTTTACAGCTGCATGGTTGTGTTTAATTAGGATTGTGCACTATTGTTCATTGGTGCAGTTTATAGTTGAAATTATTCTTAAGAGACTTTTCATTTTGGGTTTTGTGTTGTGATTAATTTATACTAAACCAACAATCACAGATATTGCTATTGGAAGGAGCCAAGTCACTTTGTAATAAGAGGATGTTTATTGGGGAACTAAAGTCACTCTGAGTTTTGGATTATGACTTTCAATTGTATTTAGCTGTTTTAAAAAGCAGCAGTAAATTCATTCTTTTGTCTTTAATGTGAATGATTACATTATTGGTACTGTTATTATCTGAACTATGAAAACACTCTTGTTAATGGCAAGCTCTTAATAAACTTGCAGAACAGTTATAATTTTCCTGGTTTTACTATAGTGATTATGAGGCTAGTGAAATAAGTTCTAGATGATTCCTGTATACTAAGAAACATCCTGCAGTATCATTTTCTGTAAGTTTATATACATTTCTCCATTTGTGAGTATTGAAAGAAATTAGTCAAGGATAGTCTTAACTAATTCTTTGATATAGTACTCTTTAGAACATTTCATTTTTTTCTCCTCAAAGAAAACATAGATATACTTCTGTACTTTCTTTTCTCCATATTATTTTTTAGTATCAATTCTAATAGATTATTTTTTTACCATTTATAGAATGATTAATAAAGTAGGTATCAGCATTTTAATATGTTTCAAAGCACTTCAAAAGCCTGTAATACTTTTATTTAGAACTGTGCATAATTAGATTAGCTGATCTTATATTAATTTTTTTCACTGTAGGATACTAAATCTGAGCCCCCTCATTAATTGTGAGAAATTTAGCATTAGCTGTTAAATCCTATGTGAAACATGGGCTGCTACATAAAAACTACTGTTTAAATTGGAATTAACTTAATTATTTTTCTTTGCACTTGATATTTCCTTCACTGCAATATTCATGAAAGCATGTGACAGATTTGTAAATTTAACTGTTAATCTCAGATTTCTAGACCCTTTAATCAGTATTTATTTGTCTGTAGAAACAGTACTAGCAAGTTAATGATTTGCTAATTTGAAAAATGCTCATGTGGTTTCCTATGTTAACTGATTTGTGCATTTTTTAAAAAATGGTATGAAATCAATTAATGTTAAAGAGCAATTAAGGTGGAGATTTTATTCCTTTCGTTACACAGCAATTTTAGAGCTAAATAAGCTATAAAACAAAAACATCGTAAAGTTTTAGAAAAATATTCAGTTGCCTCTTCTTTTAAGTTATAAACTTTTACTGACTTTATTTCTAGGCATAATAGCTGAGAAAATCATCTTGATAAAGAAATATTTTAAAAGATTTGAAATTCTGTTTAATAATCACGATTTGTTATTGTATATGAAAGTACAGAAAGAAGACCTTGTGCTGATTGTAGTTGATATTTACTTGTAGATACATAGAGAATGTTCAGTAATGGTTTTTGGAGTTTTGAAAATATTATGTGTAGTAGGCACTTTACTGGGCTTCTCAGATGGTGCTAGTGGTAAAGAACACCACCTGCCAATGCAGGAGATGCCTGACACAAGGGTTTGGTCCCTGAGTAGAAAAGATCCCCTGGAGGAGGACATGGCAATCCGCTCTAGTATTCTTGGCGTGGAGAATCCCATGGACAGAGGAGCCTGGTGGGCTACAATCTGTGGGGTTGTAAAGAGTCAGACATGACTGAAACGACTTAGCATGCAAGCACTCAGGCATTTTACTATGTTCATAGTAAATGCTTTGAATCTTATATATACTTTCTAATATAAAACAGAGGCATAGTTATTTCATGTACTCAATTAAGATGTCACAAAATTGCCTTAAGACTAATCTAGCACCATCAGCCACTCAATCAATATGTCACTTAAAAGTTTAGTTATAGCAGTTGAGACACCTTGAAGGTCTTTACAAAAAGATTAGATTGGCACTAGTCAGTGTTAGACCTAGTACTCATTAACATAAGGTGTAAACTAAAGATGTCTGGACCAAGTTTGTTTAGGATTTCCATCATAGATTACTTACTCTCCTGATTATATTTTCTTATATAGACTTCCTTTGTTTCTATGTAAAGCATAAGAGAAATTTGGCTGCTTGTAAATTCATCCTGCCAACTGGTTCATCTGCTGTTTATCTTTCCATTCTTTTTTTCATTTTTTCTATTCATTTTTTTTTTTTTTTTTTTGCTAGCCATCAACTGAATTACTCTTAATAATCTAGTTGGGAGAACTGAGAGGAAAAATGCACACATACATATAGTATACATTATGAAAACTTATTCCATAATAATTTCATTTGTGGATTGGTAAAGAAGAAAATGTACAGCAATTACTGGGAAGTTTGCTGAGTTAAAAGCGAAGAGGAAAGTGGAACGGATAAGCTAAGCATTCTTTTTCAGTGATTTAGATTAGATCATAAATATTTCTGAAGTTAGAGAACTTTCCCTTTTTTCTGAATTAGTCAAATATAAGTGATGGTTTATTCTTTTGTCATTGACAGTCCTTTTAAAAATCCATGCTGTTCCTTGTTTTGTAGAAGAATGTCTTCCAAGCAAGCCACCTCTCCATTTGCCTGTACAGCTGATGGAGAGGAAGCAATGACCCAAGATTTGACCTCAAGGGAAAAGGAAGAGGGCAGTGATCAACATGTGGCCTCCCATCTGCCTCTGCACCCCATAATGCACAACAAACCTCACTCTGAGGAGCTACCAACACTTGTCAATACCATTCAACAGGATGCTGACTGGGACAGTGTTCTGTCGTCTCAGCAAAGAATGGTGAGCTTTTAAAATCTGGCCACTGTCCCTAAATGTGTCTGTTATTATGGGCTCATTACAAATATGTGTTTTAGAGAAAGCTCAAAATCTGTAGCATTAGAGTTATTTGTGTTCAGGCCCTGGTGGCTCAGATGGTAAAGAATCCACTGCAGTGAGGGAGACCTGGCTTTGATTCCTGGGTTGGGAAGATCCCCTGGAGGAGGGCATGGCAACCCACTCCAGTATTCTTGCCTGGAGAATCCCCATGGAAAGAGAAGCCTGGTGGGCTACAGTCCAGGGGGTCACAAAGAGTCGGACATGACTGAGTGACTAAGCACAGCACAGCACATGAAAACAGCCACCATGTCTATTATTAATATACTACTAGTTAGTGGGAAAAATTGAAAAATGATTTGTGGTTTAGTTTTTGTCCATTATTATGTCGACTTGCCAAAAGGGATTTAGTTTAATTTTGAGGAATATTTGGTTATCTTATTCTCTGTTCTCTGTGTTTAAGATAGTGAACTTAATAATAACACAAAATAGGTATGATCCAATAAAGTGTGGCTGTGTATTAATATGGAAAAATTATAATAAGCAAACATATCTATGTGAATGAGGTCATAGGGTGAATACAGCTTCAGTAAGGAAATGCAAGTATTTATCATTTTTAACTGTCATTCTTGATTAATAATAAAGCTTTTCTCACTTAGATGCCTACATATTAATTTCAAAAGGACATGCAAAGTTCCTGAGTATCATTCAGTCAGACTGCAGGAGTTTGCCCTAAAGGTAGAAACAGCATCAAATACATGCAATGTTTTAGCCTACTTTCTCGTGTTAAGTTCTACCTGTAACCGTTAAAACAGGCACCACAGTAAGTGACATTACTTATCTAGTTTAAAGCAAAAGTATTCAATTTTTTTAGCATTTATAACTGACTGAAATCTTCTTTCTTTTTTTTTTTTCATTTATTTTTATTAGTTGGAGGCTAATTACTTTACATCATTACAGTAGTTTTTGTTATACATTGAAATGAATTAGCCATGGATTTACATGTATTCCCCATCTGAAATCTTAACATATTTTATTAGTTAGGAATTTTAAACCCTGTTTTACATGTCTTGATTCTTGGTTAAATTAGTGAAAAATATTTTAAGTGGGAAATAAAGAAAAGTTTTATCCCGTAATAAAAAATTAAGTAATATTTAAAAATGCCTCTAATAACATATTTAAAAATTCTTGTTCTATTGTCTCAAAACTAGTTCAAAGACTTAATTTCATAATTTATGGAGGCAGACATTTTTCTTTTTCAGATGATTTCTCAATCACAATTAGTACTCTGAAGCAGTAGGTGAGAAATAGAGAATTGGACTAGGCTAACATGAGTTTGAGTAAACTCCGGGAGTTGGTGATAGACAGGGAGGCCTGGCGTGCTGCGATTCATGGGGTCGCAGAGTCAGACACGACTGAGTGACTGAACTGAGCTGAACTGAACTGTTCTAGACCAACTTTAGATTCAAAGGGGATCATCATTATACAATTAGACCCACTGGAAGATTTGTTTTCCTTGCATAGGGAAAAGAAAAGATATGGTTGGAAAGATTGTTTGGGACCAGTTATGCAACAAGGTCTTATATTAATAGATAACTTTATGGAAGTGAGATTTGATTCTAAGCAGAATAGGAAGCCCTTGAAGTGTTTAAGAACTTCAAAAAGAGAATTTCTGACTGTACTATGAATAGATGGGAGGGAGACAGAGTGAAAGTAGGAAGATCTGCTGGAAAGCTATTTCAGAAATCCAGGTAGAGATGATGGTGGCTTGTATTAGTGTGGAGGCAGATCAGATAAAGAGAAGGGATGGGTTCAAGATATATTTTAGCTTTTATGCCAAATATACTTATGGACAAATCAAAATAATTACACTGGAAAGTACAGGTTGAGGCAGAAATAATACAGTTCAGATTTTACTTCTTTAGAGCACTCTTTACATTTTTCTTAGTAAAATTTTTGTATATTAGCAAGTGCAAAATTGCTTTGGTGAGTTAGTCTCAAAGTTTTATGATCTAATATTTTGTCAGAAAATAGATACTAATAATTTGATTACCAAATTTATGTTAAGTGGGATTTATGGTAGCATAAACTAGTTTAAATATACAAATATGTTATATTAGCATAAAAGAAATCATATTTGCTGGAAATGTTTTCAAACTTTCATTCTCTTCTGATATCAATCATTACTTTCCACTGGAGCCTTTGTGTATTCTGAATGTCTGGAAGCCAAAATATTTTGTTTTAGCTCCCACTCTATGGTATTTCCCAGCTGTGTACTTATATGGTATAATAAAAGGATTTAACAATTGGGAAATAGCAGCTGCATTTGGAAATTCCCTTTTGTGCTCCCTTTTCATTTGATAGATTCAGTAATGTATAACAAGTGTAACATCAGACCTGTAATGACTTATACCCCAAGGATCATATCACTGACCAAGTTTTCTCAACCAAGCAAAGGAAAACAATAGAAGGATTTTAGTTTTCTGGACGGTCTTGCAAACCTATATAGAGAGAATATGAGTGCTGGGGTACGGTAACTGTGGTTAGAGTAAAATTTAATAAACACTTTGCCTCATTCTACATTCAAGTAAATTAAATCCAGAGTAGTTGTTATGAAGTTAAGTGAAACTTGTAATTCTCTTCAGTGGATTGTATTTGTTATACATTGTAATTGAACCTCGTAAAACCAGCATGGAGCAACAGGAAACAACAGAGTGTCTGGACTGGAATGGGTGAGGGAGAGAATGGTATGATATCAAATCTAGGAGGCAGGAAGATGACCAACCAGTACTATGGGGTATCATAGGCTACAGTGAGGTGTTTGGTTTACTTTACGTGAAGGAGGAAGCCACTGGAAGATTTTAAGTAGGACACTACCATGATTTGATTTATTATATTTTGAAAAGATCATATTAGCGGCTGTGTACAGAATGGATTGCAAGAGATGACACCAGAAACAAGGGCACTTATTAAGAAAACTGTTGCAGTAGTGCAGGTGAGAGTTTGATGATGAGTGAAAGAGGGGGCAGTTAGGGAGGTCCTTCTTTGAAGAGTTCCATAGAGTCTGAAGATGACAAGATTCACACAGAGGGTGAGTAGAATATTTTATGTAGTATACACTTAGGTAGAAATTTAGTCAATAATATTTTATAACACAAAGTAAAGTTGGTGAGACCCAGGGTGTGGGGAAGGTTTAGGCAATGCTCCTGCACTAAGAGTGTTCCTTGTGAGGACAGAAACTTTTTGCCTAACAAGGAGCTGTTTACAGGTAACTTCTGGGGTAGGTTATGGGAATGTGGTCTAGATACCAACATTATCTCTTATAAGATCCCCAAAGTGACAGGATTGTAAGTGGGACCTCCTGCATGCATGTGTACCTGTACCTTGGATGCATTCTCATGTTGTATAGCTTAAGACAAATGGGATTATATGCATTTGGCTTTTAATTACTAGTTTAATTAGGTAGAAATAGTCATACTGGACCCTCAAGTCCAGATATCAGAATTCCTTATTTTTGAGACCTACTTAAATTCCTGAAAGTTTTATTTCCTAGATAAGTTTTAAAAGTAATTTTCCACTATAAATAAAAGATGTCAATAAATCCTTAGTTGCAATTTAAAGAAAATAATAGGCATATTGAGATATTTAATAAATAACTGTTGGGAATAATACTTCCCTGCTTGCAAACAATTTCTCCTCTCTGTCTTTCTTGCTTTCAGTTCAGTGAAGTTGCTAATCAACTCTGAAGTATTCTATATACTTTTTTTTTTCCATTTATTTTTATTAGTTGGAGGCTAATTACTTTACATCATTACAGTAGTTTTTGTCATACATTGAAATGAATTAGCCATGGATTTACATGTATTCCCCATCCCGGTTTTGAGTTCATTTTGAGTCATAAAAATTCTGGTGTGGATTTTGTACCTTTTCTAGAATGGAGCTGTTGCCATTACATGATAACATAGTCTAGGAACTTTGAGTGAGGATTTAATCCTTTCCAGTCATGCTTTATATTGTGACAGACTTTTAGACTTTTAGAAGGTTTCTAATTTTGTTACCTTTTAAAAGAGTTTTAAAACTTGAATTTTCATGCTTTTGGTCAGATTTAGTAACTTAAGGTAGTAGGCAGCACTCAAAATTTATTTCCTCACTTTTATTGAGACTATGCTTTAGAAAATGTAGTGAAACCCACTAGTTCACCTAGTTCAAACCATATGTGAGGTTTATATTCATCTATTTGGTGCCTGATTGGGTCTATGAAGCACTGGGGAAAAAAATCCATACACTAGCAAGGTTTAGACTTGAGAAATTTAGTTATTAGCACTCTCATTTTGGGATTTTGGATATCCATTCACTTTAAGTAAAATTCAAAGTTAGACTTCTGTTAATACGTGAAAATGTTCCTCCTTGCCCCTGAGTTGTGAAACAACATTTTTGAGGAAGCCCTATGGAAGATTTAACATTTTCTATAACTCTGAAACTGTATTAGCACACTGTATTGTCCATCTTTAAATGCATCTCAGAAACATAATGACAGAAATTTACTTACAGTTTGGACCAAAAAATAAAGCTATATTTTATGTCATGGTGTGAATAGTGAAATAGACAACTAATGCTGTCTAGATCAATGTGTTAACATTGATCACCTTTATATATGCACACCTTGTTTAAATACACTGTTTCATTCCTGCTATTAAAAATATATATTTAATACCATAAAGAAATTATCCTTCTTTTAAAAAATAAATAAAATTTTTAAAGTATATTAAAAAAAACTTTCCTAAAGTGACTCATTTAAACAAGATGATTATCAATACATCTTTCTAAATATACTTTTTGGAAAAGTTTTCTTACTTAGCTATTATCAAAATCTTTATCAAAAATAGAAACATTGACATGCTCTGGAATAGCTGGCTTTTCCCCCCTTGGGCAAGAAGGAAGCAGGTATGCATGCTGATTAACACACTCCAGTCATTACCGTGTGATTATGTGGGCTGCATATTGAGCACCTGCCAAAATATAAAAACCCAGTACTTTGCTACATCTGTGTTTTGGATTTCTTTTGTATTTTGATAGTTCAGGGAAAATCAGACCCCTGTATATTTTTTTCAGTATAATAAAATTGTGTGTATATAATGTTTTCAAGGAGTTGAGATATGCTATGTTTATTTTTATGTTAATCTTTAAGACTGTATAAGATCCAGTGACTGAGGTTTGCAGAGCTCTGACTGTAACATGAATCTCTTAATGAACTCCATCATCAACATTCACTTACAATTTGCAGCATTCTTTCATGTTCATAAGGCTTATATTTTCTGGGATTCAGCCAGTATTCCTCAAATTTGCTTTATTTTTGTGTCATCCCTTTATGTGTCATAAATATTTTGTTTTCATTTCTTTCACCAATATGCTGTAGGTGTAACACCTCATAGTGATGTTAGTGCTGCTCCTTTGGTTTGATTTTTTCCTATCCATTATCCATTAGCAAATATTCCTTCATGACCAGAGTGTAGTTTAGGCCTTATAGCATTTCCAGACACTTAGAAGTCACTTTTGGATAATTATTTAAAATCTAATTGATTACTAATAGAAAATCTCCTATAATCTAGTCTAACAGAAGAGCTTGATTGAACAGGCCTATTCTCCTCAGGTTTTATTTTCTTGATGGGTTTAAATAACATTCGAATATAGTAGAAGATTTAAAAAGTAAGCTTCTTGTTAAAATTGGTCAGTATTAATCATTGGAAGCTGATCTTAGGACACCAGTAATTTTCTGATTAAAGCAGAACTTCGCAGACAAATTTCAGTCTATAGGTGGTTCTGATTAATGCACACTTCCTTGTGCAGAATTCCTTCTTGTCCAGTGACGACTTGGATACATCACTGTAATGAAACACCATAACTTGAATAATGAAATCTGCACATTTCTATAATACTTCTAAGCAGAATGGCATGGAAAGAAATATACATGTGTATATATAGCATGTAGTTAACTATTTACATGACCAATTTGAACTTTTTCAAGATTAGAATGAGATATGAATCTTAAAGTCCTTCTAGATCAGCATGAATAAGATGGTTGTGAATATTATGGCATTTTGTTTTGGGAGGAGAAAGCTGGGGTTGTGTTTGCACTCTTCCAGATCAACCTTCTTAGTTTAATTTGAAGAGGGTTACTTGCCATAAAGTCAACGTAACATGACAAATTCTGGTACCACTATTTATTTGGAGATGAGATTATAAGGGCTCTCTTTGATTATTGAGTCAGTCCACCTACACTAAGCAGGAAAGACCCTATTTTGTTCCTTCCATGAACGTATCTAATCTTTTTGGAACACATCTAATGAATGTGCCTTAATTACCTTCATATGTAAATTATCCCACTGTTTGTCCTCTGCAGTAAGAAATTTTCCTTGCTTTTCAAGAGAAATGTAACTTTTTAAAAGACGAACAACTTCAAGCTATTATTTCTTTTGTTAATATAGATTTCAATGTGATGACATATTTATTTTTTATAATATTAATCTTTTAAGTATTATTTTGGCATTGCAATAGTTCCATGACCTCTAGGCATTATTTTTCTAGGTGATGCAAATTAAGTTCAATAGTAATATCTCTGTGTAAACCACATCTTCAAATCCAAAGTATGAATTACAGATTTTTGCTAATAAAAATTGTACCATCAGGTAAAAATTAGAAATGAATATTTATGTATGTCATCTATCTTCTTTATAATTCACTAGTGCCCTAGAAAATGGGAAACCCTATTTAATAAAACGATTAGAAATTATTTTGTAAACTTTTGCTTTGATTATAATTTAATAAAATTTGTTTTTTTTTTTGTTTGTTTTTTGTAATCTTTTACTGCCAGTGTCCTGAGAATACCTAGAATACAATAGTTTCAAGTTCATCAAACTTTTGGGAACAAATGTGCTCTCAGTCAAGCATAGATAGTTTATGGTGGTACACACGTTAGTCGCTTAGTCATGTCCAACTCTCTGCGACCCCAAGGAGTGTAGCCTGCCAGGTAGATGCCTCTGTCCATGGAGTTCTACAGGGAAGAATAGAAGAGTTTAGTTTACCTTGAAACACAAAGAATTAGGACTTTTTTTTTTAATTAGTGTTATTTAGGAATTATTTGGTTCATTCTAGTGGTTAGTAGTTTCTCCTCTGTTCATGGAACTCTCCAGGCAAGAATACTGGAATAGATAGCCATTCCCTTCTCTAGGGGATCTTCTTTGACTCAGGGATTGAACCTGGGTCTACAGCATTGCAGGAGGATTCTTTACCATCTGAGACACCAGGGAAGCCCAACTGTGGGCCTCCTGCCAGAATTAAACTGAAGTTATTCATGAACAGATTGAGAAAACTTTTGCTCTTAAATTCAGAGTTAATATCTGGGCTTCAGTTGTACTAATTTTTTTGTACCTGGTGTGCTCCTACCAAAACACCTTTCTTGCTTTTTGTTGTTACACTGATATGTTTTATATGTGAAGTTGATTAAAGATGATTATAGATTTTGCTTCCTGAAATTGATAGTAAAATTGGAGTTTAGATCTCCTTTCAGCTACTTTCTTGGATCCATGAGGAATGACACTGCGGGGTAAGGAATGAATCTGAATCTGAGTTTTTGGATTTGGGGAAATTAACAGAGAACAATAAAAATTTACACCCCTCTCTTACTCAGAGAGAAAGGATAGGCTTTATGATCATAACTGAGCCATCAATTCAAGGTTGTGTGTTGTTTTTAGGTAGAGCAATCACAACCTCCAGACGGTGGGGATATTTGCCACCAGATTAGACTTTTACTTGCTGCTTTGTAGTAAATTAGCAATAGTTTTGTGCATAGTTTTCCTTTTTCTAGAAATGTAAATACAGATAGATAGATGTTTTTATAAGCAATGTAGGCACTGAAAAATCATTTTTTATTTCTTTACTTGCTTTATCTGTTAAAACTTTCATCAGAGAGCTAGAGATAAAAAAATTTCTAGATTACAGAGTCTTGTTATGCCATTATATATATTTCCTTAACGTATTAGAAGGAAATTAAAGTTTTTGTGGTAATTCTCAAAATTGGGAATTTTATTTGGGCAAGATCCTAGGGAAGAGAAGAAGAGATTGTTGAGTTCACAGAGTGGCTGGGAGGGCTCAGCGTGTAATGACGTAAAGAGCAATCTGCTCTCTAGTTTCTGTTCCTTAGGCAAAGTAGGCCATGAAAGGACTTCAGTGTTAATAAGAGTGTAATCTCTCTTAAGGAACAAGTGGATTTGACCAGTGTTGACTGGGCTGTCTAACGTTGAGATTTGTGAGGAATGAAGAGCACACTCTGGGCTATTTCTTTTTTTGTGTATGACCCCCGCCTCATCATTTTTAAATAGGTAACTAAGACATAGGTAGTTATTGATAATTGTTTCTGGAGGCTTAATTATTACTCATTCTCCTAGTGGATCCCAACTTCCTTACTTTTTCCCTAAAAGCTTTATATTTTATTTTATATTTTTTCTGAAATTACTCTAATACTCTTGAATGATTGTCGAATTCCCCTTTCTTATAATGGCCCCAGTTTCTGTCATGAATTAGAGACAGGTTTCCAAGAAGCTGGAGTAAACAACATTTCAAAAGATTATTTGTGCCTTTCTCTAAGCACTCGTCTTCTCTGCCACTGTGAGCAGGGATACTGATGGCTGCTCACTGATCATAGTAGTGGTTGATGAAATCATCTTCATGATATAAAAGTGCGAGGTAAAGCAGCAAGTGCTGGTGTAGAAGCTGCAGCAAGTTATACAGAAGATCTAGCTAAGATGATAATTAAAAGTAACTACACTAAACAACAGATTTTCAATGAAGATGAAATAGCCTTATTTTGGAAGAAGACACTGTCTAGGTCTTTCATAACTAAAGACGAGAAATCAATGAATGCCTGACTTCAGAGCTTCAAAGACAGGGCTGATGCAGCCAGCAAATTGAAGTTGAAGCCAGTGCTCAGTTACCATTCTGAAAATAATAGGGCCCTTAAGAATTATGCTAAATCTATCTGCCTGTACTCTGTAAGTGGAACAACAAAGCCTGGGTGACCCTATACCTGTTATAAAATGGATTACTGAATATTTTAAGCCTATTGTTGAGACCTGCTGCTCAGAATAACAGATTCCTTTCAAAATATTACTGCTCATTGACAATGTATCTAGCCATTTTAGAACCCTAATGAAGATGTACAATGAGATTAATGTTGTTTTCATGCCTGCTAACACACATTCATTCTGCAGTCCATGGATCAAGGAGTAATTTCAGCTTTAAAGTTATTATTTAGGAAATACATTTCATAGGGTTGTGGCTGCTACAGACAGTGATTCCTCTATGAATCTGGGCAAAGTAAATTGAAAACCTTCTGGAAATGATTTACCATTCTAGATGCCAGTAAGAACATGCATGATTCATGGGAAGAGGTCAAAATATCATTAATAGGAGTTTGGAATAAATTTATGAACCCTCCTGGGTAACTTTGGGGAGCTCAAGACTTCAGTGGAGAAGTTAACTGTGGATGTGTTAGAAATAGCAATAGAACTGGAATTAGAAGTGGAGCCTAAAGATATGACTGAATTGCTGCTATCTCATGATAAAACTTGGAGAAGGCAATGGCAACCCACTCCAGTGTTCTTGCCTGGAGAATTCCAGGGACAGCAGAGCCTGGTGGGCTGCCATCTATGGGGTCGCACAGAGTCAGACATGACTGAAGTGACTTAGCAGCAGCAGCAGGAGCATGATAAAACTAATGAATGAGGAGTTGCTACTTATGGGTGAGCAAAGTATATGGTTTCTTGAGATAGATTCTACTCCTGGTGAAGATACTGTGAAGATTGTTAAAATGAAAACCAAGGCTTTAGAATATTACTAAACTTAGTTGATAAAGTATCATCAGACTTTAAAAGGATTGACTCCAATTTTGAAAGAAGTTCTGCTGTGGGTAAAATGTTATCAAAGAGCATTGCGTGCTACAGAGAAATCGTTCATGAAAGGACGAGTCAATTAATGTGGTAAACTTCATTGTTGCCTTATTTTAAGAAATCACCACAGCTACCCCAACATTTATCAACTACCACCGTGGTCATTCCGCATCCATCAACACTGAGGCAAGACTCTCCACTAGCCAGAAGGTTATGACTTGCTGAAAGCCAGATGATGGTTAGCATTTTTCAGCAATAAAATATTTTTGATTGAGGTATGTACATTTATTTAGATATAATGCTATTGCACACTTAATAGACTATACTGTAGTGTAAATAACTTTTGAAGAACAATTTTTATGACTTGCTTTATTGTGATTTTCACTTTACTATGGTGATCTGGAACTAAATTCACGCTATCTCCAAAGTATGCCTTTATTGTTAAAACCCAAAGCAATCTACAGATTCAGCGCAATCCCTATCAAAATTCTAATAGCATGTTTCACAAAATTAGAGACAACAATTCTAAAATTTGTATGGAACCACAAAAGATTCCAAATAGCTAGTCTGATGATGGGTGGAGCTGTGCTTCTGTCTTACTGGTTACTTGGCCTGAGGTGTCCAGCAGTAGAGTTTACAGACAGTTAGGTGGAGCTGGGTCTTGGTGCTGTGATGAGGACCTCTAGGAAATCTCACACTGGTTAATATTCCCTGGTACCTGAAGTTCTCTGTTAGTTCAGCAGCTTGGACTCTATGCTGCTACCACAGGACCTCAGACCTGACCTCTGGCTTGGTTACATAGGAATTCCTCCCATCCTTTTAGGTGTCTGAGGTCCCCCTCCAGTGCCTAGTAGTGCCCTACTTATGAGGAGGTGCGAACTCCATGTCCTCCTACTCTGCCACTTGACTCTACCCTCACCAAACAATCTTGAGAAAACAGAACAAAGCTGGAGATACCACATGCCCTGATTTCAAATTATACTTTAAAGCTACAGTAATCAAAACAGTATAGTACTGACACAAAAAAAGATAGATCAATGGAGCAGAATTGAGAACTCAGAACTAAATCCACACATATAAGGACAATTCATTTATGACATAGGAGTGAAGAACATACAATGGATAAAGATTTGTTTTTTCAACAAATGGAGTTGGAAAAGATGGACAGCTAAATGCAAAAGAATGAAACTAAGCCACTCTCCTACCCTAACACAAAAATTAACTGAAAAAGTATTAAAGTCTTGACTGTAAAACCTAAAATCATAAAGTCTCTAGAAGAAAACATAGGTGATAACCTCACTGACATCAGTCTTAGTGATTTTTTTGTGGATCTGACTTCAAAGGCAGGGGAAACAAAAACACAAATAAACAAATGGAACTACATTAAACTACAAAGCTTCTAGACAGTAAAGGAAACCACCATCAAAATGAAAAAGCAACAAAGCAACCTCCTGAATGGGAGAAGATATTTGCAAATCATACAGCTGATAATGACAAGGGGTTAATATCCAAAGTATTGGATATATATATATATATATACACACACACATTTTATATATATATATAAAACTCATACATCCCGATCAAAAAACAGGCAGAGGATTTGAATAAATATTTTTCCAAAGAAGATTATGCAGCTGGTCAACAGGGACATGAAAAGATATTCAACATCACTAATTATTTTTTAAAAATTTTTGTTAGAGTATAGTTGATTTACAATGTGTTACTTTCTGTTGTCCAGCTGAGTGAATCAGTTATACATACACATATAGCCACTCTTTTTTCCCATATAGGTAGAGGTATATAGTGTATTAAGTGGACTTCTCTGTGTTATGCAGCAGGTCCTTATTAATTATGTGGTTTTTGTATAGTAGTATGTTTATGTCAGTCCCAATCTCCCAACTTATCCCTTCTGTTCTTTTTGATTTTTACATCTGTACCTCTATTTCTATTTTGTGCATAAGTTTCATTTGTACAACTTTTTAAAGATTCCATGTATTAGCAATATCATGTAATTCTCCTCTGTCTAACTTACTTCAGTCAGTATGACAATCTCTGGGTCCATCCATGTTGCTGCAAATGGCATTATTTCATTTTTTATGGCTGAGTAATATTCCATTGTATATATATACAAACAGAAAAACAGAACAGATCAATGGTTATTAGAGGGGAAATAAGTTGAGGGGTGGGTGAAATGGATGAAGCAAGTTAACTGTATGGTGATGGATGGTAATTAGACTTGTGATTTTCACTCTGTGGTATAAACAAATGTTGAATTATAATGCTATACACCTGAAACATTAAAAAAATGTTTATATAGCATACACACCAAGGAAACCAGAATTGAAAGAGACACATGTACCCCAATGTTCATCGCAGCACTGTTTATAATAGCCAGGACATGGAAGCAACCTAGATGCCCATCAGCAGACGAATGGATAAGAAAGCTGTGGTACATATACACAATGGAATTTTACTCAGCCATTAAAAAGAATACATTTGAATCAGTTCTAATGAGATGGATAAAACTGGAGCCCATTATACAGAGTGAAGTAAGCCAGAAAGATAAACACCAATACAGTATACTAACACATATATATGGAATTTAGAAAGATGGTAACAATAACCCTATATGCAAGACAGAAAAAGAGACACAGATATATAGAACAGACTTTTGGACTCTATGCGAGAAGGCGAGGGTGGGATGATCTCAGAGAACAGCATCAAAACATGTATATTACCAAGTGTGAAACAGATCGCCACTCCAGGTTGGATGCATGAGTCAAGTGCTCAGGGCTGGTGCACTGGGATGACCCAGAGGGATGGAGTGGGGAGGGAGGTGGGAGGGGGGATCAGGATGGGGAACACATGTAAATCCATGGCTGATTCATGTCAATGTATGGCAAAAACCACTACAATATTGTAAAGTAATTAGCCTCCAACTAATAAAAATAATTGGGGAAGAAAAAATAAAATGAGAAGTAAAGAGGAATCACAACCGAAAAAAAAATTACCTTTTATTTTATAAAACAAACAAAAAAAGTTCATATAATCTAATCTAATATAAATTATATTATATAATTTATAATATATAAATTATTATTATATCTAATATAATATAAATATAATATAAGTAAATCTAACATAACTAGTCATTAAATGAAAAGAAAGGGGGATTTTGTTCTAGAGTAAAAGAAACTTAAGAGTATAGTCAAATATAAACCATAAACTTGGATGGAATTAGTTTTGACAAAAATATTTAAGGACAGTTGTGGAAAGTTTAATATGAGTTGTATATTAGATATCTTAAATGAAGTAATATTAATTTTCTTGGGTATGATACTCATATTGTAGTTATGTGGGAGAACATCCTTATTTTCTGCAGATACTTGCTAAGGTATTTAGGGGTAAGATGGCAGTGATGTCAATAATATATTCTAAAATATTCCAGCAATATAATTAGATAAATACATATATATAGAACAATATGACAAAATATTGATAATTGTCAATCAATCCAGCTGCTCATTATAGTAATATTCATTATCTTAGTCTTTCTAGTTTTTTGAGTGTTTAACTGTTTTTTCCTAATAATATTTAAAATGCCCAAGTGATTAAAAATGAAAAATTTGAACTATAATCACCAAGCCTCTTGCTACTTCTTACTTTCTTGTTTTCAAGGTTAAAATTGTTTTAGCAAATTCAGTATAAACTGGTAGTGTTGTTTAGGTTGAATATCATATGGTAGTTCAAATAGTAATGAATTTACAGGTGAAAATAACTGGCTGGATTTGCTAGGCACATGAATCAGCTGAACTTTGTTAGAATATTGCTTCATCTGCTGGGGAATTCACTTATTAGGCCTGTCTGCCTTAAAGCTCTTCTTACTGTTCTATTACCAAAAAGTTAAAAGTATTCTCATCTCTGAGGCTGTCTGTCCTATAGCATTAGATCTTTAAAGTTTGATATCTCTAAGGCTGTGATAGTGTGCCTTAGTTCTTTGTTGTTTACACAATACTGAGTATATTCAGTTCAGGGCACTACTCTTTAAAAAAGAGGGAGAAACAAAGTGGAACATACTCAGGGGAAAATAAACAGGATAGCTGAACTGTGTTTTTCTTATGAGAAAGAAATTAAGGAAACATATTTTACCTAGAAAAACAGATATTTTACCTAGAAAAAGGGTGCTATAATAGTTGTTTTAGCACTTTTGAATATTTCCATAGAATGAAAGGAGTACTATAGGCTGAAAGAATAGGATTCATATTCCTGTAAATCAGAATATTGGAGAACCCTCCAAACATGGAATGGACTACATTGGAGGTGCTAAATCTTAGTTCAAGGAGAGAACAAAAAGTTGCTTCTCATGGGTATTATGGCAGCCACCATCACTAATACCACCACTTCCACCACCTCCACCACTATCATCATCATCTGATGAACACTTGTGAGTCTAAGTATTTTATTTTTATTAATTTATTTAATTTTCATAACAGCCTTCCGAGATAGGTTCTGTGCTGCTATTATTTTCAAAGTCATCTTATACATGAGGAAGTAAGGCACAGAGAAGTTAATGAACTCTGGGGCTATATGAGAGGTGGATGGAAAACTGGGATTTAACCAGAAAATCTGGCTCAAGGAGCCTGTGCTTTGTTCACTATTATACTATCATGTCTTGCACAAGGGAATCAATACTAGATGTCATTGAGCAATTGGATTTTTAAGGACTTTTGAATCTTGAGATTTTGATTCTATGTTCTGATAGTGTATAGATGATGCTAAACTTTTCTTTGTGCTTCCCTTGACAAATTTGAGGACTTTAATTTTTTTCTATATATATTCTTTATTATTTAAATGCATTTATTAAATATCATGGAATGAGACTATTTATACAACTTTTGGTAATTTTTTCTTTGAATCAAAATAGCATTTTAAAAACAATAGCTTTTTCTTATATGATTTCAGGAATCATGACACTTCAGCAAATACTGGTAACAAATCTACATGCATGAATAAATTTATTATTGTTATTTAATATTATAGTAATAGTATAGAATAACAAACTTGAGAATGCTATATAAATCTCGTATATTACACCAAATATCAGTTTTAATAAAAAAAAGAATATACTTTTTTTAAATGTTAGAGTCAGTGATAAATTTGTCAGTAATAATCTGTTGGGAAGAACCCTGGAGAAGGAAATGACAAACGATTCCAGTATTCATGCCTGAAAAACCCCATGGATAGAGGAGCCTGGCAGGGTACGATCCATGGGGTTGCAAAGAATCGGATACAAGTTAACAACAACAACAATGACTGGAACCACATTTAGTATTTTCATTTAGGTAATCTTTTTAAGGGGTTTCCCTGGTAGCTCAACTACTCCTTCCTGCATTGCAGGAGTCCCTGGTTCCATTCCTGGGTTGGGAAACTGCCCTGGAGAAGGGAACGGCTATCCACTCCAGTATTTGGGCCTGGAGAACTCCATAAACTAGCGCTTTTCCTTAAAATATGTCACAGGGAAAACATACTTTTTCCTCTGAGAAAGAACCTACAAAAGTTAGCAGTTTAGTTTTCAGCATGTTAAAAAGGTTAGATATATTTTGCTAGCAAGGAGTTATTGGAACTTAGATTAGGTAAAGCTTTTATTGTCAGTTACCTGATAACGCTATGGTAGAATACCTCTTACACAGCACAGTTAGCAGGTATTTTTTGGTTCATCAGAAAAATGTTGTTTAGAGTGAAGAATCAGAAGAAAGCAGTACATATATAGTAGATGGTAATATAACTCAATTCAGTTCAGTTCAGTTCAGTCACTCAGCTGTGTCCAACTCTTTGCTTCTCCATGGACTGCAGCACACCAGGCTTCCCTGTCCGTCACCAACTCCCAGAGCCTACTCAAACTCATGTCCATCACCTCAGTGATGCCATCCAACCATCTCATCCTCTGTCGTCCCTTCTCCTCCTGCCTTCAATCTTTCCCAGCATAAGGGTCTTTTCTAATGAGTTGGTTCTTCACATCAGGTGGCCAAGTATTGGAGTTTCAGCTTCAGCACCAGTCCTTCAGTGAACACTCAGGACTGATCTCCTTAGGATGGACTGGTTGGATCTCCTTGCTGTCCAAGGGACTCTCAAGAGTCTTCACCAACACCACAGTTCAAAAGCATCAGTTTTTCAGTGTTCAGCTTTCTTTACAGTCTAACTCTCACATCCATACATTACTACTGGAAAAACCATAGCTTTGACTAGATGGACCTTTGTTGGTAAAGTCATGTCTCTGCTTTTTAATAAACTGTATAGGTTGGTCGTAGCTTGGTCATACATAAATTATATATATGTATACATGCATGTACTATATATATTTTATATGTATGTAATTTGTGTACTATAACTTGAAAAGTTATTTGGAACTTAAAATATACAAGTGCAGTACATACCAAAGAAGGTGGAGTCCTCTCTCTTGGCAGAGAAGATTGATCACTGACATGGTTGAGTTGCCAGTACATGGTGATTTAAAACAAACAGAAGCAACTTTTGGTTGGTTTTATTATCATTTTAATTTCTTTGCAGACACTGCATCCCTTTAACTCCTTTTAGTCAAAGACTACCAAGAACATACCCATGGTTGAACAAATTGGGTTTATTACTGATTACAGTAGAGAGCATTCACACCATAGAAAACCATGGAGTGTCTTGGTAAGAGAATATTCTAAATAACTTTTTTGTGACTTTAAGTGTTTTGGGGTAGGATCTAAGGAAAAAGATCTTTGCTATAGACCAGAGTAATAGGACAAATTTGTGATTGTATATCTCATTAAATCTTATTATAGGGAGGTCAGACAAGAATAAGAATAAAGTTGTAACAGGAGAAGCAATATAACTAAAATAGAAGACAAAACAAGACAAAAACAACAACATGCAAGGCAATAAGAATAAACAAACTTAATTCAGCCTTGTTACTAGGTGGAGGAAAGGATAAAAGATAATATTCTGTCTCTACAGTTTCATTGGCAGCAGGTAGGGAAGTTGATCATGTTGCTGCTTTAGAGAAGTGGTTTCCCATTCGTTTCTCCCAACTGCAGTCACTTCCACCTGTGTGGGGGTTTCAATTCTATTATGTAGGGCAAGATTGCACTTCTGTCCTATGGTCTATGCCTGTATTTTTTTTTTCAATTGGAGTATAGTTGCTTTAAAATGCTGGGTTAGTTTCTGCTGTGCAGCAAAGTGGAGCGGTTACACATATATCCTGTCTTTTCTGGATTTCCTTCCCATTTATGTCACCACAGAGCATTGAGTAGAGTTCCCTGTGCTATACACTAGGTTCTCACTAGTTTTCTGTTTTATACATAGTAGTGTATATATGTAAATCAGCCTGTCTTAATTTCCAACATCTTATTTGACTTTTGCAACCCCAGTTCACATCTCTCATCTGCAATTCTTGGTTAAGGTGCAGTTGGAAACCCAGCTAAATTAGAGCTGTAGTATACTGTAGCTGACTGATAAAGGTCAGTTTTCACTCCAATCCCAAAGAAAAGCAATGCCAAAGAATGTTCAAACTACCATACAGTTGCACTCATTTCACATGCTAGCAAGGTAATACTCAAAATCCTTCAAGCTAGGCTTCAACAGGACATCAACCAAGAAGTTCCAGATGTACAAGCTGGATTTAGAAAAGGCAGAGGAACCAGAGATCAAATTGCCAACATCTGTTGGATCATAGAAAAAGCAAGGGAGTCCCCCCCCCAAAAAAACATCTACGTCTGCTTCACTGACTATGCTAAGGCCTTTGGCTAAGATGGTAATACCAGATCACCTCACCTGTCTCCTGAGAAACCTGTATGCAGGTCAAGATGCGACAGTTAGAACTGGACATGGAACAACAGACTGGTTCAAAATTGGGAAAGGCGTATGTCAAAGCTGTATATTGTCATCCTCTTTATTTAACTTATATGCAGAGTACATCATGTGAAATGTCGGGTTGAATGACTCACAAGCTGGAATCAAGATTGCTGGGGGAAATATCAACAATTTCAGATATGCAGATGATACCACTCTAATGGCAGAAAGTGAAGAGGAACTAAAGAGCCTCTTGATAAGAGTGAAACAGGAGAATGAAAAACCCGGCTTGAAACTCAACATTTGAAAAGTTAAGATCATGTCTGCAGGTCCCATCACTTCATGGCAAATAGATGGGAAAAAAGTGGAAACAGTGACAGATTTTATTTTCTTTGGCTCCAAAATCACTGCAGAAGGTGACTTCAGCCATGAAATTAAAAGACGCTTGCTTCTTGGAAGACAAGCTATGACAAACCTAGACAACATATTAAAAAGCAGAGACATCACTTTGCCAACTAAGGTCCATATATAGTCAAAGCTATGATTTTTCCAGTAGTCATGTATGGATATGAAAATTGGACCATAAAGAAGGCTGAGCGCTGAAGAATTGGTGCTGTCAAACTGTGGTGCTGGAAAAGACTCTTGAGAGTCCCTTGGACAGCAAGGATATCAAACAAGTCAACCCTAAGGAAATCAACCCTGACTATTCATTGGAAGAACTGATGCTGAAGCTGAAGCTCCAGTTCTTTGATCACCTTGTGCAAAGTGTTGACTCACTGGAAATGACCATGATGCTGGGTAAGATTGGAGGTAAGAGGAGAAAGGGGATGGCAGAGGATGAAATGATTGGATGGCATGTCTGACTCAATGGACATGAGTTTGAGCAAACTCCAGGGGATAGTGAAGGACAGGGAAGTCTGGCTTACTTCAGCTCATGGGGTCGCTAAGAATGGGACATGGCTTAACTACTGAACAACAAAAAAATACTGTAGCTGGGACTTCCCCAATAGCTCAGCAGTAAAGAACATGTCTGCAATGCAGGAGATGCAGGAGCCATGTGTTCAGTCCCAGGGTCAGGAAGATCCCCTGGATGAGGGCATGGCAACCTACTCCATTATTCTTGCCTGGAAAATCCCACAGACAGAGGAGTCTGGCAAGCTACAGTCCATGGAGTCACAAACAGTCCAACATGCCTGAAGTGACTGAGCACATGCACGCACATACAGTAGCTGCTCCTGGATGGAGTGGAGATAATCCATATGCAGTTAGGTTTAGTGGGAATTGATCTCTAGACAAACCTAATTACAAATGTTGAGGTTATTTGAACTTTGTGAGGGGCCAGATCTTAGTGGAATTACTTAGGGATGACTTCATAAAGAAGGTGATTTTTAGCATTCATATTAAAGAGAGTAACATAGTTCAGTATTTATTATTCCACTTAGTTGAATGAGCATAAATAAAAACCTAAAACTGGTACCAGTGATTATCACGACTATTTTCAGAATTAACAATTGAAACCAGAGATAGTTATCAAAGGACATTTTAATAAGAGTAGGTATCATTTACTGAGTACTTAGATGATAGATACTTCCCTAAGTGCTTTTTTATTATTCATTTCTCACATCAGCTATTTGAGGATATTATAATAACTCCATTCTATGAAAAGGCATAGTCTAACTTCCATCCTCTTGACTGTGGATCAGCCATGGTGACTTACTGTTGAATAGATTGCACTGACAGTTATAGGGCATGAGACTTCGCAAACTAGGTTAGAAAGAGTGATATAATTTTATTCTGGCTCTTTTGGGGACATACATGTTTGGAGGCCTGAACTACCATGTAAGAAGTCCAGCTATTCTGAGGCCAATATGCTGAAGAGAAAAGGTCATGTGGAGAGATCACATAGAGGAAGATGTCCAAGGAACTCCAGCTTCCGACCCCGAGCTCTTGAAGTGTTCACTCTATGAATGCAGAAGCCTTTGAACTTACAGTCTTAGCTACTAACTTAATGTCAGCCTCATGAGAGACCTGGAGACGGAGCCTCCCAGCCCAGATCCTCCTGAGTTCCTAACCCACAGAAATCATTCAAGATGGTAAATCATTGTTATTGTTTTAGGCATGAAGTTTTAGGATCATTATTATACAATAGATAACTAAGGTAGGGTATCCTGGAAATTTTGGAACTTGGGTTAATGACTGGAATTCCTGTCTCAAAAGTATGTAAAGCTCATGTCTGAAAATGTAAGGCAAGAGAAGATTTAGAAGGTAGGTGTTACTGAAGTTATGGCATCTTTTACTGTTGAGAGTGATTTTAGTGTAGTTCTGTGGAATGGAAAATCACTGAATTGGGTGTCAGAAAACCTACATTTAGAATTCAGCTCTGCCAGTCCTACCTGTGTGACATGGGGAAAACCACATAGCCTTCTGGCTGTTACTTTTCTTCTTGCTAAAAACAAAGATGTAGAACTTCAGTACACAGTTATTGGCAACACACTTAGGATAACACCTAGAGACTGGAGTATATCAGAGGATAGTGATGAAGGGTAAGGAAACCATGTCAAATGGGAAATAGGTGTTGAAACTCAAGGAGTTTTGTCTAAAAAAGGACTATTAGCTTAATTTCTCCTTTAAGATTGAACAACTTTAACATAGAACAGAAAGTAGATTGATTTTGTGTATCTTTTGGGGGCAAACAGGAAACCATGGTTGATGATCATGAGAAATTTAGATTTCAGTTGATTAGGGATTCCCTTTTAAATAATTAGTTATTAGAAAATACTATTTGAGAGCCCTCGGCTGCAGAAATGCCCAGACAAAGGAAGCTTGATTGCTTTTTCTGGTTTCAGTACTGGGAATCTGTAATATACTAACTCTATAGACATCTTCAAGATGGCCAAACTCTATTCTCTTAAATTCCTTTTATATTTCCTTTAAGCATCTCTTTATAAAATGATATTGTTCTTCTTTATTGCATAAGCAATGCATTCATTAATGATAAACTTCAAAACACAGATAAGCAAAAAGAAAGAAAAATTACCAATAATGTTATCACGATTTAGAAGTCACTACAAATATTTCAGTATATATCTTCCAAGGTTTTTTTTTGTGTGTGTGTGACCACCTTTATCCTTATGCATGCATGTAACAAAATTGAAGTTATATACTAAACACTATATCTTTTTTCTCCATTTGGGGCCTCCTCCCTTGTAAATAAATTATTGCTACAACATTTTTTGTTATTCATGTTCAATCTTGAACATATTAATAGTATTTGTTTTCTGATTAAAAGTCTTATGGATGATAGAACATTTGCAAAATATATTTAATTTCAAAAAGAAAATATAAAACTACCAATTATTTCAAGGGACTTCCCTGGTGGCTCAGTGGTAAAGAATCCACCTGCAATGCAGGAGATGCAGGTTCAGTCCCTGAGTCGGGAAGATCCCCTAGAGGAAGAATTGGTAACCTATTCCAGTATTCTTGCTGGGAAAATCCCATGGACAGAGGAGCCTGGAGGGCTACAGTCTGTCGAGTCACAAAGAGTTGGGCATGACTGAGCATAGCACATTATTTCAAGACTCAGGACCATTAACATTTTGTTGGAAATTCTGTCTTATGTACATAATTTTTTCTTAAAAAATACATTGGTGTTTCTCACTAACATGCCAAAATAAGTTTAGTTAACATCTATCACTTCACATGTTTTGTTTTTAATATTGACTTCTCTGTCCCTTCATATATGAAAATATCTTTCCATATTCTTAATTTGTGGAAATTGCTCATAGTTTCTAGGAACTTTGCCTAATAACTATTTTTAATGCTACTATATACATTGTCACTTACATATAATTTTTGTACTGTATTTAATTAATTTCCAGTGAAATGCTTTAGATAATCTGAACCAACACCGCTTTAGTCCTTGTATTGGTACTAGGTTCCTTTTAAATAATATTTTGAAATTTTATTCACTGTTAAGTTTGGTGAGGGCACTAAGGTCAGGGGCTAAGAGAAAACAAACATAAATTTTCTTTGAATGAGCTAATACTTACTCAGTGCCCTCTACACTCTTCTTTTTGTGATGTTCATGTGTTTAGCCATGTTATACATTGGTTGTTTTCATATGAAAGATCAAAAGAGGAGAAGTAATCTCCTTTATGTTATTTTTTAAAATCACAATTAACCAGGCTTCTTACAAATGTTCATAATCATATCCACATTGTAACATTAAGGCAAAACACATTCATTTCATTGCTTTCTATAGGGAATCAGTGTTTCTGAAAGTAGGATGCATCAGAATGAGAGGACCTGTGCATCAGAATCACTTGGGATGTTTATTATACTTCATATTCCTGGGCACCACTCTTTGGGGGTTTGGCAAGGGGTAAGGGAGTCTGTATTTTCACATACTTTCCAGGGAATACTGTATGTTAAAGTTGGCGAAGCACTGCTTTAAACAAATAAGCTGTGCTGCAGTAACATGCATCAAAACTTGATAGATGTGATCGTTGGGCATCTTGTCTCAGTTGGTAGTTCATAGGACCTATTTTATTTACAGGAAATTAAAGAATAAGTTGAGCTTTTTTTTTTTTCCTATGAGAAAACTTACTTAAAAATTACCTACCCCCCAGAGAACACAAATTAGAGATCCTTTGTCAAGTTTCTTTTTCTGATCTGTTGTTTTTGTCTTTTATGCATGCATGCTCAGTCATGTATCTTTGTGACCCCATAGACTGTAAGCTGCCAGACTCCTCTATTCATGGAATTTTCCAGGCAAGAATACCGGAGCGGGTTGCCATTTCCTTTTCCAGGGTATCTTCCTGACCCAGGGATCTAACCCACGTCTCCTGCACTTGCAGGCAGATTCTTTGCCACTGTGCCACCTGGGAAGCCCAATATTGCTTTTTATCTAGCATTAATCTCTTCATTGGGCTTCTCAGGTGGCTCAGTGATAAAGAAGCCACCTGCCAATGCAGGAGGCATGGATTTGACCTCTGGGTCAGGAAGATCCCCTGGAGAAGGAAATGGCAACCCACTCCAGTATTCTTGCCTGAAAAATTCCATGAACAGAGGATCCTGGAAAGCTGCAGTCCATGGGGCCATAAAAGAGTCATACAACACTCAGTGACTAAAACAATGACAAGAACAAATCTCTTCTTTGGAAGTGTTTGGATTCATGTGCCCTTTTATTCTGATGAATTGACTATAGGCTTTCATTCATGAGAGGACCATATGTTTTTAGTTTTAGAAAATTAAAAATTAAAGACCATAAATGGTCAATTTTTCCCCTTTTCTTTGTTCCTAAGGATAGTGTAAGATAACTTATACAACTTAAGTAATTTATAATTTCATCTTCTGCTGGTGTTGGTGCCTTTGTGCCATGTTGTAAGTAGTTCTTGTTGCTTTCTTGGAGAAAACATGGCTTTCTAGCTTCTTATTATTGTTTTCTTGATGGTGTTGAGTTACACTGCACAGATTTTGGGGCTGAGGACAATATGCGTCATTGGTGAGGGAACCCATCACTGTCTGTGGTGGATGATGGTGACTACATTCTCATGAGTAAAAAACAGGGAACATAGCCTATCCAACAAGTAAATGACATGAGTAAATAAGACTGAAATTAGTTCTGAGAAAAAAAATGGTAGTGTATGGGGCCTAAATTCTCTAAGGACTACTGTAACTCAGGCTGGTAAGACACTGCTAGTACCTTTCAAGTTGGGAGTGACGGGAAAAATCCTCTTTTATTATGGTCAACAGTTAGTCATTTGTAAGTAACCACTTCCATATAACTGTTGTTTTGAGTTGATCTTCAACCCCTTAGGTTGAGATAGAGTTTGTTTCTTATTTATAGGCAGTAATATGAGAAATGAAAGTGATTGAAGTATAATTTATCAAGTGGTGATTATTGATTCCAAAAAGCCTTGGTAATGTTTCTGCTAGGGGCACTGTTAAGAGCTGAGATTGGCTCTGGCAAACATATGTGCTTAGTCTCTCAGTCGTGTCCAATATTTGTGACCCCGTAGACTGCAGCCCACCAGGGTCCTCTGTCCATGGGGATTTTTCAGGCAAGAATACTGGAGTGGGTTTTCATGCCCTCCTCCAGGGGATCTTTCCAACCCAGGGATTGAACCCCAGGTCTCCCGCACTGAGGGCAGATCTTTACCATCTGAGCCACCATGGAAGCCAAGAAAATCTCTTGAGTGTTTGTTTTCACCAAGTTGAGAGCGAACTGGCCACTCCAAGGAGCTGTGTACTAACCATGACTGATATCTAAAAGAAAGACTTCCTTTGCATCACTCCACACTTATTGTAGGCATTAAGTACAACATATTTCCTGGGAAAGAAAAAATCTGGGAACAATGTAAAGAGAAGCTCTCCTGCACATTAGTTTTATCCTTTTCAGTGTATTTCAGTGTAAATGTAATGAACATCTGCTCTGTGCTAGGTGTTTTTAGCAGTGGGATAGTGGAAAAAAATTAAGATTTGTCTCATAGTAATTTAGAACAGCTTTATTGAGATATAGTACACATACCACACAATTCCTCATTAGATGTGTATAATTCAGTGGTCTTTAGTATATTCACAGACTTTACAGTACTCAATTTAGTTCAGGACATTTTTATTTTTTTTTTTTTTTTTTTTTACTAAGCAATTACTTAGGTCCAGAGGGGGAAGAAATTCCTTGGCTCCATCCTTAGATCTGTTTCTTCCATCAGAATACTGGTACCTACTGTTTACTAAACACCACCTGCTTTAGGTTCAGATCTGTGCCTAGTTACTTTATAAATGTTGCCTCATTATATGCTACCAATAGCTGTGGAAATAAGTTTTATTCCTTCCTTATATGCAATGACAGTAATACCTAAATACCTAGCATTTATTGAATATAGTTATCTTATTTAATGTATATGGAAATGTACTTCTCTATACTCCCATTTTCCTTTTCACTCTCTTTCCTACCAGTGATTAATTCTGTACCTTTTTTTTTTTTTTAACTCCAACTTTTGCCCCATGCTTCTTCCTCTAGCTCTTGATGCCTACTGGGCTGTTTTGTGTGTGCATGAAGAAGGATAGAGAGATATAGGAGCAATTAAGATTTTTAAACTGATGAGAATCACAAAATCTAGATGCTTTATTTATTTCATACAATTTTTTTTTTTAACAGGAGAGAAAGTTTCCATACACAGAGAGACAAGGTGAATGCAAGACTACTAGTGGGCTATGGCCAATAATGGTTGCTTCAAGCTCTCGGTTCTAATTTGTAGCTCTCAGAGCTACAAATGCATTTTCCTTTTATAATGTTTGTTTTTTTTTTAACAGAGATAATTAATGTATTTTATTTGTCCATCTCAACTTCATATACTGTCATTCTGAGTTTGATATTTTTCTTCAATGATATACAAAGAAACGTGTTCTAATGATTTTTATTTTATTTTTTTTTCCTAGGAGTCAGAGAATAATAAGTTATGTTCCCTATATTCCTTCCGAAATACCTCTACCTCACCACATAAGCCTGACGAAGGGAGTCGGGACCGCGAGATAATGACCAGTGTTACTTTTGGAACCCCAGAACGCCGCAAAGGGAGCCTTGCCGATGTGGTGGACACACTGAAACAGAAGAAGCTTGAGGAAATGACTCGGACTGAACAAGAGGGTATGTGTGCACCGAACTGAGGGCTTTATTCTCTCAGAGGTTCCCGCTTAAAAAAGAGAGTGGGGTTTCAAGGGCCAGGGAAGTGCATAATTGGCACTAGCAAGGAAAAAGTTATTCAGAGGTTACCATGGTGATGGCAGATTGTGATCCATTAGAAGTGTAAGGCAGATAGTTCCATTTTTCTACAACTCTGTGAATTTTACTTGATTCTTATAATAACAAATCAAGGTTTTAAACTGACTATAAGCCTTGCTCTGGAAAAAGGTAGTATAGGTATTTTCTCAGCTGCAACACTATTTTTCATCTTTTCCTCCCGTATTTCCTTTCAATGGATAGTATTTTATTATGAAAATATTAACTGTTTAAAAAGAAAAAAAGCCTAATTTATTTATCCTTATTTTTACAATTATTATAAACTTATAAATATTATTATTTTACCTTCAAATGTTGTAGAATTGAGAGTTGAGGGCTTCTAATATTGTTAAAACTGTGTTCAAGGGGAGAATTCTTTGACAGATGACATCTACTCTCCTCTCTCTACAAGAGTCCACTTAGGTTAACCTAGGTTCTAAAAACTAGATGAAAGGAGACTCTCTAATAATATGCTTAAATTAATCAACTCTAAGTGATTGCTATCCTATGTATGTTCTTTCATTTTTTTATGTACAGATTTTAGACTTTAAAATATAGAGTAATTAATGGCACTGAATCACTACTTATATGCAAGTTAAATTTAAACCTCTGTGGTACTATAGGGAAATGGGGATTTGATATAAGGGAATTTTTCATGTGACTTAATTTTATTCCTTAAAAGGCTCAAAAGTTTAGAAATTTCAGATTAATTTTTGTTACCTGCCCACAGCATCAGCAATCTTGACGGAAGTTTCTAAAATGTATTACGTTTCCCAGGCTTACTAACTAGATTATATGGTACAAAATGTAAATTTTTTTTGATGACTCAGGGTCATGAGGCAGTAGACTATAAACTCCAATACTTATCTAACAATCACGTGACCCTGGGTAAGTTTTTCAATCTCCCTGAATCACAAAATTTAAAATTTTGTATGGTAGTAACCTGACTTTTTAAACATTTTGAGAATTAATTATAATAATTAATATGGGTCTTATGAACATACATTTGAGGTATTGTGATGATTGTTGTATTATAAATGTCAATTACTTTACCATGCTATAATGTAATGATGCCCCCAGAGATCATTGAGATAATTAGGGCAGTTGCTTTATGGTTATTTCTCTGCAATTATGAAACTTTGGAGTTCCTATGCATGCTTGATTTAGATACCTTTTTTGGCGTGCGAGTGTGTGTGTGTGTGTGTGTTGGTTTCTCTTCCTTTAATGTCAGGTTTCAGGCTGTAACTTCTTACTTAGTTGTGAATAATTTCTAATTTGCTTCTTATATTTATCTTTCAGTTATTAAATTAGATGGTCATAACACTCTAGACAGTATTTAAAATATGAACGCACATTTCTGGGTGAGTTGCTGAGAGATTCTGGGAAATATACATGCCCTTCAGTTCATAGACTCTGTACTGACTCTTCTGGCTGTTCAGAGACTTTTACTTCTCATTTGTGCCTATGTTCTAGAATAACTGAGGTTGCTAGGTCAATAAACTAGAAATAAATGAGATTGCTAGATTACTTTTGTGATTCATCAAAAAGATGGTTTTAGTTCTATAAGAAAGTACTTTTCAGCATACTTTAGAGGATTCTGTTATGTAAAAATAAAGAAATTGATTTGTGATAATTTTTTAGGGGGAAGGGTCTAGACTGTTAGGGAATTTAAACTCATTCTTCTCTTGCAAGTAATGATTAGTTTATTTTTCCTCTTCATTACTGTGTGTTATAGATTTGATTTAAGTGTGGCACTTTCAATATGAGACCTCTCATTTAAGAGTCCTTTATCATTATATTCCTATTATTAAAAAATATTTTTTATGTACATTACAGAACTTTGTTTTCTAAAGTACATATATTTTAGGCATCAGAAATTCAGACATTTTTAGTGCATATCAACATATATAGTCCATTAAGTACAAATATGAAATGATAAAAAGTGTGCTCAGCAAACCTACAGAGTCCAAAAATCTAGGAGAAATGCTGAATATATTGTATGAAAGAAACAAAAACTTGAAAATTTTTGACAAACCCAAAATATAAACTTTAACTCATCAAGATAAAATTTAATAGATGTTACTGTCAAGTCCAGAGGCTGTGACCAAAATTCCTATCTGCACAAGTAATTACTGGAGAAAATTTAAATAGCAGACACATGATTTAAAAAAAAAAAAAAGCCCACATATAAGTTTTAGGTGATAGAGCAATGGAGTCAGCATGGTGAATATTGCCAAAAAATTGCCAGTGCTATCCTAGTCAGCATGACAGTTACTGTATATAATTACATACCTAGAATTACAGTAGGTAAGATTCAAGAGGCCTCAGGCTCACTGAACTTCTTGCTCAATACATCTGAAGTATGTGTTAAGGTGAGAATTACTACACTTTTAGAGGAACTCAGAAGCATTGGGATATTCTCAGAGGACAATCGATATGAGAACAGACACAGTTATATAATAGGAAGAACAATTGGAGGAACTAGTAATATTATCATATAATATTATATATCACATATTTTACTTTATAATAGGACCAACTATCTAACAGTGTAGTTGTCCAGGTATGAAAAACTTTCTTTGGAAGGCAATAAGTTACCTTTGGAGGTATACAGAAATCTTAATTGCTATCTTTAAAGGTTATTGTAGAGGAGAGGTGATTGGTCTTTTTCTTCCAAGACTATGAATTTTTATGAACTAAATATGCTTATTTAGTATTCTGTAGTTCATGGCATATTTTTAATAGCCCTAATCAAGAGCTTCATAGTATGATTATTTTTCTACAAGTTTTTTTTTTTTTCTTACTATTCAAGGTGCTATATTAGAACTGAGGGATTCTTACCATGTTGCTTTCTTTTTTTGGCTGTGGATCCCTTTGGTGGGTTGATGGTCCCTACAGGTCTATCCTTATTTTAAATGCATAAAGTTCATGGAGTTATAGAGAAAATGAATTATATTAAAATGTTAATTTAAACATTTTGTGATATGGCAGGAAGTACTATTTTACTAATGAATTAAACACAAAATCTAGTGGAAGGACTAAAAATATACTTTTGAAGTAGTGATAAGCATAAAAGGTATTTTGAGATAATCTTCAAGTACAATGTAATCTATATATTGTTATTCTATTGATTATAATCTCACAAATACTATGAATTTATGAATTTATTATTTATTGCCTGCTTTGATAATTTAAAGAAATCACATTTTCAGTTAAAAATATTGGTGAAAAATATTTTTTTTCCAACCAAATTTTCAGACTTCCTGAATTCTATGGACACATTTTTGGGGTCTGTGGGCCCTAGGTGAGGAACCACTATGCTACATGATATTGCATACCTATCATGAGTAAAGCAAAGGTCTCTAAATTTAAAGAGTTTATATTCTAGTAAAAGGTGCAAAATACAGACAAAATGAACTCTAATTCAATGTCATTTAATATGTCATTTAAAGTTCCATGAGTGCTATGTAGATAAAATGTTATAGGAGTTTACAAGATAGATTGTGCCTGTCTAGGAAACCATGGAAAAGTTCTCTGGGAAAAGTGGGTCATAACTGGTTGGAGAGTGAAAGAAAGTATATAGGCAGATATGGAGGGGAGGGACATTTCAGTCAAACGGAACAGGCAGAGAGCTTTAAAACAGCAGAGAGTTCAAGTTCTACTTTAAAGTATATGAAGATGCATATGCAATGTAAAACTGAAAAAGTAGGTTCTGTTCATCACAGAGACACTTTAATTCTTGGCTTAGAAATTTGAACTTTATACTGAAGGTTGTGAAGGAACCATTGACCATGTTTTAGCACAATAAATTGCTGGAGCAGAGCTTTCCTCCAAGAAAGTTAATCTGGCAGCACTGTGTCGGATGTGTAGGAGTACAGAGAGACATTGAAGAAACTGTTTCAGGCTAGAGATAATGAGGGCCTGAATTAAGGCAGCAGAAACAAGAGAGGAAGAAGGGGTGCATATGGAAAAGATATTAGGAGATAGAATTATTAGGACTCAACATTTAAAGTGAGGATATCAATAGAGAGGAGCTATTTAAAGGTAGCTCAGAGCGAGAAGTAAGATGGAGCTACAGTTAAAGAGAAAAGTAGAGCAAAATGTTTTGGAGATTGGAGTAATGAGGATTCCTATTTTTTATTTTGAGTTTGATTCCTAATTTTAACTACTTCCTTGGAGCAATGGGACAGAACAGTAGGATGGGAGAATAGAAATAATTATAGTAAAGGTCATTAATAAACTTTGATAGATTTATGATTTTATAATAATTATATTCTAGTTCCAAGGAAGTATAATAGCTCCACCAATATTTGCCTGACTTGGACTTTTTAAAGCCCCATCTCCTCATTTGGGACATTGCTTATCCCATGGGACATATAAAAGCTTTCAGATGCATTACTTGCCTCTTCCTCACTTTTACTTCCTGGTTTGAAGGCCATACTTCATGAGTGGCAAGCTTGTGTGACTGACATAATGAATGACCTTCCTGAGTCATTCTTGTCCTGGAGAATGTTTTGCCTCTATCAGACTAAATACCCTCCCCCCTCACTTCCCCTCATATACAGAAACTGATCTATAAAAAGTTTATTTATTATGGTCTATTTTAAAACAATATCTGCATGATAAAACAAAAACTCTCCACAGGATAATAGAAAGTTATTCTTTTACAGGTGGGTTCTTTGATTAACCAAATAATTGTCCACTAATTTATGTGCCATTCTCTCAAGAAATATCCTCTCCAGAGCAGTGATTTGACTGGATTGCTGAAACACTGATGAACAAAGGTGTTCTGTCTGAAGTGCTTCCTCTGAAAGTAAGATTTGTGGGAAAATAGGCAAGGTTTCTATTTTCTTGTAAATTTAACCCTAATTTTTTTTCCTGCCATAGATAGAAACATTGGCAGGTAGATAGATAGATAGATAGATAGATAGATAGATAGATATGTGTGCAGATACATGGAAAAATGGATGGTAGAATGAATATCAGAATCTATATTTTAAAACTGCTGATATTGGTGGGTATAATATGCAGAAAGACTTTGATTAATAGATTCAGGTTTAAATGCTTCTAAGATAAAAATCCTTCAGTTGGGGTTAAATGATGAATTTTAGTTATCCTTGTATCACCCATCTTGTTGCCAATGTAGCTGGGCTCTAACATAAGCGACAGTTGTCAGAAAATGAATACTTTAAAAAGGACTTCTATATCTAAATACATATATTTAATCAGAGAGTCCTTTGGCTTCTGAAAATAAGTTGTCTAATGAGAATTTCATTTGAGCAGCTGCGACTGAGGAGGTCAACAGGCATTGCCTAGGAGAATATGGCCCAGCTGGTTAAATCTGGTTGTTGTCGTGATTTAAATGGTCAAGTGCTGCTTGTAATCCAGGACCGTCTGTTTGTAAAGGGAAGAGTGAGTGCTTCAGCATAATGTACAGCTGTTTTAATCTCTCTTTAATAATAGTGCTTCAGCCACTATCATGTCTTGTGCATCATACTACTAAGTATATGATCCTAGACTGGATGAACTGGTTTGGGACAGGTTCTGGAGTCGTGTGAGATTGCAGAGAAAGGGATATAAACCTCAGCTCTCACAAAATAAGAGTTTCTTTCTGACTTTTTCCTTCTTTAAGAAACTTATATTTTAGGTGCTAATTATTGTGATCAAGAGGGAGTGATGAAACTTGTAGTTAAAAATATTAGAATAAATATGTTATTTTTGATAGAGGCCATAAGCTTAAAGGGAAATATGCAGGGTTTAGGTACGATGTCATAGAATGTATGTTGGTCAGAAATTAGAGTATTTGTCCAGTGGAATTGTGTGCTTCAAGATATGATAATAATGAAAGTATGTGGATTTATTTGACTGTTTATGTGGAGAAAGGGCAGGAGCATTTGAGCTTTGGATTCCTGGTGGGATAGGCTTTCCAATGGATTATGCAGCTGTTGCCCAGCACAAGAATGAACACGTGTTTATGTATCTGATGGATTATTATCATTATTCACATCTCTAAACAATAATTTGGATTTCTACATATATTTTCACTGAATTATATTTAGTAAGCATATATGTTGATACATATTGCTTATGTGATGTTAATAGCTTTTGCTGTACTAAAAGAGGAGTGTGATATAGTTTAACAATGAGAAAACTCAATTTTGAAAGTCATATATTTTTTGGGTGAGCTAGATCTGGGTTTGAATGTAAGTTTAGCAAGGTAGTATAGTATACTGATTGAGTGTGGACTCTGGATCTAGGCTGTCTGAGCCTCAGTTTAGCATTTGCCAGTTGGATGACATTGGGCACCCCTCTGTGTTTTCTCAGCTAAATATTGGATATAGTTATAGAGCTATCATGAAAAGAAAAAGATTTAGTTAATGCAACTAAAACATTTAGAGCATTACCAGTACATAGTAAGTGCTCAATAAATGTAGCCAACTTTATTTCCTAGTCTTAGGCAAATAATTTCATCCTTTTGTGCTTCAGTTCCCTCATCTGTAAAACTGGTTAAATGATATCTACCTTTCAGGGTTGTGTCAGAAGTTGATGTTATATATACACACACACATACACACACACACACACATATACATACATATATATATAAACATAGCTTATATAATTATAATTATTATTGCTATTGCTATTATAACTACTATTACTGATGTCATTTGAAGAATGTTTCTTAAAGAGTAATGTTGCAGGAGTCTCATCCTGCACCACAGACAGAACCATAGGAAATGTCCCATGGTATTAGGGGATTTAACATTTGGCAGCAATGACGTACTTATTTTTTGGAAGAGCAATTCAGCTTAACTCTCCTTTCAGGCTTTTTGGAAAAGCTGATACTAAAGTTTCCCCGCTGGAAGCCAATCTTCCTTGCTGAGAAATATGTGGAATATGGTGTTGTCAGTGAGAGAGTTGGTAAAGCCTTGGATGAGGTTTTCAGATAATAAATACCCAGTTAAAAGTATTGTGTTCCTGTTAAAGAAAAAAATCTATTAAAAGACTATGATAAAAACTTTAAAAGTTTAACATTCATACCATGCTACAGCATTAAAAGAATCTTTTAAAGTAAAATTTATGGATATTAGATTTTTCAGTTCAGTTCAGTTCATTAGCTCAGTCGTGTCCGACTCTTTGCGACCCATGAACCGCAGCGCGCCAGGCCTCCCTATCCATTCCCAATTGCCGGAGTGTACCCAAACCCGTGTCCATTGAGTCGGTGATGCCATCCAACCATCTCATCCTCTATTGTCCCTTCTCCTCCTGCCCTCTATCTTTCCCAGCATCAGGGTCTTTTCAAATGAGCCAGCTCTTTGCATCAGGTGACCAAAGTATTGGAGTTTCAGCTTCAACATCAGTCTTCAACATCAGTCCTTCCAGTGAACACCCAGAACTGATCTCCTTTAGGTTTTTGCCACTGTTCTGATTGAAGCTTATATTGGTGAAATATTTAGAATACTCAAGATCCAAACCTTTCTTTATATTTCTCATTTATGGGAGAAGGTTTTGGACTTTTGCATAAAAACATATTAAGTATTTATTATGAAGTCCCCAGAATTATTATTTTAAGTAAGTTGGAAATTTCAGGTCATTTAAGTGCTGAAGTTACCCAAGATCACTCCTACTCTAGGTGAAGAAGCCATCAGGTATTCAGAGCGATGCTGATGTAACTTCATTTTAATTCACTTTTTCTTCTCTTTAAAGAATACCTTTACTTTCCTATAATGTTTGGGCCCTCGATGCTATTTTAAAGAATTTGTATTATACACATAGCAAATATTAATCTAGCACCAAATAATTTAAATATACATATTTCTGCAAGTATTGTACAATTAGGGATTAAAATGAGGAACTAGAACTACTGTTCCATATTGAATTATGGAAAAGAATAATGCTTCTTGTGTTTTTGTGTTAAGTATATTTGCTTTCTAATTCTTTGGAAACTGGTCATCCTCACATATAACTTTATGAAGTATGTAATTAGCCTGAATCCTGTGAACCCTAGACATTCTGGGCAAATATTTGTTTCAATTTGCTGTTGTTTTTCAGCTCCCATTTTCAATTTTGGCAGTGTCCTAGTAGGTTGAATTCTTTTCTCAACTTCATTTTGTGTGTTTCTGCCTTGAAAAGATACTTCAAATTTCTTGGCCCATTTCTATCTCCTCAGACTTAAAAATTCTTTTCTTAAAATTTTTTCTCTATGAATGTTAAGAACAGATGCGGTCAGTTGCTTCTGATTTTTCCTCTTCCTGACCTGGGAAGTAAGAAGGTATTCCTTGCATTTTGTTAAGAGCTTGCAACTTCCTCTCCATGGTTTGATGAAATTAAGTCATAGTCTCATATGAATTTTGAACTGGTGAAGTCAAAGTGGATCATTAGCATTTTACATTTTTTTTTCCACTGAAAATTCATTAGATAGCCTTATTCTGGAATTATTCTCAAAAGAATAGGGAGCAGTTTTAAAATCTATACATTTTTGTTGCACAATATATGTGTAAAATCCAAAGAAAAAGTGAATAGAAAAGGGAGTGACAAACTTAAATCTGTGTTTATTATGTAATATTTGATTATATATATTATAAGGCATAAAAATAAAACAAACACTTGTAAATTCATCATTCAGTTTAATGTTTTCTTTACCTATTCAATCCCTGTATTTTCTACATAGATGTAACTACTGCCAGAACCTTGTGTTTAGAATCTTCCTTTTTTTGTTTTAGAGCAGTTTTATATATGTTCCTAAATAATATGTCATTTAGCTTTGTTTCAGAACTTTATAAAAATGGTATTACACTGTAATCTTCTATGACTTATTTTTTATACTCATAATTATATTTCAATTTTGCTCTGTACAGCTCTAGTTCATTTTCACTTTTGTATGATATCCCGCACTCTGTCCCACAGAATGCTATATAGAAGTGTATTCTCCTGTTTACTGTCTGTGGACATTTGGATGATTTCCTGTTTTCTGCTAGTACAAGCAATGAGAGTATGAACATCCTTGTACCTGTCTTCTGATACACATGTGCATGAGCTTCTTCCTAGGATGTATTCCCAGGAGTGGAGCTGCTGTTGACAAATTTGTATTATTTTTTCTACTCTGTTGGAAAACAGTACACAAAGAAATTGGAGCTTCAGTGTGTGTGTGTGTGTGTGTGTGTGTTATAATTCCTGAAAGCCTTAACTGTCTATACCTTTGGTTCTACCTTCCTCAAAACATCTGGCCCAGGCTTCCGTCTATTGCTGAGCTTTTCAGGCCCACGTAAGAGCCTCTGATGGATTTTTCACTGCAATTTTTCTTTTTCTTTTTGTTGTTTCTTAATAGAGTGTCTTCAGCCCTTCTTTTAAATATGAACATCAGTGTATTGTCATTCTCCCTCTGGACTATGGTTACTAGGTTTGTTAGGAAATACATTTTTTCCCCCCATTTGATTCTTTTACTGATGTTTCTAGCTCTGTGTGGTTTTTGAATTAAAGTAATTCCTAATCTCTAACCTTATCAGGTTCACAGTAATTTTTTCTTAAATATCAATTTCAAATTGAAAATTAACCAGCAAACTCTTGATTATTGCCACTGTTCTTGCCATTCATATTGGAAAAGACATATTTTTCTATCCAAACAGTTGGCTTCCTAACTGGAAATCTTCACTTTTTCTTAAAATGTTTTATCTGGGAATCCTTTCTGATTCAGATTAGCCTGAATTTGATGTGCATTCTTGCTTGACTGTGGTAACCTTCTGAGTAATACCTAATAATTATTTAATTAGTTAATTTGTCTTAACATTAGTTTTTTAATTTAGAAAATGAAAATATTGGTTGAGCGTTAAAGGCCACATTCTAAAATTCTGTGCTGCTTTGATTTTCTTTTATTAGAGTTTGTATCTGAATTTTAGCAGCCACTATCAGTAATTTTCTTTTTCAAACTGTTTTCACAGTAAAAGAGTCATCTGAAACAATAACATGATTCTTTTTCTCTTAATTGAAATTGTCTTTGACTATTTGCAGTCTCTTTTTTTTCTGATGTTTTTATAAAGATAGAGATAAAAGCTGCCATCCAGTCTTGATGTCCGAAAAAGTCATTGTCCAGGGAAGGTACTTATAGACAAAGCCATGGATAACTGGCTCAGAAAGTTCTGTACATGGTTTGAGAGGTTGGCGAATGGAGGGTGAGATTAGTAGTGTGGCATGATCCAGAAGAAGCTAAAGGCCAATGATTCTACCTTTTGGCAGAGCTGTTATTAAGGGGATTTGGGCCTTAGACGGGATTCATGGCCATAGTTATTAGCCATATGAGGTTATGGGTTTAATGCTGAATAACTGTGACACTTAGACCTATCATAACTTTATTAACTTATGTCTTGAGGGTTTAAGTATAACTGAGGAGCCAACACTGAGAGGCCGGACAAATTCACACACAATGAGTCACAAAATATAGGTCATCCCCTAGCATTAGGAAGGAGGCAGATGTTGGAGGCCTGTGGACTTCCCCAGTTGCTCTCATGTAGTGAATTGAAATGAGTAAATACAAATGGGTGGTTAAAATAAATGGAGGTAGGATGAAGAATAACTATGAAAAATGTGACAAAGTATTGAATTATTTGCAAGGCACTAGTGGTAATGTGGTAGAATTACTTTGCTACTAATGCGTGATTTTTTGAATGAAGGCAACCTATAGTCAACATGTAGTTTTTAGAGTGGCTAATAAACTGTGGGCACTGGGATTCCATTCTGATCCAAAATGCAGTGGAACTTGTGCTCACCCTGGAACTTCATAGCAGATCCTTCAGAAATACCTCTAATGTTGTACTTCTTGCTCCTGTCACAGGCATGGAAGAGATGGGAAATTTTAGAATTAATGCATAAGCAATGTGTTGTTTTGGAGCAATCTTCCTTTGTTTTCAGGTGGGGAAAGGAGACTGGTGAAAACTATCTAATACAAAGTCCTAAAAACTATCCTTTGATCTTTATGATAATGTTCGATGGTATATATAGAGTGACAGTGTCATTTTGGAGTACAGAGAACAGCAAAAAATTAATATTGTTTGCTTATAAATACCATTGTCACCAAACTCGTGTACACAGAAACTCATGTATTAATTTTGTTTCTCCATTAGTAATTTTAATTTAACTCTTAACCCCCCCTCCCACCCCTTCTCACTAATAAGAGAAATTCTCGTCTCACTTCCAGGCAAACTCAGTTACTTCAGTATTTAACTTCAGTTACTTTTAATTATGTCCCTTTCATGTCTTCCTGGTTTTATCTGATATTCAGATGGTTTTAGCATTTTACTGGCATTGGAGCATTGATATCTGGCCAGTGATCATCAATCTCTATTATGCTTGGAATAAAATTCATTGCTTAAAATTCAAATATTGTAGTATGGCTTTTTAAACTTTATTACTTTTTGCCCTCAGACCACTCCAGCTACTGGGCCATTTTCTTTTTCCTCAGGCATGTCTTAATTCCTTTACACTTGCTTTTCCATGTATATAGAATTTTTAAGAATTGTCTTTACTTTTTAATCTTTCTTTTTCTTTCTTTCTCCTTCCTTTCTTTTGAATACATTTCTTAGATATGCCCTATTTATTTCAAACAACAGTAAAAACTTTTGTCTGTATCTCACTGTTTGTAGCTACTCCACTGTTTACTTTCTGAGTAGTCAGTATTAGCTTCAGAAATTAGGTGTGTCCTTGGTACCCAATGGAGACTAGCTGCTTTGAATTTTTTTTCCTAGCTAAATTTTTTAAAATACTTATTCATTGTCTTCCACGTCAGCTGTGCTTTGTCTTTTTGCTTTAACGTGAGTAATTTGGGCATTTCTTACTCAGAGCAACTGATTCTGACTAAGAAACTTGAAGATGCAGCAATCTCATGACAAACTTTCTTATTGAAAGAGTCAGCACTGTTAAGTTGGACTAGTTATTTAGTCCAACATACTTCATGCTCAACCATTATCCCTACCCTTCTGTCTCCTCTCTGCTTATCTAAGTTTTCCATGTATCTATTTTGCTTTATGTAAAATCCAGATCGTATCTTGTCTTCTACTGATGAGTTTATCTTCTACTCCTGACTTTATCTTTGTTAAAATTTGTGGAGTCTTAAAAAATGTCAAACTCATAGACCCAGGAAGTAAAAAAGTAGTTAGCATCTGGGGATGGAGAAACAAGGTGAAATTGGTAAAAGGGTGCAGACTTTCAGTTATAAGATGAATAAGATCTGAGTATATAATGTGTGACATGGTGACTATGTTTGATAATATTTTATAATTGAAAATTTCTAAGATTAGCAAATCTTAGCAGAGTAGAATTTAAATAGATGAGGTAATGGGTGGATGTGTTAATGAACTCAGTGGGGGGAATCCTTTCACAATGAATCTGGATATAAAATCATCACATTGTATACTTTAAATATCTTACAACTTTGTCAGTTATATGTCAGTAAAGCTGGGAAAAAAAAAACCATATGCCACTCCATTTATCAATAGATTATAAATCAATGTTTTCTAATTTTTAAATTGAGATTTTTATTGAGATAATTATAGATTCACATGCAGTTGTAAGAAATAATATACAGAGGTCCAGTGTATACTTTATTTCCTCCAGTGATAACATTTTGCAAAACTGCCACATACTGTCACAACCAGGTTATTAACATTGATACAGTACACTGATCTTATTCATTTTTCTCCAGTTTTAATTGTACTCAATTGTGTGTATTAGGTTCTCCACAGTTTTGTCACCTACAAATACCTATAGAGGTTCATGTATTCACTACCACAATCAAGATACTGAATAGTTCCAACACCACGAGGATCACTTGTATTGCTTTTACAGAACCATACCCACCTCTCTTCTACTCCAACACCTCTTATCCTCTATACCAAATTCCTTCCAGCCATTAAAATATCCTTCATTTCTAGCATTTTGTCATTTCAAATATGTAATATAAATGGAGTAGCTTTTAGTATATAAATGCGGTAGCTTTTTTTTTTTTTTTTTGGAATTGGCATTAAAAAAACCGAACAGTATAATGTCCTGGAGATTCACCCAAGTTGTTACATGTATCATTAGCATTTATTAAGCTCTTCCATCTGTTAATGTAGGGGGTGAGGAGAGGTAAAAGTGGAAAAAGAGGAGGAGAAGAAAAAGAATAGTTATTGGTTTCCAGTAGCTCTCAGTTTAGTGGAAGAAACATGTGTACATAAAATAATAAGATTATAGTTAAGTGCTATACTCAAGTAGCAGAGTTATAAAATGCTGGAGTACAGAAGAGGGAACTATCATTTTGTCTAGAAGATTTAAGAAGGTATTTATAGGCATTGGAGCTGGATTTTGATTAATTATAAGCTATTCATAGTGAACAAGCAATATAATAGAATCCCAGATAGACTAGCATGTATAAGGTTTCAATGACGTAATTAAACCTGTGAGTGTGGTGAATTCAAGAGGCTTGGTGTAGTTAGGATGGGAGATATGACTAAAAAAAGTGGATTGGAGCTATTTTAAAGAGTTTGAATTTTATCTTTTGGGTAGTAGAGAAGAGTTGAGAGCTACTTAAAGTAGGAGAGTGAGTGACATAATTGTACACATTTCTTAGAAAGGTAACTTTGGTAGCATTTTGACTCTCAGTTGGAAAGAGGCAAAGCCAAATGCAGGAAAATCTGTTAGTAGGCTATTTTAATGAGATACACATGTATTGATAAGAGTCTAAAGAACTAAGGCAGTGGCAGGGGTTAGGGAGGAAGAATTAACCTGTATATATATAGGCTTCCCAGGTGGTGCTAGTGGTAAATAACCAGCCGGCCAGTGCAGGAGATGTAAGAGATGTGGGTTCAATCCCTGGGTAGGGAAGATCCCCTGGGGGAGGGTATGGCAACCCACTCCAGTATTGCTGCTTGGAGAATCCCACGGACCGAGGAGCCTGGCGGGCTCTAGTCCATAGGGTCGCAAGGAGTTGGACACAAGTAAAGCAACTTAGCATGCATGCATATATGTGTATGTGTGTGTGTATATATATATATGTATGTATGTATATATAAACTATACATATGTGAGGTTTGAAGTTGGTGAGAGAGTCAAAAACAGTTGAAGTATCTTGGTAGAGATCAAGATACGAGGTCAATGGTGAGAGTATTATGATGGTGACTTGAGATACATGAGAAGGTTTGGGTTTAGACATATTGAGTTTTGGCATTCTGTGAAGGTGGATAAACCTGGCAGGCAGTTGTAACACTGACTGTCCTGGAGATTAGGAGAGAGACTCCCTTTCTTACCATTGTGATGGATTTAGTCTCCCTTTTCTTAGAGAACCCACTGTGATCAGTCATCTTTGCTTTCAGATGGCACCATGTTTGCTGCGTAGTGGAAGCTCTATAATCTACCATTCTCTTCTGTAAAAGAGGAGTCACTGTAGGCCAGTATGGCTCATGTGTGTTTTACATGTTCAGGTGAATTTGATTAATCTTGTAGCCCAGTGGTTCAGATTGTCAATAGCGCAGTTGTTACCGGGAACTTGTCTTACCTACTGAATCAGAAACCCTGGGATGCGGCCCAGCAACCTGTGTTTTAACAAGCTTGCCCGGTGCTCCTGTTGCAGACAGAAGACTGACACTATGGAATGACACCTATACTATACTGTTCTGTACTGGACTATGCTATACTGTACTAAATTCCAAACTGTAGAATAGTTACCATGAAATCATCTTGCAACCAGGCAGCATATTTTCAGCCATCCTTACAATCAAGAATTGTCTAGCAAGTCATAAAATAATGGATACATTGATTTGATTGAGAAGTAGGGTGAAAGTACAAGTAATAGGCTATATATGTCAAGGAATGTAGATATTACTATCTCACTTTTGTTGCTCTTTCTTTAAATCTTATTTCATTTAAATTTGTATCTCCAATTAGCTGGAAAATAAAATACTGTGATATCATGAAGAAAAATGAAATTTTCAGGACTGCTTTAGTGGTTTAGTGACTAGTTAGGGTGATGGTGTTAGGGGCTCTAGTTAAAGAAGAGAAACTGATAGGGGAAAGAAGAAAATTTATTGTGTGGTTTCAAATGTATTCATCTGGATTTAGATTTTGTTTCAGTTTTGTACCTTGATCACAGGTAGAACACTCAGGTCATAGCTTATGACCCTTATCTGAGGGTGCTTAATAGATGATGAACCAAGTTTAATCCAAAAATGAAGCCCACAGTGTTTGGGCTTTAAGGAGGTTAACATTTTAATTGCCAAAGAAAATCTTGTATTCTTGTTAGACATGTAGATCTAGAGGTGTTGAGCTGGCCGGGGCATGAGTGAGTTTCCTAGTTGCTTAGGTGAACAGCCTCGGGTTTCTTTGGTGACGAACTTTAGTTTTCGTTAGCTCTGCTTGCTCTGCCATTCCTGCTGTTTTGCAACAGGGCTTAAAAGTGCTTTAAGTGCTTGTGACCGTGGTAATGAATGAAAATGTCTTTCCAGCACTGAGAGGATTGCATTAGACTGAATAGTCACCTCACTTGTAAAAGCACTATTAGAGCGGGGCAGCTGTAAGTAAGGATAACGATTTGTGTCCACTGCTTATTTACTGAAAATTGTCAATGTATTATTTATTGAGAGCTCTCCAGACAGTGCTTGTCAGAATAAAAATGTCAGCTCTGAGCAAAATGTTATAATACATAATAAAAATGCTAGGTACGCATTTTAGGGAGACAACTAATTAGACCTGCTTTTTCTTAAGGAGGGGGAAGTAAAAATGTCTAATATTGTGTATTTTCTCCGTTTGTGTAAGTCCTTTTCTTCCCCCCCTGCTCAGCTCAGTATTTGGTTTAGAAACTTACCATGTCTGAGAAATAATTTGGACAACTTTGTATTGTTGCCATTAGATACCCCAAGTAGCGAGGAGGCTTGCTGAAGGAGGAAGGGCCTGGATTGCAGTCCCACAGTGAGCAGCTGCCCTCACCTCCAGGTTCTGTCTGAAATTAGAAGATGTCACTTCCTCCCTCAGCAGTGCTGGTGGAAAACTGCCTCCAGTGTAAACAACATAAAATTATTAAGCTTATTCCTCAGCCGTGCTAATTAACCCCAAACAAATTTCACATTAAGGAAACAGAATTCAATCAATGTAAATGTTATTGCTGTGTATTACTGTAAGCAATAATATAGTGGCTAAAATAATTAATTATTTTGGATTTTTTAAAAGGAAGTATTTTTTTATGGTGGTATGAAATATTTTGTGAATTATTTCCCTTTTCTTCAGTCTATCCTGGCATAGAATATAAAAGACCCGTCTGGTAAAGCGTGGGTGATACGCAGTTGTCTTTTACGGGAAGGGAAAATGTATTTTGTAGTGAGTGCTTCAGGTTTACTTAGACTGATATATTTTTATTGGTGATACATATGCAGATTTTGTCTCCTTATACCTACTGTAGTTCACAACTCGTTGTAGCGATTTCTTATCCTTTTCCTCATTGTCACCAGTGATGATTGTGGTGGGAATGATTTAAAAAATAAAAAGAATGATGGTTTGACACAATACACTTCTAAGGGGAAAAAATGAAATACCATTTTATTGCATTTCAGGTTTTGGGAAACAATGCCAATAAAGCTTTTCCGTGTTTTTTTTTTTTTTTTTAATCTGGTCTTACATATTAAGTCAGGTTATCCTTTTCAAGATAATTTTTTTAGATTCTTTGGGAAAACAACCAGATTTGTAAATAATTTCTTGGTTGTGCCTATGATAACTTTGAATAAAATTTATCATTATCATCATCTTCATCATCCTCAAATACCTTTAAAGACATGAAGTACAGAAGTCAGATTACATGTAATTTTATTTTTAATGCAGTAAGATGCATATTTGACTAATGGAATTATTTGTCAGTTAAGAGAGCATGTTCTATGGTGTTTGAAACATAAATAGGATTTGCATTGAGATTATTCTGAAATATGATACATCCTTTAATATATACTGGCAAGTGCTAAATTAACTTTGAAATTTAAAGTAATTTAACAAAACGAGTAATATAAAAAGCAAAATGTTACTTTTTGCATATTTAACGCAAACCATTTCTTTGTAATTTTACCATCTTCTGGTAAATATCAGTCTGTCCTCATTCCTCAATTACTTCAGTATCCTATTTCATGGGCACTCTTAATTCCTTAATTCTTTACTTCATTAAAACTCTGTCTTCATTTTGGTAGGAGTATTTAAATTTTTCATTATAACTTAAATGCCTAATAAGCAAATTGCTACTAAATATTTACAGTGATGCCAGAACTAATAATGAGATCGTAAGTGTTCCAAGGATAGCTGGAGAATGCTACTTAAAAAAATAATAAAAATATTTTTATTATGTAGTTTAGAAAAAAATAAAATCTTGTGGGAGGATTGTTTTAAAATAATATCAGAGTGTACCATTTATTTGATTTTATATTTTGGTTTCAACTGATTTGTTTCAGATAGTTGCTTATATTTTGGTCTATTTCTCTAGTTTCTATAGCTGGAGAGTGATTTTGACTTCTTTTAGACATTTATTTTCATCTTTCCAAACAGAAAATACTCTTAGATTTTATTTGCATACTTAGGAAGGTGATAATGTACCAAAGATTATAAGACAATATGTTCAGTAATTTTATTATACAAAATTTAGACAATAGTAATTTGTATTAAACATTTCTAAACATTTTAGATGTTTATATTTAGAAGTATATTTAAAGCAAAAGCTTTAAATGATAGGCATGCTATAGCAAAGACCATGGCATGGTTAAATATGATAACTGGCACTTGAGTAGCCCTTTGGCAGTTAGGACAGTTAGAAGATAATAAGCTGTACAATTTATCTGATTGATATTCCTGGATTTTTAAAGTTACAGTATAATACCAAACCAAAAAATGCAGTAAAATTCTAGACTATGGTCTTAGTTAGAAAAACCTGTATTAGGATATTTTAAAATGAGATGCAGTACTTTATTCCCTTTAAGACTATAATTGACAAACTGCAGTAATCATGCTTTTATGTGCTTTTCTTTCTCTACTGAATTCGTTTTTAAAAATGAAAGTAAAAAAGGTAAAAAGGAGACTCCAGAATTTTGAAACCAAGTGGTCCTGAAGTGATGGGAAAATAGCCAAGGTGTCACAGCTAATTTCTGACCCTGTTTTATGAGTTCTGCTGTTCCTTATTCCCCCTGTCAGCCTGGGAATCCCTGAGGCTGTGCAAACTGGCTGAACATCACTCAATTCCAGTTTTATATCCCCTTTTAATAATGTTGAGTCTATTCTGTCCAACTTTGATTCAGACAACCTGCTTGTCTTGAAAAAGTGATATATTTAATCAGTGACTCTGTCTCCAGCATAGCTCCCACTGCGTGTGACTAGAGCCCAGAGTAGTGCAGTGGTCTGTCACTTCTGTTTGAATGGGTAATGTGGAGCCCATCAGCTGAAAAGACAGGAGCTGGAACTGCTTGTTAGGACACATGATCAAAAGCCACTCTCTGCTTTCTGCCAATCAAACCTCATGTCGCCTTGTGGGGCAGACATTAGATAGATTTTTTTTTTTCTGCCTTACACTATGGGCACTTTGCCAGTTTGACATGTGAACTGTTACAAAAGATAGCAGAGTTTCGCCCGCTTGCTGACTGCTTTAAAATATTACTGAACACTTGTGGTCAAAAGGAAAATTTCATAATACTATAGTATAAATTCTTTGAAGTATTATTATTTAGTGCCTTTATCTTGTAATTTGTGGATTTGTTGTTGCTGTTTTTGCTTGGGCAGAAGAGACAATAGACAAGAGCTTCTTAGGTGAAAGTAAGGAAGACAAGACCCTCAAACTGATTCAGTTGTAAAGCCAGCACAACTGTATGACCAATAGTTTTGAATAAGATGAACATTGCTTTGTGAAAATAACATTAGTGAATTAAATGTTATTTTCCATTCTCTTCCCTCTGCTTTAAAAATTATTTACTTCTATGTAAAGAAAGGAGAGTGGTTTTAATATTATTATTTTAGCCCCAAACATTGAAATTTTACTTTGAAATTTAATTCAGGATCTTATTCCCTCTGCTTACTGAGAAGATGGACAAATTTCTAAATTCTGATTTGCAGTTGCTCTGATTTTCAGTTGTTCTGATGGATATTTTTATCCTGCTTTTTCTTTTTGTCATCCTCTGAAGAGTCCCCCATTATATCACAATCTTATCTTCGTACCTATAGCAACCCAGTATTGATCATAACATGACCTAACTTCTAGGCTTTTTAAGAGAAGAATGAGTACCTAACTACTTTTGACTTAAAAGGCATTTCCTACAATTTCCAAACACCCGGATAACTGTGCTAATGCTGTTAAATCTTAGTTGGTGCTTTGATATCTCCAAAACTTGCCACTTGGTACTTGCTGTTTCTTCTCTAATGATCATTTTAAAAGGAGTTAAACATTTTCACCAAAACATACCATGGCAATCTAGTGGAACTCATTTAAACAGTGAGCTACACATAAACAGCTGCTCCTTCAATAAGCCATTCTTTATAATACCCTTATTACCTTCTAGTGTCTCAAATTCTGATTAGTCAACAGTGCTGATTGCTGCACGGCATTCCGTTGCCCATCTTCCTTCTGCTCAGCTGCTCATGTCTTAGTTGTTATTTGATTACAACACAACTTGTGCATTGTTTCTCCAAGTTGCTCTTCATATTGTGTCTTAAAAACTCTGAATTATCCAGAAAAACTGCGATGATATGAGAGGGACTTTCTTTACACACATTAAAAATGTCTGAATAAAGCATGGTACAAAATATATAACTATGGAACACTTACACTGGAAAGAATATTAGTGACTTAAAACTCAGTGCTTATGATCAAATTAAGAAATGGATTAAATATGTAGAAATATTTTAAAAAACATTATAGCACTTTGCGAATGTAAACAGTTATAAAACTGTTATATTACGGTTATTAAAATTCAGTCAGATATAAAGTTCTGGCAGAGGTAATTATGTATGTAGAACTTCACAGGAAGGGCCTAAAGGACCTTCGTCTCTGCCCCAGTACTATATAATTTTAGTCCAATTGTTCTGCAGCACAATGATGCCCCACTAAATAGGACCACACATTGGTGGTTTAGGTTATGATGAAATAAGAAGGGTGGGAAAAATCTCTATAATGAAGTTTGAATTTCAACTATTCCTTTGTTGTGACCCCCTTGAATCTACTCTTGGTGAGTAGGAAATGCTGACATACTAGAAATGCAACCCCTGTAAAGGCCCTAAATCTGTCATTGTGCTCTGGAGTCAGCTCTGAAAATAGCAAAGCTCTTTTGGTAAATTAAAATCGGTGTGAATGGGAACAGATGTTGACATGCTTTTGTCTTTAGGGAGGCCAGTTATGAGGAGAGGGTCAGTGAGGTTAGATGTAGGAAATATAGGAAGTGTGCAAACTTGTTATACAAAGGGAGTTCTGTGTGGGGATGCTTGTCAATAGAATTGTATTTATCTTGGTAGTCCAGGTAAAAATTATACATAGATTACTTTATCTAGAGGCAGAATGAAGAAGGCGGTATTTATTTCTGGGAAGGCTATAACTTTGCGATGTTCCCTTGTGGTTGTCTTTTCTTCATCAAACTTCACTGGCTATAAACTGTCTCAGGCTACTATTAGGTTTTACTTTCCAGTGTCATTTTGGCATAGCTTCCTAAAGTATTTGGTGAACTCTAATGCTACAGTAGAGTCTTTGTACTGATATTTGTCAAAAATAATGAAAATGGTTTATGTTCTAAAAATGTGCAATTTATCAAATAGCTTGTATAGTCAATTTAAATAAGTCTCATAGAAGTTTCAGTCTTGATTTGAAAAAATAGCTTAGGATGAATTTATTTATAAGAACCTTAATAGTTTCTCTCAATTCCTTTTACATTTTAGATTACCTTATAATTTTCTAAATCTACATGAACAATAATGATCAATTTTGTCAGTATTATTCACACCTTTTATTAATTTAACATAGATGAATAAATGTGAATGTTGTGAAGAGTTGATTGGGAATAGATTTTAAATCTGACAGTTAGATTACAGGGTACCTAAGAAAAAATGGCTCTTTCACTAGGTACCTAGTAATTTAATTCTTGTTTGAAATTATTATAATTTATTACAGTGTGTGGGTCCTAATGAATGTCTACTATTAAATGAAAAGGAGAAATTGAAATTAAGATTATGAAATTCTTTTAACCCATATCTTAAAATCCTCTTAAACAATTCAGAAGACATTAATAAGCTATGTGGGTTTCTTTCCATATTCTGTAATGGCAAATAAAAACATTTTTTCAGCATTTAAAGATTCTAAAAAATGTTGAATTGCCATTAAACCTCAAAGCATGCAATCTTGGAATTTTATAAAATGGTAGTAGCCATCATAATAGCGTTAAAATTGGCAACTCCATTTAAATATTTATTTGGATTATAAACAGACTTTTTTAACACTTGAGTTTTCTAGAAATGACTAGGTTTTCCTTGTGTTAAACATTTAATGTAGGAAAATTTGAGATTTCATAGAATTGTAAAGTATACTAGATTAACAGTTAAAAATTTCCAAATACCAGGGAGACTTTAAACATGTGAGTAAAAATTTATAAATAAAATAAAGGTCTCCAAATGCCCATAGGCATTGAAAGTTGTCATTTATTCCTGGATCTAAGTAAAACCTGTTATGTACAAAAAATGAAAATTAGGTCATTGAGAAATCATAATTTCTGGGTGAAAGCAATGAACATACAACAATTTTTCTGTCCTGATATTTTCTGAAGAAGAAACCCTTCTCTTATAAATATGACCGAATTTCTTTGACAGTTCTTTTAAAAAGAACATCACTGACTATCCCTTTGAATTTTCACTATTATTATGCTTACCTAAAACCCCTAAAGCTTTGTTTCCTAATTTCTAGAGCTTTTCTTCTCTATTGAGGCTGCTATAATGCATCTATGAGCTAGTAATTAGTTTATATACAAAGAGAGAAAAGAAATTAAGCCAGTGGGTGATGAGTTTACATTTGATTGCAGAGAATAACCCTGCTCTGGTTTTTGACAGCCTCAGAACAATGCTAGCATAGGAGATAGAGGGCATGCCATCTCTCACTTTGAAGAGCCCCCCTTTACCAATTCTGGATATAATAATAATTTTTAAAATGTAGCTTTTTTATGGGGTGACTATTTTGGGTAAATTTTTGTTTGTCATAGGATTTTCACAGGATTTCCTTCAAGGCTGTGGAGTTGTGCCCCTAGGCCTGTAACAGTCATAACTCCATTCTTGTCCTTTGTCATAAAATTCTCCATCTTCCTCCCTCCACTTCCACTCCCACTTAAGGATGTGTTGTCAAAAGAATATAGTGAGAGTGCTGGCTATTGCTGGATGGGAAGGTGATTGGTTGCCTCTGATAATCTGATCACTGAGTTCAAGTTAGCTCAGGAATCTTAAAGAAAGGACAGAAAGGAGTAGGGCAATGCTTTCTTAGTAATGATTACTGATCTCTTTTAAAAATGTTTACAGCAATTGTTAAGTAAGGAAATAATTAGGTAAAATTTACTTCGCCTCTGTTTCTAAAAATAAGGCCTTTCTTCATTTATCAGTAATGTCCACGTGGTTACTGTTTATCATTGTAAGTAGTTCCAACAGTTAAATACTGGTGTCTCTAATCTACTATTAACAGAAGTCTAAAAGCTGCCCAACTACAACATGGGGATAGGTGAGGAAGATATAACTTTCTAATTCTCAGTTTAAGAACATGATGGTTGTGCTATTAAAAAAAAAACAAAAACAAAACCTGCTTCTTTAAAACATTTTTTGCTAATTGTGATAAAGTAACTTTAAAATGTTAACTTTGAAAGGCAGTGGCAATTTACTACACTATATCTGCTATTATATTTAATTAGATTTTTTTCCCTCCTTTGTGCCTGTTTAAACTCTAAATGAAAGATGGAAATATGTTTGCTCTAACATATTTGATGTGATTGAGATGAGATTAAGCGGTTTAAATGATTTAAAAATTATATTTACTTTAGTGCAATCTGTTAGGTTCAGTTGCTGATCTGTCTTTTGGTTCGCTTTGTTGGTATAGCAAACCAGGCACTGAAGGCTAAACTATTCAGCACATGAGTAGGGTTAAAAACCTGGGTTTCCTCTCTCCTTCCCAGTTACTGAATTCTCCAGTAAAAGTTAAATTTGCTGTTCAGACATTAGCTGCACTTCTTAGCAGTGACCTTGTGGGGTAGAGAAGATGGCACAGTGGCACTTTCCAGCTGCATTCAGCCTATCCGTCGGGGTATAATCATGCTCGGTCCCAGCACCGCAGGCTTGGACATATGTTGAGTTTTATTTCTTTCTTCTGACATTAATCCTATTCACCAGCTGTTCTGCCAGCTGCCATTCTTCAGCTTAGAGATTACATTTTGGGGGATACCAGCAAAGGTCTAGTTGACCACTGCTTTCTTTTTCCTTTTTTCCCCTTATTCTTTAGAAATGATTGGACCTGGGGTTAGGAGAGCTCAATCTTTTTCCACTATCACCTCACTTTTCTTTGGATACTACACATTAACATGATTTATAATCACTTTCAGTTTGTTGTAGATAAGCCTTCCAAAGAGCCAGATTACCACCTTACTTATAAATCCCCTTTCCATAAAAAGGTTTTAAGTTTACATTGAAGGCTATAATTAATGTTTCTTATGCTACTATATAAACAACATTAATTAGTGACAAATTCTTTTGATGTCCTAAAACATATTCCAGCTGAAATTATGCTTTCAGTTCTTTTTTACCTCCCTGCAGGTTTGAGAGCATATCTCTGTTAAGATGATACTTTTTTTCCTGAGCTATGGTTTCACTAATCTTGTTTGAATGGGCTATTAAATCTCTGTTACACTCATAATATATACTAATAAGTAGTATAGATTTCTCACTTCGTATTCCAGATGATCTGTCCATAAGCAGGATGTTAAACATCTGCAGTTTAAGCCTTCTGGGACTAACAAATGCATTAATGCCAGAAAGAAATGCGACCTGGACGATAAGGTCATGGACCATGTGGTAAAGAGGCATCCCCAATATTATCAAGCCTGTGTATACTCTCCATTGTTAATCCTTCCATTTTCATAAAGGCAAAAAGACTAATAGATTTAAGTTGTAATCATTTACAGTACATGTTTATTACATTAATACCAACAAATACACAAAATCCCATATGTGTTATAATTCCCCCAGCTGATATTTTAAAGTGGTTTATCCCACATGTCTCACAATAGCATTCACTTAGCCATTAATTTACCTCAAAAGGTAGCATCAATAAGTGTTTGTTTATTGGCAAGATTCTGCCTTTATCTTTTTAACTTTGTGGCATGTGGAGATCATATATAATGGTAAGGAACTTAGTTTAAATAACACCTTTAGGCTGGAATCAGAATTAAAAACACCCTACTGACTTAAACAAAAATAAAAACTAGTGGCATCTTTTAGAAAGTAAGATTGTTGCTTGTTTGTTTTTTCACTGTTTCACTTATCCATTCGTCTGTCCATCCATCTATCCACTTTATTTATTTATGCATTCCACTAAGCAAGAAACTACTTATTGAGCCATATAAAAGAAAACACAGCATCTTGTGTTTACCAGACAGTGTCTCTTCACATGTGTAACAATGTATAGAAAAATTAGAGGAAGTTGATAAATTGTTTGCTCAAAAAACTTGATTCTATACTATTCTTGATTTCTTCCCCTAAAATTCTGACAGTAGTGAACCCCGTTTACTAAATATGGACATTCTATTTATAGACATATTCATATTTTTATTGGTGGCCAAAGCACTGCTTATAGGAAAACCTACAGGTGACTAATAGGAGTTGCTCACTAAGTGGAATAATGAATAGTATTAGGTGTCAATTAAATCAAGCTTCCCCGAGGTGCAGGTGCTCCACAATGTACTGACACATTTCAAGTAGCAGTGCCACTTCACCCATGCATATGAACAAGCACATTTGCATATTAAAAAGCTGAAAATTATTTAACTGAAGCAAAAGTCTTTTAGAGATGATGGAGGTTATTAAAACTGTTGACAAGAAAGAAGGTAATTGCCTGAAAATGAGAGATGACATTCTGCTATACACAGGGAACGTTGTTTTTGTTGTATTGTGCAGCAGTGCCTGGGTGTATAACCTATTACATTGAGATTGCTCCTATGCAATTAGACCCTTTTTGTCCTCACTTCAATAAGGCTATGATTATGAAGGATTGAAGAACACTTGGCATATTGAATGTCTGTTGTTTTTATAACTTCGTCAGAAATGACAAAACACGTTTTGTGTCCTGTTTTTTCTTTGTAGGCTTATTGATTCTGTGATTATAATATTCATAAAAGACAATGTGTTCATGGTTGAACACTCTGTCATTTATACAGGTTTTATTTTTTCAGTCTCAGCATAGTATTTGTTTGAATGCCAAGGTGTTAGTCATAAGAAGAGCAGATTTTTTAAAGTAAAAGATGAATAGGTGAGAAGTTTATCTTGCTAATAATCCCAAATATTACTTTTAAAAGTGTCATAAAAATGGATGATTTCATAAGTTTCAGATGGAAATAATTCACCAAGTAAGAAAACTTGAAAGTTCTTTTATTTTCTCTTTGATTATGATCTGTTTATTTGCACTCAGATTTTTGAGAGTTCTTGGTGTACTTTGGTGTGTTTGTCAGAAGATGTGAAGACTCATGGCCCTAGAGGAAGGCACTTTCTTGATACAGTGAATCTGGGTTGACTTACTCCATTCTATAAGTAGTAACTAAAACAAGTACAGTGAATATGGCACCTGAAACTGAAACATTCATTGCAGATCATTGCAGGTGTAGGAGTTTCCAGGTTTTGTGCTTTATTAAAATTATACTTGTTAGAGATTTTATACCTAATCACTCTAATTAAGCTTCAGCAGAGCCATTGTGGCAATGCACATAGTCCATTTTCATCATATTTTTTTCTTAAAGATAAGTATTGGTGTTTTGGGGGATATAGCCAGAATAGAGTATTCAGCTGGACTTTTAGACCTAAGATGTACTCCATTTTGTTGTTGGACCAGTCAACCTCTGCTTTTATTATTACATGGATTTAAATCCAGGACTGGTTTGTCAGAGACCGAATTGATAGGATTTGAATAAATCCCAGATGTACCAGAAAGTTTTCTAGGGGGTTTGTCATTTATGTGCTCTTTTATTCTTTGATTTGGATGCATCTGGGCTTTAGTAAATTAAGAGGCACACCTAGGGTTTTTGTTAGCAGCTGTCTAGTGATTTATCTAATCTGACATGTTCATTTCTTTAAGTTGAAGAGGGAAAATGTCTTTAGGCGTAGCAATCTGACTCTTGATTAAAAAGATAAAAGTGAGATACCCCAGTTCTTTTCCAACTCACATTATTTACTGCCTGCTGAAAACCTTAGTTATTTAAAAGATGAAGATTCTGATGTAGCCATGCTCAAAGAGATTTTAGAAGCTTCTGAAAACAAGTATGCCAAACTTGTTATTTCATATGTGAACATCTAGTTGCATACCCTGCACCCCAGTTTCCATTCACACAACCTGGTAGTTGTGTGAATTAAAATTATTTTTATTCCAGTCACTGTTAGGTGATCCTATTTAAAAATATTGAGAACAATCTTAACTTTGCTTCATGTAACCAGTTTTAGAAGAGAGCAATAATTGTTTTTAACTATATGAGTATTTAATGGAAACATTTTTCTTGGTTGATTAAAATTTTTGTTTTAATTCTTGCAGTTTGTCTTGGTGCTGTTACATAACTTTTTTCTCAATAAATCCATTGACATAAAGATACTTAATTCTAGAAATTTTTTGTAGTATTTTATCCGACCTTTAAATAGACAACATCAATTTGTGGGTTGGAATTTTAAAAAGCAAAGGTAAAAAAATTAGCTTTCATTCTAATTTGTAGAAAATTATATTATACTTTGAATGTATTCATGTTAAATATGATTTATAGAAACTGAGAAACAAATGTGAGACAATCAGAGTCATGGATCTCTGGATGTATTCTGGAAAAGAAAATATTGTATAAAATACTTCCCCTTTGTTAAAGGATAACATCTATGTAGAGACATTATGCAGCATTGGGGCATCAAGGGTGTATTTTTGACAACAGAGCTATTTATAAAACTTTACTGTTTAATATACCATTGAAAAACCCTCACAGGCATGCATATAGTTTATGATTATAAAAGTTTCTTAGTATATGAGTAAATGAATAAATGAGCCCTAAATCATCTTACTGAAAGGTGTATGAGAATGTAGCATTCCATAGAAAGGTCTGAAGAAAATTCTAGTTTTTCAGGCCTTGTGGAAAGAAAGTGATTGAAGCATTTAGGTGACCAATCTGTAGAGTCACTATGAATTTCAAATATATTGATAGACTAGGCCTTAGCATAAACTTGATTTGAGCAAGGGTTTGAATCAATTGGATGTGTTGAGAAGACAATCTTCTGAATCAGAGCCATTCCCAAGGAATATTGGACCCTTGGGAAATTTTACTGTACTTTTGCCTTTTCTCTACACCCTCTCCTGAATATTTTTTGGGCAAAATCAAGTTAATAAATAGCCAGTGTAACTAACCTTAAAGTATGAAAGTCAGCTTGAAGCCTGAAGGGTGTTTATGAAGGTGAGTGATACCGTTGCTAGGAAGCTTGGCTCACTTTCTCTGCCTTTTTTATGTAGATTCAATGTGCATGAGCTTCAAGACATTTAAAATTTTATTTGCAACACATCTTTCTTCTTTCTTGCTCACTATTTGAGAATCAGTGGGAAACTCAGGAACTCTCTGACAGTATCCAAGGCCCTTCAAAGCTTCTGTTTGTGTGATCAAATGTGTTATGACTTTATTTTATATAAATGAGTGCACCAGGAATTCTCTGGCTCTTAGTTTGTTAGATTAATAACACTCTAATTGTACATGGTAGTTTGCAGTTTGTGAAGGGCTTTTCATATGTTATTTCAAGCTCATGAAAAGTTTGAGTGGGAAGAGGGCAGATATTATTCTTACCCTGTTCTAGGAGTGATAAAATTAATGATTAATGTATTGAATAGCTAGTAAATGGGAAGCTGAAGTAAAATTTCGGCCACTTGGTAATTACTTCAGTGTCCTTTCTGTTCTTCCATATTGTATTCAACATGATAGGCATGGTGTCCAGGTGTATTTGGGTATCATGGGGCCCTCTGTTTGAGCTAATCTGCATGGCAAACTCCTCTGATTAGCACTGAGTAAACTCTTTGGTCTCTGCTTTATTTGACCACTGTTGGTCTTCAAGGTGTGAATTGATCCCTTTAGGATAGAAATAGTCAGTTTAGGAGGTACATGCGTGTGTGTGTGTGGGTGTGTGTTAGAGAGAGAGAGAGATTGAATTATAGGAGGAGAGCTAGAAAGACATGGCATAGGACACTATGGCATGTACCATTGTTGTCAATATTTAATCAGATACATTAATTTTCTTCTCTTGAGAGATTTATTTCACTAGAATAACTAATTTACATTTTACAGATTCATCTATATGACCATATCAACAATTGTGACAAGAAAGTATATTTCTATTTTCATGCTGCCTAAAAACTGTCAGATTTTGCCTGAAAAGTTATCAAATTTTGATTTTTCTTTTCTTGTACTTTTCATAATAATAATTTTGGTAAAATATCTTTAATTTTAGAAAACTTCCAAAATCACATGAAGGTAGAAAGTATAGTGAGCTCTTAGGAAAACTCATCATCTAGTTTCAAAAATTATCAATATTTTCTATTGCTTTTTCATCTATCCAGCCACTTTTTTGGCTTGATTAAAATTAAATTTGAAATGTAAATTATGAAATACATCAAACATATAAAAATATAGAAACTCAAATTTCTACTGCTAGTGTTTGATGGATATTAATATTTTTCATTTCTGTTCTTTGTATCAAACATGAGCATGAGGTTGCAAGTGAAAGATGGAAAATAGGGACAAGGCCGAGGAAATAGGATGAGCATGGTAAAAGTGTTTTATAATTTCTCAGAAAATGCCTGTTGGCATTTCTTTTTTATAAGATAGCACTTTTTAAAAGTAAGATAGTACTCTGTATAATCATCCATGTTTTTATCACCCATAAAAACCTTCTGAACATACTGATCGTTTTATTACACATAGGAATATCTTAGTTAAGGCAATTTAACCTGCACTTTGGGTCATAAGATCGTCCTGGAGTATTCCTGTCTTTGTTGTACACTAACAAGTCCTTGCTGTCAGGTATGCCTGTTGGGATGTCACTGACATTCCATAAAATATCATTAGACTTTTGTTGTCATTGTTTAGCCACAAGGCTAAACTGTACTGATCCCAGTACACACTGAGATGCCTTTATCTAACACCTTGTTCTGAAAATTACAGTGGACCCTGGAAGTCTGTAAAAGGCATTCTTTATGGTTAGAGAAAGAAGTCCTCTTTAGAAGCACTGAATAAGGTAATAACTGGAAGTTCATTTACTTAAAAAAATTTATGGTAGTAAACTATATTTCAAGAAGTTCAGTTTCTTAAATTTGTGAGTGCTCTTACCTTGAACTAATGCATCTTACTATTCCATAGGACATGTAGAAAAAAATGATTTATAATATTTTTATACAGCAAAATTTTGGTTACTTGGAAAAATCAAAGAATAGAAAATGCAAGCAAGTGTGTATTACTTATTTCAGATTCATCAGGAAGCTCATTTGTTCTCATACTTATTGAAAATCTTTACAAAAATTTTAGGTAATTTTCTTACCATGGCAAATCTGTATAGATACTATAATTGAATTAAATCAGTCACACATAAAAGGTATCACTGAATCTCTCATTGTTATACTGTGAAGCATGATGGAACATATAGAAAACTTGACTGGATTCTTCATTCATTCATTCATCCACTCACAAATACTTCTTGAGTTCTGTGTGCCATATACAGTGCCATGCACTGGAAAATTAAACACCATGGACATTCTAAATGTTTGAATGATTTTTTATATTTTTTATTTTGTATCAGTTTAATGTAAAATAAATCCAGTCAGTTAGTTCTAGTTTGTCGTTAGTCCAGTTAATTGAGATTTTAATGTCACTTATTTTGTTTCTCATATTTAATGAAAGAAAACTGGAATGCATGGTTTATCTCTAGTCCAGTTAGTTTCACTTGATTGTACATGCTCTTTCCAAACTTTGAAATCATCTGTTCCATAAAACAAATTATAACTCAAAGAGTAGAATTGAAGTGTGTGCTATGTGCTTTCTATGTACATTAGACATGTGCTAATGGTCATGAATGCCAAGAGGTAAGAAGATGGTTAGAGGTTAGGACACGTATTTCATCATTACAGAAACAATTTAAAACATTCAATAAATTAAGTGAGTACAATCACAGGCACATGGGACATAAGTTGGAATTAAATACAGTTTGACCAGAAGAGGTTTAAAAGAGGAGTAGGGGTAGGTTTGAAACAGCTAGAGGAGCAAACTGACAGACAGGAGCTTCTACAGCAACTGCGTTTCTCCTACGACAGAACTTCCAACTTTCTTTCGTATTTGCTTCATTAGGTGCTCATATTTCCTACTAACCTGAAGCTCAACAGGGTGGGCACCCTCTTTGTTTAATTCACCTTTTTCTCTAGAACCTAGCACAATGCCCGGAACATAGGAGGTGATCAGTAAATATCTGTTGGATGAGTGAATATAAAGAGCTGTATTAATATAGTTCTATAACAAAAGCATGAAAAAGGAGGGGGTATAGAATAGGGAGTAGAGGAGAACCAAAACATATTTTTAACAGGTATAGTTTTGAAAATATTTCTGTATCTAGATTAAGTTAAAGCTAGCTTTATTTGTATTCTGTCAGAACACTCTTGTAGCAGATATTTTTGCCTATTGATTCGATGATGACATTTGCAAATTGTAAAATAATTCCTGAAGCAATAGAAACTAAATTATATTCAGTAGCAAATAACCTATTTTTATGAAAATTAATAACCCATGTACTATAAATATAGTAACTCTGCTAATTAGATTATTTGATTAGCATGAACACCCAGTTCTCTACTACAATAGATACCAGAGGCAATTTGGTAGATTTGATAGAGTATCTGTAGTCTTAGGTAATTGGAGTTAACATTTTGGGGTTGAAAATAACACTTCTTTTTAAAAAATTATTAGTCTAAGAAGAAAAAGTATTATTCTATCTCATTATTAAGTATAAGCATATTATTTAAATATAAGCATTAGAAACTGTGCATCCTTATACTCTGAACTTGGTCATCTTTTATATTTTTCAGTAAATCTTATCTTTTTCAAGAAGTCAGAAATATTTTAGTTATTTTTCAGTTATAGCTGTTTAAAGGAGAATTACATGGATCGAACAACTTTTTTTTTAAGTAGATGAAATTATAGAACATTATTACCATTGAATTAAATTTCTTATTTCACATAACAAAATAATACTAGAAAATATGGCAAATATAATAATTTTCATTATAGATACAGGCTTATGTCGTTTGCATGAGAGAATTTCTTGTGCTATGTAGTTTTTAATAGCATAAAATCAAAATAAAAAACTTAAGTTTTAGCATATTTAATTGAAATAAAATTCTAGCTACACATGTTACTTCTTAGTAATTTTAGAAAGGGTTATCTTTTGCTAGTGTTATATGTTTTTTTATATTTGTGTTTATGACCCACTTTGTAAATTATGGTTTAAAGAATATTATCTTCTGGTAAACTGTCTAGAGATACCCAACTTGGAAGAAGTAGTTGTTTTACCTTTTACACACAATTATTTTGGGCACTTCTATTGTGAAACACAAAATCACCTACTATTTGTTATAAAACCATTCAAAAATTCTATGCAATGTTTTTAATATTAATTTTCTGCTTTAATATTTAAACCAAATCTATGTTTAGAAAATAAATTGCCACATTTTCTTATGTATAAGTTGTTTATAGCTAATAAAAATTGCCTGTATTTTGTATAAATAAAATTTGCTACCTGATATTTGGTTTAGATATTCCCATTTAATTGATATGAAATAGAAGTTTTTATTTTTACATTTGACTTTGAGCCTTAGCAAAATCATATATATATGTATTATATATAAACAGCTTCTCTCTCTTTGTGTGTGTGTATATATGTATATATATATATATATAAAATAAATTGATTCTACCATTTTTAATGTGGGTAATTTTGAATTTGTATTATTATCTTGCCAAGATAGTAGGCAAATATATGTATATTTGTGTATAATCAGACTTCAAGTAGTGAAAGCATTACTTTTAGGAAGGTGGCTTTAAAATACCCTTAATTTACAAAGCTGATGAAGTAGAAGTAAATTATCAAAAAGCATAGTTTTTAAAATGTACATGTTATGACAATTGATAGCCTTATTTTTCTTTAAAAAATCCCCCAATTTATAAAATTTTGCTATTAAGTAATAGTAAAAAGAATATGATAATGTAAGAATTATCTATATTTAAAAATCATAAATAAACTTGAAAACTTGATAAAGATCAAGATTCCTCATTAGAGAAATAAGTTTTTTTAACTGATAACTTTTTTTTTAAGGCAATTGTTGATACTCTTACCTTGTGGTCTTTAGCCAAATGGTTCCCACATTTTGTAAATATGTGAGGGGTGCAGAGATTACTCATATACATTATTTTTTAGAATTGGATTTTATTATAAAGCAAATAGCTGTTATAATTATTTAAGCAGTTTCTGCTGCTTAATTATAGATTAATATTACAGATTTGAACTTTTAATCTGGCATTGGCTAAGTTTTACAATACCTAGAGATGATAGTTTTTGGTGAGTTGCATTTGTTACTATGACTTCTCATAAAATTTTCATTTTTTATTATATTAATACATTGAAGCAATTAACTGAAAACAGTCAAAGTAAATGAACATATCAGAGTGAATTTTAAAAGAAGACATGTTTTTACATTAAAATTGGAATACCAAAAGCTTTTCATCCTGGAAAACTAACATCTAGAAGAGCAACCATTTTAAAACAGGAGTATCAAGAAACAGTTATAACTGATATTTCCATATTCAAGAAAATTTTGAATTGATCTCCACTCCACAGTCATTTCATATATGATGTTCTAGGAAGTTTGTAAATAAGTTTTAAAAATAAACTTATCTTGATTCTAGAAAATCTTTCAATTTACTGATGTGAAGCAAGTCAAATGAACACCTGTACATCTTCTCTTCAAAAAGACTAGAGCTATGGTTTAAAGAGTTACTTGGTTGTTTATCTTCACTTTAGTGGAAGGGATATATGGCGAGGCATTTTATTTGAGTATCATAACTATATATTTTATTGTGAAATGAATATTTGAAAGCATTTCTGCTAAAATTATTAGTTGAGGTTCATGACATGAGGAATCCTAAATTAATTTTTTTTCTTACAACTACTGGGCCTGATTACATGCCCTGTGTTTCCCAAATCTGTAGTGTTCTTTCTAGCCTAAGCATGTGTGATTTATCTATATCTCATATAGTAGTGTTTACAAATTTGTAAATAGTAGTGTTTATATTTGTATGTGCATATAATTCTGTGGAAATATATGTGATAATACCTGCATTTCTAAAAAATCTGGAGATAAGAATTTTTGTTGTTGTATGATCTTGGAAAAGTCATCCTCTGAATCTTGTAAATATATATATATTTATATATTATAAAGTATTTATATGCATTATATATTTATATATCATAACTTTGATGCCAGTGAGTCATGTGTTTGTCCATCTGCAGCTAAGTAAACATAAAAAAGCTTCTTTGACATAGTAATTTTGGTTTCTGTTACGTGAATAGAGAGAGAGAGCAGGCAGGCAAGTTAGCAATGGAACACATACAGCTGAAAGCAGCTTGAAAAGCTCTGATTTGGGAAAATTTGGCACCTTCGATGTATTTTTTTTTTAAACAAGAGATTTCTTCTGTTGGCGTTAAAGATTTTAGACTTCACTTCTGGTTCTTGGGAACTTCTTTGGAAGGTAGATAGAGAGTGAATAAAAGAACTCTTAACTTCTGCGTGATGGTAGCTACAAGGAATTTTATACTCTTTTCACTATGCTACTCTGTTGAGAATTGATTCTTTTTTGATTGTAGGGATGATTTAAATCAATGATAATTAAACTGACCTGCTAAAATACCAGTACACATTTTGTTATTACTAAAAATAAGTTTAGTTTCTGTCAATATGTAGTGTTTATATGATAGACAGAGGACTGTCCTTAAGTTAAGGAAAGGGGATTTATTGAATAGTATGTTATCACATTCTTTCTTATAAGCACTTTGGAATGTATGCATGTTGTATATTTATACACATAGCCACACAACAGAGATTCCTCTCTGTCCTATTAGCTTTAGAAATGCGAATCCAGCACATAAAGAAATCAACTGTATACAAGATAAAATGATTCCCTTTAACTACTGGTGTGATTAGTCACTTGGTGAGAAAGTAGCTTATGGTCTATAGGGAAGCACACAATTTCATTTGGATTGGGTTTTAAGCGAGTCATTGTTTCGTTTGGAAAATGTGAAATCGGTGAATGGGCTTGTTCTCTTTGTAGAGGATTACAATAACACACGGAAGCTTATGAGTGCTTCTGACAGATGTGTTGGCGGTTTGCCACAAAGCGAAGGGTGCGGCCCTGACTGACAACTTGCAATTATATTATGATGAATGGTTCTGATGTGTGTTCAAGAGAAAACCACTTTCTAGAAAGTGAAAGTCATACATACGGTTCCTATAAAAAATCAGCTCAAATAAAGTATCATAACTTTCATTTTATTTTAGCATTTGGTGGGATGACCAATTTGATTGCCTCTCCCTTCATAAAAGTCTGTTTTTGATAAATCAAGGACCAAATCCAAAATTTTTGTGGGGAAAACTAATTTGATACCAGTTTTGGCATCAAAATTACTTTATCTGCACTTTCAAAAAAACTGACGTCTCAGAGAACTCTCTAAGGCTTACGGACTTAACATATAGACACATGTCCATAATGTGGCCAGTAAGGTTACTGAAGTCAGGCGTTCGAAAGGAAACTGCTCTTTTTTGACCAAGTCACTTCTTGATAGGTTTCGTTGTTTGCTTAACACTGAAAAATAACACAAGTGGACTGAAGCTTTGGGGCATTTTGAAATCGTCTTCCCCATTTTCTGTTTTCAGAAAATTCTGAAAATCTAATTCTGAAAATTCAGAAAAATCTGAATATGGCATCAGAATGTAGATTTATCAAGTGTTAGTATGCCTCATCATTATAGAAATTCACTTCACAGTGATGAAACTATAGCATAAAATATATATTAATGAAACTGGTACTTTATCTTCATAAATTAAGGGAAATTAACTGATTTTCAGAAACTAAAAAATTAGATTTTGAATATCTTTTATTGCACAATATTTAAATTGTGCAATTTTGTAAGTAACTTTCAGCATGTATCTTGTTTAAAATATTGTTATTTTTAAAAAGTAAATTTGTATCTGATTCTCTGAGGAACTCAACTGATGATATTTTTGCAGTTAGGCTGGCAACACTTATTAAAGATATTTGGTAAGCACTATTACGAAAATGAACTACAAATACATGATATAAGATGTGACGTAGCATATAAAGGAATAATACAGCTTTAATAACCAAATTCTTCAGAAATAATCACACAAATATAAGACATTAAATGATATTATTTTAAAAGCGAAACTAAAACCTGGAGTAAAAGGGATTACTGATAAAGCCTAAATTTCTAAAAATTTATTAGATTACTTTGTTTTGCATAATAAGATCATATGAAAGTTTGAAATAATCCAAGACCTAGTTTTGAATGACTTGAAGTCTCAGTTTACAGTATCCAGTGTTTGACCTTTGGGCTTGTTTTTCTCTAATTCCCTTTGTGACGTTTAGGGTGTGTCCACTGTGGTGTTTTAATAGTGGAACGTTTTCATTACTGCTGAGGTAAATGACATCTTTCACAGTAAAAGAATGGTAATGTAGTAACTACAATGTTCTAGTGCAAGAATCAGGAGTCCTTCTGTTTTGTTGTAGATAGAACTTCTCACGACATTCACAGAAGTTTTTCGCATTTTGGTTCAGTTCACATTAGTTTTCCTGAGGGACTGACTCATCATTTACCCTTGAAAGCTGTACATAGAGGAATAAGAACGTGAAGTCTTGGTTGACTAGTGTTTTCTGTTTGGGTGTCTTATTTGGAGCCATCTGAATTTTTGTTACCTGGTTAGATTTAGGCCTGATTTCTAGCCTCATTTAATAATATGTAAGAATTTTCTATCAGTTAGAACTTAAACCCTTATTATCAAAGTGGTTTGTAGTTTTCATCTTTATCCATGTCCAAATTGTTTGGTAAAAACTTTTTTTTTTTTTTTACCTTCAGGCTTTCTTTCATCATCTAGATTATCTATCCTCTTTTTTTTTTTCCCTTCAAACTCTAAACTTGGTGTTGTTGCTATGGGGCCCCAATCTCTGAGCCTGATTTAGCTATTACCTGGAAAAGGAGAATTCACCAACCTTTTGTAAGTGCAAGTTAAGGCCTGTTAGAAAGCTTGGCATTTAAGCTATGATCTCTGAGTAATATCTTCTAGTGTATAGATTTGATCAGATGGAGTGTGTGTTTGTGGGAAGAAAGTAGATTGCATTGTTTTATGTGTACCATAGGTTATAATTATTGTAATATCTATAGGATAATAGACTCATTGGGCAATTATGTCTTGTTGAGATATTTGAAACATTGTTTTTAACTTGAAATCTCTCAGGTAGGTAATAATTAGATTTCATTTGGGATATTTTATTTAAATAGAAGGCATTTGGAATGAACCAGATGTTCTTTGCTTTTAATTTTTGTTTTATTCTTTGCCATTTTGAAAATAAGGCCAACTAGTGATAGAAAAAGAGGTAAATCCAGCTTTCCTTCTAAATGATTGAGGTGGGAACAGCTCAAAACTTCATAAGATTTGGGTAAAATTTGCCTTGACTGCTCTTCATTGATACTGCCATTGATGGTTCTTTTGATTGTGACATCAATCAACTACTTTCTGTCACACCAGACACTGGCTAAGTACTTTTCATACATGATCTCATTTAGTAGATATAGGTACTATTATTATACTAACTTTGCTAATGATGAAATTGACTTAAGGCCACAAAGTTAATAATTGACAGGACCTATATTTGAAACCATGCTGAATAACTCCAAAACTACATGTGGTTAATTATCATGCCTACTATAAGCAAAATTGACTGTCAAGTGAGGTTTTACATTCTCTTTCACCAGCATAGGAGAAAAGAAGATAAACGGATGTGGAATTTTCTTTTTCTACCCTTGATCCAAGGAAAGTTTAAAGTCTTTGAGACAGTTACTGCTCTAGGCTGAGGGATGAATGGAAAGTCTGTAGCTTACGAAAAAGATCCTTTTTTTTGTTAAGTATCTATGGACGATATCGGACTTTCTTAAGCAAGGCAATTTTCTCTTTCTGTCCTGTTGGCCTCTTTGTGGAAGATGATGTTCACATATAGTCTCAGCCACCTTAGGTGACCATAACAAAATAGCATAGACTGATGGCTTAACCAAATTAATTTCTCATCGTTATGGAGGGTTGGAAGTCCACAATCAAAATGCCAGCTGATTCTGTTCCTGGTGAGAGGTTTTTTTTTTTTTTTTTTTGGTTTTCAGATCTCCATCTTCTCACCGTATCTTCACATGGTGCAGAGAGAAAGAGAGAGAGAGAAATGCTCTCTGAAGTCTCTTTTTATAAGAACACTAAGCCCAGCTTGAGAGCCCCAGCCTCCTGACCTCATCTAAACAATTAACTCCCAAAGACCCCATCTCCAAGCACAATCATGTTGAGTGTTAGGACTTTAACATATGAATTTGGAGGGGGTGGGGTGGGGTGGAGAATATTTCAGTTCATGGCACATAATCTTCCCAAACCCTTTAGTTGCTTTGCCTTAGAACTAGAGTTCTGTGGTGACAGTGATTAATGTTTAGCTTCTCTTACTAAAATATTCCTTGATGCTAGATGTGATAGACATATATGGCTCAAATTAAGATGTCTTTTACTAGAAAACCTACTCTATGGAAAAGCTGAATTTGTCAAATAATATCTTACTGAGTTCTTACCAGAAATTGAAGCACAGTTATAATTCAGGTGGCATAACTATTAAGTGGTGAAACTTAAATCACTTAGAAATGCTTTAAGCTGCAAGTATCAACAACAACAACATAGCATGGCATAACGTAAATCAAACAAAATATTCAATCTATCTTAGTTTAAAGAAATAGGTGTTTAATTTTCATATATAACAACAAGTCTAATGAAAGTAGTTTCTGGCATTGGTATGGGGGTTAACATATTAGGACTTGACCTGCATCCCTGCAGTTCTTCTGGCCATCATGTCATCATTATAAGGTGGCCACAGCAGCCCCATAGTCTAAGAGAAGTTACCAAGGATGGTGCATGGTAGAACCATTGCTGAACATTGCTGAGTCTGTTACAGGCCACAATTCTAGTTTAGTTCTTTTGATCTCATCTAGCAGGCTTTCTGGCAGTGTCTCTAACTCAGCTTAGGGAAGACTTACTCATGTTTTTGCAAATCTAAGGAATCATATTTTTTATCTTTTCAGACATAATTTTGAGTGACATTTACTGAAAATAGTGGAAATAAGTTTGTAAAACGTTGCCTTGGTGGTTAAAAGCACAGGTTCTAGACTGAGACTTCCTGAATTAGAATCTCATTTCTACTACTCATTGGCTTTCTGAGGAGGTTACTGTTTTTGCTTCATGGCACAGACCTGTAATATTAATGAAATACTTGATATAAAGCATGTAGTTCAATGTATAGCATGTTATATGAAGTGTTATATCAAGTACGCAATAACACTGTGTAGAAAGAGAACAAAAACCTACCAGAAGATTACAAATAAGCATGAAGTAGAATATGAATCCATTTATATTATATTACCATTTTTAAGGTAGTATCTAAGAGAGTATTTACCGTCAGATGTGAGGAAAGCCAAGACAGTGCATGAAATGGTTTCAAGTGATAACAGAAAACTAGACTTATTTTCAAAGAAAGCAAAATTCACATTTGGTGTCTTTGTACAGGTTGCTACGCCTCCTCATGCTGTTACTGTCTGTGGTTACCCTTGCTGAAATATGTTATTCTCTAAAGTTACTCTTGCATCCTTTCCCCTCATTGTGTAAGCCCTTTGCATAAGTAGTCGGGTGATTCTAGGAGAAATATATACTTATTTGATTAAAATAATTCACAATAAAATGTTAATGACCAATTGGTTTAACTCTCTAGAGGAAGAGCTGTTTTGTTCTAAAGATGAGCTTATGAATTGCAGAACATTCTTACTTTATGTCATATTTAAGGAGGATTTAAGAAAATGTATTATAAAAAAATTTCAAGCATACAAAAAGATAGAGAAAACTGTGTAATGAACCCTTCTGTATTCATTACCCAGATTCTACTCTCTGTTCATTACTCTTTTCTTTTTTTCCCTTTATTTTTTTCTGAACTAATAGGAAGATTTTAAAAATAAGAGGTATAGTTTTTCATTGTCGCTTGCCTAGTCTGCCATTACACCATTGCACTTCTATGCCTGAAGAATAGTGAAGTGAAGTCGCTCAGTCGTGTCCGCCTCTTTGCAACCCCATGAACTGTAGCCCACCAGGCTCCTCCATCCATGGAATTTTCTAGGCAAGAGTACTGGAGTGGGTTGCCTGAAGACTAGGGACTGATAATTTGTCACTGGAAGCTGCAAGGTCTAATGATTGATCCAGGGGCATTTGATCTAGGGTTGAGATTTTTTCCTATTTTCAATGGGGTAGCTGCTACCAGTTAATAAAAAAATTTAGTTGTGATGACCTGTGTAATATCATTTTGTGTGCTGAAGATTAGCCTCAGTTTTAAGCAACATGATGAATAAAGCCCTTTTACTCTATTGTTGTCTACTAATTTTAATAATTTAAATTTTAAAAAGTGCAAAGAAGGGGATAGTATTTATATTATTATCACCCAGAATTAAATATGGTTAATCTCTTGGTGTATTTGCTTTAGTTTGTTTTTAAAGAAGAATGATTCTATTGGTTTTATTAAAGATATCATTTTGAGGAAATATAGAAAATATGAAAATAAAAAACAAAATAATACTGCTAAATAAAAATATTCAGACACAATATTAGGCAGATATCATTGTTAAGCATTTTTATAAATAGACTAGTGAGTGGGGGAGAAGGAAATGGCAACCCACTCCAGTGCTCTTGCCTGGAGAATCCCAGGGACGGGGAGCCTGGTGGGCTGCCGTCTATGGGGTCGCACAGAGTCGGACACGACTGAGGCGACTTAGCAGCAGCAGCAGCAGATGCTGGCAGATGGATGATTGGACAGATGTAAAGACTTTTATGAAAATGTGGTCATACTGTAAATAGAAATGGATACATTTCATTTTACTTCATTCTAAAAGACTGAAAAGAAACAAGTAGAATTAAAGGAGTTGTTGAATCCAAAATAAATGTTTATTTTAATTATTAGAGATAATATTTGCTAAAAGAGTTCCTTCATGATTTAAAAATGGAGGCAGGCGTTTTAAAAAATTAAGAGATTTTCTCATGTTTTCTTTTTAAAAGCTACTTGTTTTTAAATGAAATGGTTGGTTTCCTGCTTAGAAAAATGAGGGAGTTGTATACTCCTACAACTTCTCCCAAATCTCCACCACCCACTTCTGAGTTTTCTTATTTTGTCACTCATCTTACACGCTAGTAAAGTAATGCTCAAAATTCTCCAAGCCAGGCTTCAGCAATACGTGAACCGAGAACTTCCAGATGTTCAAGCTGGTTTTAGAAAAGGCAGAGGAACCAGAGATCAAATTGCCAATATCCGCTGGATCATCGAAAAAGCAAGAGAGTTCCATAAAAACATCTATTTCTGCTTTATTGACTACGCCAAAGCCTATGACTGTGTGGATCACAATAAACTGTGGAAAATTCTGAAAGAGATAGGCATACCAGACCACCTGACCTGCCTCTTGAGAAACCTGTATGCAGGTCAGGAAGTAACAGTTAGAACTGGACATGGAACAACAGACTGGTTCCAAATAGGAAAAGGAGTACATCAAGGCTGTATATTGTCACCCTGCTTATTTAACTTATATGCAGAGTACATCATGAGAAACGCTGGGCTGGAAGAAGCACAAGTTGAAATCAAGAATGCCAGGAGAAATATCAATAACCTCAGATATGCAGATGACACCACCCTTATGGCAGAAAGTGAAGAGGAACTAAAAGGCCTCTTGATGAAAGTGAAAGAAGAGAGTGAAAAAGTTGGCTTAAAGCTTAACATTCAGAAAACTAAGGTCATGGCATCTGGTCCCATCACCTCATGGGAAATAGATGGGGAGACAGTAGAAACAGTGTCAGACTTTATTTTTTGGGCTCCAAAATCACTGCAGATGGTGACTGCAAGCCATGAAATTAAAAGATGCTTACTCCTTGGAAGGAAAGTTATGACCAACCTAGATAGCATACTAAAAAGCAGAGAGATCACTTTGCCAACAAAGATCTCTCTGGTCAAGGCTATGGTTTTTCCAGTGGTCATGTATGGATGTGAGAGTTGGACTGTGAAGAAAGCTGAGCACCGAAAAATTGATGCTTTTGAACAGTGGTGTTGGAGAAGACTCTTGAGAGTCCCTTGGATTGCAAGGAGATCCAACCAGTCCATCCTGAAGGAGATCAGTCCTGGGTGTTCACTGGAAGGACTGATGCTGAAGCTGAAACTCCAATACTTTGGCCACCTCATGTGAAGAGTTGACTCATTGGAAAAGACCCTGACGCTGGGAGGGATTGGGGGCAGGAGGAGAAGGGGACGACAGAGGATGAGATGGCTGGATGGCATCACTGACTCGATGGGCATGAGTTTGAGTAAACTTTGGGAGTTGGTGATGGAGAGGGAGGCCTGGCGTGCTGCAATTCATGGGGTTGCAGAGAGTCAGACATGACTGAGTGACTGAACTGAACTGAGGTTTTTAATATTTGTATTCTATTTTGTAACCATAATTTCCATAGTCATTTAGCATTTATTCTGTGTATATATAAATGCAGTCATCACTACTGCTTCTTTTACCATTGCTTTTTTTTCTTATTTTATTTCACTTTCTTTCTTACTTGGTTGAATTTCATTTTGGGGATACTTCCCTCCCAACCCCAAGAAGGGCTTAGATGTCTAGTGTTTGCAGAGTTCTATCATAGTTGAATCTACCTGTCTTTCATCTTCTTAATATCTGAGTGACATCTTTCCTTTGCATAACATTGTTGCTCATTCAGTCTTCTCTTCAGAATTTTATATATATTTCCTTGTTGCTGGTCTTTTGTTATTTTTGTTTGGAAGTTTAAGAAAATTCTTTCTCAGGGATGAGAAGATAGTGAAATATAAGTAGGGAGAGCTGAGCTGAGGCATATGTAGCTTTTATTTTTGGGCTGAGCTATCTTTTCTGAGATTTCACAACTTGCCTTATTTATAGTTCAGCTCACCTAATTGGGAATGAAGTCAGGGTTTACCATTCATTCAGGAGGATACTTTTTGGGTCATTCCCCAAATTCATTGTGTCAACCTAGAATATGTTCTAACATCTGTCAGACAGAAATAGTTCTCTTGTTCATTTTTCCTATTTATCCATTGCTTCCTGGTTTCCTTTTCTATTACACTTCAGGCTGAAGGTAAAAAGTAAAAGGATAACAAAACTCATTCAGTTTACTTCTTTCCAAATTTGGGAATACTATGGAAAGGTCTTAAAATTTTATTGACTTACCATATCATCTTTGTGTCTCTCCTTAGTCCTTTAAATCTGTATTTCCTTCCAGGTGCAAAAACATTTATGATTTTTACCTCCTATATCATATATCATATCATATCATATTGTGGCATATCATGCCATACCGTATCCTTTGTCACTATGAAATGACCCTCCTTATCACAGTATAATGGTCTTTGCTCTAAACTCAATTTTGTCTTTATTAATACAGCAACTTGTCTTATCATGGTATATATCTTTCCATTCTTTTACTCCTATCCTATTGTGTTTATATTTTACATTTTAAATGGGTTTCTTATAAGCAACATATAATTGGGTTTCACTTTTTAATCTAGTCTGACAGTTTTTACCTTTTAATTTTTGTTTTCCATATGCACAATCCATTATCTGTTGCTTTTCTCCCTTTTTACTGCCTTCTTTTGATAGTTTCTTTAAAATTTAAATCTTTGATCTCACATATGTATTATTTATTTAGGCTGTACTGGGTCTTCATTGCAGTACAGGCTTTTCTCTAGTTGTAGTGCACAGGCTTCTCTTGTTGCAGAGCATTGAGTCTAGAGTGTGTGGGTTTCAGTAGTTGCAATGCATGGGCTCAGTAGTTGTGGCTCGCAGGCTTTAAAGCACAGGCTCAACAATTGTGGTGCATGGGCTTAGTTGCACTTAGTTGCCTGTGGGATGGCATGTGGGATTTCCCCAGGTCAGGGATTGAACCCTGTCTCCTATATTGGCAGGCAGGCTCTTTACCATTGAGCCACCAGAGGCGCCCTGGTTGATTACTTTTTATACTTATATTTATCTTCTTTGTTGGGTTACTAGTTATGACCTTCTGTTCATTATTTTAGTGATTGCTTTAGCGTTTAATAATACATTTAAAGCTTATGATAGTCTACTCCAAGAAATACCATATTACTTCACAATATAGTACAAGAATCTTACAATATATGTCCATCTATATACCCTTCCAGATTTTGTCGTATTGTTGACATACATTTTAATTCTACTTATTTTATAATTTAAGTCTGAATTTTACAATAAGGAGTTCATGATCTGAGCCACAGTCTACTCCCAGTCTTGTTTTTGCTGACTTTATAGAGCTTCTCCATCTTTGGCTGCAAAGAATATAATCAATCTGATTTTGGTATTGACCATCTGGTGATGTCCACGTGTAGAGTAATCTCTTAGTTGTTCAAGCTGGATTTAGAAAAGTCAGAGGAACCAGAGATCAAACTGCCAACATCTGTTGGATCATAGAAAAAGCAAGAGTTCCAGTAAAGCATCTACTCTGCTTTGTTGACTATGCCAAAGCCTTTGACTGTGTGAATCACAACAAAATGGGGAAAATTCTTAAAGAGATGGGTATACCAGAACATCTTACCTGCCTCCTGAGAAATCTGTATGCAGGTCAAGAAGCAAGTTAGACCTGGGCATGGAACAACAGACTGGCTCCAAATTGGGAAAGGAGTACATCAAAGCTGTATTTTGTCATCCTGCTTATTTAACTTATATGCAGAGTACATCATGTGAAATGCTAGGCTGGATGAAGCACAAGCTGGAATGAAGATTGCCAGGAGAAATATCAATAACCTTAGATGGGCAGATTATACCACCCTTATGGCATAAAGTGAAGAGAAACTAAAGAGCCTCTTGATGAAAGTGAAAGAGGAGATTAAAAAAGCTGGCTTAAAACTCAACTTTCAAAAAACTAATATCATGGCATCTGGTTCCATCACTTCATGGCAAATAGATGGAGAAACAATGGAAACAGTGACAGGCTTTATTTTCATGGGACCCAAAATCACTGTAGATGGTAACTGCAGCCATGAAGTTAAAAGACGCTTACTCCTTGGAAGAAAAGCAATGACCAACCTAGACAGCATGTTAAAAAGCAGAGATATTACTTTGCCGACAAAGGTCCGTCTAGTCAAAGCTACGGTTTCTCCAGTAGTCATGTATGGATTTGAGAGTTGGACCATAAGGATAGCTGAGTGCCGAAGAATTGATGTTTTTGAGCTGTGGTTTTGGAGAAGACTCTTGAGAGTCCCTTGGACTGCAAAGAGGTCAAATCGGTCAATCATAAAGGAAATCAGTCCTGAATATTCATTGGAAGGGCTGATGCTGAAGCTGCAATACTTTGGCCACCTGATGCAAAGAACTGACTCACTGGAAAAGACCCTGATGCTGGGAAAGATTGAAGGCAGGAGGAGAAGGGGATGACAGAGGATGAGATGGTTGGATGGCATTACTGACTCGATGGACATGAGTTTGAGTAAGCTCCAGAAGCTGGTGATGGAAAGGGAAGCCTGGTGTGCTGCAGTCCATGGGGTCCCAAAGAGTTGAAGATGACTGAGCAACTGAACTGAACTGATTTTATAATGCCTATAATAGATTGACTTTTTTGCTTTGAATAATAAATTATATTTGAATAGTATTTAAATGATAAAAAAATAATTAAAATATGTATCCATATAATTGCCATTTCACGTTCTCTTATTTCGTTTTTGAGGATCTAGATCCCCCTCAAATGTAATTTTCTTTGATTTTGTTTTATTTTAAGATTTCTTGTAGTGCACATATGCTGGTGATGAATTTTTGAGCCTTTGTATATCTGAAAAATTTGTTCTTTAGTCTATGTTTTTAAAGGTATTTTTGCTGGATATAGAGTTTTAAGTAGATAGCTTTTTTTTTTTTTCCCTTTTAGCACTTTTCAAATGTTGCACAGTTGTCTTTTGGCCTGCATTGTTTCAATAAGAAATCATCTGTCACCTTATTTTTGTACTTATATATATAATATCTCAATTTTTCTATATGTAATTTATTGATTTAAAGCAATTTGATTGTGATATAGTTGGTATAGTTTTCTTCATATTTCTTGTGTTTGAAATTCATGGGCTTCTTGAATCTGTAGGTTTAGTTTTTTAAAAAAAAAAGAAATTTTTCAGCTATTATATTTTCAATATTTTTTTGTTCCTTTCTTCTTGCCTTTAGGGTCTTTAACTAGAGATACATTAGGCTATTTGAAATTGATTCATAGCCCACTGAACTATTTTCATTTTTTTCTGCCTTTTTTGTCATTATGTTTTATTATAGGTAGTCTGTATTGATCTGTCACCAAAATTACTAAATTTTTTTTATTCTGCAATATTTAATTGGCCATTAATACCATCCAGTGTATTTTTTAATTCAGACATTTTTATTTTCATCTTTAGTAGTTTGACTCTTTTATTTGTTTATATATTTTCTATTTAGCTTTTAAAAATTTTCCACTAGCTTATTGACCATATAGATGGAGTTTTAACAACTGTTTTAATGTCTTTATCTACTAATTTTAACATCTAAATCATTTTTAGTTCAGTTGACTGATTTTTCTTCTCTCTAGGGTCTTATTTTCCTGCTTCTTTGCGTACTTGTATTTTTTAATCGGATAACTAGGTTTAGTGAATTTTAATTTGGGGGTTATTCCTATAAAGATTGCTGAGCTTTGTTCTGGACTGTTAAGTTGCTTGGAAACAATATGATCTTTTAAAATCTCATTTTAAGCATTGTAAAACAGGATAAGGAAGCATTAATCTAGTGCTTGTTTTAACCCACAACTGAGGCAAAAAAACCTTCTGACCACTCTATGTGATGCCCTATGAATTATGATACTTCACTTTGGCTAGTGAAGATAGAAATTGTTCTTAGGCCTTTATGAACTACTGGGGTAGCGGAAAGAGGGCAGTCTGTAGGTATCTAGATTTTTCTTTTTGTGCAACTTCCTCTTCTCCAGTACTCTGCATTGTGAATTCTAGCTACCTTTATTTGTTTGTTCATTCAGTCACCCAGTTGTGTCCAGCTCTTTGCAACCCCATGGAGTAGAGCATGCCGGGCCTCCCTGTCCCTCATCGTCTGCTAAAGTTTGCCCAAGTTCATGCCCAAAATTGCATCGGTGATGCCATTCAGCCATCTCGTCCTCTGATGCTCTCTTTTCTTTCTGCCCTCAATCTTCCCCAGCATCAGGGACTTTTCCAGTGAGTTGGCTATTCCCATCAGATGACCAAAATACTGGAGCTTCAGCTTCAGCATCAGTCCATCCAATGAGTATTCAGAGTTGATTTCCTTAAGACTGACTGCTTTGATCTCCTTGCTATCCAAGGGACCTTCAGGAGTCTTCTCCAGCACCACATTCAAAGGTATCAATTCTTTGGCACTCTGATTTCTTTATGGTCCAGGTCTCACAACCACACATGACCACTGGGAAGACCATAGCATTGACTATACAGATCTTTTTTGGCAGAGTAATGTCTCTGCTTATCAACACTCTGGGTAGGTTTGTCATAGCGTTCCTGCCAAGAAACAATCATCTTCTGATTCCATGGCTACAGTCACCATCTGCAGTGATTTTAGAGTCCAAAAAGAGGAAATTTGTCACTACTTCCACCTTTTCCCCTTCTATTTGCCATGAAGTAATGGGGGTGGATGCCATGATCTTAGTTTTTATTTAATATTTAGTTTTAAGCTGACTTGTTCACTCTCCTCCCTCACCCTCATCAAGAGGCTCTTAGTTCCTCTTCACTTTCTGCCATTAGAGTGATATCATCTGCATATCTGAGATTGTTGATGTTTCTCCCACCTATCTTGATTCCAGCTTGTAACTCGTCCAGCCCAGCATTTCTCATAATGTGCTCAGCACATAGGTTGAATGAACAGGATGATTGCAGACAGCCCTGTCGTACTCCTTTCTCAATCTTGAACCTATCAGTTGTTCTATACGGGGTTCTAACAGTTGATTCTCGAACTGCATACAGGTTTCTCAGGAGACAGGAGATTGTATTACAATCTCTTTAAGAGTTTTCCACAGTTTGTTATATTCCCTCTATGATCCAGTGAATTTTGGCAATTTGTTCTCTGGATCCTCTGCCTTTTTTAACTGAACTTGGACATCTGCAAGTTCTTGGCTTGCATAATGCTGAAGCCTAGCATACAAGATTTTAAGCATGACCTTACTAGCCTGGGAGATGAGTACAATTGTCTGATGTTTAGAACATTCTTTAGTACTACCCTTCTTGAGAACTGGGATGAGGATTGACCTTTTCCAGTCCTTAGGCCAGTGCTGGGTCTTCCAGATTTGCTGACATATTGAGAACAACACCTTGATGGCATCATCCTTTAGGTTTTGAATAGCTCTACTGAAATTCCATCAAATCCACTAGCTTTATTAACGGCAGTGCTTCCTAAGGCCCACTCAACTTCACACTCTAGAATGTCTGACTATAGGTGGCTGACCACACCATCGTAGTAATCCAGTTCATTACGATTTTTTTTTTTTGTACAGGTCTTCTGTGTATTCTTTCTATCTCTTCTTGATCTCCTCAGTGTCTGCTAGGTCTCTATCTTTTATGTCCTTTATTGTGCCCATCTTTGGGCAAAACGCTCCCATGATATCTCCAATTTTCCTGAAGAGATCTCTAGTTTTTACTCTTCTGTTTTTTCTTCTAGTTTTATGCACTGTTCATTGAGGAGAGCCTTCTTGTCTCTTCTTGCTATTCTTTGGAACTCTTTGTTTAGTTGGCTGTACCTTTCCCTTTCTCCCTTGCTTTTTGTTTCTCTTCTTTCTTCACCTATTTGTAAAGCCTCCTCAGATAACCGCTTTGCCTTCTTGCTTTTCTTTTGGGGGGAGGGATGGTTTTGTTCACTACCTCCATTGTAGTTCTTTGGGCACACTGTTTACTAGATCTAATCCTGTGAATATATTTGTTACCTCCACTGCATATTCATAGGGTTTTTAATTTAAGTTGTAGTTGGCTGGCCTAGTGGTTTTCCCTACTTTGTTTAGTTTAAGCCTGAATTTTGCTGTGGGAAGCTGGTGATCTAAGTTGCAGTCAGCTTCAGGTCTTGTTTTTGCTGACTGTATACAGCTTCTCCATCTTTGGCTACAAAGAATGTAACCAATTTAATACTGATATTGACCATTTGGTGATGTCCATGGGTAAAGTCATCTCCTGTGTTGTTGAAAAAGGGTGTTTTGCTATGACCAGTGCATTCTCTTGGCAGAATTCAATTAGCCTTTGCCCTGCTTCATTTTGTTCTCCAAGGCCAAACTTGCCTGTTACTCCAGGTATCTCTTGACTTCCTACTTTTGTATTCCAATCCCCAGTGATGAAACACTGGGGATTAAAACATCTTCTAGGAGGTGTTAGTTCTAGGAGGTCTTCTAGGTCTTCATAGAACTCTTAAGCTTCTTCGGCATCAGTGGTAGGGGCATATACTTGAATTACTATGGTGCTGAATGGCTTGCCTTGGAAACAAACCAAGATCATCCTGTCATTTTTGAGGTCACACCCAAGAACTATATTTTGGACTCTTTTGTTGACTATGAGGGCTACTCCATTTCTTCTATGGGGTTCTTGTCCACAGTAGTAGATATAATGGTCATCTAAATTAAATTCATCCACTCCCATCCATTTTCGTTCACTGATTCTGAAGACGTCAATATTTATTCTTAACATCTCCTGCTTGACCTCGTCCAGTTTACCTTGAGACTAGCCGCCTTAGTCTCCCTAAATTTTCAGTTTTAGCTCCTCAGCCAAGGAAAACAGCTAGATTCTTCCTTGCTGTACTGTAGCCTGGAAACTCCAGGCTGTAAGCTGAAACAGTAGTGGGACTCATGTTTCCTATATCTTAAAGGATACTGTCCTTTGTTGTCTGATGTCCAATATCTTAAAAACTGCTATTCCATAATTCTTTTTTGTGTTTTTTTTTTACTTAGTAGCAGGAAGGCAAATCCAACTTCCATTACCTTGTCTTGGGCAATAATACAGTCTAAAACTATACTGATGGGCAAAGGAAATCATTACCAATAGTCATAAAGTTTCAGTTATGCAAGGTGAATTAGTTCTAGAGATCTGCTGTGGAGCCTAGTGTCTATAGTCACCAATACTGTATTGTACACTTAAAAATTTCAAAGGATAGATCTCATATTCAATGTTTTTATAACAACAACAACAGAAATCCAAACTAAACCGCATAGGAATACAAAGAAACTTTTAGAGATGATGGATATATCTATTACCTTTGATTATGGTAATGGTTCCATAGATTTATGCATATGTCCAAGATAACCAAATTATGTACATTAAATATATACAGTATATACCAATTATACCTCAATAAAAGTTTTATTAAAGATGGAGAAATAGAAAAAAACTATATTAAGATTAAAATTACCACCTATCAATTTGTTGAAAATTAAAAATGTGAGACATATTCTTTTGGCAAGGTTGTGAAGAAACAGGCACTTTCAGTTTATAGGGAATGCAAACTGGTACAACTCTTTTGGAAGAGAATTTCACAATACCTATCAAAGTTACATGTGCATTTTTTTTTTTGTCCCGGTAGTATCAGTTCTAGGAATTTACTCTGAAGATACACCTCCAACAATATGAAAAACAAATATGCACAAAGCTATTTGCTTCAGCATTATGTACAACTAGAGACAACCTAAATATTAATACATAGGAAAATGATTGAATAAGCTATGCTACAAGTATACAATAGAGTGCTAGTAGCTATAAAAATGATTGAGGAAGGGATCTGTAATCTGGTAAGAAATGATTTCCAAAATATATTGCTGGATGTGCAACATCATTTATAGAATGCCACTTTGTAATGTAGAAAGGAGGTGAGATGAGAAAATATACACTTATCTGCTTGATTGTGCAGAGATAAACAGAGGAAGGATAAACCAGAAACTATGGAGATTGGTTGCTTAGAGATGATGGGTAGAAGTAGAGTGAAAAGATATTGAGTATAGGGTATAGTGGACAGGGATGGAGTAACACTTCTCTGAGTATCCTTTTTTGTAGTTGTGACTCTTTAGAACCTTGTTACTTTTTCTCATACTAAACAAACAAGAATGGGGGAACAAAGTGGATACAAACAGAAATAAAGGAATTTAACTGTATTTCAAATAAATGCATAATCACACTGAAAATATATGGGATGGTGGGTGAGTAGAACTAACTTAAATACCTTTGAAACACAGTATTTTGACTATGTTTTCTAAGCCTAAGGAATAAAAAGTTTGACGACAAATGTGCCCTGCTTAGTAAGCTTATCTCTCAAAATAGTGTAGGTTAGCAATTCTGAAAATAACTTTAGGATTGAACAAATAAAAGAAATACATTTTGGATAATGGGTATTAGGTTTTTTGTTTTGGGAGAAGAAGGTTGTAAATATGGCGAGGGCAAAGGCTAGAATAGTTCCTAGAGTGTTAGATTGGAATTGAAGTTATCATTATGAACTTGTGATCTTTAAGATATATACCCCCATTCCCCTATGTTACATCCATTTCTATCTCTAAATCTTTGTCAATACAAATACTACTAACAGAAGTGTGTATATATGTATGCATACATAAATATATTGCCTAGCTCATAGTCTTCTGAGAGTCAGTGAGCACACCAAACATTCAAAGTGTTTAATACCAGTAAGCACACCTAGCAACAAATCTTGTTTCTTAAATACCCATTTTCCAGTAAAAAGAAATGATGCTTCTTAGAAAAATTACTAATTTCAGAGGTGGGCAGGGAACATGCCAGATGAAACTGGAACCATCTTGTGATGTTGTAAAAGAGTAAAGTGCTCAAAAAAATGTTGGAGGCATGTCTAAAGGACACAGGAACAAATGTGAGAGAAGCTTCTACTGGACAAATCTGGGATAATGTAACAAAAAATAATAAATATAGTAAAAAGATATAATATTATATAAACACATAATGATAGTTACAGAATATGTAATAATAAATAAATAAGTAACTATATAAGCTTCAAGTTCATTCTGAGGTATATAAATGAGTAAATAAATATGTTGGACTGAGAGAAAGCTGTTACGGCACAATTTTGACTATAGTAAATGTAGAAGTGACAAAATTCATGAAAAATCATTTGGCAACTATCATAGCAATAGTTGCTTCAAGCAAAAATTACCAGGGAATACTAAAATTAGTGGCCAAAATTTATTATAGGAAGCAGGGTATTTGTGAAGTATTAAAGTATCTCTCCACAACATATTTATCATTTACAAAAGGTAAAATAGTAATTTTATGGTGGAAGAACATGAGAGACACCATCTTAACCAAGTAGTTGAATCAGTAATAGAATAAGTCAACATCACATAGGTTCTAATATAATCCATTGAATTCACGATATGATTTCTATTGTATCTGGCCAACAATGTATAACCTGACTCTGAAAAAAAAAATCCCATGAAATAACTGGCCAAGGTTATAAAATACAAAGAAAGACTAAGGAGCAGTTCCAGCTTAAAGATGCTTAAAGTCACCTAGTCCTGCAGTTCTCTTCTGATAGTCTGCAGTTCCTGGAAATCCCAAGTGTTCAATTCAGTTCAGTCGCTCAGTCATGTCCGACTCTTTGCAACCCCATGAATCGCAGCATACCAGGCCTCCCTGTCCATCACCAACTCCCGGACTTTACTCAAACTCATGCCCATCGAGTCAGTGATGCCATCCAGCCATCTCATCCTCTGTCATCCCCTTCTCCTACTGCCCCCAATCCCTCCCAGCATCAGGGTCTTTTCCAATGAGTCAACTCTTCACATGAGGTGGCCAAAGTATTGGAGTTTCAACTTCAGCATCAGTCCTTCCAGTGAACATCCAGGACTGATCTCCTTTAGGATGGACTGGTTGGATCTCCTTGCAGTCCAAGGGACTCTCAAGAGTCTTCTGCAACACCACAGTTCAAAAGCATCAAGTGTTCAGTGGCTGTTATTTGAAGAATTTAAGGAAACAAATTTCCAGGTGCTCATGGACCATCCCTTCCTTGTCAAATATGGACAAGCAGCTTACTTCACGGATCCTATCCAGTGGCTCACAATAGTTTCTTGCAGAAATTTAAAATAGGAAGCAAAGAGTCCTTTCCCTATCTCTAGTATAACTCAACCTATAATCTGAAAGTATTTCTTGGAAATTTTGCTTTGGTTAATAAGGCAATGAGTTAGGGCTTAGTTAGTACTGCGAGCCAGAAGAATTTACATCTTGGAGGACTCTGTTGACCCTTGGAAAACTACAAATCAGGATAAAATCATGGCCGTCCTTAGTCATTTTAACTTTTGTTGGAGACTTTTTTTTTTCCATTTATTTTTATTAGTTGGAGGCTAATTACTTTACAACATTGCAGTGATTTTTGTCATACATTGAAATGAATTAGCCATGGATTTACATGTATTCCCCATCCTGGTCCCCCCTCCCACCTCCCTCTCCGCCCTATCCCTCTGGGTCTTCCCAGTGCACCAGGCCCGAGCACTTGTCTCATGCATGTTGGAGACTTTTAAAGTTTAGAGGTCATAATCATCATAGTTATTTTTTACTGTTGTGTTTTATGAAATCCACTTGAAACAAACCCCCGATCATCAAATGATTTTCTTGCAAATGTTTAAGTTTTACTTCTTAAAACATCTTACAAAGACTAAAGCAGGGGTGTGTGAGAGAGAAAGATCACCTGTCAGTGGATAAATTGACAAGACCTATGTGATTTTTGAGATTACAGTAGAGTTAGAGAGTTAGCAACTAGTTGAAATAGTAGATCTTCTGGGTATGGAACTTCAACCTAGACCATGGAATTTTCTTTCTCAGCAACTGATTATTTTTCCATTCAATCTCTTATATCAAACTCAAGAAAGACTTAATTAGTCTCTGCATTTTGATCTTAATGCATCATTGATCTGACAGTAGGATGTTACTGTAGTTTTTCTTCCTATGGTGAGTCACAAGAGCAACTTATTAGAGTAAAGGCAATACCTATATATTCAAGCACCTGTATGTAAAATAAAACTTCATGTGTAAGAAGTACTATGTTCCCTGGAAAGTGTAACTACTCTAAAGAATGTACAGCTATAGATACTTGTTACAGTTTACTGATATAGTCTATAGCTCTCTTCTTTAAACATACACTTTTGTTTATAGCTATGACCTTACAGTCTGAGACGTTGCCTCTTTACTTTCAAAGAGTACACTTTTAGAATGGCTTCATTATTTTGGTTTAGTCATGCTGCCTTTCAGCTTAGGATTCAGACATTCTATTTTCTGCCCATCTTGGTGGTAATTGTCTCCCTTAATTCAGCTCAGTATCTGGCCTATGTGTTTATATATTTTCCCACTTTTTCCTTTTTGAAACTGGGACATGTGCATGCATGCTCAGTTGTTTCAGTCACGTCTGACTCTTTGCGACTCTATGGAGTATAGCTTGCCAGGATCTTCTGACCATGAGATTCTCCAGGCAGGAATACTGGAGTGGGTTGCCATAACCTCCTCCAGGGGATCTTCCCAATTCAGGGATCGAACCTGTGTTTCCTGGGGCTCCTGCATTGCAGGTCAATTCTTTATGCTGAGCTGTCAGGAAAGCCCAAAGTTGGGATATAATTGACATATAATATTGTGTAAATTCAAGAGGTTCAACTGGTTGATTGTATGTATTTGTGTATTACAATATGATTACCATCAAAGCATTAACTAACACCTCTATTATGTCACATAATGATCATTGTGTGGTTGTGTGTGTGTGTGAGTAATAAGAGCAATTAAGATCTAGTCTGTTAGCAACTTTGAAGTTTATAATATAGTACTGTTGACTGTAATTACTAAGCTGCAACTTAGATTTCTAGAATTTATCTACTAGTGTCAAATTTTGTTTGGACCAAAGATGTACATAATCTTCAAATACTTAGAACTGACTGATTTTTCAGAACTTAATTGTCTGTGAGTATGACTTGCCATTTTATTGTGTAGGGCCCAAACTTGTAAACATATGCACCATTATCAGCTGCCAATTTAGTTCATAGCTGGATTCCCTCTGATACCACTAATTGTCTCATTTGAACAGAAGATAGAGGGGCACATGAAGTTCAACTTTAAGCTGTGCAGGGGCTGTTGAAAGAGCCTTTGTGCTCTGTGCAGTCAAGAGAACTGGTCAGTGTTTGGACATTTTTCCAGAACAATACTTGGTTGAAAATTTGCTATCATTTTTCCTGTCCCCTCTCCAAATAACAAGAAAGGGTTAGCATATTCAGGTTTTAATTTTGCGTTTTTGGCCACAGCATTTTTTTCCTTTATAAAAGAATACTTTTAGCTTTTATTCTTCTTTCACTCAAAATGCAAATGTTGAAAATAAGGCAAGGTTAAAAATGATAACAAAGAATTTGTGTTTAGGAGGAAGTTTTCAAAATGCTGATGATTACCTAATTTACTCTCCTTGCTTTGAGAAAAAGGATTCTAATAAGACTTAATGACCTTAACCATCCTTCTTTGAGTTTATAAGCTGACTATCATTCATCTGTAGGTCACTTTTTTATATAAAGGGCAACATTCCATTATTAAGAAAAATTACACAAAACTCAGGATTGAGAGTGGAACTCCACAAGGAGAATTTCCTGTTGGAGTGAATGACTTACAGTGTCCTGGACCTGCCACCTTAAATTGCATCTTCTCCTACGGTTTTCTTACTTGGATCTCTACTACCACTCCTACCAGCACTACTGGTACACTGGGCATTAGGAATCTGTGATGCCCTTTAAAATGTTTTCTTTGGTGCTCTAAGCATAGCCATTCTAATATATTTTAAAAGAAATCAAAATCTTGGCAGAACAAAACAAATGTCTACAGAGAGAAAAAAAAAACCCAAAGCATAGTATTAAAATTAAGTGTACAAAAGACTGTTTGCTTGTCCTATGGATCCCAGTAAGATTTACTGCACCGTAAATCCTCTCATCGTTCATTTTCACTGATTTTACATGTTTTTAGTTTAGTGTCTACTATGATCTAATGGCTATGCTAGACACAAAGAATATGCTAGGGAACAGAGTAGATGTGTTTCTTGGCCTCTTGGAGCTTATAGTCTTTTAGAGAGGGTTGATGATGAAGTAATTACAATAAAATCTGATGAAAGTCATGACAGGCATTTTAAGATTCCAATTGTCTCTTTAGGCTTTCCTGAGGAAACGACTTTTAAATTATCACTGAATGAATAGGGATTGGTGGATAGAAGAAAGTGGTGGAATGTTTCAGGCAGGCTGAAGAGCACATGTAAAGATGACAGGGAAGAGAGAATTTAGCAGGTTGTATCTTGTGCATTGTGGGAACTGATTTTCTTTATGGAGTAGAAGGAAAAGAGTAGAGAATGCTGAAAAGAACAGATGGAGAGGTAAGTGGGTTCCAGAACATGGAAGACTTTTTAAGCCATTTTAGGATATGTAGACATTTATCTCAGAGTAAATGTTTGGAGAATTTGCAATCAAAGCTTCGGGAAACTTCGTACCTTTCCTGGATTCCTTTGTTCCAACTTCTGCAGTTACTTGTCTTCTCATAATAATGATTATTATTATAATAATAATTATAATAACCCATGTGATTACGTGGAAGGTGTCATTTTACTTTTAGCTGCAGAAACTAGACAAATTGTCCCTTTTTCTGGACCAAGAGAAAGGTAATATATGTATTTTTCAGACACTTGGGGATCTAATAATTTTATTTCCATTTCTATTCTGAAGTGCCTGGCTTTTCCATAGCCAAATGACCTCTTTTTGGCTTAAGTAGTAGTTGTGTTCATCTCTGCAGTAGTCTGTGGAAACCTGAAAGTAAAAGTGAAAGTTGTTCAGTCATGTCTGACTCTTTGCAACCCTATGGATGTACATACAGTCCATGGAATTCTCCAGGCCAGAATACTGGAGTGGGTAGCCCTTCCCTTCTCCAGAGATCTTTCCAACCCAGGGATCAAACCCAGTCTCCCACGTTGCAGGCGGATTCTTTACCAGCTGAGCCACCAGAAAGAAATATTTCACCTCAGCAAGTGGGATATTTCCTTTACAAAATATTATTCATTTCCATTTCACGATATAACGAATAGAATTATGCCTCAATATATTATAATACAGAGAAGGCAATGGCACCCCACTCCAGTACTCTTACCTGGAAAATCCCATGGACGGAGGAGCCTGGTAGGCTGCAGTCCATGAGGTCATGAAGAGTCAGACACGACTGAGAGACTTCACTTTCACTTTTCACTATCATGCATTGGAGAAGGAAGTGGCAACCCACTCCAGTGCTCTTGCCTGGAGAATCCCAGGGGCGGGGAAGCCTAGTGGGCTGCCGTCTATGGGGTCACACTGAGTTGGACACGACTGAAGCAACTTAGCAGCAGCAGCATGTTATAATAATTCTTTACTCTTACTTTTTCTGCAAAAAGTATAACATAAATGTGGTAAAATGTATAAGTTAAAGTATACCACTTGGTAAATTTTTATATAGTTATATACTAATGTAACCACCATCCATAGCATGATATAGAACATTTCCAATATTCCAGAAGATTCCCTGAATCCCTGTCACAATCATAACCTCTGAAAAATAATCACTATCCTCTCTTATCACCAGAAATTAATTTCATCTTTTCTTGAACTTCATATAAAATGGAAATGTAAATAAATTTAAATAAAGCATACATTTTCTTGGACATTTTTTCACTCGAAGTAGACACTCTATTGTTACAGGTAGTGGTAGTGTAGTGTCCTATATCTATTAGTTATCTTCCTACCAATGCATACTATGTAATACCTGTAGATTTGTAATAAAATCACATGGTAATGTAGTCTTTAAATTTTGCTCTTATTCAAAATTTTCTTGACTCATCATGACTGTTCATGCATATAAATTTTAGAATTACTTGTTAATTTCTACAAAAAATTTCTGAGATTTAAATCTGGATTTCAGTATTTCTATATAGATCAATTTGGGAATAATTTACATCTTAAAAATTTTGAGAATTCCAATGCATTTGCAAAACATATCCTTCCATTTATTGTATTAAAATTTATTTTAGTGATCATTTGAAGGTTTTTTTCCCTATGTATGTGTGTAGAAATCCTATACGTTTTATAGATTTATTGCTTTTTAATAATTTACTTTCTATTTTTCATATATGTGGAATATATTTTAAGTAAATCTCATATCCAGAAATCTCATTAAATATACTTATTCATTCTAATAATTTATTTTAGGCTTCACATTTTTTTCAATTACATCATCAATTGTATAGTTTCCAGTTGTGCTATCAGTCGGTGAATTATAAATTTTGTTTCCTATTTTCTACTATATGTACTCTCTTTAGTTAATAAAATTTACTTTTTAAAGAAGTTTTAGGTTCACAGAAAAATTAAGTGGAAAGTACAGAGAATACTCATATATCTCTGTCCTTACACACACAACTTCCTGCTATTAGTGTCCCAAATCAGAGCAGTATATTTTTTTAAATTGAACTTACATCATCATCCAAAGTCCATAGTTTGCATTAGGATTCATCTGTGATATTGAACATTCAGTGGATTTGACAAATATGTAGTGACATCAATTAACCTTTGTAGTATCATACATAATCATTTAATTGCCTGGATAATCTTCTGTACTCTGTCTATTCATCCTTCATTCCCCCATAACCCTTGGCAACTGCTAATCTTCTTAAAATTCCATAGTTTTTTCCTTTCCCAGAATGTCATAAAATTGGAAAAATACAGCATGCAGACTTTTCAGATTGGCTTCTTTCAGTTAATAATATGCATTTAAGTTTCTTCCATGTCTTTTCATGACTTTGGATCTCATTCTTTTTAATTGCTGAATAATATTCCATTTTCTGGATGTACCACAGTTTATTCACTCATCTACTGAAGGACATATTAGTTGCTTCCACATTTTAGTAGTTATGAATAAAGCTGTTACAAACATCCATGTTCAAGGTATACTGCAGACATATGTTTTCATATGATATTGACATTTAAGTCAACACCAAGGAATGCAATTCCTGGGTCATATGTTAAGAGTATGTTCGGTTTTGTAAGAAATCACCAAATTGTGTTCCAAAAAGTTTTATCATTATGCATTCACAGTGGCAAGGAATGTAAGTTCTTGTTGCTCCACTTCCTCTGTGGCATTTGGTGTCATTGGATATTTGGATTTTGACCACTCTTATTCCTTTAAATTGAGATATAATTGACATAAAACAATATATTAGTTTAAGATTACAACATAATGATTTGATGTTTGTATATGCTGTGAAATGATTACCACAGTAAGTCTAGTTAATATCCATCATCATTCTCAATTACAAAATTTTTCTGTGTGATGAAAACTTAGCAAATTTCAAATACAGTATTATTAACTATATAGTCATTATGTTGTTTACTACATCCCCAAGACTTAATGTATTTTATACCTGAAAGTTTGTACCTTTTGAAAGTTTGTACTCATTTTGTCCACACTACCCTCTGCCTCTGGAAGCCACCAATCTATTCTCTGTATATGTGAGCTCAGTTTGTTTATTTTTTGTTTGTTTTTAAGATTCCACATATAAGTGAGACAACAGAGTTTCTTCCTCTCACATATTTCATTTAGCCTAATGCCTTTAAAGTCCATCCATGTTGTTACACATGGCAAGATTTCTTTCTTTTTTATGACTGAATAATAATCCATAATACATACACACATGTATATATTATGTGTATATATGTAAATATATACACACAAAAATATGTAATTATATACATATATGTATATAATCTATCTCACATTTTCTTTATTCCTCTATTTGTGGAGTTGCTTTTGTGTCTTGGCTGTTTGAAAATAATACTCCAGTAAACATGGGGTTGCATTGATTTTGGTCATTCTGCTAAGTATATAGTGTTATCTCTGTGTGTATTAATTTGCAATTTCCTATAACATATGATGAGCCTGGCAGGCTACAGTACCTGGGGCTGCAAAGAGTTGGACACAACTTAGCAACTGAGCACAGCACAGCACTACTAAGCCCAACATATATTCACTGGGGATTTTACCAAATTTAATATTTATTCATGATAAAATTCTTAGCAAACTTAGAATAGAGGGGTACTTCCTCAACTTTATATATATATATATATATATATATATATATATATATATATATGAAAAAAACCTAGCAAAAAGATGGAATATCCTTCCATTTTGTCTTCTTTGATATTTCCCATCAGAGTTTTGTAGTATAATTTTTTGTGGTGATAAATACACAGTGTTTTTCATTTCAAATTCTACTCCTTCACTGTACGTAGGTCCAATGCAATCTCAATCAAAAGCCCAGGAGAATAATAGAATGTTTAATTTTCTACTGTTGGATGAAGTAGTCTATAGATGTCAATTACATCCAGTTGAATGATAGAGCTGTTGAGTTCAATTGTATACTTACTGATTTTCTGCTGTTGGAATTGTCCATTTGTGATAGAAAGGTGTTGAGGTCTCCAGTTGTAATAATGAATTTATTTCTTCTTGCAGTGTCAGGTTTTGCTTCATGTATTTGACACTCTGCTGTAGACACATGCACATTAAGGACTGTTCTATCTTCTTGAAGTATTGGTCCCTTTACCACTGTGTGATGCCCCTCTTTATCCCTGATAAAATTTCTTTCTTGGAAACCTGCTCTGTCTGAAAATAATATAGCTATTCCTGATTTCTTTTGCTTAGTGTTAACATAATATATCTTTCTCTGTCTCCATGGACTGTAGTCTCCAGGGTCCTCTGTCCATGGAATTCTCCAGGCAAGAATACAGGAATGGGTAGCCTTTCCCTTCTCCAGGGGATCTTTCTGACCTAGGGGTTGAACCTGAGTCTTCCACATTGCCGGCAGATTCTTCACTCTATGAGCCACCATGGAAGCCCCTCTGTCTCTTTACTTTTAATTTACATATATCTTTATATGTAAAATATTTCTTTTAGACAACAAATTGTTGGGTCCTGATTTTTCCATCAACTCTGACAATCTCAATATTTTAATTGGCATATTTAGACCATTGACATGCAAAGGTGACTACTATATAATTGGATTAATATTTTATCCAATAATTAGTATATTTAGCACTGTTTCTATTTGTATTTCTGTCTTCTACATTTTTTCTGCTTTTTATGTGTTTTAAATAGAGCATATTTTATTAACCCATTTCTTCCCTTTCATAAAATATCAATTACACTCTCTTTTAAAAAGATTTTTTTAGTATTTGTCCTAGAGTCTGCAATATATATTTGTGACTAATTCAAGTGTACTTTGACATAACACTATATTGCTTCATGGGTAATGCAACTACCCTATAATAGCAAAATATTCCTAGTTCCTCCTTCCCATCGCTGTATCACTGCTATCATTTCCCTTATACCTAAGCATACCTACACTCTTGTGTATGGATTTATCCCTGGTATGCGTAGCTGGCTCAGCATTCAAAGATAAATTAATGCAATTTCACTTACACATAAGCATACATGTATACTTATGTTGGGCTTCCCTGGTGGCTCAATGGTAAAGAATCTGTCTGCCAGTGCAGGAGACACACATTTGATCCCTGGGTTGGTAAGATCCCTCGGAGAAGGAAATGGCAACCACTCGAGTATTCTTACCTGGAAAATCCCATGGACAGAGGAGCTGGTGCACTACAGTCCATGGAGTTGCAGAAGAGTTGGACATAGCGACTAAACCACCTCCACCATACTTAGGTATATATACACATACACATATAATCAAGTACATTGTTGCTATATTATTTTGCATAAACTTACCTGTTAGATCAATTAAAAAGAAAAATAAAAGTTTCTGTTTTACTTCGTTTATTTTCCAGTGCTCTTCCTTTCTTTATGTAGATCTTAGATTCTCACCTATATAATTTCCTTCTCCTTGAAGAACTTTTAATGTTTCTTGCAAAACAGGTCTACTGTCAACATCTACTAGCAACACATCCCCTCAGTTGTTTGTATTTGGTCTGATGGAGTTTGTCTTTCTCCCTCACTTTTGAAGGATAGTCTTGAAGGGTATGGGATTTTAGGGTTTCTTTTTTTTTTTTTCTTTCAATGTTAAGCATTTTATTCTATTCTTGTTTGTTGCATGGTTTCTGAGGAGAAGTTGATGTCATTCTTATCTCTGCTTCTCTATATAGGTAGGTTTTTGTCCACCCTATGGCTTCTTTCAAGACTTTTTTCTTTATCTTTGATTTTCTGGAGTTTGAATATTATATGCCTATGCTTAGTTTTTTGTTTTTCTTTTTATCTTGTGTGTGTGTGTGTGTTTCATCTATCCTGTTTGTTCTTTGAATTTCCTGGATCTGTGATTTGGTGTCTGACATTATTTTGGGGAATTCTCAGTCACTATTACTTCAGATAGTGCTTTTGTTTCTTTCTTGCTTTATTCTCCTTCCAGTATTCTCATTACACATATGTTACACCTTTGTAGTTGTCCATAGTTCTTGAATATTCTGTTCTAATTTTTCCTCCAGTCTTTCTATTCTTTGCTTTTCAGTTTTAGAAGTTTCTGTTGCTGTGTTCTCAAACTCAAAGATGTTCCTGATTTTTCCCATCTACTAATGAGTACATTAAAGACATTCTTCATGTCTTTTATCAGTGGGTTTTTTTTTTTAATCTCATGCATGTCTTTTAGATTTTTTCTTAAAATTTCCACTTGTCTGCATACATTTTCTATCTGTTCTTGCATATTTTCTATTTTTTCCATTAAAACCCTTAGTGTATTAATCACAGTTTTTAAAAATTCCTGGTCTGACAATTGCAACAGTCTTGCCATCTCTGACTCTGATTCTGACACTTTTTCATTCTCTCCAACCTGTAGCTATTGCTTTTTAGTATACTTTGCACTTTTTTTGTTGTTGTTTTTGTTGAAAGGCAGACATGACATACTGGATAAAAAGAGCTAAGATAAATAGGCCTTTAGTAATTTAACACGGAAGTGTAGGAGGAGAGAGGGAAAGTGTCCCCTAGCCCTGTGATTAGGCCTCAGTCATTTGGTGACCCTGTGGCCCTGGACCATGAGCTTCACTAGTGCTTCTCCTTCCTTCCCTCCCCCTCCCCCTTAGGTGGGACCCTTTGGCTGGAGGGGGCTGGAGTTGAGTATTTTCCTTCTCCCACATGGAAGGCTAGAGGAAGCTGGAATTGATTATTTCACTTTCCCAGGTAGGTTAGGTTCTGATAAATCCTACCATGTTGAGCTCTGGTAAAAAATGTTTTTCTTGAGTGTAGGCTTTGTTAAGAACAGACTAATCTGGTATATTTCAAAATGGTTCCTTTTCCTCTTTCTCTGCTGGAAGCACAAGGGGATCATTGTCTGATATTCACTGTGAAGACCTGGTAGAGCACCTGGAGGTAAAACTCACAAAAGTGTAGAATATAATTGGGTCTCCCTGGAATTTTTAAGTTTCAATTGTCCACAGCAAGCCTTCAGCAATTTGTCAATGATGGTTTATATTTTCCTACCTTGGCACTGGTTGCCATAGAAGTTCCTGCTCATGAGTTTCTGCTCTTGTAATTTGTGAATCTTTGTATCTACCTGTCTTTCTCTTCAATACTTGGAGCTTTGATTTTCTAGGTGAGCTCACTTCTCTGATGGATCAAAAAAGAGTTATTGATTTTTGAGTTTGTTCAGATTTTAAATTGTTGTTGGAACTCAGTGGCAATTTCTAAACTTCTTACATGCCAGACTGGAAACCAGAAGTCTACTATGTACATTTGTTTCTTTTTCTTATCTTATCTCTCTACCTAGGATTACCAGGATGACATTGAATATGAGGATAATAGGTACTTCTGACTTGTTCTTAAACTCAGAAGAAAGCATTCAGTATTTAACCATTAATAATGATGTTTGTTGTAGGTGTATGATCAAAATAAGGAAGTATTCTCTCATTCTTAGATTGCTGAGAGTTCTTTTTTTAAATATCATGAATGAGTATTGAATGTTATAAAGTGCTTTATCTGTATCCATGGCAATGATCATATGATTTTTCACCTTTTTCATATAAAGCATATTGTATTGCTTGGTATTTGAATCTTTAAGCAATTCTGTATTCCTGGAATAAATCTCACTTGACCCTTTTATATATTGTTGGATTACATTTGCTAATATTTTGTTGAGGATTTTTGTATCTATATTTATGACAGAGACTGGTCTGTAGAGTTCTTATAATGTACTTGTCAAGGTTTTTCTGGTATCACAAAATGAATTGGGCAATGTTTCTTGTTTGTCTTTTTTCTGAAGAATTTGTATGATACTGATACAATTTCTTCCTTTAATTTTTGAAAAAATTCATGAATTTAACAATCAGGGTCTAGAGTACCTCTGTGGAAAGGCTTTAATTATAAATCCAATTTTTTAGTAGATAAAGAACTATTTTGGTTTTCTAGTTTAATAAGTTTTTTAAAGGAAATATTTCTTTTTTATCTAAACTTTCAAATTTATTAGAGTAAAGTTGTTCACTCATTATTATACTATCTGTTGGAATATATAGTGATATCTCCTTTTCATTACTAATAATAATTTGTTTTCCCTGTTACTTGAGATATCTTGCTGAAGGTTTATTAATTTTGTTATTTTTTCAAAGAATTATCTTTTTAGTTTTATTTTGTTCTCTATTGTACTACAGCTGTCCATTTCATTGATTTGTGCTCTCATAGATGTTTTCATCATCCTCTTCTGGAGGTTTTTTGTTGTCCTTTTCAGATTGAGCTTAGGTAGTTGATTTTCAACCTTTCTGCTTTTGTAGCCTTTGCATTTTAAGTTAATAATTGCATTATCTGACATATAAATTTTAATGTGTCATATTTTCATTATAATTCAGCTCAGAATATCATCTAATATCATTGTGATTAATTTTTTGTGCTATAGATTTGTTAAGTGTGTTGCTTAAGTCCCGATTTATTGATTTCCTAGTTATTTTCATATTATTTGTTCTTATTTTGATTTCATTGTGGTTCAAAAACTACTGTCCATGATTTCAATTTTTTAAATTTGTTTAGACTTGCTTTATCCCTAAACATGTGTCTGTTTGAGCAATTTCCATGTGCACTTGAATAGAATGTATATTATACATTTGGGAGGGGGGAGTAGTTTTTTATATGTATCATTTAGTATGAGTTAATCATATTGCTTATTCTGCATTTTTGTTGATTTTTCTCTTATTCTACTGAGGGAGCTATGTTAAAAATCTCAACTATCATTGTGGAAATGCTTAATTTTTCTCTGTTGGCTTTGTTTTATTTTATTGATTGTACTAGTTTTAGGATTATTGAAATGATCCTTTTATCATTATTCAGTGTTCTTCCTTACCTCTGTTGATATGTCTTGTCTTAAAATGTATTTACCTAATATTAATATATCTGTACCAGCTTTTTCTTTTGGCTGATGCTTGTATGATATGCCCTTTTTTTAATCTATTTACTTTTAACCTTTTTTTAATCCTATATTTAAAGTTTCTCTGTTTTAAAAAACCTAAAGTTGGATTCTGATTTTCATACCAATTTGACTATCTTTTAAAATTTGTCATATTTAGCCCATTTACATTAATATAATTTCTGATATTTGGTTTTAAATCTACCATTTTAAAATTTTTTTTCTGTTTTCCCTGTTCATCTGGTTTTTATTTCTCAGTTTTTGCCTTTTTTAAAAAATTAATCATGCATTTTGTTATTATTTCATTTTTCCTTCTCTATGACCTTATTGATACATGATATTTTATGCCTCCTTTAGTAGTTATCCAGCTTTCCATTTTGAACTGCTTGGTTATGCTACTTTGCAGGGAGTAGTTAAGGGCTCAAAGCACTCATCAGCTACTTGTATGTATCTTTGAAGCTATGATAAGAATGCTGCCCTATCAGGGTTTAAGTCAATTCTCTTTGTGTTCACTATCAGCAGAGTGATCTCTGGGACACCTGTGTTTCAAGGCTGCATCACAAAATGTGATCTTAATGTGATCACTTTTCCTTATCTAGGCTTCGGTTTCTCTGTTTATAGCATGGTGGTGTTGACTAGTAAATTTTCCAGTAGGTTTTTTAGCTTTAATATTCTCTTATTCCAAAAGAGAGATGTCATGGCTTGCTATTATGTTTTATAAAAATCCATGACATTCAAAATCCTTTATGAAGATTAATTGCCCTCTACCTCTGTAAAAAGCCAAAGTATTAATGTGAAATTAATGAAAAAAAAACCCATAAACTATCTTTTAAAACAGTAACTGGTAAAGAATATTTTCTGAGATAGCATCATTTTAAAAGTATATTCTATCAATAGTCTTGCTTCTGCTATTAACATGTAACTGATAGTGGGCCCTATCTACTAATATAAATAAGAAATCTTTAAAAATTTTATGTATTTATGGTTGCACTGGGTCTTTGTTACTTTGCATGGGCTTTCTCTAGTTGTGGTGAGTGAGGGTTACTCTTTGCTGTGGTGTGCCAGCTTCTCATTGCAGAGGCTTCTCTTGTTGTGGAACACGGGCTTTGTTGCCCCATGGCATGTGGGATTCTCCCAGACCAGAGATTGAACCCATGTCCCCTGCATTGCCAGGCAGACTCTTAACCAATGAACCACTGGGGAAGCCCTAACAAGAAATCTTGATTGCTATATGTGGCACCTATTTTAAGAAATTAGAAAACTGGAAGCGTGAGACTGTTATCTATGAGGGAAGGAGACAGACTGAGCCCTAATTGTCCTGGCTTTCTACCTGGAGGCATTTAGCAGACCCTGAGGCAGGGAGAACTGACCCAAGTACCATAAGACAACCTGATTGACCTGAACAATCAGAGATCAGAGTTTGGGGAAATTATAGTGGCTATAACTTGCAGGAAGGATGCTGAGAGTGAAGGAAATTATACAGAGAGATAATTCCACCAGTCTTCTCAGGGATCCTCTTGAGTTTTGGCTGAATGTTAATACTACATGAATAGAGTGTGACTACAAGAAACCTGGCAAAGGAAAACTACGTGGGAGAGAAAACCTAATAAACTGCAAAACTATCATGGTTCACATGTTATAGAGATAAATTTAAATTTCTATATTCTCTAGTGCAGTGTCTTTATTAAACACCCAGGGCATTCAGTGGAGACCCAGAAAAGCCATATCATTGGAGTAAGGATAAATTAGCACTAGAGTAAATGTTGACCTATTCTCACTATAACTAGTTTTAAAATGAAAACTCAAAGGGATCAAATGATCTGTGAGTGAATGAATACCCATCAGAAGAAAATTCATAATATTTAAAGGAAAAGAACAAATTCCAAACACTTAGCAATATCAGTTCAGTTCAGTTCAGTTGCTCAGTTGTTTCCGACTATTTGCAACCCCATGAATCGCAGCACGCCAGGCCTCCCTGTCCATCACCAACTCCCAGACTTTACTCAAACTCACGCCCATCGAGTCGGTGATGCCATCCAGCCATCTCATCCTCTGTCGTCCCCTTCTCCTCCTGCCCCCAATCCCTCCCAGCATCAGGGTCTTTTCCAATGAGTCAACTCTTCACATGAGGTGGCCAAAGTATTGGAGTTTCAGCTTCAGCATCAGTCCTTCCAATGAACACACAGGACTAATCTCCTTCAGGATGGACTGGTTGGATCTCCTTGCAGTCCAAGGGACTCTCAAGAGTCTTCTCCAACACCACAGTTCAAACGCATCAATTTTTCAGTGCTCAGCTTTCTTCACAATCCAACTCTCACATCCATACATGACCACTGGAAAAACCATAGCCTTGACCAGATGGACCTTTGTTGGCAAAGTAATGTCTCTGCTTTTCAATATGCTATCTAGGTTGGTCATCACTTTCCTTCCAGGGAGTAAGCGTCTTTTAATTTCACGGCTGCAGTCACCATCTGCAGTGATTTTGGAGCCCAAAAAAATAAAGTCTGACACTGTTTCCACTGTCTCCCCATCTATTTCCCATGAAGTGATGGGACCAGATGCCATGATCTTAGTTTTCTGAATGTTGAGCTTTAAGCCAGCTTTTTTACTCTCCTCTTTCACTTTCATCAAGAGGCTTTTCAGTTCCTCTTCACTTTCTGCCATAAGGGTGGTGTCATCTGCATATCTGAGGTTATTGATATTTCTCCTGGCAATCTTAATTCCAGCTTGTGCTTCTTCCAGCCCAGCGTTTCTCATGATGTACTCTACATATAAGTTAAATAAGCAGGGTGACAATATACAGCCTTGATGTACTCCTTTTCCTATTTGGAACCAGTCTATTGTTCCATGTCCAGTTCTAACTGTTGCTTCCTGACCTGCAGGTTTCTCAAGAGGCAGGTCAGGTGGTCTGGTATTCCCATCTCCTTCAGAATTTTCCACAGTTTATTGTGATCCACACAGTCAAAGGCTTTGGCATAGTCAATAAAGCAGAAATAGATGTTTTTCTGGAACTCTCTGGCTTTTTTGATCATCCAGCAGATGTTGGCAATTTGATCTTTGGTTCCTATGCCTTTTCTAAAACCAGCTTGAACATCTGGAAGTTCTTGGTTCACATATTGCTGAAGCCTGGCTTGGAGAATTTTGAGCATTACTTTACTAGCGTGTTAGATGAGTGCAATTGTACGATAGTTTGAGCATTCTTTGGAATTGCCTTTCTTAAGGATTGGAGTGAAAACTGACCTTTTCCAGTCCTGTGGCCACTGCTGAGTTTTCCAAATTTGCTGGCATATTGAGTGCAGCACTTTCACAGTATTATCTTTCAGGATTTGAAATAGCTCAACTGGAATTCCATCACATCCACTAGCTTTGTTTGTAGTGATGCTTTCTAAGGCCCACTTGACTTCATATTCCAGGATGTCTGGCTCTAGGTGAGTGATCACACCATTGTGATTATCTGGGTTGTGAAGATCTTTTTTGTACAGTTCTTCTGTGTATTCTTGTCACCCCTTCTTAATATCTTCTGCTTCTGTTAGGTTCATACCATTTCTGTTCTTTATTGAGCCCATTTCTGCATGAAATGTTCCCTTGATATCTCTAATTTTCTTGAAGAGATCTCTAGTCTTTCCCATTCTGTTGTTTCCCTCTATTTCTTTGCATTGATCGCTGAGGAAGACTTTCTTATCTCTCCTTGCTATTCTTTGGAACTCTGCACTCAAATGGGGATATCTTTCCTTTTCTCCTTTGCTTTTAGCTTCTCTTCTTTTCACAGCTATTTGTAAGGCCTCCTCAGCCTACCATTTTGCCTTTTTGCATTTCTTTTCCATGGGGATGGTCTTGATCCCTGTCTCTTGTACAATGTCATGAACCTCCTTCCATAGTTCATCAGGCTCTCTGTCTATCAGATCTAATCCCTTAAATCTATTTTTCACTTCCACTGTATAGTCATAAGGGATTTGATTTAGGTCATACCTGAATGGTCTAGTGGTTACCCCTACTCTCTTCAGTTTAAGTCTGAATTTGGCAATAAGGAGTTCATGATCTGAGCCACAGTCAGCTCCTGGTCTTGTTTTTGCTGACTGTATAGAGCTTCTTCATCTTTGGCTGCAAAGAATATAATCAGTCTGATTTCGGTGTTGACCATCTGGTGATGTCCATGTGTAGAGTCTTCTCTTGTGTTGTTGGAAGAGGGTGTTTGCTATGACCAGTGAGTTCTCTTGGCAAAACTCTATTAGCCTTTGCCCTGCTTCATTCTGTACTCCAAGGCCAAATTTGCCTGTTACTCCAGGTGTTTCTTGACTTCCTACTTTTGCATTCCAGTCCCCTATAATGAAAAGGACATCTTTTTTGGGTGATAGTTCTAAAAGGTCTTGTAGGTCTTCATAAAACTGTTCAACTTCAGCTTCTTCAGCATTAATGGTTGGGGCTGTGTACATATTACCAATATACAATAAAATAAAATAGTAGACATATGAAGAAGAAGAAATCAGTCAATAGAAAGAGACTGAGAAATTAAAGAGATAGTAGAAGATAATGACTGAAAATTAACATATGCTCAAGGATTGAAGGAAAATATGAACATATTGAAGACAGAAATGAAAACAATAAAAAACAGCATTTAGAAATCCAAGAAGTGAAAAATATAATACCTGAAATTTTAAAAATTACTCGAAGTATTAAGTAATTAGCTGTCAATTAAAAGATCAGTTAAACTAAAAACAGAGCAATAGAAACCATCCAGACAGGAGCACAGAGAGAAAAAAGACAGGGGAAAAAAATTAAACAGAGTCTCATAGCTTTTATGAGGTAATGGTGAGTCATATGTGCAATTAGATTTCCTAGAGATGATATACCAAACTTACATATATATATATGTGTGTGTGTGTATATATATACATGTCATATATATATATATATATATATAAAATGTGAAAAAATGGCTGGAAAAATTCCAAATTTGTCAAAAATATAAATCTCTGGGCTCAAGATGGATAAACACAAAGAAAAATATATATCAGGGCACATTAAAATAAATTTCTATAAACTAATGAAAGAATCTTAAAAGTCACCAGAGGTACATTGTTTTTAGTGGGGAAAAGGTGGAAATTATCCCCAACTTCACATCCAAAAAAATACAAGTCAGAGACATTGCAATGGCATCTTTTGCAGTCCTAAAAGGAAAAAAATAATCTCAAATTCCACATTTATTAAAAATATACTTCAGACTGGAAGGTGAAATAAAGACATTTCAGACAAACAAAAGTTCAGAGAATTTACTGCCAGTGAGTTTTCTCTATGGTATATTTTAATGAAATTTTGTTAGGCTAAAGGAAAATAATTCTATATGAAAGCTTAGGTTTTTAAAAAGAAATGAAGAGTATTGGACATGGTAAATCTGAAGACATTTTCTAGTAATTAATTTAGAATATAATTTTTTTAGGTACAATTAATTTAGGTATAATTCACTTTACAGCAAAACATATAGCAATGTATTATGGAGTTTAAAACATTTAAAAGTAGTATGTTTAGTAATAACAACACCAAAGAGGAGATATTTTTAAGTTTCTTACATTGTATATTGCATGGTATATTACTTGATGATAGTCTGTTGTAAGTTAGAGATACATATTCTTAACCAACCAATAGAATCATGAAATAAAGAGGTACAACTAATAAACCAAACAGGGGAGAAAGAATAACTCTTAAAAGTTAAATTAATTAAATATAAAATAAAGAAAACATAGCAAAATCATAGACTTAAACTCTATTGACAATAATTATATTAAATATAAATGTACTAGTTGTACTAATTTTGAAAGATGGAAATTATCAGATTGGATTTAAAAACAAGAATCAATTAATACACTGGCTATAAAGTAACAGTAAATATAAAGATATAGATAGGTTTGAAGTAAAAGGGTGAGCAAAGATAATGCAAACACTAATGATAAGAAAGCTGAAGTGGTTATATTAATATATAAAAGTAGACTGTAGAGAAAGGAATATGGCCATAGATTTTTAAAATATATTCCATTATGATTAAAGAGCTAGGTCATCAGGAAGACATAACATTTACAAATGTGTATGCTTCTAAAAACAGAGGCTCAAAATGCATGAAGCAGAAGTGACGAACTGAAAAAAAAAAAAAAAAGACAAGTCTGTAATTATTGTTGGAGATTTCAGTACTTCTCTTCCAAAATTTGAAAAAGAAGACAGAAAATCCATAAGAATATAGAAGACCTGAAAAACATTATCAAACAATTTGACTTAATTGACATTGATAGAGCATTACACTTAAAAATTATAGAAAAGTTATTCTTTTCAAATATATATGCAAATCTCAAAAAATAAAGCATATGCTAGAACAAAAACAAGTCTCAATAAATATAAAAGGACTGAAATTATGGAGAATATATTCCTTGTTTACAGTGGAAATAAACTGCAAATAGATAAAATTACAAATAGATAACAAAAATATCAAATGTTTGGGAATTAAAACACATACTTCTAAATAAACCATATAAAAAGGAAAAGAATAAGGAAATGTATAAAATACATTAAACTGAATGATATTGAAAACACATCCTAACAAAATATGTGTGTTAAAATTAAAATAGTACTTTGAGGGAATTTCTTACCTTTCAATATTAAGAATAGTAAAGGATGAATAGTGACCAATAGATTCAAGGCAAATCCAATAAAATCCAAGATGTTTTATTTTGATGGGGGGATGGAGAGACAAACAAACTGATTCTAAATTCAAATGGAAATGTCAAGGCTGAAGATAGCCAAAACAATTTGAAATGGAAGAACAAAAATGGAGGACTTACTCTATGTCATTACAGGACTTACTATAAAGCTCAGTAATCAAAACAGTTTGGTATTAGTGTAAGGATAATGAATTAATCAATTAAACGGAACAGAGAATCCAGAAACGGACTTATACACGTGAAATAACAGACTGGATCACAGATCTAAATATAAAACTAAAATTGTAAAGCTTCTAGAAGAAAATGTAGGAGAGTACTTCATGATCTTGGTGGAGGTAAAGATTTCTTAGATGAAAACACTAATCATAAAGAAAATAACCTTGATAATTATAATTGGATATGTAACTGGATAACATCAATATAAAATACTATGACTCCTCACAAGATACCTAGTTAAAATAAAAAGGCATACTGTAGACTAGGTTAAAAGATTTGAATTTACATAAATATATAAAAGATATGTGTCTGTTTATATGTATATCAATAACATATGTGTAGTATATAATAAATTATATGTATCATATAAATACATAAATTATATTGTATAAATATGTAATTTATAAAGCATATATAAATGTAAAAAACTCTTAAAGCTCACCAAGCTAAAGGCAAATGATTGCTTATAAAAATGGCCAAAATATTTGAATAACACTCCACAAAAGAAGATATATAAATGGCCGATAAGCATATTAAAGTGTGTTTTATTCTATAGCCACTGAGGAAGTGAAAATGTAAGTTGAAGCCACGTGAGATACCATTCCGCAACCACTAGAATGACTGGAAGTCTTAACACTGAGAAGTGTTCAGGAGACTACCGAGCAGCTAGAACTCCCATGCTTTGTTGATGGCAGTGTGAAATGATGCAGTCCTTATGGAAAACTATTTGGCAGTTTCTTTTAAAATCAGACTTATAATGACTCCACTTTTAAAAGCAAGTTCCATTTTTAGAGGGGAAACAGAGATGTATATTCATAAGAAGACTTCAGAATGAATTTTCATAATGGCCCCAAATTGGGAGAAACCCACATGTCCAAAAACAGGTGAATGGATAAACAATTTGTGATGTATTTCTATAATGGAAACCTATCCATTAACAAAAGGAACCAAAGTCCTAATGCATGCTGCAACATGATTGAGTCTCAAAAATTGTATGCTAGTTGAAAGGACTCATATCCAAAAAGCACTGATGCATACTGCATACTTTAATTTTTATAAAATTCAAAAGTAGGCAAAATTATTTCATAGCAATAGAAATCAGATCCATGGTTACCTGGATTAGGATTATGGGTAAATGACTGAAAGGGAGCATATGATAACTTTTTGGAAATGTTCTATATTTTTTTTGTGTGGTGACTGCTACATGAGTGTTTAATTTGACAAAATTCATCAAATACACATTTAAGATGGGTGATTTTATTATATGACATATATTAAATTATATGTCAATATTGTTAATTAAAAAAAACACGTCATTCTGTCACTGTTTAGCACACACAAAGTGATCTTCTTTAGTATATTAAAGAATTTGTTTTAGTAATTACTATGTTCACAGCCTAAGTAATATGGAAGAACACAAAGTAATATTGGAAACATTCCCTGATCGTGAAGGAACTTAGGTAATATAGAATGAACTTGACTATATATTTAGTCATATGGTGATAAAATTGTTAAGTAATAGCAGTGATAGACGGAGAAGAAAGAGTTATGAAGTTCAGAGTTAATGAGTTGATACCTGGAAAAAGTACAAAAAGCACAGTGCCTGAGAGATAATATGTGCTCAGCAAGTGTTATTTTGCTTTTCAGAGGGTGAGAATTTATGCATCAAGTGATGAATCAAGGCATGATCGAGGAGGTGATATTTAATGTAGGTACTGCAGAATAGGAGTGTTTTTCATAGGCATCAAGAAGTGGGGAGACTCTAAAGTTAGGAAGATGTCATGATCAAAGGTGTGGAAGTGAAAAAGTACAAGACATGTACAGAAGAGTGAGTTATGTTTGGTAAATTCATTTAAAAAGAATGAACAGTTTCAGGTAGCAAAAATAGTGGGAGATGAATAACTAGGGTCAGATTATCAAGGGCCCTTAGAACCAACTTGAGTATATCCTTATTTTAAATTGATCTCTTATGGATTGTCAATGCATAAATAAAATATACAGGAAGGGATATTTTATCAGTAAAGACTTATTTTGTAATTTTGTTTTATAACATTAAATATAAAGTCAACTAACCAGACAATGAAGCTGCTTTGATGAGCATGAAACTGAAATTGGGGCTTGCTCATCTTAGATGGGAGTTGTGTTTAATGACCTTGAGTTTCTACTTTTGCTATTCTTGTTCAGTCAGTGGTATCCGACTCTTTGTGACCCCTGGACTGCAGCACGCCAGGCTTCCCTGTCCTTCACTATTTCCCAGAGTTTGCTCCAAGTCATGTCCATTGAATCAATGATGCCATCCAGCCATCTCATCCTCTGTCACCCCCTTCTCCTCCTGCCTTCAATCTTTCCCAGCATCAGGGTCTCTTTCAATGAGTCGGCTCTTCTCAGGTGGCTAAAGTATTGGAGCTTCAGACATTGATTGCATCATGTTCAGGAAAGTCTAATTCAGATAGCAAAATAATTGTAAATAGCAGTCCTATAGTATTTTATCTTAACATTGTTGCATATCTTTCAATAAAGCAAGAGGCTTATTTCAAGATTTGCATAATAAATGTTTTACTCAAGTAATACGAGGTAATGCATTGGTGTTTTCCAGTGCATTAAAATTGTATACCCTGCAGTGGTAAAGAATCCACCTGCCAATGCAGGAAATGCAGGTTCAGTTTGGTCTCTGAGTCGGGAAGATCTCCTGGAGTAGGAAATAGCAACCCACTGCAGGATTCTTGCCTGCAGAAGTCCATGGACAGAGGAACTTGGTGGGCTATAGTCCATGAGGTAGCAAAGAGTTGGACATGATTGAGCATGTGCACATGCTGTGACAGTTTTTGTTATGGTTTTGTTTTTGTTCAGTATTTTTTAAAGTTACAACTGGCTTTTTAGAGAAAGCCAACTCAATTAGTATAAGCAAAAACAGGAATATATTGGCTTACATTATCAAGAATCACAGGAGCAGAATTTGGCTTTTCTTTTTTGGGATGTAACTATGCTAACATGATATAAAGATTTTATCTCCACTCTATCTTTTCCTAATATTTTTGGCATTATTCATTCTTATTGCAGACAGACTCCATGTACCAGGGAGAATGGCCATGACAATCCTAGGCCCACATGCTTATAACTTTCAACTTGAATAAAAGAGAGCCTTTCTGGATCGTTTCAGGAGAGAATTCTGACAGGGTCAAATTCCTCTGTGTCTGGGAAGAGCAGTAGGTTGCAAACAAGGCAGACTGCAAAGCACTGTGATTGACAACTTCATCGGGACAATATTGGCATTCAGAAATATAACCCAAAGAAATTCTATCAAAAGAAGGAGTGTAAGATACAATGGGTGCATAAAATTATTGTTTCCACAGTCCTATGAAGTTTTAAAAAAGCAGTTAAATATGTAATTGAAAGAGTGAAAATGAAATCAAACGTTTGTAGAACACAAAGAGCATCGTCCCGTGTTGCTTTTGAATACCTTAGTCTTGGCAGTGGAGTGATGGGAAAGTATCGGTCTGTGCACTTACTGCTGTGCACTGCGTACATGAAACAAACCGTAACCTGGAATGGGTTACTGTTTGAGTTCAACAGTATTTTTAAGCAGTATCTTAGCTATTCCTTAGTTGATGCTTTCAGGTAAAGAAAGCTCTTAGTTCAGACAAGGTAAGACATTATGGAAAATGCAGTATGGAGGAACAAGAAGACCAGCCTAATGGAGTATGTATGGGAGACATGGTTGTTGAACACTACTTTCACTGCAATACCATTTTTAGCATCCCTGTCTAAAGAACTAGAGTGCTTCACTCCACATCTGAAGAAATTAATAATAGACATAATTTTTTCTATTATTTTTATATTATTGAACATAATTATTTTTCCTACTATTTTCTATTACTATGCATCATAATAGAAAAAAACAATTTTCACCGGGATTTCCCTGGTGGCTCAGATGGTAAAGAATCTGCCTGCAGTGCAGAGGACCTGGATTTGATCCCTGGGTAGGGAAGATTCCCCTAGAGGAGGAAATAGCAATTCAGTATTCTTGCCTGGGAAATCCCATGGACAGAGGAGCCCGATGTGCTACAGTCCATAATGTCACGAAGAGTTGGACACGACTGAGTGACTAGCACACATATTATTATTTTTTTCTATCATTGAGAGCTGCTTCATAGAGACTATAAAACTGATGTCAAGTAATGATTTAAATAGTCATTTCAGTGAAACCAGCACTGAACTGGAGCCAGGACTCTGTCACCGACTGTTTGACTTTGGGCAAGGCGAGGTCAGGGAGGTGACTTCCATATCTTGACTCTGTTTCCTCATTTCTGAAATGGGGTTTTAGTCTTAGTGATCATTGAAGTCTCAGCTACAGCAGGAGGCTGTGAGCCTCTGATTCACCTGCTGGTTACCCCTCTTTTTCTATATTGGCATTGGTAGCAGTTGTACTTTGATATATGTGCAGGAAGAATTTGGTTTTCAATGATCCTTCTGATACTTTTAGGTGCTAAGCAGCTTTGGAAAGCAGATGAAAGAGATACCTCTTACCTGCACATGTAGAACAATGTGAGTTCCGTGAATGTATGTTAAGTGCCAGTTTTAAGTGGTCCCTATAAAACATTATCAGACTTTGGTAGATCAAAACAGTACAAAGAGAGAATATTGAAATTAATGTGATGATGTCTATATATGTATTTCTGGCAGCTCTTAAATGTGGGGCTTTCTCTCTGTTATAAACATGTCAAAATTGTGCATCTAAGAGTTCAAATGACATTTTCAATAGCTACCATTGACACACACATACCGAGACACTCACTGTATATTATCTAGTAAAGTGGTTGTAGAATTAACATTTTTCCTGGAAGGAATATATTTGATTTAATGACCAAATCATTTTAAAGCAGCACAACAGAATTTCACAGGAACTAAATCTATTTCTTCACACCGATCATGCGTGTTTTACTCAAGCATTGAGTCATTAGCATGTTTATAATGGTTCTAATTTAGCACAACATTTTCTGAATTTTATCCTTGAGTCATTTACAAATTGTTCATATTGAATAAACAAAGGAAACAGATTGCATTTTATACTTAGTAATTTATCTGAAAGAAGAGGGGAGGGTTAATTGTTTGAAAGTTTTGGTCTGTTTGGGGAAGTGAGCTTGCTTTTTCATTGCTAGGCATAAATGCCATTTCTCATCTTTTGGGGGATGGGGGGGGAGGCTATGGAGGAGTAAAATGAAAAATTAGGACCAGGACAAGATTGGCCACTCCCAGAGGGGAGTGTGGAGCAAAAGGGGAGCTGGCACGAGATTATCCGAAACAGTTGGTGCATTCCTTAATGATCAAGTGCTTGAGAAGTCCAGCTCTTCCTGGCAGAGCATCTGTGTTGATGTTTGTATCATTGCCCTGCTGTATGGGAAAGGCATGCTTTCTCTTGCTGCTTGGCTAAAAATAGGATGGAATATAGCATTGTATGAGATATTTTAAGATAGCAAAAACATTTAAGAGGTTAAAGGTTTGGCTTTTGGATCAAAAAAGATCAGTGATATAACTCTTGGTGTTCCTTGAAGACTGAATTTTATCTACAGTTTGTCAGTGATTCGAACTCTTGGTTAGGCAAGTTATTCTAGGTTCATTTGGTGCAGTCTGAGAAGCCCACTCTACTGTCTTTTCTGTCGGCTTCCCAGCATGAAGAGCAAGATTGAGAACAGCCTCTATTTATACCCCCTTGTTCGTATTTGGAAAATCAGTTGTTTCACTGGAGAGAGGGAGAGAAAGAGAAGGAGAGCACGCGCAGTCGATCAGGGAGTGTGCTCCTTACGTTACAGTGACTTCAAAATAAAACTGGCGCATTTTAGTGTCTAATTATTTTAGTGAGCTTGGAGGGTTTTAATTAAAATTTAAGAGTGCTCTTCAAGCTCTCCAAGCTCCAATTTTATCCCACTGTATTGTGGAGCACTTGTCACTGTGGAAAAATGTACAGTAACTGCCATGTGCATCTCTGTTTCCTAATGAAAAATATGAGATTGATGATCAGCAGGGATATAAATATATATTATCAAAATTAGCTGTAAACCAAGGTCAAGGATACTTTTGATAAGTTTTCACTGTTCTTTGGATACATAGAAAATTTATTGCCCTTGAAATTTATGATTCCTGTGGTAAAAATAAAAGGGATTGCTTTTAAAAAAGTTTAAAAAGCAGTAGGAAATCTGCACACAGGAGGAGCAGGCATTGTTGTTTCTCACTAAAGTATTTTAAAGTTATTTTCTATGTCATGTTTCTAATGTTTTAGCATTTCTAACTTTTAAGTATCACTTTGAGGTAAAAGGGATAATGATAAGTGTTTACTCACAGGTAAATTGTTTTAAAGTACAATAAAAAATTTTTCCCATTATCCTTTCCTGTTCCCTGTGATTTAGTTTTAGTGATGATTTCTTTATTTACTCTCTTAGACTGTTTGCTTAGAGTAAGAGTTAATAATACTACTGAAACTTTATTTAACTAGGAATAATTTAAAATTGTTCCTAAAATATCATTATTTAGATTAGGAAATAAATATCTTACATACTCTTATTTCAAATTTCTCTTGTGCTGTGAAATTAATTATTAGCATGATAAAACATTCCTGACTTACCTGGTTTGACACCTGGGTACTTAAGGAGCAGAAACATTGCTTTGCAATCCATTATGCTAGATATTTATAACATGTTAGTTCTGAATTATATCTTTCCTTTTTTCCTTAGAAAAAGTTTATTAAAATAGAAAAATTTAGGTTTGCAAAGGAAAAGGGAAAACAGCCATGTAGCTGAGAATTATATAGCATATCAAAACCCTTTACATTCTTGATTAAAAATAAATAAGAACTGAAGTTCAACTCTTAACTTTTGGTAGTGGTATTTTTCTCTTGTTATTTATAAAAATTTGACAAGATAAATATAATAAACTCTTGCATTTTATTAATTATGTATTGTTTTATGGACACTAATTCTTTCAAAGTAATAGGAATTAATTTTGGTATTTTTCACTTTTATGCTGAAGTGTTAGGTTTACATTCATTTTTAATATGTACATATTATGGTGACACATACTATAATATTGTGATACTATAATGTTGTAGTTTTTTATCTTAATTTCCAAAAGGTATTTTAATTAGCTGAATTAGTCTTCTCCTAATTAGTTGAAGACAACTCAGTCAAAATACTAAAATTTGAGTAGTCAAACTCAGATAATGAAATACACTGTATATTTTTTCATTGTTTTGAGGACTGTGGCACTGCCATAACTGTATTAGATGTTTACCAGTCAATCATGTAAAACATATTTTCCTGTGTAGAGTGGTCCAAGAATTCTGGGTGATGTTTAGTTCTTTTTTCCAGGATTCTTTGGAATCCTGCATGAGTACTGAATTCAAACATGGGCTTAATCTTTCCCTGTACATAATGCAAATTGGACTCCTTTACTTATTTTGACCTCTTTCATTTTTGCATTTGTGCATGGTCAGAAAGGGGCAAAGTCTGATCTGATGAACTGCCTCTGTAAAGCTAATGTCCTAGTAATATAGTTGAAGTATGTGGCACAAAGAGGATGAATACTTGATTTTTAATTTTTGTCCTTACCTGGATATTATTTTGAATGGCAAATTTGAAAATATAAATTTCATTTAATTTTATCTATTTTATATGTCCTCATTTCAAGTTAGAAACATCTTGGTAGAGGCAGTAGTATCCTCTGCCTATGTAGTGTTTAATAACAACCGGCATCTTCTGGACTTTCTTCTCTCCCCTTACTTGTTTTACATTACATTATGGAATGTGCTGAGAGCTTACTGTGTATGTATGCCCTTAGAGGGCTGACAAATAGATTTTAGGTGAGAAACCTGTTTTTCAAGAGACTTTCTCACAGTTTTGAATGTTGATAAAGTGGTATGTCCTGACTTTTATTGCCCTGCAGATAAAGACAATCAGTGATTGTTACTATTTTCATGAGCTGTAAATATAGACATGCAAAGACTGCTTTATTTTTTTCCTTTCAGTTTCTTCTACTGAAATGAGAATTTATATAGCTAGATTAACTCAGCATTATGGTGAGGATTAATTTTCTAATAGAAATGTGAATGTTTTTAATTTCTTAACCATTTAATTAATGACTAGCTCTTATATAAAGCTGTGTCTTCAAACATATTTGATAAATATTTGAAGTGTATGTTCATGTTGTCCATATAATTCTGTTTTCTCCTATGAAGTTTTAGCATTCTTTTCCTGGAGCTCTGAAAGATTTCAGGTCTATTAATAGAAATGAGAGACATATTTTAGCCTGTTTTACATTTAGTGTGTATCTAATCCTAGTTCATGAACTTGCTCTGAATTTTACTAGTAAATTTTACTAGTAAATTGCTCTGATCATTACTAGTAAATTGAGATTTTGTCTTGATCATTATAATATGTCAACTCAACTCAAAATTTTAACCAAACAAGTTATGCTTTAGCATTTATATCAGTGATTATCAGTTTAGTATGATGTTGTAATATATGTGAAAAAGTTTTTTTAAAAAGTAACAAAACTAAGTAGGAGAGGAAGTTGAAGACATTTTGTTGATTATTCTTATATATGACCTAATGTTATATCCAGATATTTAAACCTGATTTGAGGAAAAGTAATCTCTGATAGGCATGACTCTGAAGATTTCTTTCTTAACCCCCACACCTAACATTATCTTTTCTTTGATTTTATCCTAGAAACAAAATATGTACAGAACAATGTATACAACTTGTTTCTGAATTAAAATCCAAGAGAATATTTTGGAAATTAAATGCAAACTGAACATATACATATGCATAGAGACCCTATTGGCAGGTCACTCAGAAACCAATTTTTAATCACAGTGGTAGATCATTTGTTTAAGCCTAAGAAAATAATTAATAGGAAAGCCTGGAAGAAAAGGAGGAAAGGAAAGAAGGGAAGAAGTAAGGAAAGGAGCAAAGAGCTTTCACTTAATAGAATCAAGCTAACTTCTATTTAGAAAGAACTTTGGCTCCTGTGATAGCTAGTTCTTCATCAGCAGTTTCCCAACACACTGATCTGGATTCCATCCATTCCTTGATTGATTGATCATGTCATGGACAAATGTTAATTGTTTTCACCAATATGTTCTAACCATGCAGTGGTCTTCTCATCTCTTACCCAGGGGCTCACTGTCTTTGCCTAAGCTTATCAAGCTTCTGAAACCCTTTAGATCCATCTTAACCTTACTGTCATTCTGAAAAATTCAAGGAGGATTTAGAAGTTGGAGAAAAAAATGAAAGAGAAAATGCTAAAGAGATAGGTACTGATATGGGAGAGAAAAAACATTTGGAGTTGAAATAAGTATTTTAAATATAATTTTAAAAAGAGGTTATCAGAATTTTGACACTTGGAATGTTAAAGTATAATGGGAGTATGCTTTGCACAAGGATTGAGTATTTAAATCTGCTTTCCCTTTTGGAAACATGGCCTGTTTATTAAAATTTGAGACTTAAAAGATGCATGTAAGTAGTTATAAGCAGTAGCTCTAGTTTCAAATCTACCTGGTCAGAGAAAAAATAACTCATTGATAAAAATTTGCTAATTATTAGAACACTCTTAAATGTAAACTTCTCTAAACTTTATGAATCTTATAGAAACAAGTGTAATAACTTCCAAAATCTAGTATGCTGTTTAGAAATGCAGTAGGTCAAATAACGTTTAAATAAGGATCTTCTTGAAAAGATCATGCATCTCTTTTTACATAAAGGTTTTAACTGTTTTTGTTACTGGGGGACAGAGAATATCTTGACTTTATTTTCTTTGCATTTTACTCTAAGTGGGTATTTACAAAAGTTGCCATCTGTGTATTTCTTTTTTAAGGAACAAGGAGTTACAGGTTGATTATTCTCTTCTCACTTGAAAATTTGTCATTCTTCCTTGAACAGCACACAAATTTTGCTTGGACTTAAAAAAAATCACCTGAATTAAAAGGGATAATATCTAAACTTAAGCTTGTAGAAAAAAGCTCCTTGTTCTGTTCTATTAGTCTAAAGAAGTGATAAAGACTGGCTGAATATTAATTAGCTAAAATTATGATACCAAGATAAGATTATTGAGCATTGTTATTTTTTCTCCTGGAAATAGTGTAAATAACTTTCCAGCGAAAAAAATTTAGTTGTGGTATTTTATAATAGATAGAATAATATACTTGTCTATATCCTAGGGTTAAAGCAGCAACAACAAAAAAAATCTTTGATCATTTTTGAATGATAGAATTTCTCCATTAACTCCATAGACTTCTATATGTGTAATATTTTAATACTTATCTAAAACATGTATAATATTTTTTATTAATACTTACTTTTTTATTTTAATAGATTCCTCCTGCATGGAAAAACTACTTTCAAAAGATTGGAAGGAAAAAATGGAAAGGTTAAATACCAGTGAACTTCTCGGAGAAATTAAAGGTACAGTATACAAAATATCAAACATAGTAATGTAGAAATGTTATTTTGTACCACAATATATCTACTTATCTTCTGTACCCTAACATTAAATTCTTACCTCTAATATTTATTTATATTTGAGAGGGTAAATATATAGTGTGTTCCTGAACTTTTATTCTTTTGTAATGTTTATAGAATGAAAATTTTGCCTTGTTTTTTTAGTCTATAAACATATAACTTACAGAACAAACTACTTCATTAATTTCCTCCTTGGCACAGAAGGAAAACAGTAGCTTTAGCTGTGCTGTGCTTAGTCACTCAGTTGTGTCTGACTTTTTGCCTGCCAGACTCCTCTGTTTATTGGGGTTCTCCAGGCAAGAATATTGGAGTGGGTTGTCATACCCTCTTCCAGGGACCTTCCAGACCCAAGGATTGAACCAGGGTCTCCTGCATTGCAGGTGGATTTTTTACCAGCTGAGCTACCAAGGAAGCCCATAGTTTCCTTTGCTGAACAAAAGAGTATGAAAAAAGTGTTATGTCAAAAATGAACAAATTAAATAAGATGATTTTAGTTCTTCCTTTTGAAATTATTGTAGCTTAACTGATGGCATCTAGTCCCATCATTTCATGGCAAATAGATGGGGATACAGTGAAAACAGTGTCAGACTTTATTTTTCTGGGCTCCAAAATCACTGCAGATGGTGATTGCAGCCATGAAATTAAAAGATGCTTACTCCTTGGAAGGAAAGTTATGACCAACCTAGACAGCATATTGAAAAGCAGAGACATTACTTTGCCAACAAAGGTCCATCTAGTCAAGACTATGGTTTTTCCAGTAGTCATGTACGGATGTGAGAGTTGGACCATAAAGAAAGCTGAATGCCGAAGAATTGATGCTTTTGAACTGTGTTGTTGGAGAAGACTCTTGAGAGTCCCTTGGACTGCAAGAAGATCCAACCAGTCCATCCTAAAGGAGATCAGTTCTGGGTGTTCATTGGAAGGACTGATGTTGAAGCTGAAACTCCAATACTTTGGCCACCTCATTTGAAGAGTTGACTCATTTGAAAGACCCTGATGCTGGGAAAGATTGAGGGCAGGAGAAGGGGATGACAGAGGATGAGATGGACACCGACTCAATGGACATGAGTTTGGGTGAACTCCGGGAGTTGGTGATGGACAGGGAGGCCTGGCATGCTACAGTTCATGGGGTCGCAGAGTCAGACACAACTGAGCGACTGAACTGAACTGAATTGATGAATCCAAATCACTAATTTGAATTTTTTTCCTGGTCAAAAATGATCAGCTGTAGTAACTATAACAAGGAGTTTATAGAGTGTGCTATTTATATTTATTACTGGATTCTGAGGCCTGGTTCCCTGTTCAAATTCTGGCTCTGTCACTTACTAGATGAGTGACTTGGGGCAAGTCACTGAAGGTTTCAATGTTTTGAGTTCCTTGTATCTAAAGTGAGGATAGTAAAAGTACTTGGGTTTTCCAAGTGGTGCAGTGGTAAAGAATACACCTGCCAATGCAGGAGATGCTGGAGACGCAGGTTCAATCCTTGGATCAGAAAGATCCCCTCGTGGAGGAAATGACAACCTACTCCATTTTTCTTGCCTGGAAAATCCTATGGACGGTCTGGCGGTCTACAGTCCATGGGGTCACAAAGAGTCGGACACGACTGAGCCCACACAACAAAAGTACCTACCAAGGTTCATTAAGAGAATTAGTATATGTAAAGCTTTTAAAACTGCTTGCCCTTAAGAAAACCTTCACGAGGGAAAGTTGTGGTTGTTATTAACTGCCCATAGGATCTTAGGTTAATTAATCTCAAATAGATTTCACAGGACTTAAAATTTCATGATCTCATGAGAATGAGCATCCTTATTTTAAAGATAATTGATTGGCATTATTATTTTGAAACAAATTAAGAAGTGGGCAGTCCCAATCCATTGCAAAATTAAGCTGCCCTATCAGTTAAGCAGTTATGCTTTTTGCCCAGCTCCCTCTTGTTAAGTCCTTTATGGAGATGAAGTACTGTATCACTAGCTTTTGGTTTTGTGGATAGAATCTGTTGTCATTAATTACTTTTCTCAGTCATCCCTTACAGATAGTCATGGCTCTATCACTCTGTCACTTAAGCTGACAATTTGAGAACTTAATTACATTAGTTTTCTGAATTTATCAAATGACTTCAGGTGAATATCCCCATGGATAATTTCTCATTTAAGATGAACACTTGGTGATAACTATCTGATGAAAATTTTATTTTGAATTTATTACAGAATATTGCCTAGTATTCAGACATGTTATGTTCACCTCAAATGAAGAGAAAGGGTAGTAGTATCTTTTCCAAGGAATAATTAATAACATTCTATTAACTAAGGCAGTATCAAAATCAAGTGGAAAGTGGGTAGTATTTTGAATTTCACTGCTTCTGTTTTGAACTCATAAAGGCTACTTGCTATTTTGGAGAAAAAAAAGCAACTCAATTTATAACTGACGTGTAGAAAGTCATTAGTGACATATTCTTTATCCAGCTGCAATAACATGGTTTGTGCTACTTTGCACGTCATTCTCTGTTTTCTTCCCTTTCCAAAGTCATTGGTTTTATGACAGTGAGTACAGAAATGGTTTATGCAAAGGCAAGCTTTTGCCAGCGTGAATGATGGGGGTCTTGTTTTCTCTCAGTAAAGTGGAAGCTAACATTTTATTATGTTATGATTCAGCATCAAGTTTTTATGATTTGGGTTATCTTTCCAATCCCACTTTCTATATTTCTTTATTTTTGATTCAAAAATGCAAAAACTGTACTAGTTTTATGTACTCAAAATCTCAAAAGTGAAACATGCAAAATCAGGCTTTTCAAATTCTTTAACTTTTTGTTTTTAGGGATTCTGTTTGTAAAATGTGAACTTTCATTTGTGTGCTGCTCTGTTTTTATGGGCATAGAAGATAAGATTCTTACTAAATTTTTTATTTTTATTTACTCTACATCAGTGTCTGTTTTTACATCTTTATATTTTGTCAGCATAATCATATAAAAAGATTCCAAAAATATGATAAAAAAACAAAAAATATTTAGTTAAAGTAGTATTCAGGTAGTTTGATTGGGCCACTACTAAAACTCAACCCACACTTTTATTGTAGGTAAGATCAAGTCAGTTATTAGTCACCAAAATTAGTTCTAATTATTCAGAAAGTTTAGGGTGATTTAAATACCATCTCCAAGAAAAACATACCTGGGGAATTTCGTGATGTTTCAGTGCTTAGCCCTCCATGCCTCTGCTACAAGGGTGTCGAGTTCTATCCCTGTTTGGGGATCTCAGATCCCACATGCTATGTGGTGCAGCCACAAAATAAATTTAAAAACAAAAAGGAAAAGAAATGAAAAGCATACCACTATTGGTTTAGTGTATCTTAGCAATGTGTATTTATATATTTCATTATTTTTCCCTCTTTATAAAATTCATATGTGTTATAAAAAGGATATAAACACTCTTAAAGGAAAATATGATTGTCCTTTAATTCTACCTGTATTATAGTGTATATCCTTTCCATTTTAATGTGTGCATATGCCTTAGAATTATTTTCCCTTAAAATTAGAATCATCCTTTTATTATTCTTTTGTAATTTATTTTTCCCACTTAATGATATATTATGAATTTCCCTATGATTAGGTTGTCTTCTAAAATATTACTTTTATTTGCTGCAAATATGATACAAAGTGAGGTTCTTATAATTTAACTGAGACTGTTATTCAATATTTAAGGTTTTATTGTTTGTCATTATAAAGAAAACCTTGAATATGGTTAACTTTTTAGTATTTTCAGTGTTAATTAGTAATTATTTTTTTAAGATATAGATATATTCTGAAAAAGTGAAATTACCAGGTTGAAGAATGTGTTCTTTTTAGAAAGACTTTTAGTTCATATTTCCACATTGCCCTTCTAGATAGAATATAGGGTTCTGTGCTCTCACTGGCAAGTATTTCCTTGCCAACTATGATTATTTTAAACATTCCTTGCCAGTTTGATAGGGGAATGTAACATTGTTGCTGATATAATTTGAATTCATTTTATTTTAATTGATAATGAGAAGTTTTACCTAAATTCATTTGGATTAAATGTCTCTTCCTTTGTATATTGTCTGTTTATGTTGTTTGCCCATTTTTCCTTTAAAGGATTTGTTTAGTTCTTACGGTTTCATAAGACTCTTTAATGGTACTAGCCTTTCTTTGTCATATTTGTGTATTTTGTCATTTTCTTTACTTTGTGGTTTTGTCATCAAATCTTTCCTTCCCTGTTTTAATGCTTTTTTTTCCCCCCCTGTTTGGGGTTTGTTTAGAAAGATTTTTCCAATCTAAAATTATATTCTACTGTATTTTCTTCCAATTCTTTGACTATATTTTTATACACTTAACTGTTTCACTCCTCTTGGATATACTTTGATGGATAATTTCAGATTTTTTTCTCAAGTAGTTAACCAAATATCTCTGTATCATTTATTAAATAATCCATATTATCCCATCTGACTTGAAATAACATCTTTTATTACATATGGACTGCATATTTGCAGCTACTCTCATTTTTTGGCTCTATTCCATTTATCTTTCTATCTAAACTTTTAAAGTGTTAGGCTGTGTTAGTCACTGTGGCTTTATAGTGTTTTTGAACAGTATTGCGAGACCTCATTCAAAACTTTTCTTTAAGGTGCTTGTATACTTCTGTAAAATTTATCTTGGATTTAGAAGTTGCTAATTAAAGTTGCAAAGTGATTTTTTAAAAGATTATAAAACTATAGGGTAGCTAAAATCTTTTTAATGTTGAATCTTTCCATTCCAAATACTTATTCAATCAGTTCTTTTATGTCTCTGAACAATGTTTTGTTTCTTATATATAGATTCAGCACATTTCTTTTAATATTTCCTCTATAATATTTAATATTTTTATTTGTGAATGTTATATTTTTCATACTACTCTTTTTGTTACTATATTTAGGGATGATATTGAATTTTGCTGGCTCATTTTATAACTTCCCTTTCGTCAAGCTTGTTAGATTTAGTCATATTTCAGCTGATATGTTTTCTCCTCTTTTTTGGCAGTTATTTGTTCCTTTTTTTCGCCACTTCTTTTAATACACTGCCTAGAATGTCAAGACTAATATTAGGAAAGACAGGTAATAGCAAGTATTTTGTTTAGTTTTTAGTTTATGGAATTGTGTTTGTTTAATATTTCACCATTAAATATTATATTGACTATTGATTTAAGATATTTTTAACCATTAAAAATATTCTAGTTATACTTTATTAGGAGTTTCTATGATAAATTGCATTTTAGTTTATGGTATATCTTATTGGTTTTTGTTTCTCAAATTAACTGATGAAATAAACACTGAATAAATAAAAAAAAGAAAGAAAGAAACACGGATTAGTCATGGTATAGTCTTGTTTTAATGTACTTCATACTTTTATTTGCTTATACTACAGTTGTTATTTTTGCATCTGTATTTGTAAATGAGATTAGTTTGTGTTTTTTATTTATTTATTTTTCTTTATTTTTACTATCTTTGTTAAATTTTAGTACCAGAGTTGTGAAATTGAAAAGCTTATCCTCCTTTTCTATGGAAGATGGCTATGTAAAACTATTGAACAGATAACATCTTACTTAGTGAGAATCTGTATTTATATTCTTTGTGTGTCCTTTGCCCTAAAGTATTGTAGGCAGCATATTATAGGCTCTTTTCTTTTTTTTTTAGAATCTTATCTACCATGCTATATCTTTTGATTAGAGAATTTAGTGCAATGACATTTAAGGTAATTATTAATTTGTTTTGTTCAGTCACTAAGTCATATCTGACTTTCTACCACCCCATGGACTGCAGCATGCTAGGTTCTTCTGTCCTTCACTATATCCCAGAGTTGCTCAAATTCATGTCCACTGAGTAAGTGACGTCATCTAACCATCTCATCCTCTGCTGCCCTTCTCCTTTTGCCGTCAATCTTTCCCAGCATAGGATCTTTTCCAATGAGTAGACTCTTTGTATCAGGTCCTGAATACTCATTGGAAGGACTGATGTTGAAGTTGAAACTCCAATACTTTGGCCACCTGATGCGAAGAGCTGACTCATTTGAAAAGATCCTGATGCTGGGAAAGATTGAAAGCAGGAGGAGAAGGAGACGACAGAGGATGAGATGATTGGATGGCATCACCAACTCAATGGACATGAGTTTGAGTAAACTCTGGTAGTTGGTGATGGACAGGGAGGCCTGGCGTGCCGCGGCCCATGGGGTCACAAAGAGTCGAACAAGACTGAGTGACTGAACTGAACTTGCACCAGGTGGCCAAAGTATTGAGCTTCAGCATCAGTCCTTCCAATGAATATTCAGGGTTGATTTCCTTTAGAATTGACTGGTTTGGTCTCTTTGCAGACCAAGAGACTATCAAGAGTCTTCTTCAGCACAGTTTGAAAGTATCAGTTCTTTGGTGCTCAGCATTCTTTATGGTCCAACTTTCACATCCGAATCTGACTACTGGAAAACCCATAGCTTTTTCTATATAGACTTTTGTTGGCAAAGATCTGCTTTTTAATATGCTATCTAGGTTTGTCATGGCTTTTTTTTTTCCAAAGAGTAAGTGTCGTTTAATTTTGGGCTGCAGTTACCATCCACAGTGATTTTGGAGCCCAAGAAGATAAAATCTGTCACTGTTTCCACTTTTTCCTCATCTATTTGCCATGAGGTGATGGGGCCAGATGCCATGATCTTAGTTTTCTTGAATGTTGAGTTTTTAGTCAACTTTTTCACTCTCCTCTTTAACCTTCATCAAGAGGCTCTTTAGTCCCTCTTTGCTTTCTGCTGTTAGTGGTATCATCTTCATATTTGAGGTTGTTGATATGTCTCCCAACAATCTTGATTCCACCTTGAGTCATTCAGCCTGGCATTTCACATGATGTACTCTGCATCAGTTCAGTCGCTCAGTGACTCTTTGTGAGTCCACGGACTGCAGCATGCCAGGCTTCCCTGTCCTTCACTATCTTCCGTGGAAACTCACGTCCATTGAGTCCATGATGCCATCCAGCCATCTCATCCTCTGTCACCCGCTTCTCCTCCTGCCCTCAACCTTTCCCAGCATCATGGTCTTTTCCAGTGAGTCAGCTCATGTGGCCAATGTATTGGAGTTTCAGCTTCAGCATCAGTCCTTACATTGAATATTCAGGGTTGATTTCCTTTCAGATTGACTAGCTTGATCTCATTGCAGACCAAAGGACTCTCAAGAGTCTTCTCCAGCACCACAGTTTGAAAACGTCAATTCTTTGGCCCTCAGACTTCATGATCCAGTTCTCACAGCTATACACGACTACTGAATAAACCATAGCTTTTACTAAGGAGACGTTTGTTGGCAAAATGATGTCTCTGTTTTTTAATATGTTGCCTAAGTTTGTTGTAGTTTTTCTTCCAAGGAGCAAGCATTTTTTAATTTCATGGCTACACTCACTGATTTTAACCTTTGCTTCTTGACCTGCATACATGTTTCTCAGGAGACAGGTAAGATAGTCTGGTATTCCTATCTCTTTAAGAATTTTCCACAGTTTGTTGTGATCTACAGTCAAAGGCTTTAGTGTAGTCAATGAAGCAGAAGTAGATATTTTTTCTGGAATCCCATTGCTTTTCCTATGATCCAATATATGTTGGCAATTTGATCTCTGGTTCTTCTGCCTTTTCTAAATCCAACTTTACATTTGAAAGTTCTTGATTCATGTACTGTTGAAGCCTAGCTTGAAGGATTTGGGGCCTTCAATTCCTAGCAGGTAAAATGAGCACAATTATATGGTAGTTTGAACATTCTTTGGCATTGCCTTTCTTTGGGATTGGAATGAAAACTGACTTTTTCCAGTCCAGTGGCAACTGTTGAGTTTTCCAAATTCACTGACATATTGAGTGCAACATTGTAATAGCATCATCTTTTAGGATTTTAAATAGCTCAGCTGGAATTCTATCACCTCCACTAGCTTTATAGTAGTAATGTTTCCTTAGGTCCACTTGACTTCACATGTCTCCAGTATGTCTGGTTTTAAGTAAATGTTGTGGTTATCTGGGTCATTAAGACACTTTTTTGTATAGTTTTTCTCTGTTCTTGCCACCTCTTCTTAATCTCTTCTGCTTCTCTTAGGTCCTTTCCATTTCTGTCCATTATTGTGCATAACTTTGCTTGAAATGTAACCTTGGTATCTCCAGTTTTCTTGAAGAGATCTCTAGTCTTTCTCATTCTATTGTTTTCCTATCTTTCTTTGAATTGCTCACTTAAGAAGACTTTCTTATGTCTCCTTGCTATTCTCTGGAACTCTGCATTCAGTTGGGTATATCTCTTCCTTTCTCCTTTACCTTTCTTCTCTCAGCTATTTGTAAGGCTCAGACAACCACTTTGCCTTCTTGCATTTCTTTTCCTTGGTTTTGGTCACCACTTGCTGTACAATTTTATGAACCTCTGTCCATTGTTCTTAAGGCATTCTGTCTACCAAATCTAATCTCTTGAATCTATTTGTCACCTCCAGTGTATAGTCATAAGGGATTTGATTTAGATCATATCTAATAGGTCTAGTGGTTTTCCCTACTTTCTTCAATTTAAACCTGAATTTTGAAGGATACTGGAGTGGTTGACCATTCCTTTCTCTAAGGTATCTTCCTAACCCAAGGATTGAACCATGGTTTCCTACATTGCAGGTTAATTCTTCATCATCTGAGCTATCAGGGAAGCCCATATATACATACTCCGTCTTCTTTATCCATTACCTGTTAAAAGGACATTTAGGTTGTGTCCATATCTTGACTCTTGTAATTAAGGCTGCTATGAACATTGGGGTATATGTATCTTTTTGAATTAATGTTTTCACTTTCTTAGGATATATACCCAGGAGTAGAATTGCTGGATCATATAATAGTTGTGTTTTTTAGTTTTTTGAAGAACCTCCGTAATGTTTTCTAGAATGATTGTACCAATTTACATTCTTACCAACAGTGCACAAGGGTTTCTTTTTCTCCATATCCTTGCCAACTTTGTTATTTGTGTTCTTTTTGATGACAGGCATTCTGTCAGATGTGAGATGATACCTCATGATTTTGATTTGCATTTCTCTGGTGATTAGCAGTGGTGAGCATCTTTTCATGTGCCTGTTGACCATCTGTATATCCTCTTTGGAATCTGCCTGCAGTGTGGGAGACAGGGTTCAACCCTAGGTCAGGAAGATCCTTTGGAGAAGGGATTGGCAACCCACTCCAGTATTCTTGCCTGGAGAATTCCATTGACAGAGAAGTCTGGTGGGCTGCAGTCCATGGAGTTCCAGAGAGTTGGACATGACTGAGAGACTTACACTTTTGCGCCTTCTGCCCATTTTTTAATTGGATGATTGGTCTCTTTGATGTTGAGGTGCATCAGCTTTATGTATATTTTGAATATTAACTCATCAAATATTTGCTCCCATTCATTAGATTGTCTTTTCATGTTGTGTTGGTTTCCTTTGCTGTGCAAAACTTTCAAGTTTAAATTAGGTCTCATTTGTTTATTTTTGTTTTTTGATTCCTTTGCCTTAGGAGACAGACTCAAAATATATTGCTATAGTTTATGTCAAAGAATGTTTTTCCTGTTTTTTTCCTCTAGGAATTTTATGATTTCTGGGGCTTCTCTGGTAGCTCAGTCCATAAAGAGTTTGCTTGCATTGCAGGAGACCCAGGTTAGATCCCTGGGTTGGGAAGATCCCCTGGAGAAGGAAATGGCAACCCTCTCTAGTATTCTTGCCTGGGAAATCCCATGGATAGAGGAGCCTGGCAGGCTATAGTCCATAGGGTCACAAGAGTTGGATACAAATTAACGACTAAACCTATCTACCTTACATTTAAGTCTTTAATTCATTTTGAGTTTATTTTTTATATGGTATGAGAAAATGTTCTAATTTCACTGTTTTACATGTAGCTGTCCAGTTTTCCCAGCATTACTTATTGAAGAGACTGTCTTTTCTCTATTGTATAGTTTTGTATCCTACATCATAGATTAGTTAACTGTAAGTGTGTAAGTTTATTTCTGGACTCTATTCTATTCCATTGATCTATGTGTCTGTTTTTGAGCCTGTACTATATTGTTTTGGTTACTGTAGCTTTGTATTGTAGTTTGAAATTAGGGAGAGTAATATCTCCAGTTGTGTTCTTCTTTTGTAAGACTATTTTGTCTGTTGTATTTTGTATTTTTACACACATTTTAGAATTTTTTTAGTTCCGTGAAAAATACCATTTGAATTTGATAGGAATTCTATTAAATCTTTTGATTGTATGGATAGTATCATCATTTTAATAAAATTAATTTTTCCAAAAATGAACCTGAAATATCTGTCCATTTGACTATAATCTTTAATTTCTTTTATTAGTGTCTTATAGGTTTCCAAGTATATGTGTTTTATGTCTTAGATATGTTTCTTCCTAGGTAATTTATTCTTCCTGATGCAGTTATCAATGGGATTGTTTCCTTAATCTCTTTCTGCTAGCTGTTTTTAGTTTACAGAAATGCAACAGATTTCTGTGTATTAATTTTGTATCCATCAACTTTATGAAATTCACTGATGAGCCCTAGTAATTTTCTAGTGGATTTTCAATGCATACTATTTTCAACACATAGTATCATGAGCTTCCTAGGTGGTACTATTGGTAAAGAACCTGCCTGCCAGTGCAGGAGATATAAGTGATGTGGTTTTGATCCCTCAGTAAGGAAGATCTGCTGGAGGGGCTATGGCAATCCACTCCAGTATTCTTGCCTGGAGGATCCCATGGACAGAGGAGCCTGGCAGGCTGTAGTTCATAGGATCACAAAGAGTTGGACATGATTGAAGCCACTTAGCATGTATACACACATGTGTAGTATCATGTCATATATAAACAGTGACAGTTTTATTTCTTCTTTTCTAATTTGGGTTCCTTTTATTTTATTTATTTACTTATTTTTCTTTTCTGGTTAGCTAGAGCTAAGACTTTCCATACTATGTTGAATAAATGTGGCAAGAGTGGGCATCCTTCTCTTATTCCTAATCTCAGAAGAAATGCTTTCAGTTTTTCACTGTTAAGCGTGATGTTATCTGTGGGATGATCATTCAGTTCAGTTCAGTTGCTCAGTCGTTTCTGACTCTTTGCGACCCCATGAATCACAGCACGCCATCACCAACTCCCAGAGTTTACTCAAACTCATCACCATTGAGCTGGTGATGCCATCCTGCCATCTCATCCTCTGTCGTCCCGTTCTCCTCCTGCCCCCAATCCCTCCCAGCATCAGGGTCTTTTCCAGTGAGTCAACTCTTCACATGAGGTGGCCAAAGTATTGGAGTTACAGCTTCAACATCAGTCCTTCCAATGAACACCCAGAACTGATCTCCTTTAGGATGGACTGGTTGGATCTTCTTGCAGTCCAAGGGACTCTCAAGAGTCTTCTCCACCACCATAGTTCAAAAGCATCAATTTTTTGGTGCTCAGCTTTCTTCACAGTCCAACTCTCACATCCATACATGACCACTGGAAAAACCATAGTCTTGACTAGATGGACCTTTGTTGGCAAAGTAATGTCTCTGCTTTTTAATATGCTGTCTAGGTTGGTCATAACTTTCCTTCCAAGGAGTAAGCGTCTTTTAATTTCATGGCTGCAATCACCATCTACAGTGATTTTGGAGCCCACAAAATAAAGTCTGACACTGTTTCCACTGTTTCCCCATCTATTTCCCACGAGGTGATGGGACCAGATGCCATGATCTTAGTTTTCTGAATGTTGAGCTTTAAGCCAGCTTTTTCACTCTCCTCTTTCACTTTCATCAAGAGGCTCTTTAGTTCCTCTTCACTTTCTGCCATAAGGGTGGTGTCATCTGCATATCTGAGGTGATTGATATTTCTCCCAGCAATCTTGATTGCAGCTTGTGCTTCTTCCAGCCCAGCGTTTCTCATGATGTACTCTGCATATAAATTAAATAAGCAGGGTGACAATATACAGCCTTGACGTACTCCTTTTCCTATTTGGAACCAGTCTGTTATTCCATGTCCAGTTCTAAGTGTTGCTTCCTGACCTGCACATAGGTTTCTCAAGAGGCAAGTCAGGTGGTCTGGTAGTCCCATCTGTTTCAGAATTTCCCACAGTTTATTGTGATCCACACAGTCAAAGGCTTTGGCATAGTCAATAAAGCAAAAATAGATGTTTTCCTGGAACTCTCTTGCTTTTTCGATGACCCAGCGGATGTTAGCAATTTGATCTCTGGTTCCTCTACCTTTTCTAAAACCAGCTTGATGATCATATATGGTCCTTATTATGTTGAGGTATGTTCCTCACTTTCTGGAAAATTCAACATCAATTTTTTTAATCATACATGGATGTTGAATTTTTTGAAAACCTTTTCTGCATCTGTTGAGATGACCTTATAGTTTTTATTCTTCAATTTGTTAATGTGGTCTATCACACTGATTGATTTTCAGATGTCGAGCTGTGCTTGAATCCCTGGGATAAATCCACTTGATCATGGTGTATGATCCTTTTAATGTATTGTTGGATTTGGTTAGCTAATAATTTGTTTAGGGTTTTTGTATCTAGATTCATCAGTGATACTGACTTTTAATTTTCTTTTTTGTGTGTTATCTTTGCCTCAGTTTGGTATCAGGGTGATATTGGCCTCACAAAAGTGATTCTTCTGAAATTTTTTGAAATAACTTCAGAAGGATACATGCTAAGTGTTCTCTAAACATGTAGTAGAATTCACCTGTGATGCCATCTGGTCCTGGATTTTTGTTTATTGGGAGTGCTTTTTTAAAAAAAATTATTTATTCAATAACATTACTGGTAATTGGTCTGCTCATATTTCCTTTCTTCCTGGTTCAGTCTTGGGAGACTATACATTTCTGCAAATTTGTTGATTTTTTCTTGGTTGTCCTTTACTTGGCATATAGTTGTTCATAGTTGTCTCTTACGATCATTTGTATTCTTATGGTGTCTATTACAACCCTTCATTTTTCATTTCTGATTTTATTTATGTGTCCTTCTTTCTTTCTTTTTTCCTTTATGAGTCTAGTTAAAGGTTTATTGAATTTGCTTCTTTTCAAAGAACCAGCACTTAATTATTGCTTTGTCTCTATTTTATTTATTTCTGCTCTGATCATTATGATTTATTTCCTCTTACTAACTTTAAATTTTGTCTTTTCTTTTTTTGCTGGTTCCTTTAGGTCTAAAGTTAAGTTGTTTATTTGAGATTTTTCTTGTTTCCTGAAGTAAACTTCTATTGGCTATAAACTTCCTTCTTAAAACTCTTTTGCTGCATCACATGGAGTTTGAATTGTTGCTTTTTTTTTTCAAATTTGTCTCCCAGTACATTTTGATTTCTTCTTTTGAGTTCTTCAGTGATCAACTGGTTGTTTAGTAACACACTGTTTAGTTTCCACATGTTTTTAATTTCTGCATGTTTTTTTCCCCTTGTAGTTGATTTCTAGTCCCATGGTGTTGTGGTCAGAAAAGGTGCCTCATATGTTTTCAAATTAGTTAAATTTGAAATTTAGAGATACTTGTTTTATGGCCTAGCATGTGATCTATCCTGGAGAATGTTTCATTTGCCCTTGAAAAGAATGTGTACTCTCTGCTTTTTGATGCAATATTCTATATATATGTATTAAATCTATCTCATCTAATGTGTCATTTTAAACCAGTGTTTCCTTATTGATTGTCTGCCTGAAAGATGTGGCATTGATGTAAGCGGAATGTTAAAGTCCCCTACTGTTACTGGGTTAATGTCAATTTCTCCCTTTATGTCTATTAATATTTGCTTTATGTGTTTAGGTGGTATTTACAATTGTTGGATCATCTTGGATTAATCCCTTGATCATTATACAATGTCTTTATTTGTCTCTTGTAATAGTCTTTGTTCTAAAGTCTACTTTGTATAGTGCAAATATTGCCACCCTGTCTTTCTTTTGATTTCCATTTGCATGGAATACCCTTTTGAATCCTCTTTCAATCTCTGTGTGTCTTTAGATCTAAAGTAAATGTCTTATAGGCAGCGTATATACAGAATGTTTTGTTTTTTTTTTTTTTGGTATCCTTTCAGTCACTCTATGTATTTTGATTGGAGAATGTAGTCAAATTATAAAGTAGTTATTGATATGTTATGCTTTTGCCATTTTGTTAATTGCTTTAGGGTGTTTTGTAGTTCTTTTTGATTCCTTTCTTCTTTTGTTCTCTTTGTGATTTGATCCCTATGTTTAGTATTGTTTGGATTCCTTTCTCTTTTTTGTGTTTGTATTATAGATTTTGGGTTTGGGGTTACCATGAGGTTTGTATATAATGAGATATATATATAGTTGCTGATCTCTTAATTTTAAATGCATTCTAACAATCCTATATTTTTTACTCCCCCATCCCCATTGCTTTTTTTGACATCATATTTTACATCCACTGGTTTTGTGTATCCCTTAAATGCTTGTTGTGAATATAGATGACTTTAGCACTTTTGTCTATTAGCCTTCCTACCAACTTTGTACATGGTTGATAAACTACTTTCAGTGTGTATTTGCCTTTACCAATGAGCATTTTCCTTTTGCAATTTGTATGTTTCTAGTAGTGGCCTCTTCTTTTTCACTTAGAGAAACCCCATGAACATTTCTTGTAAAGCTAGTTTGGTAGTGCTGAACTCTTTTAGCTTTTTCTTGTCTAAAAATTTTGATGTCTCCATCAAATCTGAATGAGAGCCTTGCTGAATAGAGAGTACTCTTGGTTTTAGGTTTTTTTTTTTTCCTTTTATCAATTTATATGAATATATTGTGCCTTCTGGCCAGCACTTTCTGCCAAAATGTCAGCTGATAGCCTTATGCAAATTTCATTATGTATAACTTGTTGCTTTTCTCTTGCTACTTTTAATATTCTCTCTACATCTTTAATTTTTGCCATTTTAATTGCAGTATGTCTTGGTCTAGTCCTCTTTGGGATTCTTTATATTTCTTGGACTTGTATGTCTATTTCCTTTTCCAGGTTAGGGAACTTTTCAGCTGTTATTTCTTCATGTATGTTACCTGCCCCTCTTTCTCTCTCTCCTCTCTTTCTGGGGCCCCTATAAAGTAGTGTTGGTACTTTTGATGTTGTCTCAGAGATCTCTTAAATTGCCCTCATTTTCATTCTTTTTTCTGTTCTGCTTCAGTGATTTCCAGTACTCTGTCTTCCAACTTGCTGATTCATTTTTCTGTGTCATCTATTCTACTATTGATTCCTTCTCATGTATTTTTCATTTCAGTTATTGTATTCTTCATCTTTACTCGATTGATTTCTTTGTATTTTCTAACTCTTTGTTCAAGACTTCTAACTTCCTGCTATGTTCATGCATTTTTGTCCTGAGTCCTTTGATCATTTTTACAATCATTACCCTGAGCTCTTTCTAAGGTAAATTGCCTTTTTCCACTTCACTTAGTTCTTCTGGGGTTTTGGTATGTTTCTTCATTTGGAACTTGTTCTTCTGCCACCTCATTTTTCCTAACTTGCTATTTTCATTTCTATATATCTGTTAGGTTGGTTACGCTTCCCAGCCTTGGAGAAGTGACCTTTTGTAGGAGACATTCAATGCTCCAAGCAGTATGTTTCCCTCTAGTCACTAGGAGTATGTGCTCAACCCCTATGTGTGCTTCCTGGGTCATTTTGTTGTCATAGGCTGTTACTGTGGGTGATCGTTTAGGCATGGCCTGCCCCCAGTCCGTTTGGTTGCCAGATGGAGGCTGCCTGCCACTGATTTGTGAGGCTGGGTCACAAGGTGGCTGGCTACAGAACCCTGGGAGTGGAATTGGGGTCCAGGAGATCCTGTGGCAGTACCTGGTGCCTACCTACTATTGTCTGAAGCCAGGTCCTGGGGCTAGCATCAACCCACTGTCAGGAAGAGCCAGATCCTGGAGTCTGGCTCCAGGGTCCAGGGGTCCTGAGCTGGTGTAGAACAGTTGGTGAATGGGGCTGATTCCTAACACAGCTGACTGAGAGGTCCAAGGTGTCCTGGAGCTTGTTGACCTGCTGGGGGTAGGCTGGGTCTTGCCATATCAGGCTAGGAGCTGCAGTTTTCCACTGGCTGGTGGCTGAAGCTTGGTCCTGTGATTAGAAAGTGAAGTTGCTCAGTTGTGTCCAACTCTTTGTGACCCTATGACTCCATCCATGGGATTCTCCAGGCAAGAATACTGGAGTGGGTTGCCATTTCCTTCTCCAGGGGATCTTCCCGACCCAGGGATCGAACCCAGGTCTCCTGCACTGCAGGCAGACGCTTTACCATCTGAGCCACCAGGGAAGTCCACAGGCTTGCTAGTGTGTGGGGCCTGGACCCAGGGAATTCTGGGGCTGGTCCCTATTCACTGGTGGCTGCAACTGGGTCCTGGGGTCTCTGTGAGGCCATGGGGATCTGGTTCTAGTGCACATGTGGAGGCAGGTCCTCGGCCATCTGATGGGCAGGGATGTGTCCAGGGGCAGCTGTGGGCTCAGGGGGTCTTAAGGCAGCCTTTCTCTTGGTGGGTTGGGGCTGGATCCCAGAACATGTTAGATTTTGTGTGTACCCTTTAAGAGTGGAGACTGTTTCCACAACCTTCTGAGTCTTGTGGAAGTAAGCCCTGCTGGCCTTCAAACTCAAGTGTTCTGAGCGTTTTTCTTCCCAGTGCAGGACTCTTGTGCGGGGGAGCCAATGTAGGACTCAGAACCCTCTTTCTTTGTAGAGAACCTCTGCAATTGTAATTATTGTTTATGAGTCACCCACCCAGGGGTATTGGTCTTGACTATACTATGACTCCATTCCTCCTACCCATCTTGTTGTGATTCCTTCTACACAAATTTAGCTATAGAAGAGCTTTTCAGGTAGGTTCCAATCATGTTATTAATAATAAAAAATAATTCTGTAAATAGTTGTAATTTTGGTGTACCTGTGAGAGGAGGTGAAGCTAAGGTCTCTCTGCTCTGCCATCTTTGGCAGAAGAATCTCTATGGAATTATCTATCTTGATCTAAATCTAAATAAGAGAGAGGGGAACAATACAGTAGAAGGATACAAGTTGAAATAAAAGTACTGGTAAGGTCCATAACCCATTTGTATGTATGTTTGTTTGAATTGTACCAAAAGAGTAAGGAGGCCAGGACATTTATGATGATGAAACATTTCTAAATGCAAAGGTGGCATACTAAATGATGTCTAGATCATTGCAATTTACCCTGTTTCTGTGTATGGATCTAGCCTTCTGTAGTTTATGTAGGAGAATCTTAGCCAGTTTCCTTCTTTTACACACATTCCCCTCTATGCTGTGGCTGTCATATCCTCCTTGGTGTGAAGGCGCCTCCCTGGGCAGTGTGCCAGAGAAGCAGTAATGTTGGTTGTTTGAGTTAGCACAAACTGTTTGTCAAACACACAGATGATAGAGAGAAAAAAAATAATTATGTGATATGAATCAAATAAGGAAAATAGTGTTTTCCTTCCTTCTTTGGTCATTTATGATTAATCATTTAAATATTTACATTTAGGGGTTAAGGTAGATGTACCTATAGGTACACTCTCCTGATGCTTAGAAAAAAATGACAGTGTCTTTCTGCTAGGGAAAAAAAGTGATTAAACACATGCTTTTAAATGAAAAATTCTACAAATGATTCCCAATGTTTTTAAGGTTATTTGTTGAAACACAATTGCTTACTATGGTTATTCAATTAAATGTTTAAGAGATTTGTTCTGGAGGCTACATACTGTTTCCATACTTTAGTATTAAAAACTTTAAGCATTACTCACTGTTGCTTCACTAGGGTTTTTACTAAGATAAGTAAAATTAGGAACTGTTGTATCAAATAGTGCAGGTATATTACAATTGTGCTTGGTGCATACACTGAATTAAAAATGTGAATTTATTATAATTTTGCTACTATGTGCCACTAAGAGCCAGTTTTCATTTTTAGTTTTGATTGCAAACATAAATTGTTAGAGGAGAGTGCAGGAACACAAAAGTCATGGTTTCTTTCAGTGCATGATAGATCTTTGAAGTTCAAATAGTGTAAGTTATTCTTGAAGTAACTTAAGCAGTGCTGTTATCACCAAAGGGTCAGAATGAATATAACATCATTCCTATAGAATTATGTCACAGGTTGCTATCTTAAATGCCAATTCTCTCTACTAGTTTGTTCACTTTATAGTAAGGGCCCAAACTATATTTAAGTGCTCTGATTGCTTATTCCATGCATTGCCCTTTATACAGAGTACTCTGTTTTTTTAGGAATAGTAATTCATAGTTACTGGTATTTTCTGTTGTAGGCAATCACAGAAGGACTAGAATGGTTTTTGAAAAGCTGTGACCATACACTTTACATATTCATTTATAAATGAGTTTTTCTTGAATTTCCATTTACAAATTTACAGCAGTTTCTTCATCTGAGAGAACTTAAAAAATCTGGAAGCATTTAGAGGTGAATCATCTGCCATTTTTCAACTCCAATAAAATCAGCAAAGTTCACATACCTGCTGATTTTTGTTGTCTCTTTAGGAAAAAAGATTGAAACAGTAATAATGTGTAGATTTCATGTATTTTGAAAAAATTAAATTGATATTTCTAAGACAATTGCTGTATTGCTCTAGAGACCAGCCTGTGAAAGAGATTTAGAGCACATATAATCTTCTCATTCATTTGTATGAAATAATGTAGTAGAGTATCACTAACTATTTTCTGTATAAATCTGTGTAATTGAAGAAATTCAGAGTACTATCTAGAATCATAGAATTTCCAAAAATTAGACTTGACGGAGCTTTGCATATTATGTAATTCAAACTTCTTATTTTCCATTATAGGGACTCCAATATCCAGAAAAGTGACTTTCCTAAAATCACATAGTAAATTACTAAGGTGGAATCTTAATTTCCCCTAAATAGCATGTTTATCTTATTTCACATATTCTTTTGGTCATCTTGTAATCAATAGTGAATTATTATTGCAGGACTCGTGAATCCCTTTTACTACTAATAAATGCACACCATGGCTAGTTGACAAATATATATGCATTATAACATAACGACACCCATTTTTAGAAATTATACCGCTTAGCATGAATATAGATATTTCAAAGCTCTCCTTTGTTCTCTTTGTTATAAATATCTTTTACTTCTTTTGATGTTTGTGTGATATACATGCAAGCAATTAAAACCTCCCCCAACTTGGGGCTGGAGACAAAGTCTTCTTGATTAAAATTCAAACAAATGCTACTGGCAAAAACTGCTACTATATGATTAAGGTCTAAAGTATTATGATACATTAGAATTATTGTTAACTGTTGGGATTAAAAGAAATCGATATGTTGGGGAAAAGATCAGTTGAATCTAATTATAGAAATCAATGTTTACTTAAAAGAAAATACTGAAGTTTAGTAACAGGTTCTGGCTATAAATATAGCACTGGCTAAAATTGTTCTTTGTTATTATTATATTGACCATGTAATCATATTTTAAATTCATTGAATAAAAATCCGAAACTTCTGTTTTTAGTAGTTAATTATTATAATTAAAACATAAAACTTTACCTTAAAATCACATCTGGTTTCAAAAAATTCATTATAAAATATTCTTACGTGTAAAAATAGTCACCAAATATAAAATATTCCTATTGATTCTATTTTAAAAAGGCTAATTTTAGCAATAGATACAGCCTAGAGTGAGAAAGGAGGCAAAATTGGTTAGAAGGAAAAAAAGATCCAAAGTATTCTTACACAATTATGATTACATTAAATATGTATTAGTCTATTTGGTGACATATCGAAATAAAAGAGAACACATTTTTATATAATTCAAAAACAAGACATTTCACTTTTTTCTTCCTGATTGCTGTGATGAAAATAAACATTATAACCAGCATGGAGAAGAAAAACTATTACTAATTGCAGCCTAGATTTTAAGTAAAATGAAGGTCATTAGCAATTTCCTGGAAGCCATTCAGATTGCTTACCAGGAAATGGTAGCTAGCAGGACATCTGTAATCCTCCTGTGTGGAATTAGTGAAAACACTGGCGCTTTAATGATGTGTGTTAGACTTAGGCTTATGGTAGAACCTTTGTTTATCAAAGTAGTTTGTATTCTTTGAATACAAATGTTTCTATTTCAGTATTAGTGAACAAATCCAGAATTAAAAATAGACTTTAACTTCCATCCATACATGCATAAGTACATGTGTTAATACACACCTGTAGATTGGAATGTGACTCATAGTGGAATAAGAGATGGCAGGGTAACAGTAGAGCTATAGGAATCTGGGAATGAAATGTATTTGGGCATATTGAAAGAAATTTCACTTATAATTTGGAATACTGATTTCACAACATTTTGGTTGGTGAATTTAGTGCCATTTTTAGTAGCATCTTATGTCAATAAAGAGGTAAGCAAAGCTGAGTGAAAAGTGAAAATATCTCAGACATAAAGTTAAATTTGACTTATTTTGCAATATAATGGGAGAAATGGAGTCACTAATTTAGAGGCACAGCTTCTCTATATTACCTGAATTATTGTTTGGCTTAATAAGGATAATATCTCTGGAAATATTAAGAGTGAGGAGCTCTGGAACTGTTAAGAGTGAGGAGAGCATATGTATGCTGCAATTTATGTAAGAAATTGTATGTATAGAAAATTGCTGGAAGGATATTTATTAAACCCTTAACAGAGGTTGACTATGTAGGAGGTAGTGTATGCTATGGCACAGGGGCTGAAATTTTTATTTGGACTGTGCAGTTTGTACTGAAGTTTGCTTTTTTTTTTTTAAGCCATGTGTAGGCATTGCCTTTCCAATAAAGACTAATTTTTTTAAAAAGACCGAAAGTAAGTCTTGAATTTAAAAAATGGAAGGAATTAGTTTCAGTATTTGTACAAAAGAATATTGACTTTATTACCTACTAAACGTCTGACTTTTTGAGAGAATTAGAGAAAAATGTGTTTAGAATGGCATGGAGCTGGGAATCAATAAATGCTGTAGGTAGGCAACAACCTTATCAACAACAATTAGCATAATTTAGTACTTGAGAGAGTAAATACTCTAAAAATCTTTTATCTGTATGATGTATCTATTAATACTTACTGTGTTAGAAGTTAAACCTGATAAGTTTTAATAAATATTTATTAATTCATTTACAAGTTATAATAGTATACCTGTTACATATCACCATAAAGATTTTTTAATAAAAATATATTTCATAAAAATAAAAAATATATATATTTCATAAAGTTAAAGTAATTTAGTGAGAAGAGTAGCATTGCTTTTTATTTTGGTAAATCTCTTTAGTATATGGTTTAATTGGAATTAAATCATATCTGCTTTTGTATTCAATTTGTTGTGATGTGCACTGATTGAAGTATATTAAGAGGGGGAAATGTCTTATAGCCTTCTCATATAATTGTGAATTTTCTTCTAATCACACAAAATTTCATAAATGGTAATTTATTAGAAGTTAGGTCCAATAGGATCTAAAACCATTTCAATGTAGCATCTAAAAACATTTCAATTGAACTTTTACATTTAAAATCCATTGGTCCAATTGAATGAATCTTTTACTCCATGCATGATTTTGTAACAGCTTTTTAGATTACATTGTTTTCCCAAGTTATGCAGATCTTCCTTATTTTGGCACATTTCATCATGCTCTATCAAAAAATCACATTCATTAGTATCACCACTAACCTTATCAGAAAATCTTTTAAGTCTTTGGAAACTGTCATGCTGATGATGGCAGATAAAAGTTTTCACAATTCTAATTTTCCCTTTAAAGTTCAAACTGCATTGTTTCCACCAATACTTTCAGTTGTTTTTCTGGAAGTGGCAGGCTTACTTGCCAAATATTGAAGTGCAAAAATGATATTTTGTCTATTGTTCTTTCAAATAAAATTGGTGCTCTGTGTAAAAGATACGAAAGTGTCAGCTTACACGATTCAAACAATAGCGTAAGTCATTTTTCTTGAACTATTATATGCTTAGGTACAATAAACAGCAGAATGCTTCTCATTTCATCACATAAAATATTTTAAGTATGAGTACTTAAAAGTGATTATTTAATAAAATTGTTCTTGTTTCATCAAGGAAATTGTTAATTGAAACTGAACCTTTTGTGCTTTTTCACTATAAGTGCGTAGTGGTAAAGAATACAATGACTACTAGTAGAATTAGGCCCATTTGATTCATGCTAGAGGACCTTCAGTTTTTACCCCCTATTTCATTTGCATCATCAGTACAAATGTCAATAGTGTAACATGCAATACAATGCCTTACTATTATTATGAAAACAGTATTGCTCTCAGGTGTCAACTCTGGGATTCCAGGGAGTTCAAGAACCACATTTTAAGAACCACTGGACTAGAACCTTAAAATAGACTGGCATATATTTATCTTGATAATTAATTAATTTGTCATTAATAACTACAAAGCAAATTAGTCACATCTAAGAGTTCAGAGTTTCTGTGAAGACAGTAAATGATGGGGCTTCCCTGGTGGCTCAGTGGTAAAGAATCTACCTGCTAATGCGGGAGACACTGGTTTGATCCCTGATCTGGGAAGTTCCCACATGCCATGGAGCAACTACGCCTGTGCGCCACAGCTCTTGAGCCTGTGCTCTGGAGCCCACATGCTGCAACTACTGAAGCCCATGCCGCGACTGCTGAAGCCGCAACCACATAGAGCCCATGCTCTGCAGCAAGAGAAACCACAGCAATGAGAAGTCCACGCGCTGCAACTGGAGAGGAGCTCCCGCGTGCTCGACTAGAGAAAAGCCCTTGTAGCAACAAAGACCCAGCACAGCCGCATATAAATAAATAAAACTTGATGTGAAAAATACTAGATGAAGTTACTGGCTTAAACAAGCGAGTTGCTTTACTCCTTGAAACTCAAATTGTGGCATAATAAATACAGAGTATGGAGTTGATCAGAAGTGAGTTTGAATTGTGGCATAAACTGAGCAATTTATTTACACTATTTTACTCTCAGCTTTCTAATGTATAAAGTAGAAAAAAATACTTGCTTTTCAGAATTATTGTCAGTGATTACAAAGTGATTGATAAAATTGTCCTCAATAAATAGTAGTTTGACAGTAGGAATAAGAATGTTTGCTTTTGTGCCACCCATTAGTACCTAGAAATATTTATCACCTCTTTTATTTTTAAAGTTTAAAAAATATTTATTTATTTGTCTACATTGTGTGTTAGTTGTAGCACGTGGAATCTTCATTGCATCCTGCAGTATCTTTCCTTGTAGCACATGGACTCTGTAAATGTGGTGCGTGGGCTTATTTGCTCTGTGGCATGTGGGATCTTAGTTTCTTGACCAGGGATTGAACCGGTATTCCCTGTGAATTCTTAACCACTAGACCATCAGGGAAGTCCCCACATATTACCTCTTGAAGCACAGGTTATTTCATAGGAAATGATTTGATATCTATAAAATCAAGAAGTTCTAACAGTCCAAGAAATCAGTATTATCACTCCCATCAAGTTTAAAAGTACAATTCACATTGCCAGCATTTGCTCAAATATATTCACTTTATTGATAATTAGCTTTACTTTTTAGTAAGGTCAGGCCTAGTCAGCTTCATTTCCATCTTACAGATCTTTTAACTACCATAGGCTTCTCAAATTCTTGTAGTAATATTGAATCACCTTACTTAAATACAATTCAAATTCTATTTTCCAAAATTTTAAGAGATTTTTTTCATATAAATTTAGTTCTGGCATATTATTATAGTGATACTGAAACTTAGAGAGGTCTTGCTATTAAAATGGGTTTGTCTCATGTATCATTTCCAGACATACAGTTGCTGTGAAATATTTTGTGTGTGTAATATGTATGATAAATGAGACTTTAATAATATGAATTTGTTATTTTATAATTAAAAGTTATAAATAAGGTTTTTAGTTAACAAAAAAGATTTTAAAGTTATATATATATCATTATTTTTAATTTGCTGTATTTTACTTTAGGCTTTTTTATCTGAATAAATAATGTAATTTAAAAACACATTTGTAATGATATTTATATACAGTTGATTCTTAAAGGAAAAATTTATGAAATAGTAATTAGTCTCAGTGCTATGTATAGGCCCAGAAATGTTCTGTGCCTAGCACCATAGGTGCCAGGGTGCATCCTGGGTGTTTCTTTCCTCTAGAGATAGCTTTTCAGCAAATTCTTATGAGATATGTGTGCCACATTAAGAACTGGCCCATAGTACTAGATCTCCCATATACTTACTATTTAGGTCACTTTTCTGAAATAAGAAAAAATATTGTAAGTCTTAACCATTTAAGAAAATGTGTGTATTTACATCCACAAGGTGTTTTTATGAATGAGACCCTTGAAATAGGCATAAATTGTGCATTATTCTCTACATTTTTAAACGTGTTGCTACTGTTGATAATTACCACTGAGTGCATATTTAAGGCACTGAGGAAATTTGATGCAGTTATTCCGTTTATTTGTGATTTCCCTCTAATCCAAATATCTGCATTAAACTATTGAAAAAGGAAACTACAGAGAATTTAGGTTATTTAAAAAGTGCACACATTTTCTGTACTCTGCTTGTAAACTTTTGCACTAACCAAAATAAAATTAGAATGAACACAACATTGTAAAGGGTAAGATTCAAAAGTTTAGATAATTTTGAATAAAATTATCTCAGTACCTTTTAAATATAACCGTAAATAGACAGGTCCAGTTGAAAGGCTACAGTCTTACAAAAGTCAAAAAAAGACGTGTATAATTGAGTGCACAGTTTAGCTAGTTTTCATACTGACCGAGGTTCTAGGGCTTCCTCAACTGATAGAAATTGACTAGAGGCCAGACAAGAAATTCAGGCAAGGTTTTACTGGGGCTCCTGCTGCAGTAGCAGGAAGGGAGAACAGGTGGCAGTTTCCCTTGCTCACCCACTCCCTAAGGCAGGATGAACTTGTTCCCTGTATGGAGTAGGGATAGAATATGTGTCCAGGTGTCTGGACCAGAGGAGTGGCTTAGGTATTTTACCCACCTGTCTTGTGGTGGTGTGTTCGGGGGCATGCCCAGACCCTGCTTTTGCTCCCAACACCCTGTTTTTCACTCCCAGCTCTTCAGAAGTGGCTGTTGACTTTTTTGGCCTTTTGTATCTTTTTGTCCATAACTTGCTCCAACTGTGCATGATTGCAGTTGTTTTTAGTCCCTTATAGTTCTTTATTTTGGGGGCTCCAGAATCACTGCAGATGGTGACTGCAGCCATGAAATTAAAAGACACTTGCTCCTTGGAAGAAAAGCTATGATCAACCTAGACAGCATATTAAAAAACAGAGACATTACTTTGCTGACAAAGGTCCATCTAGTCAAAGCTATGGTTTTTCCAGTAGTCATGGATGGATGTGAGAGTTGGACTATAGAAAAGCTGAGCACCAAAGAATTGATGCTTTTGAACTGTGGTGTTGGAGAAGACTCTTGAGAGTCCCTTGGACTGCAAGGAGATCCAACCAGTCCATCCTAAAGGAAATCAGTCCTGAAAATTCATTGGAAGGACTGATGCGGAAACTGAAACGCCAATACTTTGACCACCTGATGTGAAGAACTGACTCATTTGAAAAGATCCTGATGCTGGGAAAGATTGAAGGCAGGGGAAGAAGGGGATGGCAGAGGAGGAGATGGTTGTATGGCATCACCGACTCTATGGACATGAGTTTGAGTAAGCTCCTAGAGTTGGTGATAGACAGGGAAGCCTGGCGTGCTGCAGTCCATGGGGTCACAAAGAATCAGACATGACAGAGACTGAACTGAACTGATAGTTTCTTTGTATTTTGTGGCTGGAAGAGAGGTTTGTCCAGGGGCAAGCACTCCAGCACTCCAGCAAAGGGTCCCTGGTCCCAGCCTGTCACTGTTTAATTTCAGACAAATTATTTTTCCTCAAGCCTGTTTTCAGTATTTGTGAGTACTGGAAATGGATTGAATAGACAGAAGTTGGTAGCTCTTAGAAAGTTTGTACAAAGTGATAGAAACCGCAGAGAACAGATCTGAGTCTTTCTCTTCCAAGAGAAACCCAACATTTTTTAAAGCTCAGAGAATTTGGGTACTGAAAATCATCTCTACTGCTGAAAGGGTCAGAAAATGAGAAGAGTGCAAGAAGGGTATAGCTTTTGTAAGCCCACTTTATATTTTCTCCTTTGATCATAGCTAGTAAGAAAAGTACACATTTTTCACAGAAATGATTCAATATCATTAAAATGGTTTTGTCAGGAGTAGAATAAGGCAGAAGAACACAGGTATTAAATGAGAAGGAGGAACTCCATATCCAGTTTGTTCAGTAGACATAATCTGGTGTTCCCTTTCAAGTTAATATGCAACTATTCGTTATACTTGCTTTAATAATATTCTTAAATATCCCTCTAGGGCTATGGAAGAGATGAGATTTAAAGTGAAATCTAGTCCAAGGCTTTAAAAATACGTTTCTTCATATAATAGTAATGAGAGACCTGTATTTTTATGCTTAAAGTGAAGAGTTACATTCCTATTAACATTTGTTTAACTAGGCTTCTATCACAACAGGTGCACAATTATTTTTATGAGTAAAATATTATCAGCCTTCAAAATTAGCCAGGGCAAAATGCAAGTTGTCTGATTAAATAATCAAAGCTGATACTTAAAATACATTTGATTTCCACAGGAATTTTAAAATGCAAAGTCCCAGCCTCTTATTCTGATATGTTGAAGGAGTTGCAATTGTTTATGGTATGTAAGTAGCAGCTTGTATTGCAAATAATTTGATATATTTCACATAATTCAATTGACACTATGAGACAGTCTACTAAAAATATAGTAGAAGTTTATTACCCTAGTCTAGCATTTTAATCTGTCAGTGAAGTAGTATTGTTTCACATGCATAGAGCAGAAAAAGTGACCCTTTTGTTTTGTAGACTATTCTGAATTCAGTTAAAGGGCACATCAGTTTAGAAAGTTAAAATTCAGCATATTTTAAAAATTTCATTTGTGGATGGTAAAAAAATAAGAATATAAATTTCAGTTCATAGAATGTATAAATCATGTGTACACCAAAGTTACTGAATATCTTGGTGAAAAATATAGACTCCTAAATGATTAAAATCAAACAATGAAAAAAATAAAAAATAAAAGGAAACAATAACATACACACATACTCTTCTGAACACAACAGGAAGCTTCTCTAGGAGGCACTTTCTAAACCATAGTTTAGAAGTACTACAACAGTGCAGCTGTTAGAAACCAATTATAGCCAGGTAACTGTTTGTTTTCACATCTAAATCTGTTTGTCAATCAGGGGGATGCTGTGAATCAGGAAAGGGTATCTCACACAAACCACAGTAAGGCAGAGTATCTGGAATGGGTCCAAGCCACAGGAATTAGGGCAGGAGTGTAGATGGAATCAAAACCATACATATGTCTTTGCCCAACTTTTCAAATAGACTCAGAAGTAGAGACTATTGGGGAAAAACATCAGTTTTCTATTGAGAGTCTGATTTTAGATTTTAAGATTTTAAGTCTGATTTTAAGATTTCTTAGGAACGTGTTGTTATTTATAGAAAAGTGATTGTAGAAGACATCTTTTATGGATCTTCAAATGTAAAACATTTCTAAAACTGGCTCATAATTATCATTTCAAAATAAAGATTTAAGCTTATCTTTCAATTAAAAAAAAAGCATGACCGTAGTTATAAACAGGTAGGCTTTTACGGAGAAGGCAATGGCAACCCACGCCAATGCTCTTGCCTGGAAAATTCCAAGGACGGAGGAGCCTGGTCGGCTGCAGTCCACGGGATTGCGAAGAGTCAGACACGACTGAGCGACTTCACTTTCACTTTTCACTTTCATGCATTGAAGAAGGAAATGGCAACCCACTCCAGTGTTCTTGGCTGGAGAATCCCAGGGACGGTAGAGCCTGGTGGGCTGCCGTCTATGGGGTAGCACAGAGTTGGACACAACTGAAGTGACTTAGCAGCAGTAGCAGCAGCAGGCTTTTACTACTTTGAAATTCATCTATGGCAGTTTCTAGCTTATATAGCTATTTATGAAGAAACTTTAGTTTTATCTGGACCCAAGAATACACCATTACTCAAGTGAGTGAAATCACCTCTACTGTTTAAACATGCAGATGTTGTGCTATGGTTGCAAAATTTCAGGAGACAGTGAATTATACAAAGAATGACTTACATAAATCTATATAGCTAGACGTTTTTCCATGCTGAAATGTGGGTAAACCTATTGAGATTCTGAAGTTTGAGTTGGTGACATCAAGGAAACAAATAGAAATTTATTATTAAGAAAGCTAAAGAAAATGAAATGGGCATGACCATTCTGTGGTTTTGCTTAAACACAGGCTTTCACATCCATTGAGAGTCCTGGATTTCTTGTTAACTGCTAACTGAAAGGAGCTATTTTATTTTGCCAGCCATAATTTAGTGCCAATAGGCATTTGCCTCTAAGCATGATGGCTCTTCTCTAACCTTCACAGTTGACTGTGTATTTGGTAGACATGTCTATCATGGTTTAGGGTTGCTCTCCCAAATGGATTCTGCAGAGTATTTTCTTACTTATCCCAGGCTCCTTCCTGTATATCATTAAGTTTTGGTGTTAGGACGAGGAGGAGGGCTTAGCCACTACCTGGTATGGCCCTGCCTGTACGTGTGCCATCTTTTAAATGTTTACAAAGGCTCATTTGAGATGGACTCAGAATGAGTGATCAAGAAACAAAAGAGAAGTGATGAATGAGATGAAATGAAATACTGGAAGAAATAGTTACGCTTTTATTTGTCTAGAAAGAAGAGTTTGCTTAAGATTGCAGAAAAGGCTCTGAGGATACTTTCTGTATATATTTCATAAAGAATACCAGAGGTAGGACCAGAAAAATATTCCTTTTACCCCTCATGATGAACTGATTCTTATTGTGGCTGACACTGAGAAAAGCTTTCTTACTAGAATGTTAATCTCAGAATTTTAGAATTCATTTCATCCATCCCCTGGTTTCAGGAAGGAATGTATTTGTAGAATCTCAATCAATCTACAAATCTTGTTTGGAGTGCATAATATTTGCCCATCATTGTGTTAGGCTATGCAGTGTTTAAAATGTTTTATATTTTCTACCGCTCAGACAAGATAAATTCATTGTTAAAGATCTACAGAGACTTGGGAGCGGAGGTTACTAACAAAGCAAGAGCTAACATTTATTGGGCAAATATTGTGCCACAGTACTTTTGTATATCTTATCTCACTTAATTCTCTAACCAGTGCCATGAGGTGTGGACATCATTGTCTTCCTTTTGCAAAGAAGAAAACAAAGGCTCAGAAAAATAATTTTCTCAAGACACAAAGATAATAATGGTCAATCTAGAATTTGAATCAAGAATTATTCTTTCCACCAAAACGTGCCAACATCTGTTTGGTCATTATTGAGACATGTTTCCTTCCCCATGCATTTCCCAAGTCTCCCATACTACCTTTTTTTGGGTTAAACAGAAAAGCAAAGACTAAACAAACAAATAAACAAAAAATGATTATCATTCTCTTTATGAAAATATGTTGTATTCTTAACTGAACAGTTTGCTTTTTTTGAGGTTTGTGGAATCTTTTTCACTTCTTAATATGTATAGGTTTTTCCTTCCAAATTCTGCCACTGTAAATTTTCCTTTTTCTATTAGTTTAAATTCTTTAGGTTTGAGTATCTCACTTACCTTTTAGTGTGCTTAGGGGTTTTCTAATTTGCCATCAAGGGTTATTTCATGTTATTCTGGCTTTCTAGGATAATCTGATCTGTAATTCAACAGTGAATCATCACTGGTCATTAGACAGTTGACAGAGTGCCTGGATAAGCCATGAGAGAAATTCTAGCATATAAACTTCAGTGACAGTGGACACTGGCTGGACTACCAGGATCCTTATTTTTCTAGGATAATGGAGTATATATTTCTGTGTTTACTGCAGAAACTTATGAGGCATGAATAGAATTGTAATAAATAAATTCTATTGTGGTTAATTATTAAATTAAAACTATGAGAAACAGTTAAGGGAAGATTGTCATCTCTCCGTTACAGTGACCCCTTACTATACCTATAACCCATATCTCACATTGGAATCTATGAATTATTTGCCTCAAGGTTTTTTAATCCATGCTATAATTTTATGATTTCTCTGAAGATATTTTAGAAATCAGCTTTCTTCTCTTTTGCTCAAGAGGAAAATGAAATAGCTGGAACTCATGGAATGTGAAGTATTTTGAATTTGGTGGTATACAGAGGACACTATTATTTTGAGAATTAAGTCAACCAAATTATCTTAAACAGCTTCCAATTCAAAACTTCCATTTCTTAAGAGGAAAGCAAGGAAGTCAGATCCAGGAGTGTACTTAAAAATCACAGGTTAGACAAATACCTTAGGTCTGACTAAAGTCATGAATGGGCATGTGAATACTAAATTTCCTTGGGGGAAAATGGAGTGTGGTCAGTCAACACTGTGGAGCACAGGAACAGGAGAATATTGGTTATTGAAGCAGCTGAGTCACCCTTAAGTGATCAAGCAGAGATACCCAAGAATAAAAGTTAGGAGCATAAAACACATAAAGCCAAGCATCCAAGCACATATAGGCTAGATAACAGGAGCGAAGTGTGAGCTCTGCTAAAAATGAAAGTCAGGGCGTAAAGACTCAGAAGGCCTAGGTAGTAGATGGTGTCTCAGCTCTGATAGGAGGAGATAAGAAGTAGGTCACCACAAATGGTGCTGAGAAGACAATGTTATGATCTCTAATCCTAGTGCAGAGATTGTCCAGTCCTAGCCATCTACTTAGTACAGTTAGACACCAGTATTTATGGCTAGATAAAAGGAAAGGTTTTTCTAGATCACACTAAATCTTTCTTGCTGCTCAATACAACAGTTACTGGCCATATATAGCTTTTTAATACATTAAAGTTAACAAAGATGAAAATGCAGTTCCTCAGCCACACAAGCCACATTTCACATGCTTATTACCATGTGTAGCTGGACACATGTAGCTACCGTGTGTAGCTGGCTACCATATTGGACAGGAAAAATGTAGAACATTTCCATTTTCATGAAAAGTTTTATTGGACAATGTTGTTCTGTATTATAACAGTCATGAAAGCCTTAGCCTTTTGCAGAGTCCTAATGTTGTGAAAATGCAGTATCTATGCATTTCTGTAACAAGACCTTTCTGTGACATTGTACCTTAAAGAAGACGAAAGATAATATTGTCAAATTTAGTGGGGGTTCTGAAAACAAGATTTTGATGGAATAATTCTATTATATGAAGTTAGTTTTGAAATTGGGATTAATAATTTTCTTTTTACTGATTTGTATACTATTGGCGATAAATACATAGATTTTTTTTTTCTACTGAAGAAGATCTATTACAATCTTGTTGGAATGGATCATAACTTACCAATATATGCAAACTGCTGAAATGATATTAAAATTTATTTTCCCACATGCATGCTGTGTGTTTGTTGAAGCATATAAGCTTTTGTGAATTACTTGAAATTTCTCATCTCCACTGATGGACTGATGGGAAAGTAGATCCTTCTATCTTTGTTTCATCAAGCTGTCAACAAGTAGGCTTCCTGTTTTGAGTTCTATTTTTTCATTGTATTTAACATACATCTTTCTATATGTGCATTTTTATTGTATTTGTACAGATTTTGTGTGTTTAACTCTGCATCAGAGAAAGGCAAAAACACACACAGGAAAATATGGGAAGAGGGATAAGGAGATTAGACATACTAAGGAAAATGATTTGACTAAAATAAAATTTGAATTTTTTTTCTCTTCATAGTAAATTCAGCTCTCAGAGAAAGAGAGAGCTTGCATTTACGTCAGTATCTAATTTTTTCCCTAATATACTAAACCCAAGGCCCTGAATGTCACCACCACTACGTTTTGTGTCTTATTCTCCATGCGTGCTAAGTAGCTTCAGTTGCGTCTGACTCTTTGTGACCCTGTGAACTGTAGCTTTCCAGGCTCCTTTGTCTGTGGGATTCTCCAGGCAAGAATATTGGAGTGGGTTGCCATGCCCTCCTCTAGAGGATCTTCCCAACTTAGTGATGGGAAGATCTCTTATGTCTCCTGCGTTGTCAGGTGAGTTCATCACCACTAGTGCCACGGAAGGAATATTCAAATCCCCTTGTTCGGAGGTACTGCTTTTTGATTCTGTTGTGTTGGTTTTTGAACAGACCTAGTTGTTGATATGGAACCAAAATACATGTGGTAGACATAGCTTGTTGAGTCTACACTGGCTCAAAATTAAATAGGTAGTTCACAGAAGAGGATGCCTGAATAACAGGGAAATGCAAATTAATGCAACAATAAGATATCATTTCACATCCATCTGACTGGCAAAAATTAGGAGCTGGAATTCTCATAAAATACTTGTGGCAGTATAAGTTATATAGCTACTACTCTGAGAATGGTTTAACTATATTTGGCAAAGTTGATGATGTACATACTCTGTGAACTAGCAGTCCAACTTTTATATTTATATCCTAAAGTTAGGGTTAGGGTTAGAGTTAGGGTATAAAGAAAGTTTGGCACCAAATAATTGATGCCTTTGAACTGTGGTGTTGGAGAAGATTCTTGAGAGTCCCTTGGACAGCAAGGAGATCCAACCAGTCCATCCTAAAGGAGATCAGTCCTGAGTGTTCATTGGAAGGACTGATGTTGAAGCTGAAATGCCAATACTTGGGGCACTTGATGTGAAGAACTGACTCGTTTCAAAAGACCCTGATGCTGGGAAAGATTGAAGGCAGGAGGAGAAGGGGACGACAAAGGATGAGATGGTTGGATGGCATCACCGACTCTATAGACATGAGTTTGAGTAAGTTCCAGGAGCTGGTGGTGGACAGGGAAACCTGGCATGCTGCAGTCCATGGGATCGCAAAGAGTCAGACATGACTGAGCGACTGAACTGCACTGAAAGAAACTCTTGTGTATATGCAGGAATGTTCACTTTAGAATTGTTTATAATAGCAATCAAAATAAATAAGAAGTCAAAATAAACAAAAGCTCTATATATATCAACATGCATGAGTTTGAAAACATATTAAATGAAAAAGACAAAATTATGTATCTAGTATATATGATACAATTTATATAACTGAAAACATTTAAAAAAATATTTTCTTATAACTCATATGTAGTAATAGTGTAAAAACAAGTATTGAAATGATAAACACTAAATTTAGTATAAAAAATATTTTTTAAAAAGCAGGCTCTTTCTCAGGGGCACAAGAGATAAACAGGTAATCCTTCAGTGTTAGAGGCATTAGCTTTTCTCAGGCTATTGATAGTGCTTGCTCTTTGCTTTACCAACAAAAACTTTACAATTGCTTAAACCTCCTTTATTTATCATGTAACTCTCAGCCTCTTCTTGACTTTCTGTCACCATGAGTGAGTGATATCAGTTATCTGAGTCTAAAGACAGTCAATTGGGAGAGGTTCTTTTTACAAAAACAAAACTTCCCTTATTAATGTGGCATTTTATATAGCACCTTGGGGACACCTTGTAAATCTCAACCCTATTTTCACTTATTTATATTTTTATTAATTTCACTCATTTGTTAAATATTTTGAGAAGCTTTTACACAGTAAGTACTTGGAATACATAGATGACTAAGAAATGGTCCCTACCCATAAGGAGTTCATGGTCTATAATAACATACATAGATAATTATAACAAATACTCTTTAGCTCATCTCATGATTTAGAGAATACTAAAGAGGAATTTCTTAACATATTATTTAAGCTTTTTCCCATTCAGAGTAAAGAAAAAGATTATCTCTGAAAGAAAGAAATCATTTGTATTTATAGATTGGTGTTGTATTTTCTCTAGTATCTCAAATGCATGACAAATAGGGTTAATATTTATATTTCTAGCCAAGACCTCTGTTTTGAGCGCCAAATTTGTATATCCAATTTTCTACTATTTTTTACTTTGACCCTTTAATGTAATATGTCTAAAATAGTACTCCTGGTATTCTTTCCTAGATCCACTGCACCTAAATTCTCTTCCATCTCAGTAAATGGCAACTCTATCCTTCTAGGTGCTCAGGTCACAAACCTTGAACTCAACCTTGATTCCTCACTGTCAGACGTCTGTTCCATTTGTTGCTCTCTATGCCTTCTAAATTTGCTCTGTCCTCTGAGAGCCCAATTCATGGACTGCATGAATGAGTTCCTCTTTGACTTCCAGTTGGGTTTGACCAACAAGAGGGACTGAGGAGAGCTGAAGGAGAATAAGGTTGATGTCCTCTTCCTGTCCCCAGCACTTCCCTTGCTGGATTGCTGTAGGTTGGTGTCACCTTTTCATTATCCTCTCCATTGTACTCCATTTTCCATCTTCCAGGAACCATTCTCTCCCGTGACCCTTCAGGCCTAGGTATAATAACAGCTTCATCCTGTCATTAACTCCTGGAAAACCACTACCTCATGTTGTTTTCCTTAAATTTTGCCCCATACCTTTGTTAAATGGTTTATTTAACTCTCCTCAAGTTATCTGTTTTAAATGTGTCACTGCCATTACTCTGCTGCAATCCACCAAACTTTCTTGCTGAAAGTGAAAGTGTTAGTCACTCAGTCGTGTCTGACTCTTTGTGATCCCATAGACTGTAGCCTGCCAGGCTCCTCCATGTCCATGGAATTCTCCAGGCAAGAATACTGAAGTGGGTGTCTATTCCCTTCTCCAGGAGATCCTCCTGAACCAGAGATCAAACCCAGATCTTCTGCATTGCAGGCAGATTCTTTACTGTCTGAGCCACCAGGGAAGACCTTATTTTCTCCCTCATTTCCATAGCGTCTAGCTGCCATATAGAATCGAGGCTGATTCTTTAAAAACATGTGAAACATCACTCCTTTTGCTTGAAAACCCTGTTAGATCTCCATATTAATTTGAGTAAGGCTTAAGTTGCTGTGATGGTCCAAAAGACCCTACAAGATAGATGCAATCTTCTCTTTGTCTGATTTCATCTCCTCTTACTCTCCTAAAGGAAAGCTTTCCGCTACTCAGAACATTTCTGGCACCAAAAATGTGAGTTTTCCACACCCAACAGTTCTCCAGTTCTCTGTGGACACCAATTGGGTATCCTACAATTTAATTTAATTCTGACACTAACTACCCAGAGTTAGTATAGACCTCCCAAGGATTAAGGTCTTAATCCCACAAGACTGCCCCCCTCCCTTGCTTCAGACACTAATTGTAAGTCATAGGTCATCCTCAGTTTAGCTACGCTTCTGTCCAAATTGGCTGCAGATTAGCTCTTCAGATTTAACTGTTTGCTATAATGGCTCAGAGAATTCAGGGAAACACTACCTACCATAAATGGTTTATTACAAAGGATACAAATGAACATCCAAATGGAGAGGTACACTGACAGTGTCTAGAAGGTCCCAAGCACAGGAGCTTCTGTCCCAGTGAAGTTTGGGGTACTCTAGCTTCCTGGCACAGAATACATTCAACAACCCTGATGTTCTTGGATCATGTTCACTTACGGTTTTTATGGAGGTTCAATTGCATAATCATGGCTGCTGTTGAGTAACTTAATCTTGAGCTTCACTGCCCTCCCTGGAGCTTTGGACTGGACTGAAAGTTCTAACTCTAATCACGTGGTTGGTTCCTCTGGCAACCAATTGCCTTAAAGCTATCTTATTTAAAACTGGAAGCTCTTCTACCTACTTAGCTTATTTTTTTCTATAGCATTTACTACATTTTAAAATGTTTTTCATTTTGTTGCTTCTTTTATTTGTCATGTGGGTTTCACAACTAGAAGATAGTTGTGTGTGGGTTCACTGACCCAAGGTAAATAATCTATATTTATTGGATGAGTGACGAATGAATATAGTAAACTAGAAAGGTGTACAAAAAGCCTGTGAGTGTTACAGAAGGCTGTTTGGAGAAGTTGCTTTTGTTCTTCTGGCTCCTCACCCTGGCTTCACTCTACCAGTGTGCTATTGCACCTGAAAAGGAGTGCTAGTTAGTTTATGCCTCAAGACCACAAGATCTGTCTGTTCACTTATGCCCATAGGCAGGTCTAAATTTTGAAACTCAGATACAAAACGTTCCTCTTTTCTGGGAGTAAATTCAAATATTTCTTGAAAATAAAATACTTAATAAATATATTTTATGAAGAGATGTTTGAACAATAGAATAACACCTATTTTGAGATTTTTTTTTTATTGAAGTATAGTTGATTTACAATATTGTGTTAGTTTCTGGTGTACTGCAAAGTGATTTCAGATTCTTTTCACTTATAAGGTATTATAAAATATTGTGTACAGTTCCCTGTACTATACAGTAGGTTCATTTTATATATAGTAGTCTGTATACATTAATCCCAAATTCTTAATTTATTCCTTTCCCCTTTAGTAACCACAGATTTTTTTTTTCTTTGTCTGTGGGTCTATTTCTATTTTGCATATAAGTTCATTTCTATCTTTTTTTTGTTGTTTTTTTAGATTCCACATATATGCAATATCATATGATATTTGTCTTTCCCTGTTCGGTTTACTTCACTTAGTATGATAATCTCTAGGTCCTAGAAGAGAAGAAAGTTCCTTTTTTGACTAAACACTGGAAATAGAAGGCTCAGATAGACAAGAGCATAGATAGTTTTCTTTCTATTGAAAGAAACAGTACTTGTAGAATGTGTTTTGCTTTCTAGTATGATTATCTTTGAATTGTATATTATTCATATAATCTATATTGGCTATATTTTAAAGGTCAGATTTATAATAAATGGATTTGCAAGACCAAAAACTTTTTTGTACAAGATAATTTTTTTCATTAGCAGAAGGACTTCCCTTGTGGCTCAGCTGGTAAAGAATCTGCCTGCAATGCAGGAGACCAGGGTTCGATCCCTGGGTTGGGAAGATCTCCTGGAGAAGGGAAAGGCTACCCACTCCAGTATTCTGGCCTGGAAAATTCCATGGACTGTATAGTCCATGTGGTCACAAAGAGTTGGATACAACTAGGTGACTTTCCCCTTCATTAACAGAAAGAGAAACTAAGTGATAGAGATTATTTAATTTTTTTTTGTTTTGGTAAATAGCAATTTAACTGAGGGAAGTTGTCAGCAGATCTGCTAGAGAGCAATTTTATTATACCATATATACAAGATTTTTCTGCTTTTTCCTCAAACATTCTTCACACTAGAAAGCCTTATTTAAGACACTAAAATTTAAATCAGATATAAATTTAAGTTAATGTTAAACAGTTGTGCCCAACTGTTTGTAACCCTATGGACCATAGCCTGCCAGGCTCCTCTGTCCATGGGATTCTCCAGGCAAGAATATTAGAGTGGGTTGCCATTTCCTTCTCCAGGGGATCTTCCCAACTCAGGGATTGAACCTTGCATCTCTTATGTCTCCTGCACTGGTAGGCAGGTTCTGGGAACCACCTGGGAAGCCCAAAGGGTTGGTGTTCCCACACCGGGAGTTGAAGCTGGGCCTTGTGGGTGAAAACCAGGAACTACAAAGAATCCTAGAAGGTGCTTTATTTTTTAATTAATGTTTCACAGAAATTTTTAAAAAGGGACAACTTCTATAATATCAGAAATAATAGATAGACAAGATAAGAATTTTACTATGTCTTGACCATTGATATATACGTTTTTCTTACAGTCTAATTGAATCTGTTCAAACCCTTGTAATTTACCCTAGGTTTGTCACTGGATTTTGAAAGAAACACCAGTTATTTTCTGGACAAAGAATGCATTTATTGAGCTTTTTTTTTTTTAACCTTTGTTCAGTTATTTATTTTTTGCAATGACTTTATTAAGGTATAATTCAGATACCATAAATTTCATCCATTTAAGGAGTACAAGTCAATGATGTTTTAGTATACAGTTTTTCACAGAGTTGTATGCCTATCACCACAGTTAATTTTAGAATATTTTCATCACTGACAAAGAAATCCCCTACCCTTTAGCAGCCACCCTCCATTTATTCACAAATTCCCTAATCCTAAGCAACCACTAATATACTTTCTGTCTTTGTAGATTCCCTATTCTGGACATTTTGTATAAATGAAGTTATATCTGTTTTTTTGTGACAGGCTTTTTTCACTTAATACAATGTCTTCAAGGTTCATTAGTGCTACAACATGTATTAATACTTCATTCTTCTTTATTACTGAAAAATATTCCACTGGGGCTTCCCTGCTGGCTCAGATGGATTTTACGGATATATTTCACATTTTATTCATCCATTCATCAATTGATGGACATGGATTGTTTCCATTTTTTTTTTTTTTTTTGCTATTTTGAATAATACTGCAATGAGCATTGTACAATTTTGGTTTGGATATCTGTTTTTCTTCTTCTTGAGTATGTGCAGAGTGGATCTTCTGGGTCATATAATAACTCTATGTTTAACCTTTGAGGAAATGACAGATGACAAACTATTTTCCAAAGCAGCTGCACCATTTTGCATTCTTAAGTAAAGTGTATAGTGTTCTAATTTCTCCATATCATCACTCTTTCATTAGCAACATTGAATAGCATATTTTAAACAATATTCATTCCAATCCCAAAGAAAAGCAATGCCAAAGAATGCTCAAACTGCCGCACAATTGCACTTATCTCACACGCTAGTAAAGTAATGCTCAAAATTCTCCAAGCCAGGCTTCAGCAATACATGAACCGAGAACTTCCAGATGTTCAAGCTGGTTTTAGAAAAGGCAGAGGAACCAGAGATCAAATTGCCAACATTTGCTGGATCATCAAAAAAGCCAGAGAGTTCCAGAAAAACATCTATTTCTGCTTTATTGACTATGCCAAAGCCTTTAACTGTGTGGATCACAATAAACTGTGGAAAATTCTGAAAGAGATGGGAATACCAGACCACCTGACCTGCCTCTTGAGAAATCTGTATGAAGGTCAGGAAGCAACAGTTAGAACTGAATGTGAAACAACAGACTGGTTCCAAATAGGAAAAGGAGTACATCAAGGCTGTATATTGTCACCCTGTGTATTTAATTTATATGCAGGGTACATCATGAGAAACGCTGGGCTGGAGGAAGCACAAGCTGGAATCAAGATTGCCGGGAGAAATACCAATAACTTCAGGTATGCAGATGACAGCACCCTTATGGCAGAAAGTAAAGAAGAACTAAAGAGCCTCTTGATGAAAGTGAAAGAGGAGAGTGAAAAAGTTGTCTTCAAGCTCAACATTCAGAAAACTAAGATCATGGCATCTGGTCCCATCACTTCATGGCAAGTAGATAGGGAAACAGTGGCTGACTTTTTTTTTAGGCTCCAAAATCACTGCAGATGGTGACTGTAGCCATGAAATTAAAAGATGCTTACTCCTTGGAAGGAAAGTTATGACCAACCTAGACATCATATTAAAAAGCAGAGACATTAATTACTTTGCCAACAAAGGTTTGTCTCATCGAGGCTATTGTTTTTCCAGTAGTCATGTATGGATGTGAGAGTTGGACTATAAAGAAAGCTGAGTGTGAAGAATTGATGCTTTTGAACTGTGGTGTTGGAGAAGACTCTTGAGAGTCCCTTGGACTATAAGGAGATCCAACCAGTCCATCCTAAAGGAGATTAGTCCTGAGTGTTCATTGGAAGGACTGATGTTGAAGCTGAAACTCCAATACTTGGGCCACCTGATACGAAGAACTGACTCATTTGTAAAGACTCTGATGCTGGGAAAGATTGAAGGCAGGAGGAGAAGGGGATGACAGAGGACGAGATGGTTGGATGGCATCACTGACTCAATGGAGATGAGTTTGAGTAAACTCCAGCATTTGGTGATGGAGAGGAAGACCTGGTGTGCTGTGGTCCATGGGGTTGCAAAGAATCAGACATAACTGAGCGACTGAACTGAACTAAAACAATATTTGACAACAATTCTGTTAGATAGGGCCTTTGGAAGCATACTATGAACAAAGCTAGTGAAGGTGTTGAAATTCCAGCTGAACTATTTAAAAATCCTAAAAAATGATGCTATTAAAATGCTGTACTCGATATGTCAGCAAATTTGGAAAACTCAGCAGTGGCCACAGAACTGGAAAAGATCAGTTTTCATTCCAATCCCAAAGAAAGGCAATGCCAAAGAATGTTCAAACTGCTGTACAGTTGTGCTCATTTCACATGCTAGCAAGGTGATGCTCAAAATCCTTCAAGCAAGGCTTCAACAGTATGGGAACTGAGAACTTCCAGATTTACAAGCTGGATTCAGAAAAGTCAGAGGAACCGGATGTCAAATTGCCAACACCTGTTGGATCATACAAAAATGAAGCGAGTTCCAGAAAAGCATCTATTTCTGCTTCATTGACTACAGTAAAGCCTTTGACTTGTGGAAAATTGTGGAACAAACTGTGGAAAATTCTTAAAGAGATGGAAATATCAGACCACGTTACCTGTCTCCTGTGAAACATATATACAGGTCAAGAAGCAACAGTTAGAACCGGACAAGGAACAACAGATTGGTTCCAAATTGGGAAAGGAGTACATCAAGGCTGTATATTGTCATCCTGCTTATTTAACTTATATGCAGAGTGCATCATATGCAATGCCAGGCTGGATGAATCACAAACTGGAATCAAGATTGCAGGGAGAAATATCAATAATCTCAAATATGCAGATGACACCACCCTTATGTCAAGACAGTGAAGAGTAATTAAAGAGCCTCTTGATGAAGGTGAAAAAGGAAGTGAAAAATCTGGCTTAAAACTCAATATTAAAAAAAAAAACACCAAACTCAATATTCAAGCAACTAAGATCATGACATCTGGTCTCATCACTCATGGCAAATAGATGGAGGAAAAGTGCAAACAGTGACAGATTTCATTTTCCTGAGCTCCAAAATCACTGCAGACAGTGACCACAGCCGTGACATTAAAAGACACTTGCTCCTTGGAAGAAAAACTATGACAAACCTAGACAGCATATTAAAAAGCAGAGATATCACTTTGTTGGCAAAGGTCCATATAGCCAAAGCTATGGTTTTTCCAGTAATCATGTACAGATGTGAGAGTTGGACCATAAAGAAGACTGAGTGCCAAAAAATTAATGCTTTTGAATTGTGGTGCTGGGGAAGACTCTTGGACAGCAAGGAGATCAAACCAACCAATCCTAAAGGAAATCAACCCTGAATATTCATCAGAAGGACTGATGGTGAAACTGAAGCTCTAATACTTTGGCCACCTAATGGGAAGAGCCAACTAATTGGAAAAGACCCTGAGGCTGGGAAAGATTGAAGGCTAGAAGAGAAGGAGGCAGTGGTGAATGAGATGGTTGGATGGCATCACAGACTCAATGGACATGTGTTTGAGCAAACTCTGGGAGACTGTGAAGGACAGGGAAGCCTGGCATGATATGTTCATGGGATTGCAAAGAGACACGACTTAGTGACTGAGCAACAATAACACCTGCTAGATATTATAGATTTTATTTTATATATGGAGAAACAAAAGCTTAGAGAAAACATAAATAATTGTTGCAAAACCATAAAGCTTGAAAGTATTAGAGTTAGTTTTCAAACTCAGTTTTATTTAAGCACCTTTTATTCATTCTAAGTTTCTATTTATTATTTCCAGAAATATGTTAGAGAATCACTTACTTTTAGCACATATTTGAGTGTCTCACCATGTTTAGGAATTGGGGAAATAGTTCAGTTTGTTTATAGACTAGTGAGATTGGTGGCACAGAATTGCAAGCAGAGAGGTCAACAAATTTAAAGTCTCTTTTAATACTCTTAAAAATTAATTAGAACCCCAAAGAGCTTTTGTTTATTGATATGTTTAGTATTAGAAATTAAAACCAAAAAAATTTTAAAATATTATTTATTGCTTCTTTGAAAATAACAGTAACCTTAACCATCGTTAAAATAAGTAAAATGTTTTTTAAAAAATAACTATAATGTCTAAAAATAATTTAGTGAGAATAGTGGTATTATTTTACTCTTCTACAAATTTCTTTAATGTCAGGCTTTATGGAAGACAGATGAATTCTCACGTCTGCTTCTGCATTTAGTCTGTTGCAGTATATTGTTTTGGCTGAAGTATGGGAAGTATCACACATATATGTATTTAGAAAATGGAGTTCTTTAATAGTATTTTTCAGATATTTCTGAATGTTTTTTGTACTGTACCAAAGTTTACAAGTATTATAAAGGTTAATTGCAGTTTGGAATCTAATGCTTAATGAATTCTTCATATTTTAATATATTACATTAAAATTCATTGGTCTGACTTGCACTTTGAATGGAACTTTTACCAATGTATGATTTCATGACCTGTATTTGACATTTGGAAAATGTTGATTCATTGACTTATACAGAGTTTCCAAATATTGGCATATTTTATGATATAATATAGATAAATCTCATCCATTAATATCACTTTTATTAACTTGAAAGCACAGATATTACTATAGAAAACAAATACAGTTACTATCCTTGAAGTGAAAGTCTCAGTTTGTCTTATTTTTGAGAAAATGTCTCTTAAAAATCCAAGTTTGAATAATCATTCTGTACCTGTCAGTCAGTTCTTTCAAGTAAAAATGATATCCTATGGAAAAAGCAGTTATTTTCAATCTCAAAGAATCACATGAGTGTTTTTCCTCAAGGAAACCATTTTAACATGCAGCAGAAATACTTCATATGTACTTCCCATTTGGTTACACTATTTTATAAATGATACTCTTAAATTGAGATTTAGTAAAATTATTGTTTTTTACTTTCATTTAAAAATTTTAAAGTGAGACATTTAAAAAAAATTCATGGTTGCGAAGACTTAAGTGACCACTAATTTGTACAGTTCAGAATCACTGACACCAGCAATTTTACCCATCATTGTTTTTGTACCAATAGAGTAAATGTAAATACAGTGAAAAGCAAAAAAGATCATAGTAAATATATAAAAATAGTTTTATGCATATAATTTAGGTGCATGATTATGTTATATTCATACCCTGGTGTCCAAAATGCTTTTGGAAAGTATAAGTTGAATGTATAGAAATCAAGCAATAGATGTATAAGTAATGCTAGTGAAAGGAATAGGCATTCTCTTCCCAGAAATTTAGATGTTTACTTTTGTTTACTGTTTGATTGTTTTACAGTTTACACACAATTGTTTAAAACATTAATGTAGAAGGAGACTAGTTTCTTTAAATATCTTCTTACCTCAGACTCTATTCCCTTAACTTTAAATGACTATTAGTAGAAAAATTTTTTATAATGGAAAAAATAACTTATAAGTAGCCTATAAATAACTCACAAATAATTACTTAACCTTGAGCAAAAGACATTTTATTCTTAATAGTCCCAAGAATTGTATGACATCACTTATCAATGTATACTGTTGTATGATATCAGTATAGAGGTATCAATATATAAAGAATAACAACATCTGCAACTCCTAGACTATTTTAAAAATAAGATTTTTAAAGTAAAATAAGTTATGTAACTTCTTTTTTCCTTAATATGGATTTGTTTATCTCATTCTTAGATAAGTTTCTGTCTGTTTTACTCACTAATCTCCAGAAATTAGAACAGTACACAGAAGATCCACAGTAAATATTTGTTAAATGAATGAATCAGTTCTTTACATTATCTTGGACGTCTGCATAATATTCCTAGCTATTAATAAAGAATAATTTGTTTACCCATTCCTCTATCAATAAGCATTGGTTTATTTCTAGTTTCTCATTTTTAAAGTAATACTATGGTTTAAAAAAAAAAAGATGAGTGAAAAACTGTTTTAGGCAATGTGAATAGTATGGGTGATTCCAGAAACATGAGAAATTACTTTTCTTGGGAATTTCATGTTTTTAGAGAAAGAAGCATGTACATGTGTGTGCACATTTATAGTTGGGGTGGGTAGATGTTAAAGTTGGAAAGCAAATGTGAGAGATAAGGCTAGATAGACAAGCTAAGGAAAGATCATGAAAGGATATACAAACCATTTTTAAAAGTCTGGGCTTTAATAGAGGAGAGTCATTGAAGAGTTTAAGTGGGAGAGTGACATGATCCTATCTACCATGCATGAATTTTCAACTTTTAGGAAGTTAGAATAAAGTGACATCTTACAGTCAATGAAAGCATATGTGGTTTTCTAACATTAATAAATGTTTAGAATAAAATAAATCATCATATTTGTAAATCATATAACTTTTCTTTACTGTTAAATAGATTTTGAAGTGGATTCTGATATAGACATTTGATCATAACAGTAAATAACAGTGGTATGTGAAAGCACTTTTCCAAGTGCTTCACATTTATTAACTTGTATTAACTCATTTGGTCTGTACAACACCCTGCTAGTATTGCAATTTTATAAGAAATCAATAACATCAAAATTATAGCCCTAAGAAATGATAGAGCTAAAAATTTAAAATCTGGCTTCAGTGTCCATGCTCTTAAATACTTCACCATACTGCTTCCTCAATGTGAGTATTATTAAAATATACAAGCAAAACTCAGTGAACTTACAAATAAAGCTGTGATAAGTCAAAATTAAGTTTTATCTCCTCATTTACAGAATGATGTAATTTCAAGTTATGTATTCTGCTTTTATTCTGGTTAGAGGTTTTTTCTTTTGTAAACAGAAAGAAATAAAAATTTATTTTGTAGATTAGTGAATTTTCTGGCTAAGTTGACATTAATTACAATGTCACATATGGTAAAAAAAAAAAGATTATTTAAATTCAGTGAAGTTTACTCTCAAAATTAATTTAAAAAATAAAATAAAAATAAAAAGTTAATGCGGGGTTTTATATATATGTATATATATGTATGTATGTATAAAATGTTAGCCTAATGAGTATATATGCAATATGTTTATATTCTTCTTGATAACATAAATGATTATTCTCATGCTACCAACATATGAATGATATAACAGGTATAGACAAGATTGAATTATTTTTCTAAAATTTTAACATTTCAGAAATTCTACACTCAAGTAACATTTCTAGAATTATAACCCATTATTAGAAATGTCCTTACAGATTATGTAGCCCACTCTCATTTTACAGATGGGGAAATGGAGACCCAAAGAACTATTTATATGTGGTGAAAGTAAAACTAGAACCCAGGTCTTCTGATTTACATTCCAGTCTCTTTTCACTATACAACTTCAGAGACAATAAAAATTTTATATACTCTAATAGCTCTTATTAAAAACCTTGCAAACTATGAACATCATACTATTTGAATCTTATTTTTTTCTATTTCTGTCATTCTCTGTATACTAACAAACAACAAATCCTCACTAAATACTGTACACTTCTGTAATTTATCTGGCCTCAGCTTGAGCATTTTGTCTGTTAAATCTTTTTTAAAACTTTCTGCATTCCTGTTGTTTTACACTCCCAAAATGCCACTGATTTTTTTAAAATCACTTTTTGTTGTTGTTGTTATGACCGCTTGTTTCCTAAGGAACTTGGTATTCTTTACATGGCTCTTGTTCTTACTTAAAAGAAAATAGTATCTGCAGAACTACTCAGGCACTCAGATTTTCAAATACATGGCCCAGAGAAATGCAAAGTTTCCTGTGGTCCATAGTATTTGATCAGTGGTGGGCACTGAAGTCTTAAAGTTCATATATAACTGTTTTCTCTATAAAATATCCTGATTGCTATTTCTGAAAAAGCATCCTTTGAACTATGGTCAATCTCCCTAAACCAGCACATGTGAAAACTCACATACTGAGATTCCAGAGTGAAAGTCAGTATCATCGGACAAGTTGTGTTTCTTAAAGTATTTTCCTATCGATTGCTCCTGTCATTTGACTAGGATCTCATTGTTAGATTACATGATAGACTTGAGGAATTGAAAATATGCTAAAATAAGTAAAGAAATCAACGTTGCCTCTTCAGTGGATTGAGGAAAATAATTATTGAAATCAACTATCTTCTGAAAGAGATTTAGAGTGGATTACAGTCCTCTCTTTGTATCCATGGGGGTGGGCATGGGGGGAGGGGGATTCAATGCAGGGCTACCTCACCTTCCAAAGGTGCAGATTATCAAGTTCCTTACATAAAATAGATAATATTTGCATATCACCTGTGCATATTCTCCCATGCATATCCTCCCCTGTACTTTAAATCATCTCTAGATTACTTACAATATCTGATACAATGTAAGTAGTTGCAAATACAACATAATTGCTAGTGGGGAAAATTCAAGCTTTGCTTTCTGGAACTTTTGGAATTTTTTTTTCTGAATATTTTCTGTCCATAGTTGGTTGAATCCAAGGATGTAAAACCTGCAGATACTGTATTTCACTTGATTCTTGAGAGGTGGCATGTTATAGTGGAAGAAATTCAGATTTGAGGATGAGGGCCTCTAAGTTCTAGTCCTCGCTCTGCCACTGTCTAATTAATTGTCTGAAAACAGTTCACTTTCCCCTTCTGGCTTTCAGCTTCTTGAATCATAAAACTTAGGAGATGAATGATTTATTTGATTCTTTTAAAACAGTGATTTTCTGAATCTACAATTGTATACATGAATATACTTTAAAAAAGACATTTCACTTTATTTTTTAAAAGATAAAGTAAAATTTAGAAAAATCAACTTCAGATACCGATTAATGGTGTTAGAACCAGTGATGGAAAATAATTGGGGAAAAAGTGAGCTGGGTTGATGAGGAAAAATACAAGATTTTTTTTTGTTTCATAATGCTTCCTTTTCCCCATTAAAAAGCTCAGATATGAAATGAGCTTTGTAACAACTGTTTGTTTTATGTTCAAGTTGGGAAACATATTTGGAGCTATAACTACATATTCATACCCGATACACACACAAACACACAGCACAAACATACACATATACTCTCTCTCTTCTAGTTCTCCATCGTATGGGGTCAGTCTGGGGTTTCAACTGGGAAAAATAAGCACATTGTTACTTTGATGCTAATGAAAGCTGTGAAACTTCAAGGTGAGATAATTTGTTCTTAGAATATCAGTCTAGAAGGATCAACTGTTTTGAAGAGAAAAGGGAAATAGGTTTGAAATTAGGGTTTAAGTTCTGACTGTCTGACTTTAGGTAAATCTTGCGTCCTCTCTGTGTCTTTTCCTTCATTTGTGAATTGGTGCTGATGATAAAAATAGCTACCATACAAGGTGGTTTTAAGTTTCAACAATTCTAGCGTGTATGTGAAAATCTTTGTAGTACTTTTTGGGTTGTTTTGATTACTATTGTATCTGGCTTATTTTCATGCACAGATTAGCTGAAACATTGTTACCACTCAGATCTACTCACCCTACACAAGCTAAACATTTAAGAACTTAATAGACATTCTGACATAAGCTTTTAGGCTAACTAAAACTGTTTTTATAATAGATTTTTATCATTTCACTAACTCAAAGATGTTAAATGAGTAACCTGTTACTGAATACTTTTATGTATTTCTAACTTGATAGCGGTATCAACCTGGTAGAATTTATACTGTGATTTTTATTTTGTAATGATAATGAAATGAATGATAGAAATAAGATCACCTCGCCATTGTTGATGATTTCTGTCCTATATTTCTTGAGATGCCAGAGAAAAGTCTCCTTGGCTCTTTCCAAGTGTTGATTATTCAGTTCATTTGAACAAATGGAGGGAACAAAGGAGTTATATCGTCAACTCTTAATTACCTGTGTTCTCAGTTGCACAGATTATTCCAAACAGCAGCTATAATACTTTAAGTGTTTATATTTCACTCATGAATGGATTTAAGTGTTTACATTTGAATATAACCATAACTAATAATCTGGGAACTCACTTGTCAGTTGGTTTGTTGCAATGATAATTAAGACTTGAAAGTTTTTGCCTGAATCCAAGGTATATTTTATTACCTAGAATACTTTGGCCCCAAACTCTTAACTTGCGAATCTTCTTGGGAGAGTCTTTTTATTTCCTTCATCCCCTTGTCACACAGAAGGCTAATGCATGCTTGAGTCACTTTTGCGCCTTCTACTTTTTTTCTGCTCTGAGTTGGCTAATTCACTTTTTGTTTAAATAACGATGTTGGAAAACTAAATTTTTATGCAAATTTTAAGTTATTGTTTAAATGAATTTGGTTTTAAATTCACAGCAAATCTCTATTTAGCTGTATTGGATTGTAGTGGCATTTTAATCACTTGCTTTGGGATCTATGCAGTCTTGAAAAATTTTAATTAATGCTCACTTCAGTGTACTAGTCCCTTTTTAAAAGAAAAAAAGCGATTTCTACTGCATCTGATGTAGCTTTTGGAACTAATGTTGTTACAACATAACTCAGATATTCCTATAGAGTAGTGCCTGAAAAGTTCTAGGAATGACAGAACCCTTTTCCCCAAATCGTATTTAATAGATTTTCTTGTATCTTGATGTTTGCTTGATATCACAGTGCCTCTTTCACTTGGTTTAGATTCTTCAGTTTTTAAATTATAGCTTCGTCTTTAGTAATTAACTATATTTTATTAAATATAGTTTTTTATGGGATTGAGGGTTTCCCTGATAGCTCAGTTGGTAGAGAATCCATCTGCAGTGCAGGAGACCGTGGTTCGATTCCTGGGTCGGGAAGATCCACTGGAGAAGGGATAGGATACCCACTCCAGTATTTTGGGCTTCCCTTGTGGCTCAGCTGGTAAAGAATCCCCCTGCAATGAGGGAGAGAAAGCTGGGTTTGATCCCTGAGTTGGGAAAAGCCTCTGGAGAAGGGAAGGGTTACCCACTCCAGTATCCTGGAGAATTCCACGGACTGTATGGTCCATGCAGTCACAGACAGTCGGACATGACTGAGAGACTTTCACTTTCATGGGATTAAAGTAGGAGTTGTGTTTCATTTATAACCTTCAATTTCCCTTCCTTCCTTTTAAAAGGTATCCTTGGTATTGTCTGACTTGAACTGCCTATGTATAAGCTTTGAAATATAATTTAGGACTCAAAGCTTAGTTCTGGAGGTATAGGTTTTTTCCTTTTAATTTGGGAATTATTTATTTTGCAATATTAGTAAGAAATTGAGTAAATGATGTTGCTGTTAATTTCTTAGAAACTTAACTATAAACTCTCTGGAATAACTGTACGCATGTAGATTTTCTAATATTGTCTTATAGAACTCTTCTTGTGTAGTTTATTAAAAGGCCATTGATTTTATGATCTTTGTTGAATTGTATCTTACCAAGATTTCCAAAATCTTGGTTGAAATTTATACTTGTAAGTGGGAAAATTTTTGTTTTATTGTTTTCATGCTAGATTGGACTTTGCGATAATTTTCATTACTTCATTTGTATAACCCAAGGCTTTAGAATCTTCAAAATCACATTTAAGTTTTTCATTGGTTTATATGTTTGTAGTTTCAACATATGAAAGACACACTTGTACTTAACATCAAAATTAAAATTTTGTAATTTTATATTTCTGTAATAATATATTGTAAGTAGTAATATATTGCTGTGAGATTTAGATATTTTAATATTCTCATTTTTTAAATGAGTATTTTTGCATTGCTTAGTTAATTATTAAGTAAAATTATAAGGCTGTCTCTTCTAAAGTAGGGAAAAATTAAAATGACCTTTATTGGGAATTGCATTTCATGGAAAATGGATTATTTCTGTGAATCTTAAATTAAAAATTTCTCTTCAAAATACTTTGACAAATAAGGAGCATTTGTTCAAACTTTGTGAAACAAGATTATATTGTTAGGTTTATTCTAGATAATAGGTTTATTATAAGTTTCTGTATGTTTTGAATAGCATAGAACTGAGCCTGTTTATTCTATAGAATTATGACATTCAGATTTCAAGCTTACTAACAACATAAAATTCATATTATGGAATTTTTACAAAGTTTGCTTATATAACAACCTAGTCAAAAACTGACATTAAATGAGAATAATTTATGATTAGGGTATATATATGTTCTGGCTTACCTGGAATTATCCTGGTCTACACCTGTGTTCTTCATGTACTAATTAACAGTGCCTCCTCTCATTTAAGAAATGTGCTAATTGGGATGATGAATTATATGAATGTATTAACATAATAGAATTCCTTTTAATAAGTGTTTATTGAAGACCAACTATGTGTCTGGAACTGTTGTAGGTGCTGGGGAAATGCTAATAGTAAATAAAAAGAAATGACATATTGAGTAACTTAGAAAAGTTTATCTGTTGTTGTTATCAAAAAGTGACCAGGTAAATTGACTTTGTCATGAAATACAATGAAATCAAATATGTCATTGGTGCAGGATAATTGAATACTGCTAGAATCACAGTTTATTAAATATATTGAAAGGAACCTATTAAGATTTTTTTAAAGAAGTTAAAAGATACATTATAGGTTTATCAATACAATGATAAGAATATGTTTTTTTATAAAGTTAATAAGCACATAAAAATTTTTCAACTTTGTTTTAAACTCATAGGTATAAAAGAAAAACTTCAAATACAAAATGTATGGTGAGAAAGCTGAGTAAAGGGCATAGATTTTAAAACACTGAGAAACACTGATCTAGATGAATCTACAGTGACACAGTCAGGGTCATTCTTCCAACTTTTGAAATTGAGCCAATAATGGATTTTGTCATCTAAAGGATACTTTTAAAATACATCTTCCTAAAAGAGCTTTGGTGGCATAAGGATAGACAAATGATTTAGCCAATCAACTATAACTCCTGTGGCAATTCTTTGGGCAATTAGAAGTTAGACCCTGTTCGCTGATTTTATTGTTTTGACATATAATTCAATTTTATTGGAAGAAGGTGATGTTAGAAAGTGACCTAAGTGATGTTAGTGATGCTAGTAAATGATATAAATTCCTTTGAAATGTTTCCTGTGGAATTGCTCAGTCCATATAATTTATATAGTCCTTTTAGTCGATTCTGCCTTCTAAATTGTGGTTTGTGTTCATAGAACTGCTTGAAATCTTTTTCATATAATTCAAATTGAATTTCTAGGTGCAACATTTTCTGACTAGAACATTTTTAAACCTAACTATATATACTTAGTCCTCTTAGACATTAGGCTTCATTTACTATTCAGAAGAATTTGCCGTGTTGTGCTCAGTTGGCCCAGTCGTGTCTGACTCTTTACGACCCCATGAACTGTAACCTGCCTGGTTCCTCTGTTCTTGGGATTTTTCAGGCAAGAATACTGGAGTGGGTTGCCATGCCCTCCTCCAGGGGATCTTCCCAATCTGGGGATTGAACCCAAGTCTTCTGTGTCTCCTGCGTTGTGGGGCAGATTCTTTACTGTTGAGCTGCCAGGGAAGCCCCAAAAGAACTTAAACAATATTCAATTGTAATAGCTCTAAATATAAATTAGTTTACCTTTAAATACCACTGTTCTACCACTAAGATATTTAACTTTTAAATAATGCAGAAGGACTTCTTGAAGACTCTGTATGAAGTCGTTGTCTTTAACTGTTAATAGTTGTTGGGTTTTTTTCCTAAGAAACATTTGTGGTTTACTGGAAGGAGTCTGGGTTTGAAGATCAGACCATCCATCGTACAATCATGGCTCTATTCATTATAAGCTGTGTTATCGTGGGCATATTTTTAACCTTCTTCAGCCTCATTTTCCCAAGTTTGTTGAAACAGATAAGAATGCTAAGTACTAGCCCTAGTATATAGAAAGTATTTGGACTGTTGTATGTGCTCCAGAAATGTTTATTGAATCTGAATCTAGATTTCTTTAGTTGTTCAAATTTTATTATTTATCTTTACTTTGTATCGGATTTGATTTCTACTGCTTACATAACAGTGGGGAGAACCATTAAATTCAGTTAGTTACAATGGTTACCAAACTGAAAGCAACTCAGACTTGGATCAAATACTGCTGAAGTTCAGAGCAATTGCATCTGGTTTGTTAATTGCTCTGGCTGCCTATCTCCAACTATTCTGGGAACCACTGATTTAGAGTTGGTTATTAGGTTCATTTTAACTTTACTCAGCACAAAATAAATGATACGCACTGTCTGTGCTTTGTCACAGAGGAGCATGTGGCACAGACCCTGCCCTAGAGGAGCTAACAGAAGGCAGTAGCCACTGTGGTCTATCCTTTGCCCTTCCTCCCCCCAGTTTCCTCTACAGAGTTATGAGTGGCACTACGATTCTTATCTAATTTGCAGCAGAGCCTTTAAGCCTGGGTGAGGAGCCAAGAGAGTCCAGGAGGGAGGATGTCATTTGAGATCTATGTGTTTGCCCAGCCTGCTGCCACTGCAATTATCCTGGGACCACTAATGTTATAATCATCTTTTATAAGAAAAGACCTTTTTAAGTATCACTCCTAAATGCAACTATTGCAATTGTCTTTTGGTTGCTTTCTCAGACATTTGCCTTTTCAAAAAGTCGTGTCCAGCACTCCTGAGGTAATTTTTCAGTACTACTACATTGATTGTGGCATTCTATTTCTTATGAGGCTCAAATATTAATATAATTTCCCCTTTCTGCCTCAGGATCACAAATCTAGCTTTTGCCTTCATGTTAAAAAAAAAATTGAAGATCTTTATTTTTATTCATTTGACAATTGTAAAACTGAACACTTAAGAGTTCTATTAGAAACATGGTTTTTATAAACTTCTTTTAAAATCCCATTTATAACCTGTAATTATTGAATAAGGTGATCATAACTCTTTTAAAGCTTTGAAGCACTCTTTCTATGCATTTGTAAGAGAATGTCCCAGTGTGAGAATAGGACATCCTTTTGTGACTAAACTAATTTTGTTTATAGGTCAAACAAACATATGTTGACTTTTAGTTTAATTTTTAAGAGGCTTAGAAATGTTTTTTAAATTGTTTTCTTCATGTTCTACTTCAGCATGTTCAAAATCATCCTGTGATGAGAGACCTTGCCTCATTTCTGGACCCAGGTTTTAATTGTCTTTCTTTCTTTGACATTCCCTAATATTTATGTCTTGAATATTATCTGTTCTCATGGGAAACATTAGATAACCTTCAAAAAATCGTTCTGAACATGTTTTCATAATATGATGATGATAGCACCTATCATACACCGAAATCATTGTTAAAGTCAAAATTGAGAATGAAAAGAACATGCTATTTATGCAGCTGTATTCAAATATGACAGAACAAAGAAACAACAATTTTAGAATAAAAATTTCCATTTCCACTTTCTACACACTCACAGTCTGAGTTTGTGAAGGGTGAGATCTGTATTACTGGCCTGTTATCTGATCAGATACTCAGTATTGTAATTTGGGAAACTGTGAGCTATCTATTATTATGTAAAAAAACCAAATAGACAATCTCCCTTAGTTCAGTTTTGTGTTAATTTAAAAATTTAAGCACACCTTCCCATCAAGTCTTATTAGCACTGGCAACATCCAGGCCCACTTGAATGTTCTGATACCTATGAACAATACAGAAAAAACCGGTGGTCTGGACTGGGCTATGTGGATAGCTGATCAAGTAATTTGTGTCACGGATGTATTTCATTTTGCTAGACCTGGAATCAGGGGATTCTCAGAGGAGTCAAAAAGGGTACTAAAAGCCAGAGGACCAACCACATCATCCTCTGAAAAAAGCCAAAATTCCATGATTTGAGAGTCCAGGTTCACGTAGTAGGTCTGGTGGAGGGACACATAGAAATCCAGGTGAGGGGTATGGGATGGGAGGGGCTGGACCAGCACTAGGAGATTAGAGTTTGGAGGAAGTAAGATCAGAGGGAGAGAAAGAGAGTGAGTATGAGTGAGAGACTAAATTAATACTGAAAGAGGACCACAAACAATGGTAGACGTTTTGTGACTCAGACTCAAAGGTCAGTAGGGCTTTGTGTCTGTGGGTTGAGCCATCTTACAGGAAAAAAAATCATAGATACTTCCCTAGGTCAGTTCTCATTTTACTAAGGACCCCAGAAAACATTGCATTAAAACAAAATATTGTAAGGAGAATTTCAGCTCTCTGTCTGATGAGTGAAGTAGTTTTGAGAAGTTGGGTCATTTTTGAGTCCCATTTTCCATTTATCATCATTATTAAGAGGACACAAACTATGGCCAAACTGCCTGATTTTGAATCTCAGATATAAAGATTTAATAGCTTAAGACTTGGGCAAATTCCTTAATCTTTTATGCCTTAGTTTCTTCATCTTTGAAATGCAGAAAACAGTATGATCTACTGCACAGGATTGTTATGAAGAATAAATGAGTTAAGATATATCAGGCTCTTCATTGCATAAAGCAGTTGCTATGTTGTTGTTTTTGTTCAGTCACTCAGTTGTGTCTGACTCTTTGTGACCTCATGGACTGCAGCACGCCAGACTTCCCTGTTCTTCAAAATCTCCTGGAGCTTACTCAAACTCATTCCACTGAGTCAGTGATGCCATCCAACTATCTTGTCCTCTGTCGTCCCCTTCTTCTCCTGCCCTCAATTTTTCCCAGCATCAGGGTCTTTTCTAATGAGTTGGCTCTTCACATCAGGTGGCCAAAGTATTGGAGCTTCAGCTTTACCATCAGTTCTTCTAATGAATATTCAGGATTGATTTCTTCTAGGATTGACTGGTTTGATCTCCTTGCAGTCCAAGGGACTCTCAAGAGTCTTCTCCAACCACAGTTCAAAAGCATCAGTTCTTCAGTGTTCACCCTTCTTTATGGTCCAACTCTCACTGGAAAAACCATAGTTTTGACTAGACGGACCTTTGTTGGCAGAGTAATGTCTCTGCTTTTTAATATGCTGTCTAGGTTGGTCATAGCTTTTCTTCCAAGGAGCATCTTTTAATTTCATGGCTGCAGTCACCATCTGCAGTGATTTTGGAGCCCAGGAAAATAAAGTCTGTCACTACTTCCATTGTTTCTCCATCTATTTGCGATGAAGTGATAGGATCAGCATTTTTTTAATGTTGAGTTTTGAGCCAGCTTTTTCACTCTTCTCTTTCACCTTCATCAAGAGACTCTCTAGTTCCTCTTCACTTTCTGCCATAAGGTTGGTGTCTTCTGCATATCTGAGGTTATTGATATTTCTCCCGGCAATCTTGATTCCAGCTTGTGCTTCCTCCAGCCCAGCGTTTCACATGATGTACTCTGCATAAAGTTAAATGAGCAGGGTGACAATATACAGTCTTGATGTATTCTTTTCCCAATTTGGAACCAGTCTGTTGTTCCATGTCCAGTTCTAACTGTTGCTTCTTGGCCTGCATATAGGTTTCACAGGAGGCAGGTAAGGTGGTCTGGTATTTCCACCTCTTTAAGAATTTTCCAGTTTGTTGTGATCCACATAGTCAAAGGCTTTACAATAGCCAATGAAGCAGAAGTAGATGTTTTTCTGGAATTCACTTGCTTTCTTTGTGATCGAACAGGTGTTGGCAATTTGATGTCTTGTTTCTCTGCCTTTTCTAAATCCAGCTTGTACATCTGGAAGCTCTTGGTTCATGTACTGTTGAAGCCTCACTTGAAGGATTTTGAGCATTACCTTGATAGCATGTGAAATGAGTCCAATTGTGCAGTAGTTTGAGCATTCCTTGTCCTTGTCCTTCTTTGGGATTGGAATGAAAACTGACCTTTTCCAGTCCTGTGGCCACTGCTTAGTTTTCCATAGTTGCTGGCATATTGAGTGCAGCACTTGCTATGTAAGTTTAAACAATTATCTTTGTAAAATAAGGCATATTAGACTAGGGCAGGGGTCCCCTAATTTACACTGGACAAGTCATAAATACAGTGTAGAAATGGGCAAGGTTTGTGGTGTGTTTGTACAATCAACTGTCTTAAGACTTAGCCGTATTTGAGAAATTCCTTAGACCTTGCTAGGAACACTTACTAGTTTTCTCCAGGTGATTTCCTCTTGACTAGCAGCTTACTGTTCCAGCCTACAGAGACACTGTACTCCATGACAGCAGTGCCCTTGATGTGCAAAATATTTGAGTATATTTTTCAGCCTTTCATGGGTGTTATAAATATTATATCTCGAATATTTCGGGATGTCATTGTCTGTATAACCTTGTATTTGTTTGGAACCAGGAAGTCATATGCTCATTGAGGAGACTAAGGGAAAATAGGTTTGGAGAATAAACATAACAGAGGATCTTGACTGCCAGGCTAGGTGCTAATTTCCTAAGTAACTCCAGGTATATCACTTAATATCATGATCTGTTTTTAATCTGTAAGGTATCAAAGTTCAATTTGCTCAACTCCTTGGTATTCTAATTGCCTAGCCTATCTAAAAGATAGGCTTCTCATTTTGTAAAGAAACCTTTCTAAGAAATTGTATATTTCTAAGCCATATGTGTTAGTTGCTCAGTCATGTCAGACTCTTTGTGACCCAATGGACAATAGCCCACCAGGCTCCTCTGTCCATGGGATTTTCCAGGTAAGAATGTTGGAGTGGGTTACCATGCCCTCCTCCAGGGGGTCTTCCTGACCCAGAGATCAAACCTTAGTCTCCCGCATGGCAGGCAGATTCTTCACCATCAGAGCCGCCAGGGAAGCCCAAAGTTATTCTGGCCCATAAAGGGGTCAAGCCCACGACCTTGGTGTTATTAGTGCCACACTCTAACCAGCTGAGCTAACTGGCCACACATTCACTTTCAAAGCCTTATGTGATATTAAAATTCTAGGTCCCTTAGAGCATTGCTCCTAACTTTTAGAAATTTCCTATGTATTTTAAGTGTGTGGCAAGGAAGCCAATCCTATAATGCTTGTTGGCAATACTATTTTTTGTTTTTTTTTACTTTTTCCCCCCAAAGGACCAAAGAATTTTGCATTTATGAAAGATCAGAAATTACTCTTTTTATGTGTGAATTGTGTTATTATCCATAGAGAACAGTAATGTGATGAGAGCGTATCATGCTGAAGGAGACATGTTTCAGGATACCTTCATTTCCAGACCCCGAAAGGATGAGCTAATAAAGCACAATGGGCTAAAGACCCAGCTGTGAGGTTAGGAGCCTAGATGGCAGAATTCCATGGATTGTTCTTACTCTTTTGGGATCTGCGACATGAATAGACCTCAGTTGATCCAGGAATAGACTTCCTTTTGCAGCTAGAAAGAGAGGAAACTAAAGGAGAGGTGAGTGTGCCTGGAATCTATTCCAGGAGAGTTGAACTTAATTTAGGAATTGCTGGGTGTCCTTCTCTTGCTCATACACAGTAAAATTTTAATGACATTTTAAGTGAGTGTTTACATTTTAAGAAGAAAATTCTCATACATTGGGTGAGGAAAAAAAAAAAAACAGCCTGTACCTCGATCCATGAGCCACACTTCCTGTGTGGTGATCCCTAAGTGATTCCTAAGAGAACAATTGCGGCATTTATGAAACTTTTTATTTACTAAGTAGTGGATAGTAGCATATGGGAGCAATGACAATAGCTGACTGATGAGAAAACAAAGAAATTCCAGTATTTTCCTCTTTTGAAAAACGTCATTCAGAATTTAGTCATATTGGTTCAGCTGTTGTAACCAAAGACTGATAAGATAATAGAGGTCTTTGTGGTGGTTTTGTACTGAAATCCTTTATCTTTATGATGCACTGGGGCCCTTTAGAGTGGAAAGCTTTTAAAACTGCTGTTGGATTCAGAACTCAAATTAGCTGCTGGTATACTGGGACAGGGGTTCCGTTCTCCGGCAGTCACCACAAAGTAACTTTTATCAGGGGACCTTCTGACGGATTGTTATTTTCTTCAGCTCACCCTATTTATTTTTGTTGACTTTCTGCTGTTCTATTTTGTGACATTTAAAAGAACACTGTATCGAAAAGGCCAGTGCTAAATGGTGGACTGAGCTTGTGAAGTAGAGACATCACAGCCCATCTGATGTGTGAGGAGGCTGCAGTTTGAGATGCCACAGTTTAACCAGGTTACCTGTGGGCAGAAAAGATCAAATGCGGCCTTCTTTTATGACTAGCATTGTATTTTGTCTTTCTTCTCAAACAATGTCCATTAAAAAAAATTAGAACTAACCAGGGAATTGACTCTCAAGAGCTTTTCTTTTCAACTTAATTTAAAATCTTTCTGGATTGTTGACTGGGTTCTGTGATTGATGCTGCTTGGAATTATTGTTAAATTCTTTAATCCTTTCCAGGATCGATATGGAAAAGTATTATCTATCAGAATTCCTCTCCAGTGTTACTGCCACCTCTCCCCATCATTCCAAACACACTGTTCAAACCCAGACTTCTTGTAATTTTGTTCTTTAGTCCTATTAACTATACTAAAGTAGTATGTGATCCAATAAAGAATGATTAGATAGAAGTCTTATTTTAAATTTGCTAGGACATATTTCTAGATAACGCCAAACTAATTTGCTAATATTAGTTTTATTTGACTTGGTAGACTTTGTGTTTTAACACTGCTACCCCTCATTTTATAAATATGAAGAAATAAAAAACATGCACAGAAATTCACAAAACTTAATTTAGCTGTCCTTGCTTGTTCTCTTTCCCTCTCTCTCTACTTCCCCCTTAGTTTCTCCCCTTCTGCCTTCTCTCTTTCTTTTTCTACCAATCCCCCCTCGCATTTCTAATTTTCTCTGTCTCTCTTTCCACTGCTGTGCTGTTTCTGGGTTTTCTCATTAGAAAAAACTTAGTCATCACCATACAGCAGTGATCCACTTTCAGAGGACAGATATTAAGTGAGTGACCTGTTTAAGATTTTTATATTTTAGAAGTCCTAGATAGGGGAATATTGTAAAAGAGGTGAGGCACATCCATTTATTAAAGTGCTGTCTGCAAGGTGCCTTCCATATCCAGATGTGGAATCTTTAGGGATTTCCCAATGCCTAGTCTTATTTCTAGCACCACTGATTGTAATTATGTATATTTCACATGGGCAAAATTAACTAGCAGATTGTGATACTAACTTTTAGGAGTTGATGTTAAAAAAAAAACACACACACTTGATTTTTACTTTTTTATTCTATATCAAGAAAGGATTTGTCCTAATTGTCTCATTATTTTACTTAAATTCCCATCTATTTTGAATTTCTCTATTGGCTTTGTACCTAGGGACAGGTAGTTATACTTTGTAAAGTTTAAAATAAAGAGTCTATTTTAGTTAATTTTTTTTTTTCAACTTCTTCTGATTATGACCAAAAAAGGCTAGAGGGCTGATTTTGAAACTGTTATGGTGAAAGATGGTATTTGAAAACTTTTGATGAGGGAAATTGCTGCTGTATTTACATGTTGAAAAGTGTTTCCTTATTTACACACTATTGACTTCCTATTGAGACTCAAAATTTTAAGTACAACTGGTAAAGAATTCAATGGATCAAACTCAGTAAATCTGAAGTCACTGGAATAGAGGCCCCTAAGAAAAAAATGTGTCAATTTTAAAGGTCTTTCCTAACTGAAGACCATTTTGTGATAGAGCCAAAGGTTAATAAAATCAGTAGTGAATGTAGCAATTTTACAGATAAGCTATTCACAACAAGTGTAGTTACTTGAATAAAAAGCTAATTCAGTTCTAAAATGCCACATGCAGTAGCAGTGAATAGCTGCTTTTAGGTGCTTTCTGGAGGAGGATAAAATACAGAATCACGGCACTCTTCTCTTCAGCGTCCCTGGCTGCCTGTAAATTGCTGTGAATGGGGCTGTGGGCTGACAGGCTCTATTAAGACAAACTGCCTTTCTCATCGGAGAGATAAAATAAATCAGGTGTTTAGTCAAATTAAAATACTTCAGCTGGAGCAGGCCCTGGGGAGCACTGATCCACCTGACTAATCTGAGAGAAACTCAAGACAGATGTGGTTTGGGGATAAAGACGACCCCATGAAACACACACACACACACACAAAACAAAAACCCTATTGCATTGTCTTTCCAGTTGGAGAATACAGTTTACAGCAAAGAGTGTCAGGCGCACTCTGTGTATGATAGTGGATAAAAGCAGGCGCCCTAACTTGTAGAGAAGCTGTGTACGGAAGCTTTTTTTGCTGCTTCCTTTTTTTCAGTTTATGAAACTACTTCTGCTTTTATGAAGGAGAGGCTATTTTCTGGCAGTGGTTTTAAGAATCATTTTCAGATAGCCTGGAGATGAGAAACAGATGATGTAGGCAGCTACTGATCACCTCTGCTGGCCTGGGCAGATCCTCAGGATCTGATCTGCTTTTTTTCTAAGTTGATTTGATCAAACCTCAAAATATAATTTAAGACAAGATTTCCTACATAGAGTTAGGCTACCTTCTAAGAGCATTCTATAGGGTCATTTGCCTTACTTAATATGTAGTTAGGTTGCCCCACTATGTCTTATTAAATTGTCTACTTTTAAATAACTCTGGCAGTTGTTAGTTCCTTTGCTATGCCAAAGTTTCACGTTCAGTTAAACTAGTATTTTTGAGATGAAGTAACTCGTGCTTGCAGGTTGATTAGTCAGTGTGATTTAGACTTGATATTATTTTTATTATAGCTGCATACACATTTGCTGTTAATTAAAACAAAAATCCATTTAAATACTTGAATTTAAACCACTACATATGAACAAATACAATGGGTATAGAACAGAAGAATGACTACACGCATATGTATATATAGTCCTACATACGTGTGTGTGTGTGTGCTGTCACCCAGTCATGTCCATCTCTTTGCAGCCCTATGGACTGTAGCCCGTCAGGCTCCTCTGTCCATGGAATGCTCCATGCAAGAATACTGGAGTGGTTGCCACTTCCTTCTCCAGGGGATCTTTCTGACCTAGGTATCAAATTGGCAGCTCCTGTTCCTCCTGCACTGGCAGGTGGATTCTTTTACCACAGGGCCACAAAACTAGAAATCAGTGTACATTATATAAGAGCTTACATTATCTAAATGTATAGGCTAATATGTGTGTGTGTACACATATATATCCACATGTATATTTCCCATTTCGGGAGCAATTTTAGATTTGTTATACTACTATATTTCATTCAAACTGAATTTTTCATGCCACTCACACCTATACAAAATATATACGTGCTTCTCAAATTTAAGGATAAGATAACAATAGCTGTATATGTGCACCTAACTTTTCGATATAAATATACTGATTGTGGCTTGTTTTCTTCTTAAACATGTATCTTTTTAAGGTCAATGAAAGACTTATTTAGATATCATTGAAGTTTTACAATTAAACAACTTGTGTAGCATGCTGATGTGTAAAAAGATTCAGTTAAATCGTGTTTCTCTGTAAATTCAGGTATACATGTCTGTTAGTATTGGAAGCATCTATTCATTTATGGACCTGTTAGCTTCACCTTGAAAAGAAAAGGTTAAGGAGCCATTTATATGTTATCCTTAGCTTCTCTGTTTCCTATGCAGGGAAGAAAGGGAAATATATTAAAGGTTTTAGAAAAGATGAAGTTTAACCTAGCAAAGAAGAGAAAATTTTCCAGTCTTTACTGAGGAATCTAACTGCCAGATCCAACTCTTCTATTGGTCCTTGCCCCAAATTTCCTGTGAACGCTCTTCTTTGTTAACAAAGAACTGTGGCACAGTAACTTTACCATTGTCCAGTAAGTGTTCTCTTAACTCACCTCATGTATGTTCAGTTCAGTTCAGTCGTTCAGTCATGTCTGACTCTTTGCGACCTCATGAACTGCAGCACACCAGGCCTCCCTGTCTGTCACCAACTCCCAGAGTTCACCCAAACCCATGTCCATTGAGTTGGTGATGCCATCCAACCATCTCATCCTCTGTCATCCCCTTCTCCTCCTGCCCTTAATCTTCCCCAGCATCAGGGTCTTTTCAAATAAGTCACCTCTTCGAATCAGGTGGCCAAAGTATTGGAGTTTCAGCTTCAGCATCAGTCCTTCCAATGAATATTCAGGACTGATTTCCTTTAGGATGGACTGATTGGATCTCCTTGCAGTCCAAGGGACTCTCAAGAGTCTTCTCCAACACCACAGTTCAAAAGCATCCATTCTTCGGCTCTCAGCTTTCTTTATAGTCCAATTCTCACATCCATATATGACTACTGGAAAAACCATAGCCTTGACTAGATGGACCTTTGTTGACAAAGCAATGTCTCTGCTTTTTAATATGCTATCTAGGTTGGTCATAACTTTCCTTCCAAGGAGTAAGCGTCTTTTAATTTCATGGCTGCAATCACCATCTGCAGTGATTTTAGAGCCCCCAAAAATAAAGTCAGCCACTGTTTCCACTGTTTCCCCATCTATTTCCCATGAAGTGATGGGACCAGATGCCATGATCTTAGTTTTCTGAATGTTGAGCTTTAAGCCAGCTTTTTCACTTCATCAAGATGTACGTATAGCAAAAAAATTACAGGTAAATCAGAATGTTGTTACTTCAGAATGTTGTTGTTACATACAAAAAATATATAATAAAATGTGCATATATCCCATTTATCTGTTCTAATAACTCCCAAACTATTCAACACACTATAGCTAGAATGCCCACATCATCTCTTGTTTAAATATTTTAGTGATTTCGAAATTTTCTTAGAATAAACATGAAGTTCATCCAGTACGGTCTGTAAGGAGCTGAATGGTGTGACCTTTTCCTACTTCTCTAGCCTCATTTAGTACTCTTCTCTCCTTTGTTTTTTTGTTTGTTTTTACCTAAGTTTTACTACCTTCTTTCAATTTCTGAAACACACACTGACACTCTCCACCACCACCTGGCACCTCACAGAGCCTTTGTCTGTGTTGTTTTCTCCTACTGAATAACTTCTTGACCACCCTACAACTCTTTGAGTAGTTAATTCTTCATGTTTCTGTTAACTTATTACTGATACTTTTTCAGGCATACCTTCCTGAGTCTTGGTCCTTCCAGACTTGGTTAAACCTCCCAGAAAGTATCTGTCCTGTTTATAATTCTTATTTAGTTGTAGTCTAGAAAAGGCAGAGGAACTGGAGATCAAATTGCCAACATCCGCTGGATCATCAAAAAAGCAAGAGAGTTCCAGAAAAACATCTATTTCTGCTTTATTGACTATGCCAAAGCCTTTGACTGTGTGGATCACAATAAACTGGAAAATTCTGAAAGAGATGGGAATACCAGACCACCTGACCTGCCTCTTGAGAAACCTATATGCAAGTCAGGAAGCAACACTTAGAACTGAACATGGACCAACAGACTGGTTCCAAATAGGAAAAGGAGTACGTCAAAGCTGTATATTGTCACCCTGCTTCTTTAACTTACATGCAGAGTACATCATGAGAAATGCTGGGCTGGAAGAAGTACAAGCTGGAATCAAGATTGCCGGGAGAAATATCAATAACCTCATATATGCAGATGACACCACCCTTATGGCAGAAAGTTAAGAACTAAAGAGCCTCTTCATGAAAGAGGAGAGTGAAAAAGTTGTCTTCAAGCTCAACATTCAGAAAACTAAGATCATGGCATCCGGTCCCATCACTTCATGGGAGATAGATGGGGAAACAGTGTAAATAGTGTCAGACTTTATTTTTTTAGGCTCCAAAATCACTGCAGGTGGTGATTGCAGCCATGAAATTAAAAGACGCTTACTTCCTGAAAGGAAAGTTATGACCAACCTAGATAGCATATTAAAAAGCAGAGACATTACTTTGCCAACAAAGGTCCGTCTAGTCAAAGCTATGGTTTTTCCAGTAGTCGTGTATGGATGTGAGAGTTGTGCTGTGAAGAAAGCTGAGAGCCGAAGAATTGAGGCTTTTTTGAACTGTGGTGTTAGAGAAGGCTCTTGAGAGTCCCTTGGACTGCAAGGAGATCCAAACAGTCCATCCTAAAGGTCAGTCCTCGGTGTTCATTGGAAGGACTGATGCTGAAGCTGAAACTCCAGTACTTTGGCCACATTATGCAAAGAGTTGACTCATTAGAAAAAGCCCTGATGCTGGGAAGGATTGGGGTCAGGAGGAGAAGGGGACAACAGAGGATGAAATGGTTAGATGGCATCACTGACTTGATGGACATGAGTTTGTATGAACTCCGGGAGTTGGTGATGGACAGGGAGGCCTGGTGCGCTGCGATTCATGGGGTCGCAAAGAGTTGGACACGACTGAGGACTGAACTGAACTGAACACTTATATGTGTGATTACTTGATGAGGGTGAGAGTAGGAAACTGTCTGCTTTTACTTGCTATAGTATCTGTATCCTTGTTTCTTGATATAGTACCTGAGATTCAGGAAATATTCTTTAATTAAAGTTTAATGAAATGAGTAAGTAAATTTCATACTTGTTTTATATCTCCTCATTCCTATATATCATTAATATCTATATTAGTTGAGCTTGTTTTACTTTGGAAGAGATTTTATGATCCTCTCCAGGAACCTGATTTTGTATTTTAATATTTCTGGATCAAGAAGTTCTTTCTCTCACCAGGCTTAAATTCCTATTGCTGAAATAAAAACTCATTTATAAAAATCATTCTCTTTAGCTAGAAAGGACAACTGGTTACAGTCTTTGAGATACAGAATTTGTTTCCATATTAGTGAAGTACATTTTCTAATATCATTTCACTATCTTATTTTTCTTTTAATTTTGATATTAGGCCACCTTTCAGCTCAATAAATCTTTAAGGATTATGGAACATTGACAGTTTATTTAGTTATGTGTTTACTTATTTATTTTTAAGGACATAAATTGGCACTAAGACCAAAGTAATCCTAAATATTGTAGCTTCTCAACTGATATCAGGTCTTATCTTGTGAGAATCATATATTAGTAAGGGCTAGCCAACATCCTTTGAAGGCTCCTTTTTCCCATGGGCCCACTCAAAAAAATAGGTCTTTTCCTAATTAAAATATGTTCAGTTTCTCAGATTGTCCTAGTGCTTTCTTAGCAGAAATGAGGGGAATTTCATAAGGAGATTGGAAGTCTCCTCTTCCACATAAACAAAAATTGGCAATCTTTATCTCTTTTGACAGCTGGTGGCATCTTTCTGAAAAGCTTTCAAAGCATAGATCATTTCTTCATAATGAAACCTGTGTGCTCAAATACAGTGGGTTGAAATTCTTATCTTATACTACAGTAAAATGCTCTAATTTTGAGTCACAAAAGGATTCTGTACCCTTTACTTAGGAGAGCTGTGCAATTTGCCCATAAATAGACTGCTCAGCACCATTAGTGCATACCGTAAGTGTGCAGTGACATCATAACCTTTTCAACCTTTTCAACCTTGAATGTGTTTTTTTCCTTTGAAGAATGACAAATGACAAAGGGGTGAGTGAGCCTCCCAAGCAATATTTTTGCCTTTAAGGATGAACTTGGGGACTTTAGCTTGATCCCCTCACAGGAGGAAAAAAAAATCAGCTCCATTGTCACCTGAGGCAAGATGGTTTTATTTATTTATTTTTTTCCTCTTTCTGTCCCTGGTCCCACAGCCAAGAGAGACCTCTGACTTCTAAGCTTCAGAGATAGATCTTTGCACGATAGAAAAATTTTATGAGGGCAGTGATCAGAAAAGTACTGAAATAACTTTTTAAGTACCTACTATGTCTTAGATTCTCTGTTAGTCATTGAGGGTAGAGGTGATTATAGAATATTAATACAACCTATAGTTTCTAATCTTTGGTACTAAATAACATAAGTTTCTTAGCTTGATAAGATAGATTTGGGTGGAGAGGGAAGGGGAATGTGGTGAATGGGAGAGAATGGAGGAGTTTGTTCTGTTTTGTTTTGTTTTAAAGAACAAGAGGGAGGAGTGCGTATTTTATTGGCAACAGTCCTTTTTCTTGGCAGGGCAATGACTAACCCTAGTGCTCATTCCTTTGCTATTCCATAGAGTTCTTGCACTCACAGTGACCTCCAGTTATTGTCCCAGATATTTGTGTCTTAGAGTAGTCCCTTTCTAAATCTGCCTACCCACTCAGTTCCCTAATTCATTCAGAATTTTCTCAAACTTGTGAGATATCTTTTCACTTCCGTTTCAGGTACACCTGAGAGCCTGGCAGAAAAAGAACGGCAGCTCTCTACCATGATTACCCAGCTGATCAGTTTACGGGAGCAGCTCCTGGCAGCGCATGATGAACAGAAAAAACTGGCAGCCTCACAAATTGAGAAACAACGGCAGCAAATGGACCTTGCTCGCCAACAGCAAGAACAGGTGAGCCCTGCAAAAGGAGCTGATGAACTGGAGATGTGGGATGTGCCAAAGCTCAGAGAGTAATCACATTGATTGGTTTATTTGTCATAAGCCTTCCTAAAAAAAGACAAGGAAAGAAAGAAGCCTTCTGGAAATCCAGGGTCGTTGAGAATACTGAGGGGATATGTGGAGGACAAAGAGAGGCATAATAGCAACTGGTCATAACTGAAATGATAACGTTGTTCCAGAACATTTGGATTTGATTAATACCCTGGGATACTTGTTCATGTAGGTATCACATATATCCCCAGTGTAGCTTAACCATGAGTAAATCGCTTCTCTCTGGACCTCTTATTCTCATCCAGTAAAAGAAGATCCTGGTCTCAAAAAACTTTGAGAATTGTTTAACTTACTGGTTCAAGTTCGGGTGACTACATGTCTCAGTTTTTCCAGAATAGCTCTGATTAATGTATGTTTTCCAGAGTAATTACTAATACTCCCCTCTTCTACCTGTGAAAGTTGTCCTGGCTAGGCTGATAAATTATATGGTCACTCTCTTTTAGCATAGGTAAATCATTAAAAACAAATTAACACATGGCTCCTGGAAGAATTTGATTTCATTGATTTAGAAGTGAGAAGGAAGAAAAATAGCAAAGTTTAAGTGTGTATCTTTTAAAAAATAAATCACTTTCCCAAATGTTTTTCCTGTCTCATAAGAGTACATTAATCTAACAACAAGGATCCTATAGAGTAGTCCCTGATGCTTTAGATCAGACAGATCCAAATTAATGTGCAGTTTTTAGGAATCTGACATTATTACTGGAATTATCTTTTCAGTTAAATGTATTTTATAGGGGTATATAGAGCAATATATGCTCTGTTGATTTTAATGAGTTGTGACGTCTGGTATTTTATATGCTTGAATATTTGCCCACATGTAGGAATATGGACTCAGCCCCTAATGGAAAATAACATAAAGGAACACTGTAAAAAATCAGAAGTTAGAATGTCATTTAGCCATCCAGAGATGACACAGTAATTAACTATTGACACTTGTGAATAAGCTAGCACAAATTAATCTTGACACATTTGCAGACGAGTGATATCTTACAGTGAACACTTTGTAATTATATTTCAAAATGAAAATTAAATGACACTTAAAACTAGGTTGTCATGCTCAATGAAGCGAGCATGTAGCTCAACCGATTGGCAAATAAAATTCAGAATTTGAGCCACATGGTGCTTATGTACCATACTTCACTGTGTCAAACCCATACGTCTAGAGTGGATGATAGTAATTGCACTGCGGTGTTTTGGGTGCATTTCTATGCAGCACTTTATCATTTAGGAGGGACCATCAATATTAAATGTCTAGCGGTGTTTCACTGGCTTGCTAAGAGGGAATAAATATTCAGAGATCCAGCATGTATACCTAGAGTTGCAGAGTTGTCCATTTCTGATTTGAATGGTGATAAGCAGAGTGAGCCTTTTCAACCTGATTAAATGCTATTTCCATTTTGCTTCTAAAGCTTTGGGGAGGAGTGGTCCCATTTCTTAAACTGTAGCCTATGTTAGGGGCAGCTTTATCATAACTTCTAGTATGAACCAGTCATCACCAGAAACCATTAAGATATATTTGGGGGCAGACTGCTATTTGTCATCTTCTGCTGAAAAGAATGTAATCTGGGTATTTCCCTCTACTCTAGGCTGGAAGATCAAAAAGACTCAGGAAGTATACAGCTGAGGGGTAATTCACACTCATTTCCAACACTGTCCATTTTAGAATGTTTTGGAAATAGAAGAAATAGGGAGAGCATAACTCTTGCCTATAGGCATCATGAAACCAAGTCATCCTAAGAGCTTTCTGGCCATTTTTTCCCCTGGCTTCCGAGGTTGGCAGTGAGTGTGTTCTCACTGAGGGGCATTCCCATGGGTTTCAAGCTCCAGCAGTTCAGATTTTGAGGTAATAAGCAGCCTGACACCTAACTCATGTTTTATAGTAAACACTATTATCCTAAAGAAGTTCTTTGCTCTCCTGAGGGGAAGATTCAGTCTTCAATGGGGCTTGCATTAAGTGGTTAATGTTTTTTTTTATAGACCAGATGACACGTTAAGATGTTGAATTTGTTGGATGAAGCAAGGGAATACAAAACTTATATGTGGATCCTGTACAATAAAACTAACACATTACAATAAAAAAGATGTGAATAAATAGGAAATTTTGTTTAAAAAAAAATGCTTTGTACATTACACATTACATCAGCAATAAACAAGATAAAAGTTTTTGGTTTTTAATGTTTTTTTTCTTTTGACATTCCCTGACAATATTTGTTAGCATTATCAGTTCTAAAAATTTTTACAGTAGAAAAGGTCTCACCAAAGTAGGCCATATTATAAGTAATAGAAAGTTCTTTCATACCTTTGCTTATGAATTTTACTTTTTAAATCCAAATTAAGCTCCTCAGAAACATGAAGCCAGAGTTTTCCTGTCTTTATTCTCCAAGGATCAGATTTTGAAACTCCCATTCTTTCCAGATGACCGGTGCAGATATAGATGAACTGCTCACAAATGTAATACAAGAGGGGTAGTTTTCATGTACGGGTCAAGATTTAGGGGTAAGCAGAGAGATGGCACCTGTTTGAAATATTTCCCTTCTCTCCAGCTTTCTGATTCTGCCTCTCTCATTTTATAGGAATTCTTTCATATTAGAAGTACAATAAGACATTATTGTAATACCAGATATACCTCAGGTAATAGCAAAGGTGTAAGCATTTCATTTTAACTCAATGAAATTTTATTTCTGATAGATTGCAAGACAACAGCAGCAACTTCTGCAACAGCAGCACAAAATTAATCTCCTGCAACAACAGATCCAGGTCTGTGTATTTATTACTCTTGTCTGATTATACTTAGATACTTTCCTCCTTGAAAACGGAATTTAAAATGCTGCAAATGCACCCTTCTCTTATAAACAGCACCAATAGGGCTTTTATTCAAGGATGTTGTACACAGTTGTATAAGTGGATGTAGGAAATATTGACTTGGTGGAAGTCTAAGCATTCTTTTCTGATGTGATACACAAGCAGGATAAACCTTACCTTTTTTACCATCTGCCATTTGACTAATACTACCTAGTGAAAACATAATGGTTTCCAAGTTTCCATACTCATGCTAGTTTTATTGCCACAAAACTGCTTGCTCTGTATTTTACCGTCTGATAGTATCATGGGTAGAGGCTTATGTTTATTTGCTTGTTAGGTTGTCTGATGGGGCCAATTATGAGAAGAATCTTATGATCTAGGAAAAGGTTGGTAATAATTAATATATTAACTGCATTTCTGCTAGGTGCTGAAAGGAATATAAAGATTAGTAATTGTCTTCAAGAAGCTTATAGTTTAGAAATTTCTTTTTCTTTATTCCTTTTCTTTCTTCCTTCCTTTCTTTCTTTTTTTTTTTTGTGGCAGGGTGACACAATATAGAGATCATATTTACAATGGCCTGAGAAAGAATTCTGGTTTCTGTTATTCCATTAGATATTTGACAGTTAATTCAGCTAACAGCTATTTGACATAGGTAAGGGAAGTGATTTCCATTTTTGGATATGCGCATAGGTGGGTGTGTGACTTCTAGAAAGCCTTAGAATAAACAACCAGTTGTCTGGTGATTAAACCTCAGTCATACTGATCCCAGAGTTACATGTCCCCACCACAGCCTCTGGGTTTCTCCTGGTTGTTGTAGATATTTTCTATACTGGGATATATTATTCAGCCTAGTTGGGGCACAATATTCTGAATTATATTAGTCCTTTCCTTGGGATTAGTATTACACCTTCCTATGTTTTTAAAAATCATTTACATAAAGTTATAACTTATTTCACCTTACCAATGAAAGTCAGTCAAATCATTGAGATCTTTGCTTCATTGTGTAGTCACACTTAGTGTTCTGGGTAGTAGCCACTGAACTAAAAATACTGATTTGGTGCCTGAAGAAGTATTTGTACCTAATTTGGCACTTTGTCCATCTTTTCTAGGAAGTTTTAACTAGTGTTTGTTGTTGTTGTTTTAATTAGTTCTGATTATGTATTCCATAATCAAGTCTATATGTTTCAAAATAATGAATCCAAACATAATAGAGTAGATAGTATGTCTCTAGCATTTTGGACAGTCAGCCTTTATAATTAAATCTTGGAATAATTTCCTATCCTGATACTTATGACTCATGCCGAGATCCTTAATTAAATAACTGTCCAGGTGTCCCTTGCTCTGCCCTTATTAGAATTTTCAGTATGTCTCCCACTGCTAAGGTCAAGACTCTTAGCCTGTGGCTTCCTACGTTTTTCTCTAGATCCCTCTCTAAGAACTTGGTAGGTGTTAAATAACCTGATTGTTTAGAGTACTCTGTTTCTCCTATTTGTAAAGCAGAAATGGAAGAAATTCCCTGAGATGTTCTCATATCAGTTACTTATTATTAATGTTTTTACTACCTCTTTATTACCTACTTTGTTATTTGTTTTGAATATATTTCACTTCTTAGTCCAAAGTTGTTTGCATTAACTGGATGTCTTAACTGATGTGTGCCTGTGGTACTGAGGATCTCAGATGAACAGCAACAAAATTAGTTCAAATTATCTTTGTGAAATATTATAGGCATTTATTGATTACATATGATTCTATAGTCATAATGATTATATGAGTTGAAATCTTTTTCAGGGAACTAGAACGTGATCTTAAAATATTATTCATCAGAATATTCAATTTGAGAAGACAAGAGCATTGGTTTTTCAAGTGTTTTAATAGAAGTTCAATGGCTTTAAATTTTATACATATTTCTCGTTGTTTAAATTTTTAAAAATTGAAGCCAATCAGGCCTGATCTCAGCAGTATAAACTATAAAAATCATAGACAGGTTCAAAATAGTTACATTAATTTTAGAAATATGGGATTCTTTGTAACAAGAATTCATATTTTATTTTTTAAAAAAAGAGGAGGCAATAATCTGTATTTCCAGTTTAATCTGTCCTGAGCTACTGCTTCACTGCATATCTTGTCAGTGTTTATCTAATCGAGTATAAGACCATTCAAAGAATTTTTCAAATACTGGAAAACACTTATTCCTTACCCGAAACATATTCATCTCTGACACAAAGCACATATTTGATATTCAGAATTTTAGTTATTTTTTTGGAAGGGAAATGGGTTAACTGTATTTTCAAATAAGGTTTTTGGCCAGCTATAGGCATGATCAAACTTAAGAGAGAGACTTTTGTTGGACTCATTTTAATTTGAGCAAAATATGAGATTTAAGGAATGCTTCAAACATTTTTCTATCATGAAGAAACATTCTCTCTTTTAAAAACAAAACAGAGATTAAAATAAGATAATAAATACAAAACGTAACTTCTCTTCAAAAACTGAATGAATACAGTGACAATTTGAGATCCCAAGTTTTACCTTTTTCCTTCTTTTAAAGTCTTGTATTCTAGAATTTATTTCCTAACAGGGTCAGCAAGATTAAGCCTTGGCAGTTGGCCATAGATCCTAAGTATCAGGTGATTACGTTCAAGATCGTTCTTTACTTCGAGTTCAGAATGCTGACTTCTGAATTAGTACTTGTTGCTTTGGAATTTGCAAACTGTAATAAAAAGAAAGGAAAGAGTGTCTAACCTATTATAGCAACCACACACAAACACGTCTGGGTCTATAATGATGGAAACAAATGAAAACCTGAATGATTTGCACACATTGAAAGGCAGAATTCTTCATTAGCAATAGGAAAAGGCAGATTAAGATAGTATTATAAAAAGTTCTTGAGCTTATTTTTTTTATTTGCAGTCATTCAAAACTTATTCTATATATGTAGTTAGAAATTATTTCATTTATGTATTTTTTCCTTGAATATAATTTTAATGTAATTTCACATTGGTAAATTATAACTAAATTTTTAAAGAGATACTTTTAAGACTATGTGGACTTCCCAGATGGGACTAGTGGTTAAGAACCCGCCTGCCAATGCAGGAGACCCAAGAGACATGGTTTTCATCCGTGGGTCGGAAAGTCCCCTGGAGGAGGGCATGGAAGTCCACTTCAGTATTCTTGCCTGGAGAATCTCATGAACAAAGGAGCCTGGCAGACTGGAGTCCAAAGGGTCACGCAGAGTCAGACACAACTGAAGTGACTTAGCACGCATGCACGGTCTTTAAGCCATGATGAAATCATAAAATGAATGATTTTGTGAACCGGTGTTTTTGTACTTTTGATGAGTTAATATTTACCATTTAAAAAATCAGGTTAATAACTTTAAATTGTTTTTAAAATTCTTTAATATCAACAGATCTTTTAGGAGGCTGTTTGCTTAGTGAATTCCAATCCCTCTGTGCTTTGGGGAAAATGGTGATTCTTAATCTGTTACATAGTAAGTAATTTCCTGGATCAGATCAGATCAGTTGCTCAGTCATGTCCAACTCTGCAACCGCATGACCGACAGCATGCCAGGCCTCCCTGTCCATCACCAACTCCTGGAGTTTACCCAAACTCATGTCCATTGAGTTGGTGATGCCATCCAACCATCTCATCCTCTGTCGTCCCCTTCTCCTGCCGTCAATCTTTCCCAGCATCAGTGTCTTTTCCAATGAGTCAGCTCTTTGAGCCCAGATGGCCAAAGTATTGGAGTTTCAGCTTCAACATCAGTCCTTCCAGTGAACACCCAGGACTTATCTCCTTCAGGATGGACTGGTTGGATCTCCTTGCAGTCCAAGGGACTCTCAAGAGTCTTCTCCAACACCACAGTTCAAAATCATCAATTCTTCAGTGCTCAGTTTTCTTCACAGTCCAACTCTCACGTCCATACATGACCACTGGAAAAACCATAGCCTTGACTAGATGGACCTTTGTTGACAAAATAATGTCTCTGCTTTTTAATATGCTTTCTAGGTTGGTCATAACTTTCCTTCCAAGGAGTAAGCGTCTTTTGATTTCATGGCTGCATTCACCATCTGCAGTGATTTTGGCACCCTGAAAAATAAAGTCAGCCACTGTTTCCACTGTTTTCCCCATCTATTTGCCATGAAGTGATAGGACCAGATGCCATGATCTTAGTTTTTTGAATGTTGAGCTTTAAGCCAACTTTTTCACTCTCCTCTTTCACTTTCATCAAGAGGCTCTTTAATTCTTCTTCACTTTCTGCCATAAGGGTGCTGTCATCTGCATATCTGAGGTTATTGATATTTCTCCCAGATAATTCCCTGGATATGAGGCCAAAAAGTTTGACATTTTTTATATTTGCAGGACAGAAATGGGGCTTTTCAGGTGGTGCTAGTGGTAAAGAACTCACCTGCCAGTGCAGGAGACACGAGACGTGGGTTTGATCCTTGGGTAGGGAAGATCCTCTGGAGGAGAGCATGGCAACCCACTCCAGTATTCTTGCCTGGAGAATCCTATGGACAGAGGAGCCTGGCGGGCTACAGTCCATAGGGTTGCAAAGAGTTGGACATGACTGAAGCAACTTAGCATAGACAGAAATAGCACAGTTTTTATCAAGTTTGTGGAAAGCAAAACTAACAGATCATGGAATGTGGATCCTTGAATTTGGGAATATTGCTCTTGTTGTAATTCCAAAGAACAAATAACTGCTTTAGTAATTTCTTTCTCCTTGTCTCCCACAATGCACCATAGTATTTTAGTCTTTTGAAGCATTTTATTTATGAATTATATTGACTAGTAAACAAAATTCATTTGAATCCATTGGATATATCAACACATATTTACATTTTAATCAGTCATTAAATATAAGTCTAATCTAAGCAAACTAGAAAATATTTTATAACTCTTGATTTCTTGATTCATCCATATATTTATTCATCTAACCTCATTTGACCATGTCATGGTTTTAGAATCTAGAGAAGATATTCTTCATGGACATATCATATTTTTTGGTTTTGATAGAATGTCAGTAGGAACGTATTTAATGACAGCATTTTGTTGCTAGAACTTAATCTTTGCAAGAGAATTTACTTTATTAAAATATCTCTATGAGACACTTTCTGTTTTTCAGACCTGAATGGTGTGATCTGTATATTCATGTCTCTTTAGACCCCAATTTTGGAGTTGATTCAAGTGGCTGTGTTGTGTACTATATAGACAGTGTCCTCTCCTCACATCACTGACCTGTCAACAGTAGTCTCTTAAGAAGGAACTGAAAAAAAAAAAAAAGATGAAGGAACTGGTTGGTTGGGATTTTATTTGGCATTTAGCTTCTTGGGCCAGAGCCAGTGATTCAGTTAATTAATATACATATACTGTTACAGGCAAAATTGTGAAACTTGAAGTTTGTGGTTATTTGTTAATCATTATGATTAATATATGGGCTTCCAGGGTGGGGCTAGTGGTAAAGAATCTGCTTGCCAATGCGAGAGAGATAAAAGATGCGGATTTGATCCCTGGGTTGAGAAGATCCCCTGAAGAAGGAAATAACTGAAGCATTTCCAGGCATGTTTCAGACATGACTGAAGTGACTTAGCATGATTAATATACAATATTCATTGTCTTTCAGTCACTGTTTAGTACATGACTTACATGATGAACTCAGTCTGTGGAAGGCCTGAACTAATGCCATTGCTGCTGCTTTGCAGATACTCTCTCTTATCTGAAAACTTCTCTTTTAAATGCTCTAATTATACATGCTGCTTATTTATACAACCAAGTGTTTGTCTCTTCACTGAAGCGTCACTCTGTTCTTTAGGAGTATGTGAGTATTTTTAATACATAGTGTTTTCTATTTTGATTAAAATATATTCATCTGTGCTGTTTGCATATTTTGTGCATCTATGTCTTTGTCATGTGGTGGAGTGCCATTAAATGTGTGTTCTCCTTTCTTCCTACATAACCAGTAGACGTATTAATATTATGAGTAGAGAGGTGATTGTTCTTAAACCATTAAACAGAATAACTTGAGATGTACTCTCACCTTTTAAGGAGATAAACCTTGCCTCTTGTTTCCTTCAATATGATTAACTACAGGCATTTCAGGTATCTGCTGAGCAGAATAAGGACTACCTTTTTATGTGAAGTAGTTGTCTAAAGATCAGAAATAATTACTTTGTACATTAGCCTTCATGGCCTGCATGACCTGGTTAATTAATTTTTTGCCAGGATAATAATAATAGATATATATTTGAAGATATGCTTCATCATTTAGTATCTAATTGACCTCTAATTTTAAGAGCTGGACCTTGCCTTTATTATCTTTTGGAATTGGCTGAACAGACAGCAGAAAGACTGAGGAAAGTAAGGAACCTTGGAATCTCCCGTAGTTCCTCTGTTTTACGTTGTATATGTTGTATCTCTTTGTTAATTGTATTTAGCATTGATAAACAAAAAGCAATTACACTGCTCCTGTTTTGGCTCTAGCAAATGGTCCTTTTTGGGGTGTTATTGATCAGGTAAGGGATCTCCTTTCAACAGCCTCTGAACAGGACTAAATAAACCCATTGAAAGTAATTCGATACTTCTATTAGCATTGTATGTGTATCTGATACTCTCGCAATGAAATGAGAGTTCTAAACAAAGCTTAGAAGTCTAGGATTAGCCCCCAGTTTCAGCAAACCCTTAAAATATTTTGTAATTCTATCTTCAATCTTGAATTAGCCAGGAAAAACAGACCCTCTCTCCTCTATTTCTCTTCTGTATGCTGTTTTTAATTGCCCATGGGCAGGCTGCTGTGATCTTTGAAAGTTTAAATCCAAGATAAAAATGCAAATCTAATTATTTCTTTTATGTAATCGAATTAACTTTTTAAGTAATGATAGATGCTCTATAGCCTGCTTCTAACATTTTAATAATGAAGTTTCTGAATTATAAAGAATAGGTAAAGCTGCTATAATTCATGAATAGCAATGGCCTTAGATAAAAATATAAATTCTTACTGTGGATTAGAAACTCTGCATGAGTTAATCATGCTAGATGGTTAAAGTTGGAGTGGATCTAGAAATAAAAAGAAGTTATACCGAACCAGATCCTTTTAGCTGCTATATAGAATTATTAATCAGCTTGCTACCTATTTTCTTATGGCAAAGATCTCATTCAGCTGACCGGAGCCTGATGGTGAATCTCAATGCTTTTCATGCACTATCCTTCAGTTTCCTGAACTCTCTCTAGGTGACTCTCCCTTTTGTATCTTATCTACTTCTGCTTATCTCTCAGACTTTACTCCCCGGCTCCTTCTCAAATCAGGGAAAATTCATGGAAGCCAAAGCCTCTGCTTCTTTCTGGGATTAAAGAAGAGTGGGAGAGTGCATTACCTCTTAAGGGGCAGGAGGGTATGGAGCCCAGTGGGCGGATGATCCAGGTGGTGCCAGCATATGACATTACATAACATTGAATCAGTTCCCCAGGGAAAAAGCAGCTCTTTTTCCCTTGATCTCTCTGGTTACATTGAGGGCTCAGTTTAGTGTTAGTACACTTTAAACCCTTTTTAGGTTGTGCTAATCTCTCTCTTTGTAGGCGAGAGAGATCATCTTAGTCTCAGAGCTTTGGGGGACAATAGTGCTTAGAACTAAAGTAAAACTTTTATTTTTATTGTTACATTATCATTTACGTATGACAAGTGATTTTCTATTGAATTTCCTATTGGTTTTCTATTTGAGGTAGTGCTTTTGAAATAAATGTATTTAAGCAAAAAAAAAAGTCAATTTACATAAAACTATAAGTAAGTAATAATTGGGTACTTGGATATGGCAAAGGTTGTAGGGATAGTTCTTTAAGGATAGAATTTTAAGACAGTATTGCAGGAGCACTACACTGAGAGATGTCGGATGTTCCGCTCTCCTCCTTCCGCTTTCACAGAATGTTAAGCTTGGACACGTCCTCCAGTGGTCCTCCCGGCTCTCACTCGCTGATCAGGGCTAGGGTGGGTACCTATTCCCGTTGTACAACAATAGAGTGAGTTTACTGTTAAGCTATACATAAAAATAACCCTAAGTTTCTGTTTATTCTTTTTTTTATTTTTTGGAATTAAAATGCCCTTTCCTTTTATGAAGCATAGGTGATAATGGATGGCGTGTGCTTCATTTCTTTGCTTTCTAGTAATTTTAGTTGGTAAAATAAAAAGTTCCCAAATATATGTAAGTTCCCACTTCTGTTTTTCTTTGAAATTCCTTTGGGACTCTTTCTCTAGTGCAAATCCTTTACGTTATACAAGGAAGCTGAGGCATAGGCAACAACTCGTCCAGGCTTACAAAGCTACATGTTGTCAGAGCCATGTGTGGAAGCCAACTGTCTTAGACTTCTAGACTGGTACTATTTCCAACATTCCAGGTTGTGTCTCAGTTTGCCCTTTTTGTGATATGAAAATCTTGGTGCAGTTTAGTTTCCCAGTTTGTAAAATGTGGATAATAATACCTAACATCTAAAATCTCATTACACTCTCTTTATCCTTAAATAGAAAAAGAAAAAGAAGATTGGCTGTTAGAATCAGTTTATATCTCAGAACTAGTACAACTTTGGCTGTATTCTCACAAAGAAAGAGATAAAAAGAACAAAATCGGGATCTTTTTGTAACATGGTATGAAATATATTTATGGCTGAGTGATTCTTTTGGTGCGTGCATGCTAAGTTGCTTCAGTCATGGCCAACTCTGTGCAGTCCTATGGACTGTAGCCCGCCAGGCTTCTCTGTCCATGGGATTCTCCAGGCAAGAATACTGGACTGGGTTGCCATGCCCTCCTCCAGGGGATCTTCCTGACCCCAGGATCAAACCCGAATGTCTTAAGTTTCTTGCATTAGCAGGCAGGTTTGTGGCTCAGCTGGTATAGAATCTGTCTGCAATGTGGGAGACCTGGGTTCGATCCCTGGGTTGGGAAGATACCCTGGAGAAGGGAAAGGCTACCCACTCCAGTATTCTGACCTAGAGAATTCTGTGGACTGTATAGTCCATGGATGACAGAGCAACTTTCATTTCACTTCACTTCTTTACCACTAGCACCACCTGGGAAGCCCAATTCTTTTGGTATTTACATATAAACGTCTTAGTGATTAATTGAGTTGGCCAAAAAATTCTATGGATCCAAATGCATTTTTGGCCTACCCAGTACTTTCTAGGGGCTTAAAAGTGATAGGTCTCTGTGCTGAGGCTCAGTCACCTTTAATATAGGTACTTGTTTTTATAGCAATCTTCTGCAGTGTTGAAAAGTGAGCAGTGAATGACAGTGGTTTAAAATTATTTTTTCTGTGAAATTGGCTAATATGATATATATGAGGAATGTATGAATCTGAGTGTACTTTTAAGCTAGATTTGTACATATAAATAGAAGGTAGAAAGAATACAATGCATTGCTTCAGAGTGTGTGTAATCTAGAACCAGCACAAGTATCAGGGACAAATAAATCAAGATTTAACTTCCAGTTCTACTACTTATTAGCTCTGTGACATGTTTTGCTACTTACTAGCTATAACAAAAGTTACTTCATGTCTCTGAGCCTGTGTTTCCTAATTCCTAAAAAGATGAATAATGATAGTACCTTACTAGCTGTGGGATTAAAGGTCATCATTTAAAAAAAACTCTATTAAGTGCTCAATGCATTTTATCTATCACTATCATTATTGTTGTATGAGCTATAGGAATAATTTCAGAGTCCCTAACAGTGAAACACACATGCACATATTTTGCGACTACATGTTTAGCATGTTTATATTTACATATATATGCATATTTAGAACCCACGAATTAGTGATGTGAATATAGGATAATCAATGTGCAAGTACTGTAATCAATTAGTATCACCAGGGCAGTCTCGAGCATAAGGAAGGACAAAAATTTCTCTGATTGCTGAATGAAAACTATTTTAATTGTCAGTAAGAGGAGAGTAAGGTTTATCAAGTACTCAGAGATGGTTGACCAAGAATTAGGTAGCGCTGCCTGGAGAGTGTCTAAAAAGGAATGTGGCATTTTATTCTAGAAATTAGAGTCAAATTCTTACTTTTCACACTAAAACGGGCTTTTCTATTAGATCAGTAGTGCTTGTGCGGTAGTAAATGAACCTTTTCAATTTATTTTATAGCTTTTTTTTTTTTTAATACACAGATGAAGTTAGTGATGTAGCAGCACAAAATGCAAAAGTCCTGCTTGTTTAAAATAAAGTTGTTCATATAAATCTTATGTATGCCATCTCCTGTAAGTCAAGCATTTGCCCAGCTTTTGTGAATTATGTCTGTACTTAGAATTTAAGAAGTTAAACAGTATGCATACCAGACTTGAGAGATGGGAAATAAAAATTGATATACTGTGTGACACTTGATATAGCACAGAGAAATATCTTTTAAATTTTAAAGGATATACTGACATAACCATTTTTAATTCACATAGGGTAACTCCCACTCAAAGTTATTAATGTTAGAGTCAGATATTTTTACTTGTTCAAAATAAAAGAAAATAAACAATGCAAAATGTGTAATGTCTCAGTGTGAGAAACTGAATTCATTTTAGCTACCACCCAATCCATTAAGAAATGTTAAAGTTGTAGCATTAAACAATGAAAGTTAAGGAATTCACAAATCAGAATAAGAGTAAAGTTCATCCCCAGTCAGGTCATAGTCATGACTTTTGTTAAATATACACTTCAGTGGAAGATTTTTGTCTTAAAATGTCTACAGATGAGTTTCTACAGTGGCTAAGGTTTGTGCAGCTGGAAAGAGCTCTCAGCTAGGCTGACTCTGCTGCTTGGACATGTTGACAAGGTGAACATACTGTAACAGGCCATGGTGTTCATGCTGGAAATCATTCATTTCCCAGCCTCTCAAATGTTGGCTCTTCCTTATACATCCTTTAGTTGTATTATTCATAGGAAAAGAGGGGAAAACCCCAAGAAAACTGATTTTACTTTTGATTCTCTAATCACTTTTGTTGCCTTTCAAAAGTGATGAGGTCAAGAACCAGTTTCCCAAAAAGAAAAGCATTAACTTTTATACTGTTATTTAATAAAATATGTAAGTCTTAGTTTGGCATTTTTAAAGCTGGATGTGGCAGAAGTCTTTTGTTAATTTATATATAGTTAAATACAGGGCACTTTAGGATTAATATCACTGAAAGGTGTCTAAGGAGGCAAAAAGAGGACTGAAACTTCTGGGAGAAGAAGGATCTCTAGCTGCTGGTTCAGGTATTTGTTCTAAAGGACCCTTTCCCCCCGCTGTGGCTATTAGTCTCTTCTTCCTCCAGACTTGCATTTCATTGAAAATTGTGAACATTATGATGTTGTTATTCAGTCACTCAGTAGTGTCTGACTCTCTATGACCCCTTAGACTGCAGCACTCCAGGCTCCTTTGTCCTCCACTATCTCCTGGATTTTGCTCAAACTATGTCCACTGAGTCAGTGATGCTATCTAACCATCTCATCCTCTGCCTCCTCTTTCTCCTTTTGTCTTCAGTCTTTCCCAGCATGAGGGTCTTTTCCAGTGAGTCAGCTCTTCATATCAGGTGGCTAAACTATTGGAGCTTGAGCATCAGTCTTTCCAATGAATATTCAGGGTTGATTTTCTTTAGGATTGACTAGTTTGATCTTCTTGCAACCAAGGGACTCTCTTGGAGTCTTCTCCAGCACCACAGTTCAAAAGCATCAATTCTTCAGTGCTCAGCCTTCTTTATGGTCCAACTCGCAAATCCATACATGACTACTAGAAAATAAATAGCTTTGACTATAAGGATCTTTACTGTCAAAGTGACATGTCTGTTTTTATTTTTTTTTTAATATGCTGTCTAGGTTTGTCATAGCTTTCCTTCCAAAGAGTGAGTGTCTTTTAATTTTTTGGATGCAGTTACTGTCCACAGTGATTTTAGAGCCCCCCAAAATAAAATCTTTCACTGCTTTCACATTTTCTTCTTCTATTTGCCATGAAGTGATGGGATCAGATGTCATGATCTTAGTTTTTTAATGTTGAGTTACAAGTCAACTTTTCTACTCTTCTCTTTTACCCTCATCAAGAGCCTCTTTAGTTTCTCTTCACTTTCAGCCATTGAAGTGATATTATTGCATCTCTGAGGTTGTTGGTATTTCTCCTGGCAATTTTGATTCCAGCTTGTGAGTCATCCAACCATGGCATTTCACATGATCTACTCTGCATAGAACTTAAATAAGCAGGATGACAATATACAGCCTTGTCTTACTCCTTTTCCAATCTTGAACCAGTCAGTTTTTCTGTGTCCAATTCAAACTGTTGCTTCTTGACCCACACACAGGTTTCTCAGGAAACAGGTAACATGGTCTGGTTATGATGGCTTCTAGATAAGCAGCTTAGTATCTGGAGGCTGGAGTTTGAAGGAATCAACATGGTTATAGTGGTAGAAGAATGAGCTTAGATGCAGAAGGTGGTGGAGAGGAAGAAAGTGCACATGAGTTGGAAGCTATTACCTTCCTTAGTGATGAATAACAGAGGTTCAAGGAAAAGAAAACCTAATTCCAAGTTTCCTCTCCACTCTATTCTATGTAATTCTTTGCAATGCTTTGTGCAGACTCAAATTTCTAAATTTTATGTTTGAAGATTAGATGGAGAGGAGAAACTGTTAGATGACCTGATATTTGTCTTTGGAAAAGTAGATAGGAGGATGCAAAAGTGAAATATTGGGTTCTAGCTGGAGGATAGTCTTAGACAATCAGTTAGACCAGGTTAGTGATAGAGCAAGGAGAAGGAAATGGCAACCCACTCCAGTGTTCTTGCCTGGAGAATCCCTGCGATGGGGGAGCCTGGTGGGCTGCCATCTATGAGGTCACACAGAGTCAGACATGACTGAAGCGACTTAGCAGCAGCAGCAGCAGTGATAAAGCAAACATATAGTCTACTCCTGGAGGACTTCCAGCCTGTGGCTAGAATATGTGTAATGGAAAGGTGGATACCTGGGCAAAGGAAAATGAAGTTGTGCTTTTGAAACTGGCCTCCAAAAAAACCTCAAATACCCAAAGCAATCTTGAGAAAGAAGAATGGAACTGGAGGAATCAACCTGCCTGACTTCAGACTATACTACAAAGCCACAGTCATCAAGACAGTATGGTACTGGCACAAAGACAGAAATATAGATCAATGGAACAAAATAGAAGGCCCAGAGATAAATCCACGTACCTATGGGCACCTTATCTTCGACAAAGGAGGCAAGAACATACAATGGATAAAAGACAACCTCTTTAACAAGTGGTGCTAGGAAAACTGGTCAATCACTTGTAAAAGAATGAAACTAGAACACTTTCTAACACCATACACAAAAATAAACTCAAAATTAAAGATCTAAATGTAAGACCAGAAACTATAAAACTCCTAGAGGAGAATATAGGCAAAACACTCTCCAACATAAATCACAGCAAGATCCTCTATGACCCACCTCCCAGAATATTGGAAATAAAAGAAAAAATAAACAAATGGGACCTAATGAAACTTAAAAGCTTTTGCACAATGAAGGAAACTGGAAGCAAGGTGAAAAGACAGCCTTCAGAATGGGAGAAAATAATAGCAAATGAAACAACGGACAAAGGATTAATCTAAAAAATATAAAAGCAACTCCTGAAGCTCAATTCCAGAAAAATAAATGACCCAATCAAAAAATGGGCCAAAGAACTAAACAGACATTTCTCCAAAGAAGACATATGGATGGCTAACAAACACATGAAAAGATGCTCAACATCACTCATTATCAGAGAAATGCAAATCAAAACCACAATGAGGTACCATTTCATGCCAGTCAGAATGGCTGCTATCCAAAAGTCTACAAGCAATAAACGCTGGAGAGGGTGTAGAGAAAAGGGAACCCTCTTACACTGTTGGTGGGAATGCAAACTAGTACAGCCGCTATGGAAAACAGTGTGGAGATTTCTTAAAAAACTAGAAATAGAACTGCCATATGAGCCAGCAATCCCACTTCTGGGCATACACACTGAGGAAACCAGAACTGAAAGAGACGCGTGTACTCCAGTGTTCATCATAGCACTGCTTATAATAGCCAGGACATGGAAGCAACCTAGATGCCCATCAGCAGAAGCTGTGGTACATATACACAATGGAATATTACTCAGGCATTAAAAAGAATTCATTTGAATCAGTTCTAATGAGTTGGATGAAACTGGAGCCCGTTATACAGAGTGAAGTAAGCCAGAAAGAAAAACACCAATACAGTATACTAACGCAGGTATATGGAATTTAGAAAGATGGTAACGATAACCCTATATGCAAGACAGAAAAAGAGACACAGATGTATAGAACAGACTTTTGGACTCTATGGGAGAAGACGAGGGTGGATGATCTGAGAGAACAGCATCGAAACATGTATATTATCACGTGTGAAACAGATCACCAGCCCAGGCTGGATGCATGAGACAGGTGCTCAGGGCTGGTGCACTGGGAAGACCCAGAGGGGTGGGGTAGGGAGGGAGGCGGGAGGAGGGGATCGGGATGGGGAACACATGTAAATCCATGGCTGATTCATGTCAATGTATGGCAAAAACCACTACAATATTGTAAAGTAATTAGCCTCCAACTAATAAAAATAATTGGGAAAAAAAAAAAGAAATTGGCCTCCACACAACAGCTGTTTTTCTGTTAAGATCATCTGCTTTCGTTCTATTGTGTATTGTCACACACGCTGATCTCTGACAGGGCCCTTTCCTGGAGTCCATTTTAAGGTTTATTCCATACCCTATGTTTAGGTCCATGGCCCCCATATCAATATAGTATCTTATCATTCTCAATAAAATTGGGCCCTGACTATGGAAAGCCAGATTGGTGATATACAGTATACCTCAAGTCGTTAAGATTACAAAGGCAAATGACTTGTGTAGCAGAATTGTAAACTATTTTCTTGTTTCAGATTAGTTTAATTTTTTTTTAATACATTGCTTTTGTATAAGAAAATCAGTTCAAAAATGTAAATGTACATTGAAAGATCCTTGTTTTTAATATTAGGAAAATTATTAAATTATTAAATAGACTTAATAATGATAACAAGTAATTTTTAATGATTTGGGATAATCCTTTCAACATAACATTAGATGGCAGAAAAAAACCTAGAACATAATAATCTAAATACAGTACAATCTTGGCTACATAAAAATAGTTATTTTAAAAAAGATTGCAAAAGGATACATTGCTTTTATAATTAACTTTATTATTATTTTACTTTAAAAATACAGGTAACAGAAAAGGAGGAGATATCTATCCTTTGTCATCACCTCAATAGATTGTGTTCACCAAATAGATAATCAAATATTACAACTTGACTGTTATAACATTTCTGGTTTCCTTCATAGAGTGCTCAGTTAATCAAAATAACAACCAGGTATCTAAATAGCTGAAAAAAATACACAGATACAGATCTTTCCAGTGCTTTCAGACTATCTTACTGTCTTTGCCTCTATGCCTGCTTCATCTCTTACTAATTTTCCCAACTTTGCCTATGTCACTGAATTAATTCCATAGATTTGTTTGTTCCCTATACCTCAGAAAGGCCATGATTTCAGGTCTAGGGAAAGAGAAGATGTAGAGATAATTATTGATCTACTCTCACCAAAACTTTTTCTTCGCCCTTGTATTGAAAACGCAGTCCCTGCTGAGAAACAGAATAGGATTAGGGACGCATAGAATGGCAGAAAGACGCGTAGGCTTGGCCTCAAGATGACTGCCCCTAGTCTTTGGTCTGCTTGTAATGACAGTACCTCTGGCAAACTACTCTTCTACACTGATTCTCATTTTCCATACATTTAGCAATAAGGATCATTGTACAAAATTATTCCTGAAATTCTTTGTGACTCTGACTTTGTGATTCTAGATAATGGAAATTAACTCTGGTTCTTAGAACATGGAGAGCAGTAGGTAGTCTTTGCTGCAAAGCTTTCAGGCAAATGTCAATTTTGTCCACAGCATAAGCCATGTCCACTTAGGAATGTTTGCATTTTAAACCATTGAAAGGTTTTGAATTATGAGGTCAAATTCATGTTTCCTTTGTGGAGTTTTGTGATAGCTTGTAATTCCTGCCACATGAAATAATGGCTAAGGGGGATTTTTAAAGAAACACATTTAGGAAGAGGGCCTATAAATGCCTGCTTTCAGGCCACACCAAACACATTTCTGCAGCCAATGACAAACTCCTGGCATTAGAGTTGTATAATGGAAAGGGTGACATAAACTTAATTTTAGTGTTGCAAGTGAAATATTATAATTTTAGGGAAAAAAATCCTTATAGCTTTGCTAACATATTAATTGCAGGAAATTACAGCATATCCTAGAGAAGTATTATGTCAGTGGCATGTATAGCATATAACACCTTTTCCTAGTCTCTCTTGTTTTCACCCCAAGTGTTGCATTTTCATTTGAAAGGAGATGTGTTAAGTAGTTAGAACTTTGTTTAACTGTGGGGGTGGTGCCGAGTGTGGTTTAGACTGTCTGAAAACAATTAAGCTGTGAAGGGGAGACTTCTTGGTTGTGCTTCCTGGGAGTGGGTAGTAACTGCTTGAAGCATAATGTTGATGTGGCTATTCTTTTGGCCATTTCCTCATTTCTGGCTTGTTAGGTTTTATCTCCTAGTCCCAATAAAATTTCCAACTACAATTTATTCATTGGGTTGCAAGATAAAGAATGAGAGAATTTCATTTCTGATGTGTAGTAGTTTAATATGGTTTTCCGATTTCCTCCCATTTTGTTTGAAGTAAATAGGGTAATTACTCACTAAAATTCTAATATCTTTCAGGGCTTTAGGGATGAATCTAAAACAGAACCATATAATGTTTTATTTAAGCAAATCCATGTTCTTATTAGGCAGTTCACCTTAATGTCATTTTTTATAAATAAACTTTGTTTTATTTTTTCAAGGGTTATTTAATTAATTTTGTTGTACTACCATATTCTGACATCTGCATCTGCTAAGGCCTGCAGGATGTGATTTGTGGTTTAAAAATGAAAATAATTTATTATTTTAAAAATGATAAATCATTCAGGAATGATACATAAATATGAATGTAAAAGCATCTGATGCACTTCTATTTCTTTCTTTTTTTCTTTTATACTAAAGCACATCTACAGTTTATCTGTTTTTGCACAGAGCACTTATGCCAGTTGTACATTTGATTAATATCTAACTGGATATGAGTGAAACCTATTCTGGAGAAACTACTGCCGTGCCAGCTTCTTGAACTGTTTATGGTCTCCATTAATTGCAGGGCTTTACCATATAACCATTGTGTAGATCTGGTTTTACTTATCAAATCCAGATCTGCTTTTTCTCCCCCTGTGGAGCAGGGTGAAGTTCCTTGTGCTACCAGCTTCTTATTTGGGGTTTCATAGCATGTTGGGAATTGAAGCTGTCAGCCCTAGAACTCCCAGTGTTTCCAAGGAAAGATTAACATTGTTAGAGTAAATCTTTGGTAAGTTTGCTCTATATGCAACACAGTCAGGTTAAACAATCATTTTACTTTTTAGTTAAGTATTTATTTTATTAATATGAACTGATACTCATTTTGTCCACAGCCTTTTGCCCTATTTTGGATGAGTCGCTCCAAACTGGAAGGCTTTTAAAGTCTTGTCTTTAGTCTTTCACGTAGACTCCATATCTTCCCCCAGCGGGAGGAGTAGGTGAGAGAATGAGGTGAGGGACAATACAGAGAAGATTTGTGTGAAAAGGTTAATATTGTCTTTTCTCTTTAAGAAAGCTTGAAGATCATATTTTCTTTGGAAATGAGATTGTATGAGGGAGTATTTTGGTTTGGTTTATAAAAAGACTTTCACTTTCCTAGTAAAAAGAGCTGGCTGTTCAGTAGTAGTTTTAATCTCCACCCTGAAAGAACTCATGTTGGCTGTGTGTTTGTGAAGGGACAAAATATATTGAGTTTGAATAGAAGAGCAAGTCTGTCCCATTCTGGTCCTTAACAATTTCATTTTTGCCAGAGCTAGCTCCTGAATCTGGGTTGAAAAGCAGCTGGGTGGTACACTGGTAATTCATAAAACGGGTGTTCTAATTGTTAACTGTAAAATGAAGGGAAGATATCTGGGAAGAAATCTAAGGAGACAATGCCTCTTCATTTATGCTGACAGTGTTTGGGAACATTCTCATTACCTTTTTGGCTAAGAAAGCCTTAACTACATTCTGAAAAAAATAAATAGAAGACCTTTTTTTTTTTTTTTAAATTTTAACTAACTAGCTGTGAAGTTGTATAAGAGAAAACACTTTGAAAAATGGTCAGCGCTCTTGTGTTTTAAGCACAGCAGATGAAATGATTTATTGGGTTTTATACACATTCTATGAAGGGTAAGCATCGCTAACAGAATGAGTGGCAGCCTCTGGGAGCTGAACGGGCCCCAGGGACTAGTCTTTGTTCCTCTGGTCTTGACAGGCATGTGTCTCTGTTAAATGAGAGCTTAATTTCTCTCATATGTGAACAATTTTCAGGCCCAACAAAGGCAGCCAGGACTGGAGCTATTTAAAAGAACCAGCTCAGGAGGAAGCATTCTTGAAGAAAGGGGATGCTAAAAGGCTAATTACTCACCATGGCTTAGCAACTATTTTATTTTTTCCCTAAGCAAGGTTTATTAACATGGATATACCACTTTAAAAAAATAAATAAACACACTTTAAATTACAAATTATATTTTTATTCTTTGTGAAATAGCCATTTACTGATCTCTGCTCATTGAAAAGAGGTGCCCCCATCAGCAGTGGTGTATATCATGGAATATTAATTCACTAGAGGGGGAGGGGAGAGGCTAATATACTTTGGATCCTTTTTTTCTCAAGTGGAAGGAATTTAAACTATTTACCAAGCAGCATCCTTGGCAACACCGTAAACCTTTTCTTTAGACAATAATTACTTAAAATGTGGAGGGAATCTTTATTTTGACATTTTCTGTGGGTGTTTCAAACTATGATTAGTTTGTCTAATTTCTAGACAAATTTCTGGACTCTGGTATCTGGGGGAAAAAATCCATTTTGACAAACAGGCGTATATATAGGAGGTTACAGATATATCTACACTCAGACCTTCCAGATTTTCTTAAAGAGGTTTTGTAAACTGGATCATTTCCTGATTTGGACTTGTATTAGAGTCCTCATTGGCCCTTTATCTTAATTTTTGACCACTGATCCTTAAATTTCTGTACTTTTCCTCTCAAGCTTGGTATCTTTTTCAGTTGGTAATGATCTATAAATAGACACTTTAATGTATTTATATGGCAACTGTTTTATAATGTTTTATAAAGGTGAAAGTACTTAAACACAAATTATAATCACCTTCTTATTTATCTATTTTGTATGTTTTTAAAATAAGACACACCAATTATTCAAGTTGTTTATAAAAAAAGAGTTTAGAAATGTGAGGTGAACTTACATCCAACGAAAACACTAAGTTGAGTATTGGGACCCTTTGGCCAAATTTGCCTTGTGAGTTATTTTAGAACTAAAAAAAGTGACCTAGATTTTCTTGATGATCACCAATAATTTGCTGAATGACCTTTGGCAAATCAGTTTATCTCTGGAGCCTCAAATGCCTTATCTGTAAACGAAGGTTTTCCCAACTCCAAACTTCTATGTTTCAATAATAACGTAATAGTGGATCTCTAAAATAAAAAATGACACAGTTGCAGAATATCTACAATAAAGTTATTTTTAAATATCCCCCTAAAAACATTATTAGAAATCTGCATTTTGAATTTTTAACATAGGCAAATCAGAAAATCCTCAAATATGGTGCCTTTGCTGGCACAAAGTCAGGCATACAACATTATCATTCCACAGAAGCAGCTTTCTACCATACATGACAGGCACAGCAGAAAAGGTGAGAAAACTGTTGATTTTATTTGTAATGATGGATAGCTGACAGACAAGTCTTTTGATTGTGTTTGATTATCAAAGTGGCTTTCATGAGTGAATCAGAATTTCCATGTCATTGTAGTTGTACTTGAAAAAGCATAGTTTCCACCTGCATGGTTCTTTCTGCTAGTGTGTAGGTAACTCCTGAAAGTGTCTGAGGCCTGTGTATAGCTGTCATGGTTTAACTCTCAAGGAGATTGGGGTGGTTTACTCACTTAGAGTGTGAAATGGTGACTGTGTGATTTAGAGAAGAAAAAAGTAAAAGCTCTTTCCTCCCAGGTGCTTTTTCTTAGCATCTTTCCTTGCTACTCAGAAGTATGTACTGTGCTTTCTATAAGAAGCCGTGTTTTAGTAGAAGTAGCACATACCAAACCACTTAAACTAATGACTAACCATCTTTGTTCCAGATTTGGAGTGTATTTGAATATGAAAAACAGTAGGATCTTCAGAAATGAGTGTCAAAGAAAATTTGGGGCTCCTTATTTCTGACGTGAATTAATTAGATTAAATTTTCTTTCCCTTTTTTGTTTACAATGTTTATCCAAAATGAATAATCAGTATCATTTCTACGTAAATCTGCTTCTCTTTTTCCCCCAGTTTTATTGAGATATAATTTTTATGCATTACTGTGTAAGTTCAAAGTGCACAGCATAATAGGTTGACTTACGTATATTGTGAAATGATTACTTCAGTAATTTTAATTCACCCATTATCTGATATAGGTACATTAAAAGAAAAAGAAAAATTGTTTTCCTTGTGATGAGGACTCTTGGGATTTGCTCTCTTAACAATTTTCATACATATTATATAGCAGTGTTAACTATAGTCATATTGTATATTAAATTCCTACTATTTATTTTTCTATTTTTCTTGTATTTCTTGTTCTTTTTTTTTCCCTCCAGTTCCCCCTGCCCTCACTCCTACTTCTACTTCTGATAACCACAAATCTGATCTCTTTTTCTACAAGTTTTTTTTTTTTTTTAGATTCCACATAGGAGTGAGATCATGCAGTATTTGTCTTCCTCAGTCTGACTTATTTCACTTAGCTTAATGCCCTCAAGTTCCATCCATGTTGTTCCAAATGGGAGGCTTTCCTTATTTTTTATGATTGATGGACATAGATTGTTTCCAGCTATTGTCTTGACTATTGTAAATAATGTAAATAATGCTAGTGTAAATAATGCTGTTATGAACATGGGAGTGCAGATATCAAGTTAATGTTTTGTTTCCTCTGAATATATTCTCTGAAGAGGAATTGCTGAATCATGTGGCTGTTCTATTTTTAATTTTGGGGGGATCCTTCACACTGTTTTCCATGATGTCTGTACTAGTTTACACTCCTATCAACAGTGTGCGAGGGTTCCCCTTTATCCATATCCTCATAACCTTTGTTATCTCTTGTCTTTTTGGTGATGGCCATTCTAACAGGTGTGAGATTATATCTCATTGTGACTTTGATTTGCATTTCTCTAATGACTAGTGATATTGAGCATTTTTTTCATTATGCTTGTTGTTGGTCTCTCTTTTTATATTTCCTGTTCGTATAAAATATCATCATCACTTCAAGTCATACTTGATCTCTGCATTTCCTCCATGCATCATAGAATTGCCAGTCTAGTACAATTTATTTGCAAATGTCTCATATTTGTCATCTGTTTTCCATTCTCTTTTTTACTAACATGGTTCAAAAGTTATCATCAGCTTATGTCCACACTGCAGCGACATGGTCTTAAATTGTTTCCTCACCTTCAGTCTGTCCCCATCCACTCCACTGTACTCATTCATTCCAATGTATTCATGCTAAAGCACACTTCTCATTATGCTTAATTTATAAAAAATTATCATAAAGCACTTGTTATGTTTCTTACAATTTTCTAGTCTTTTTGATATTGCAGTCTATAAATGTCACTGCCCTGCTGAGTTTATATTCTAGTGGGTGGAGGGTAAGCAAGCATAAATGATAAAAGTAACTAACATAAGAACTGTTGTGGGGGAAAAATAGAGAAGAGAGAGGAAAGAGAGTGGGAAAGAAGTATTGCAGTCTAAAATGGTGTATTTGAGTAAGAATGTATGAAGAAGGTAATATTTGAACAAAGACCTGAAGCAATTGCAGAAGCTAGTGATGTGGATATTGTAGAATAAACCCTTATAGGCAGAGATAATAGCAGATGCAAAGACCCTTAAGATGGGAGGAAGAAGGAAGCCATCTATATGTAAGGAACATCAAGGGACCAGTATGGCTGGTGAGTGTGGGGATAAGTTTAAGATGTGAATAAAAGGGAGAAGAGTAGAAATGAGATCAGAGAGGATCTTTTACATCATTGTAAAGACTTTGGCCTTTAAGTGGGATAGGAGACCATTGAAAAGAAGGGCATAGCTTATTTGGGTTTTAACAGGATCATTCTGGGTATTTTGTTGCAAAATAGCCTGAAGCAGAGGCAAGAGTAGAAACTGGGAGACCCTGAGAAGGTTATTTAGGCAAGAAATGTTGGTTACTTGGACCAGGGCAGTAGTAACAGTGAGAGGTGGTAGATTCTAGATATCTTGTGAAAGTAGCCAAAGAGATTTAGAGAGAAAGGAAAATAGGAAAGTCAAAGGTGACTTCAAGGATTTTGACCTAAGCAAATGGAAAAATGAAGTTGCCACTCACCGAGATTCTGCCATTCACTGGGAAAATTGTAGAGAGAGAGCTTGAGGGACTGGGGAGTAGGGTGGGGTCGAAGGAAGTAGGAGGGAACACATGAGTTTAATGTTGACATGTTAAAATTAAATACCTACAAGAGATTCAGTTGGAGATCATGGTAGGCAGTAGGACATACAAGCCTGGAATTCAATAGAGAGATAAGGACTTAGAAATGTACATTTTGGAGTGTCAGTGTGTGGATAGATTTTAAACTTCAAAGCTCTTAGCCTGAATTTCATGGTTCTCTATAATATGATTTCTATGCTAATTTCTAGCTTTACTTTTTGCTAGCTAATTAATCAAACTTGTCTTTGTTGTCTCTTGAACATTATTTGTGCTTTCCCATCTTTAAGTCAATTGTCATACTATTTTTTCTACTCAAAGATTTTTCTACTCACATTCATCTTAGAACTTAAAAGCCTAGAATTCCATGAAGGCCTTGTTTCATGAAAACTTCACTGATTATTACTACCCCAACCTCTACCCCAGCCAAAGTCATCTTTTTCTCTTCTAAGCTTACACCACCCTTTGCTTTTCTTACAGTACTTTCTACATTCACCATATTTTAGCTATTTGTGCATGTCTTATCCCTCCTATGAGATCATAGAATCTTTGAAGACAGAGGTCACATTCATTTTATATTCTTAACATGCACAACTTGGTGCCTTGTGTTGGATGTTCAGTGAATATTGTCGAGTTGAATAGTTGAAATCTGAAACCATTTTAATGGACAAGGGAGACAATCAAAATTATTCTTTTTTCTTTTGTATACACATCACTTACTGAAGGAAGTATTTTTAAAAACATATCTGAAACAAGTTGTACCAAAATACTTAGCTTCTGACTCCATGAATTAAATAGAATGATGGAATTTAGGTGTTGGATTGTTGAATTCTCCAGTCATTGATCTTCTGACTGAGGTTAAGGCTATCCAATTTGGACATATAATAGTTGATGAATTGTCTGTTCAATTCCTGCTGTATTCAAGTTGGTAATCTTAATGAAATAAGCAGTATACTTTTTATAAGTGAAAAAGAAATCTTTAGTGACCTATTGGAAAAAATCATTTCATGACATGTTTGGATTGACTCATGTTAATTAAAATGCTTACAAAGAGCAAGTAGGACTGTGAACTCATTTATACTACAAAGTTTCATTGATCTTTATTTTTATATTTAAATTAGTGAATAATTTATATGTATTAAAAAGGTAATATTGAGTACTTATTATATGCTAACAACATTGCAAGCCCTTTACCAATATTACCTTCTTATATTGTAAGTGTCTAGAACTCTTCACTCAACATTATTGAACTTTACGACAGTTTTTGAAAATCAGTAATTCTATGGTTCCTTGGGGAAACTTCAAAAAGGAATAGTAAGAGCTGTGGCTTTTACTGTCTTGGCTCTTTTTTAAGCTTTATAACATCTATAATTCTTGCTTATATTCTGTTAAAACCAGAAATCTTGAAAGTGGTAGATTTGATTCAATTATTTAAACATTTATTAATTGCCTTAGTGCTGGAGCTGGGACTTTCCTGGTGGCTCAGATGGTAAAGAATCTGCCTGCAACACAGGAGACCCAGGTTCAATCCTTGGGTCAGGAAGATCCGCTGGAGAAGGGAATGGCTACTTACTCCAGTATTCTTGCCTGGAGAATCCCATGGACAGAGGAGCCTGGCAGGCTACAGTCCATGGAGTCACAAAAAAGTTGGACACAACTGAGGGACTAACACTTGAGATACCAAATGGAGCTAGAGATACCAAGGTGAAAAGATAATGTCTCTGCCTTAAAGAAGCTTATAGTGTAGAAAGAGACATTTGAATAACCATGTTAAATGTTGATTTTTTTGCAGTTAATACTATTCTTTAATTAGCCTTGTTAACTGATCAAAGACTAAGTATTTTAACTTTATCAACATCCAGGGTATATTTCTTAAATGTGATTGTAGCATTTGTGGTTTGCAAGTTATCACACCAAGTAAAATAGCAGCTTTTGATGGTACTCCCAAGAAAATACACTGAAAATTATTCCTCCAAAACGAGATTTTTTTGAGGACTGTTTTACTATTTGTTGTTTTAGTAATCAACTATATAGGAAAAACCACCATTAGCAATAAAGAAAAAAAAAAGAGCAGTTTAATTTCACAGCTTTCACTGAATATCTTCCCTGTGTAACATAACTGAAAGCTAGGCATATGAAGGCAATATAGGAAATGCAAGACATACATTTTCTCTCAAAGAACTCATAAAGGAGCGAAGGAAACAAAATATTCAGGTATTTTAAAATGTGAGTATTTGCAAAGCATCTTATCAGCAAGTACAGAAACACTGATTAAAAACTGAATGCCTAAATGTTACAGGTCCATTGCCTATAATTATTAGAAGCACAAAGTTACAGACCAAGTAAGAGACTACAAATTTTTTACTTCACTTAAATTGAACATGATAATATACTGCACTTTTCAGCAAGGTATACTCAATATGTTATTTGATAATTTCTAGAGGTTCAACTCTTCTTTCTCTTACAACCCATCTTTTCAGAAATGGAGGGCTTAAATAGTTAGCTGGTTCTGTTATTGAGTCACAACTATACCTGTGAATGCCCAGACTTCTCACAGAGGACACAATACATACGACATGATGAACTGCAGTTCACAGGAGCCACAGGGGAAGAGTCTGCAGGTTGTTATCTTGCTGGGATTAACATTGTCTTTGGGTTTGTTTTAGAAGCCAAATCCATGTGGTGTCAAGGCTCTGGGAGAATGTTTTAATTTATAATTTAGGAGGACTTTACTCATGATTTATTGGCAAGCTTTGTTTTTCACTTTAAGGGAGAGACACTGTTCATCCTGAGACTAGATCTGGAAAGTATGTGTGGAAAGAGTTTTTTCTTCTTTCAAGATTTTGTTTTTTTTTCTGAGATGTTGGCTGAGAGAGCATGGTTTTAGACCATTCTTTGGCTGATGATGCCCAGCCTTCTGAAAGGTTAGGATTATATGTTCTATCAGTAGTTTTTGGAGAAGGTAACCCACACCAGTATTCTTACCTGGAAAATCCCATGGACAAAGGAGCCTGGTGGGCTACAGTCCATGGGGTCACAAAGAGTCGGATACGACTGAAATGACTGAGCACATCGGTAGATGTAATCTTTTTATATTTTTATCACCTAATTCTCCTTTTAGTTAAACCTTTCATTTTAAAAGGTATAATACAAAAAGTTATTGGAGAATTGGACAGTTTGGCTGGAAGGGATCTTGAGGATAACCTAGGTCACTGAGTTGCATTTTTTTTTCAAACTATCAAACTGAGCCACCAGGGAAGCCTCAAATTATCACAGTAGGAAGTATATTTTACATCACTACCCAATATACACATGCTTTGCAACACACATACATATGTATAACGGAAACAGAAATTTCGTTAAATGGTTCTTGTCTTACCACGTGGGCTGTTTGTAAAAGAGCTTCCTTTTCAGTTTCTTGTTTGTCTTCCTCTTTTTTCATTCTCTTCTCCGGTCCTCTTTTCTTCTACTCTTTTCACCCTAATTTATGTTCTTTTAAATTTTCTCTTGTCTTCTCCATTTTCTTTATCTTTTCTCTCTCATCTCTCTTCATTCTTTATTCTATTCTATTTTATAAATGTTAGCTTTGTTCCACTAATTGGTTACAACTAATAAAACCTGCTAAGGGCAAGGCCAAGTGAGAACAATAAAAGTCTAAAATTCATTTTTCTAGTAAATACCACCAAGTGCCAGGTATTATGATATGTCAAAGGTCAAAAAGAAACTAGACTAAGAAATAATAACACTATGGTTGAGCTCTTACTAGACTATCAGAATGAGCAGTATTTATTGACGATAGAACAGCTTTCACCTTGGAGGGTATGAGTTGTAGTGCCAATAAATTTGCTTAACATTTATTTTTTCTTTGTCTTGCTTTTTTCTCTTCATAATCTCACTCTATTTGTGCTTTTTCCCCATGAATTTACCTTGAATGTGCTTTTGTTATTTATTTTTATTTTTGTGGCCTAGTTTCTGTTGTTTTTCTTTTTTATTTCTATTAAGGTACACAAAATATTCAACCATGGTATTTTTATGGCAAATAATTTAAAGAAATTTGATATAATATGTGGATATAGAGTATCAGCTGCTAGACCCTACTGGCTACTGAAATAATTCTGTTTTATGTTTAAAGCTTTTACATGTTAAAAATGATAAATTCATTGTCAAATGACAGGAAGTGTGGTTCTCACAAAATCTAAGAACAAGAAGAAAAGAAAGGAAGAGTTGTAACAGTGGTATGCTGGAGCCAACTCATACTGGTGCCCAAATGCCAGTTGTGTGCATCTTTCTCTAGTTCCTTCTTCAGTGACGTTATGTTGGTAGGTTGAAATCATTCATTGTGTGAATACACTGTGGAAATTGGCAAATTTCCATTTTTTCCTCCTTTGAGAGCTGGTTTGCCAGCATATAACTGGGTGTGATAAGGGCAAAAATACGACATAGCAAAGCAATCAAACCTTTGAATCATTGATTCTTGAGCTAAAGGTACTGGGTGTTATTTGGTTAACATCATTGATTTTGGATCACAAGTTAAAATCTCTTTTGTAATTTTGCTGAGAATTTGGCACTAATCAAAGAATTAAAAAGGGAGCTCAACTCCAAAATTTTTTTCTAAGTTAAAAACATTTTAAATTAATCTACAGTCAGAAATAAATAGCCCCCTGGGCTCATTGTGCTGCTTTTGTAGACTTCAGGAAAGAAGAAAAATTTAGAAATCTGAATAGAATTTAGCTTAAGACATTGAAATAGTCACCAATTAATTTTTCTCTTTAGTCTATAATTTCATTCTGACTGCTAGTGTACCGTCTGTGCTATTTGATAGATTTGCAATAATATAAAAGAATCTTATTTTTATTTATCTTCAGGTTAATAGTAACCACACCAGCCCCCTTCCCTTCTAATTATCCACACTTACTCTAATACCACAGACTGGTATCATTATGGTAGACATGGAGATGTACAAACTATTCAGACTTCTCTTCAGCAGAGATGTGCAGCCTCAAGAGTCCAAGAAGCAGACAGCCTCCATCTGTCAGCACTTTCAGCTTTGCCTCAGGTACAGATAGCTGCTTAGCCCCAGGTCATTTCCTTCCCAGGGCTCTCCTATTTGAGTGAAGGACATGGGATTTGAAGGTTGGGTTTTTAGGCCTGAAGCTAGATAGCTACTCCAGAGCTTCCTGCTGAGCTGGATGGAATTTTGTTCCACCCGTATCATAGTTCAACTTCTTCCTCTGCCCAATCTTGTGTCTTCCTCCTTCCCATTTGCAGGTATTGTTTCCTAGTAGATATCTTATACTCTAAACCCCGTCACAATGTCTGCTTTTACATAACTCAACTTGCAGCTTGCCATATATATACATTAGTATTATGCTAAAGCAATTTTATCAGATCTTGCTAATACCATGGAGGCCTGCATTTTCCCCCGATGACTTGGCTTGAACGGCTATGAAGAAGCTGCTTAAATGATTTTGCCCTATGTTTTAGTTCCTGTTCTCCAAATTCTACCACTTACTAACATTTGGTAATGAAGTTTTACTTATCCCAATGTTCTGTTTGCATTTTTTATTTTAATAGGTAGAAACAGATTTATCAAAAGTCTGATTGTTCTGTAAGCCAATAAAAGTCAGTAAAAGGGAGATTATTTTAATAGTAAATATGTATGTTTCAAATTTTATTACATCTCAAATTTAATCCCAAATTCCACTTGGTCACAGATTTAAAGGGTACTAAATTTGTATGCATAATCATCAGGTTATTAAAATCTATAGGTATGTATTTTAGATCTTATGTTACTCAGAATACTATATAAAGGTCTTTTTGCCTTATTTTTTCTATCAGGTCACAAGTTCACATCACCTAATATTTCTCTGTCAAATTCCATTTTGAATACTATAAGGCCTAATAAAAAATTTAAAAGGAAAGAAGCAAATATTATTTTCAGTAAACATCCCAATTCCTTCACATAAATGTTTTGGGTAGTTGTATGAAAATGTTGAGAAAGAGTATAGGTGGAATATATGACAAATAGGAGAAACAGTAATATTTATCCTAAAGACCTGAATCTTTAATGAACTTAACTTGAGCATTTGTACTAGAAATTATTTTTGTCTGAATTAGAGATGAGATAGGAGAATAGGATTTAGTCACAGCTAAGAACTATCAATAAGAAATTAGTTCTTGGATAAGGAATTAGTACTAAATAATACTAATTAGCTACTATAAGTACCACTGATAAAATGGAGTCTGATGAAACCTTTCTCTTGGAGGTGTAGACTTCTGTAGCATCTTTGGTAGTTTGATTCAGGCATAAAGTGAGTTACTGGGGACTATGTGCATTATCTTTCTCCTGTGAGTGATACACTTACTTCATGTTTTGTCCTTTCTTATAAATTAAGTGCAAGGTACAAAATGGCTTAATCCCAAATGATGCAAGGCATATTTTCCCCTACAGAGTGTCATGTCCTACCATGCATTCCATCATACCAATAACTTTAAGAAATAATTTATGCTAGAGTATTTAATTCCTCCATACTCCTCCCTCTTACCTTTCTTTTTGTTTTCTCATTTTCTAAGAGTAAAAAAAAAGTCAGTGGGAAAGTAGTCTAGGTGACATTAAAGTTAAGTGCAGTTAACACTTTAAGTTCCCATTACATGGAGTTGTGAAAGTAGAAAAAGTTGCAAATTGTAATGTGTTTGCTTAACCTTAATTAGCTGCTTGTTCAAGCTATTTTTAAGAAAAAATTATTAATTTGAAGCTTAGGTCAAGGGAAAATGATTTTAAAGAAAAGAGGTGGCAAATATTCAAAAACACAGCTTCAAAGTCTGTCTCTGCTATCTATTTGGCATGTGATCTTAGACAAATCATTTAACCTTTTGAGCCTTTTCTGTAAACAGATAATCACACACACACACACACACACACACACACACACACACATAGAGTCGTACCTCCAGCTTCACATTAACTGTTGTGAGAATTGGCAGAGTTATTAATGTATAGAGAAATATTCTGGTAACTGTAAATTGCTAAAAGACATAGTAATAGAGACTTCCCAGGTGGCACTAGTGGTAAAGAATCTGCCTGCCAATGTAGGAGATGTAAGAGACAGATCTCTGGGTTGGGAAGATCCCCTGGAGGAGGGTATGGCAACCCAATCCAATATTCTTGCCTGGAGAATCATGGAATTCTAATGGGACAGAGGAGTCTGGTGGGCCGCAGTCCATGGGGTTGCAAAGAGTCAGACATGACTGAAGCGACTTAGCACACATAATATTAATGATAATGATGAAAAGTTTATGTGGAGCAAAATAATTTTATATCAGTACTCATTCCATATTTAACAAGATCTTTTTCTGAGATTTCTATAATAAATCCCAGGAAAGCAACAAGCAGACAAGAAATACCCTTTCATCACTCCTAAACGCTCTACCCACAACTTCTCCATTTTGCTTGGATATCCCCTCTCAATGCACATATATACACACGTATGTCATTTATTTTTTTCTGCCAAAATATAAAGAAATAGCAAATACCTCATAATTTATACATAAATTATAGTTGAAATAAAAATAAATTATGAATCAAGAGATATGGGAAAAGAAGTAATTGCTCATGAGATTTAGTTATTTGTTTTCTCTTTCTTTGATAGATTTGGTGCCAAAGAAAGACACAGTGTCTTACAAGTTTAATTTTGAACCAAACAGAGCAAGAGAACACCTGGCTGAGGCCGGGGGGTGGGGGACGGTTGGGTCATATACTATGAGAGCCATAATGGCAGGATATACATACAAAGGGATATATTGACTATATGTGATGCTGGCTTTAATAAGAGAAATTAGAAATAATTAAATGGAGATTTGGGTAGATCTGGTGATAACAGTGTTTAGATGCGTTAAAAGCATCCAAGTAAGAAGAGATATATTTAAAATCAGGAAGGAGCTTTATTAATTCAACAATTTTTGAATTGAATAAATTTTATTAAATTTCTTCTACTCTTTGAGCATGATGCAAGAACCAGAATATAAAGAAGAATGGCATATTATTTACCTTTGGGGGTTCACAATCTAGTAAGTAACAGTACTTGCTAAATGTACTGTGCTAAATGTTATGCTAGATATATTTGCCAATGTCACAGGGTTGCAGAAAAGAAGCATCTAATCTAAATTGACCGGTCAGGAGAGATTTGCCAAAGAAGTGACATGTGAGTTGGTTTTGAATTTTTAAGTAGAAATAGTCTTTGGTGGCTCAGACAGTAAAGAATCTGCTTACAATGCAGGAGAACTGGGTCCGATCCCTGGGTTGGGAAGATCCTTTGGTGGAGGGCATGGCAACCGACTCCTGTATTCTTGCCTTGAGAATCCCCATGGACAGAGGAACCTGATGGGTTGCAGTCCATGGGGTCGCAAAGGATGGGACATGACTGAGTGACTAAGCACAGCACAGCATAGGAATGAACCAAGATGGGAGGTTTCCATACAGAGAGAGGAGTCGTTACAAAAGTTTACAAGGATGAAGACTTGTGAACTTGTGTTGGAGGACTGCAAATAAATGAGTTTCTCAGTAAGGCTGGTAATGCATAAGTGCAGGTGTGGCAAAATGAAGCTGGATTGGAACAATGTACCAGATCTTGAAAGACCTTGTTTTACAGATTAAGAGCTATCGTTTACAGAGTTTAAGAAAGGAAATGAAATGACATTTATATTTAGAAAAATCACTCTGATGGCAGCAGTGAAGAACAGTTTTGAGGAGTAGAGTCAAAGAGAATTTTTAAGGTGCTGTTGAAGTAATGCAAAGAAGAAATAGCAGGATCTGAGCTACGGCAGTAGCAGGGGGAATAGAGTTGAGATGATGAATGTAAATAGGGCTGGGGAGATAAAATGTATAGGATGCCTGATAGCTCAGTTGGTAAAGGATCCGCCTGCAACGCAGGAGACCCCAGATGGATTCCTGGGTCAGGAAGATCCCCTGGAGAAGGGAGAGGCTACCCACCCCGTTATTCTTGGGCTTCCCTGCTGGCTCAGCTGGTGAAGAATCTGCCTGCAGTGCGGGAGACCTGGGTTTGATTCCTGGGTTGGGAAGATCCCCTGGAGAAGGGAATGGCTATCCACTCCAGTATTCTGGCCTGGAGAATTCCATGGACTCCAAGGGGTCGCAAAGAGTTAGACATGACTGTGCAACTTTCACTTTCAGTGATTGACTGGATGTAGGAGGAAGAAATTTAAAGGAATCCTCATCCTTCTACACTGATTCATACAGCTAAGATCTCTATTCAACAGGATTGGTATTTGTTTAACTCCAGAAATATTTTTAGGCACATGTTATGTAATAGAAACATAGCAGGCATTGATAATATAGCAGTGAACAAAACTGACAAAGTTTGGAGGGATAGAGATTGTAAACAAATGAATAGATAAGAGGCAAATTCTATGGAGAAAATGTGTTACTTAGTTAACACAATAATTCCCTGTTTGTCACTGAGAAAATGAAAGTTTAAGAGAGGTCAAGAAAGTTGCCTAAGGTATAGGTGGCTAGGCCTGCAAAGCAGGAGACCTGGGTTCGATCCTTGGGTTGGGAAGATTCGCTGGAGGAGGGCATGGCAACCCACTCCAGTATTCTTGCCTGGAGAATCCCCATGGACAGAAGAGCCTGGTGGGCTACAGTCCATGGGGTCACAAACAGTTGGACACAACTGAGCAACTAAGCACAATAGCAAACACTGATCAAACGTTTACTATATGTTGCCAGCTATTTTAAAGCTCTAAATACATTAACTCACTGTGCCTGCAAAAAAACCCTAGAGGTAGATAATATTAGCCCCATGTATAAATGAGAAAAGTGAGACAAAGAGAGGTTAAGTAATTTGCCCAAGGTCATACATTTAATAAGAGCTGGGATTTAAACTTAGTCTAGCTGCAGAATCTGTGCTTTTAACCACTGCATTCTACTGCCTTTCTGTTTTGTGAAGCTAGAGCTCCAGCTCAATATCTCTCAGCAGAATTTTTTTTAACTTTGGAGTACAGAACAAATTTTTTTGAAGTAAAGTTTATTTGCTGCTGCTGCTAAGTTGCTTCAGTCATGTCCGACTCTGTGCAACCCTATAGATGGCAGCCCACCAGGCTCCTCTGTCCCTGGATTCTCCAGGCAAGAATACAGGAGTGGGTTGCCATTTCCTTCTCCAATGCATGCATGCATGCTAAGTCGCTTCAGTCGTGTCCGACTCTGTGTGACCCTATGGACAGCAGCCCACCAAGGCTCCTCTGTCCATGGGATTCTCCAGGCAAGAATACTGGAGTGGGTTGCCATTTCCCTCTCCCAGTTTATTTACAATGTTGTGTTATTTTCAGATGTATGGCAAAGTGATTCAGTTTATATATATATACACACACACATACATGTATATATATATATATATATATATATATATATATCTCAGATTCTTTTCTAAGTTATTATAAGATGCTGAATACAGTGCTTTGTGCTATACAGTAGGTCCTTGTTGTTTATCTGTTTTATATATAGTAGTGGATATTTGCTAATCCCAAACTCCTAATCCAAAATCCCAAAATCGCCCCATTCCCCTTTGAAATCATAACTTTGTTTTCTGTGTCTACAAATCTGTTTCTGTTTTATAAATAAGTTCATTTGTATCAGAGAAGAATTTTTGATTGAAAGATCTATTGAATCATTTGTCAAATAGGGAATTATACACAAAAGCAGGTTAGCCTAGGAAATAATAATTTCAAAAGGGAAATATATATATATATATATGTATATTTACATATATATATATATGTTTGACAATCAGTGTGACTCATACTCTACAATTAAGAGGGTAATTCATGGACTACCTACAGAAAAGAAGGAGCAATAGCCTCAAAATGGGAAATTTACCAGGTTCACAACTTGTAAACGAGGAATGCATGAATAAGGACTAAAATATGTGCAGCTCAAACTGACCCACTACAAATATTTGAACACTCCCTGAAAGACTGGTTGCCCAGGAAATGCCTGGTTACAAATTCAAGGTGAAGATTTATCAAGGTAGATAGATACCTTGTCTGCCAGTGTGGCTGTACAAAGTTATATGTGAGACAGGAAAATTTGATGTGTGTATCACTAGAATTCTCTTGTCTTTATGTAAAGCTACTTTGCATATTTTTCATGGGTAAATATTAAGTGACTTTGAAAAATCATTGAACTGTGGTTGAGTGATTCAAAGACCATTGCACTTAGTTAAGAGTTAGGTGATTAGAAAACGTCTGATTGAGGGACAAAGAGGAGTCACTTAAAAGGTAAAATGGGGGCACCAGAGAGAAGCATCAATAGTTCATTTCTGTAAGTTCTATACAATAAAGCAAAACTCTCTAGGATAGTGAAAAGATGCTACACAAGGACATGTAGCATAAAGGGGGAATTGCATAAGAGATTGGAGAGCTTTCTGTAATTTACTGCAGTATATTCATTGGGGAAGTATTCTTTTTCTATTGTGACGGTTGCTCTTAAATGCTTCCTCTTTTTAGCTTTACATTAATACTTCATTTGTACTTCTTATTTTAATTTTTTTCATGTAGCCTTTGTAAACTCCACTTAGGATCTTGATTACAGTCTAGTTCTTTGATGTTATTAAGATGTGTAATGTAAGTTCATTGTTGGTCTCAGGCTATTTTAACTATAAATTGCATTTGTCCAACATCAAAATATAGAAAACAGATAACAAAGCTTTTGGGTGGTATTCAGCCACAGTAACAAAGATGGGAATGTGATCTGAGCCAAGAGGAATAAATTACAGTCTTACTTCATTTTGAAAGTGAAAGTTGCTCAGTAGTGTCCGACTCTTTATGACCCCATGAACTATACAGTCCATGGAATTCTCTAGGCCAGAATACTAGAGTGGGTAGCCGTTCCCTTCTCCAAGGCATCTTCCCGACCCAGGAATCAAACTGGGCTCTCCCGCATTGCAGGTGAATTCTTTAGCTCTGGTAAATACCCACTCCAGTATTCTGGCCTGGAGAATTCCATGGACTGTATAGTTTGTGGGGTCGCAAAGAGTCGGACATGACTCAGCAACTTACTTCACTTTGATGTTACTTTATATTGTTGGGTAACATTACACAAAGCTTTGGGTATGGTACTATATTTTGATATCAGAAAGGTAGAATTTAAAATGATGCTTGGTTTAGGATTAATTGGTGATATTGTGTGCCACTCTGCATAGAAAGAAGTTGAACTCTTTTACTTTTCACTTTGGAATTTTGCATTTTGTCTTTTTAAAATATGTTGATTTTACTTAGCATCTTATCAGAAGTTTGCAAGAGAGAAAACTTATTTATACATTCTTTTTTTTTTTTTTTTTTAATATTGTTTGAGTTTAGGGCCACATATCTGCCTTACTAGCCTGTTCAGTTCTTTGGGCATTTTGGCAGAAGTGGCAACTGGAAGATTTAAGCATGTTTTGAGCAGGAGACCAGACAGCTATAGTCATTACTGCCGATTGCACTGTCTGAGACACAATGAGGAAAGTAAGAGTTCTGATTCGTCCAGTGGGTTGCAGGCACAGTTGTGTTCAGTTGCTCATATTGTTTTCGGTGGCCAGTAGGATGGTTTCATATTCTCTTTCTTTGTGGTGATTGGTTAAGATTTTTATTTGTCTAACCAGTCCTATCAAAGGTAGTTTACCGTTTTGTTCACAGGGTTAGAAAAACTTACTCATTGTTTCCCTGTTTCTTTTTTGTAGGGTAACATATTGCCAAACAAATTTGGGACAACTGTTAGTTCACAAAGTCTCACAGTTTCCTGAGACTGTGACTTTCTTTGCCTTGAATAAGTAACTAATATAAAAACCCGATAGCTTTGTTTCTAAATTTAAATGTGTTTAAATTAAAACCTGAAGCTATAAGGTAGAGGAAAATGTAACACTGTTAATTCAGTTGCTATTATATAATAAAATCAAATGTTTATCAAGAATATCTTAGTATGTCTGTTTGCAGTAGTAGTCTGTATTAATGAAGATGGGTGTTCTTTACATTTAAATACACACACATTCCATATAGTTAGTATTTTTGTTTGTTTGTTTTATTTCAGTGTCAAATTCCATTGGTCTGTGTTAGGATACCTTTTTATTTGTTTGTGAAGTAAGCATCTGTATTTCAGTGATCTCTAGCCAACCTTGGGTTCTCCAGATACTGAACAGAGCTGTCTGTGGGTGGGGTCAAACCCGCCTGTGACTTTTGACCATTGAAAATGAAGGAAAACATTTGTGGTAAGAAACAACAGCACATGCTTGACCTCCAAAGCACACACATCTATAAATGGATAAAAGTGACTATTTAAGGTTGCTTCAAAAAAGAACCACTGTGTCTACAAAGAAAGAAACCCTAATTCAATGTTTGAAAAAGCAAACTATGTGTGGGTGAAAGAACATGTTTTTGTCAAAAACATCTGTGGTGTTCCCTATGATGTATTTGATCCTGGTGGTAAATCAACAAAGTTAAGTATTACAGACAAAATTGACTTTTGACAACCTATTATGTGATAAATAGGTTAATTCAACCCAAAAGATCTCAGGGCTACCTTTAAACTGGTGTTATTTTGGGTAATTGCCAGATGTACAAAATGAAATCCTCACCCTAAAACTGAAGACATTGTTGAATTTGTTGTCCTGCAGTTGCAGTTGGCTGTGTATATACTCTCTGTACCTTCATTTTTATTTCTTTTTCTCCACTGTGTTTCCTGGAGGTGGTCTCCTTACTGTTGTAATCATCACTAGGACTAATTTTATAGAATTGCATTTTTCAACTTGCTAGATTTTTACATAGTTATAACATGATTTATAGATTAGTGAAGATCTAAGATTTTCCAAAAGCAATTTTATGAATATATTTTCTCCACAAATACTGAAATGATAAATTATGGAGTGAAGTCCTCAAAATAAAATGTAAAATTCACAGATATAAATAATTAGGCATGAAAATTTATCTCTGAATAAATTATATTGATGCAATTAATTGAAGGCAACAATAGAACAGGATGTTTTCCACTGTCTGCAGAGATTTTATCAAAAGACGCTAAGTTATGTCAAAAACAGTGAGTGGCTTGATTTATTAGGTGATGAATTTTAAAAGTAGTGTCCAGATGTAAATAGTGAAATCATTCAAAGTATTACTCAGCAGCTGCAAGAGAGATAGGAAAGGCTGACATGACAAATTTAGTCATTCCTTAATCACTTTCGTTAGGCACTATTGTCAGCTCCAAGAGGCAGATTTTCATCTTGATTTAAACCCGTAATGCTAATAGTTGAAACCTAGAAATTCTCAAAATCATTTGCTTGCAAAACACCTTTTAGATCGTCTTTAGATGTTTTTGTGACCCGATGTCATAAAAATAGGCAAAAAATATATTGCATGTGTCATCAAAGAAAATTTTCCATTTCCCATTTATGTGTCATAAAGAAGATATTATTTACTGTAAGATCCAAAACTATTAATTAGCTGCCTTTGGTTTAAATAAAATTGATTGTTAAGGCAGAAAATAGAGGATAATATGAGTTCTATTCTGCTGTAGCCTCCCAATAAAAGAAGCAGTGACCCAACTCATTAGCCCTTTGATTTAATATATTGACACTTGGGTAGGAATAATTCCGTTTAGTGGCTTTTGCTTCCCAGGGATCAATTTAATTAGTTATAAAATGTGACTTCTTGTCAGGAGCTAGAAGAAATGCTGACGTTAAATAAAGTCATACGCAATTTAAACAATAAAGCTATCGATGCCTGGTTAAAAGTTAATGATGCAAAAAAAATGGCTTAATAGAGACAACCTCAGCAGTGAAAGTGATGCTAGGAAAATTAAGCTAAGTGGATGAATGAGGAATGGTGATGTGTTGTTGAATTGTTAAAACAAATTCATGGCTGGTCCGATGGCTGGCTAGGTTAAGTACATTGCCTTTAAGCCTGGGAGACAGAACTCATTCAAAACTCCTTGCTCAGTGCTGCTTCATTGTGAGTTTCATGTGTTTGTAGATTTTAAGATCCAGGGGAGGGAGGAATTCTTGTTTAGACTGCTTGGAGCAGAAAACTTCCTGAAACCAACTTCACATTTGAAAGAAGGATGAAATAATACTCATGTCTATCTCATAGTGCATGCGATGAGGTAGTCTCACATCACTGCTGATTGACCCCTGGCTTCTCTGAAAACTACCAGTTTAGGAGCATTGCTGGGGCAAGGCAACTCCTGTTTTGTGAAAATATTTGAGATGAACTCTGGGCCTGCAGTTTGGCCTGGTAACTTTCATATTTTCCTCCTTCTGGACAGCAGTTACTATCAAAGTATTTCTTTCCAGTTTAGAGACATGTCACCTTCTTTACCTGTGTAATTAACGCCAACTCTTTTGAGTTATTCCTATAATGAATCATTATTATTTTTTGTCTCTGACCACATCCCATACACTGGCTTCAACACAAACTTGCACAATAAGCATGTTGAGGCTTAGAATTTAGTAACTAGATGATCTCTAAAATTCTAACTTCCTAATTCAATTGTAAATTCAAAATTTACTAGTGACTTCAGACAAATCAGTTGCTTTTGAAGCAGTATGGTGAAACCACCAGGTGACCGTCTAAATCTGCCGTGGTTTCCGCTGCTGTGTATACTCACACTGCATCTGCATGTCTTTTTGGCATTGACTGCTACTGGGTCATTAACACCAGTTTGCTAAATAAAAGATAACCACATTGTATTGTCAGGCAAAATTTATGTCTCATTTTTCCAGCTGTTGCCTCTCCAAGTCATTTGTGCATTAGCTAAAGATGAGGCAAATGTTTAAACTTGATGAGTTTCAAAGTACCTTTTTCTAGTCAAAGTAATTGACATGTGTTCTATGACTAAATTTTGTAAAGCAACCGAAGAAGTATTTTTCACTTTTCCATTGTTGTATCTAGTTTATCTACAGGCTCTGAAGTCAGTGGTTGCTGGGTGGGAATACAAGAGTAAAGAGCTGAGCTCTGGAAAGGAAGATGGAATAGGAATTTATCATCTTTAACACTCTATCAGCCTCCTATTTCTCCACTTTGTAGTGAAGCTCATATTCTCCCAGATTCTTCTTCCTGGAGTGTACTGAAAAGTTTCAGGATTGAAGATCCTGGGCAAAAACTCACTGTTTGGGAAATCTGTTTATTGGATATTTTTTCCTGTAGGTTCAGTTGCCAAGGAAATTACTGTAGAGTCTAGAGTTGACCCGTCAAAGTGCAGTATATCCATCTAGGAAAATCATTCAATGAATAACTTACCTTTTCTGTTAACATAAAATAACTGTGGTTGAAATTATAATAAAACAAAAACATTAACCTTCTAGTGAAATTTGTATATTAAAACATATTGGAGCTGAAATGATTTGGAGTTTCATTTGTTGTTCACACACTGACAGCAAGGAAACATAGCAATTAACTTTGAGAAAGGGGCATTTTTGAGAAGGAGCTGTCTGCCAGAAAGCTTTATCCGACAAAGTAACTTTCAGAAGACTCCTAGGGAAGAAGAAACAATTTGGAGGCAAATGAGATTGTTTACATAGTATTTGGTAAAAAATATTAGCAGTAGCAAACACGTAAGAACAGAGGGGAATATTGCTAAGAATAAAATCTGTGCCAGAGACAAGTTTTCCTTTGGAGTAAAGATTATCTTTTCTTTGCTTTTTTTTTCCTTTCTTAATGTTGGGGGAAGGGCAAAAAGCTGAGGACAAGAGGGAAATTGTGGGGGACTGATGTTAGATAAACTATTTTGTCTTTGTGTTGACATTATATTGGCTACAGCCTACACAGAAGGGATGCCTGGAAAAAGTAAGGAGAGAGAGGCATTAATATTTTTTAGTGTGCGTGGGTGCGCCAGCACTAGAGGGGCCCGTGTTTTCTTAGGGCTCAGATGGCAAAGCTAAGCATTCAGCCTACGGCAGGAAAAAAGTGCCTTTTTTGTTTTCTGACTGCAGAGTCCAGGCATTCCCAGGGGAACACAATGAATGGCCCATTTTGTCCAACACGGTTTCATAGACATAGATTTCTTGTTTTTTCATAATTATTCTTGCCCGTCATTGGGTGTGCACATGACATTTGAGCGTGTTTTAAAGTCTTAACACACTCATGTGCCTGCAATAAAGTTACTCATAACAATCCTGGCTTTCTCCAGACAACAGAGCAGGGTCTGTTGTTTTCACAAGTCACAGCAGCTGGGAGGCAATTGTGAAGACAACAGCTTAATCTAGCTGGAAAATACAGGAAGAGGAGAGTATACACTAAATTTCCTCCCGTATTATTTAAACAATGAAGAATAAAAAAAAAAAAAAAAAAAAACTAGGGGTGGTCTTACTCAATAACTGATTGGCAGAATGTATTTTAAATTTCCTTAGAATGTTGTTTTTAAATGTTAAGAATCTACAAGGTTGCATTCATCATATTTGTTAATCATCTAAAAGGCAGGCTCAGACAGAGGTATAGAGCCACATTTCAATGGCTATAGAAGGTATTGCAGAGCATTTGTTTTTTATAATTTGTTAAGTAGCAACTGGTGTTTGTATAAAAGGTAGCAACTGGTGTTTGTATAAAAGGATGCTATAACCAAAGTGGTTATGAAGCAATGGTTAATCTCCTTTGAAAGGTGTGCGAAAGACTAAGAGGTTCATGGTAATTCATATTTTCATACCAGGCTGAATTTCTGGTTCCTGGTCATTAGCAAGTTTTAAATTTCACACTGAATAACAGAATTTAGGGAAGAGGAGAATAACTTTGAAAGATTTAAATCTGACCGGGAACATTAGAATGGTAAACTGGCTGTTCTCTTCAGGGCACTGAAGTGAACCAAGTTATTTTTATTTCATGTGGAGGGGAGAAGATAAGAAATGTAAGAAGTACAATAAAAAGAAGGAAAAATTTCCCTGTTCATCTAAGCTTTCTTTGGTGGGGGGGGAAGGGATTATGCAGGATTTGGGGAATGAAGTGGTTTAAAAACCAAGATTGGCAGTGCTCTGCTTGACTGTTTCAAACTCCACTACCCTCTTCCCTTCAAGGAAACATTTTGTGAAAAGAACTTCTTTTGTCCTCTTGGAAGATATCTAGGTGACATGAAAGTATTTGGTCTCTAAGACATAATGGTTTTGTTCACGTATTATTAAGAAAGATGAAGCAATTAGGGCTAGCAACTTTACTAAATAACTCATTATCTTTTTTGGTACTCACAATACCTGAATAACTATAATCCCATTTCATTTTCATTCTTAACGTGGAAATACTGTTTCCTCATGAAGATGTTTTAAAACAGAAGTCTAAATGAGAAATCTAAATGCTACTTGAGACGTAGGATGAACTTCACCGTCTTATCTCTCTCATGAACTGAACATGATGAGATACTTTTTTTATTATTATTACTTATTGAGCATCTATTCTGAGCTTCCTTACATTTTTTTAAAAACATTTTTTGTAATATTATTTATTTATTTCCCATGCATGTGTGCATGCTAAATCGCTTCAATTGTGTCTGACTCTGTGCGACCCTATGGACTGTAACCTACTAGGTTCCTCTGTCCATGGGATTCTCCAAGCAAGAATACGGCAGTGGGTTGGGCATGCCTTCCTCCAGGGGATCTTCCTGACCAAGAGATAGAACCTGTGTCTCTTATGTCTTCTGCATTGGCAAGAGGGTTCTTTACCACTAGTGCCACCTAGGAAGCCACTTATTTCCCATATCTCTTCCCTATTCTTGGAAGAACATAGCACTGAAGATCCAATAACCAGATTCTTGGGTATCAGGATCTAGTGTAAAAGTTAATCCTTTTGTTGTCTTCACTAGCTTTAATACCAAAGCATAATTAACTATTTGTGTGTGAGCTAAGTCGTTTCAGTCGTGTCTGACTCTGTGGACTGTAACCCACCAGGCTCTTCTGTCTATGGGATTCTCCAGGCAAGAATACTGGAGCAGGTTGCCATGCCTTCCTCCAGGAAATCTTCTTGACCCAGGGAACGAACCCACATCTCCTGTGGCTTCTGCATTGCAGGCGAATTCTTTACCGCTGAGCCACCAGGGAAGCCCAAATAACTATATTTATTGTTGTCAGTTGCTCAGTTGTGTCTGACTCCTTGCGACCCCATGGACTGTAGCCCATAGCTACAGTCTCCCCTGTTCATGGAATTTTCCAGGCAAGAGTACTGGAGTGGGTAGCCTTCCCCTTCTTCAAGCCAGGTATCATACTTAAGTCTCTGCAACATCAAAACCTGTGCTCTTTCAACTATACCATGCTGCCTCCAAGTTACATAAAAAGGAGTAAATAGCAGTGCCTAATTAATAGGATATAGTGACATAAATCAAAAGGTAATAGTGCTCTTTTTTCCTCTTGTCCTCCTTCCCTTTCTAATTCAGTCAAAAAGGTATTTTTGTTGTTTAAAAGACCCTGGCTTCTTGGAAGGAAAGTTATGACAAACCTAGACAGCATATTAAAAAGCAGAGGCATCACTTTGCCCACAAAGGTCTGTATAGTCAAATCTATAGTTTTTGCAGTAGTTGTGTACGGATGTGAGGTTTGGACCATAAAGAAGGTGAATGCTGAAGAAGTAATGCTTTTGAATTGGTGCTAGAGAAAACTCTTGAGAGTCCCTTGGACTGCAAGCAGATCAAACCAATCAATCCTAAAGGAAATCAATCCTGAATATCCATTGGAAGGACTGATGCTGAAGCTGAAGCTCTAATACTTTGGCCACCTGAAGCAAAGAGCTGACTCACTGGAAAAGATTCTCGTGCTGGGAGAGTCCAGGCAAAAAGAGAAGAGGGCAGCAGAGGCTCACATGGTTAGATGGCATTACCGTGAATTTGAGCAAACTCCAGGAGACAGTGGAGGGCAGAAGAGCCTGGTGGGGTGCAGTCCATGGGGTTACAAAGAGTAAGATACATCATAGTGATTAAACAACAACAGTCACAACAAATCCTCCTCTCCAGGGGACCTTCCAAACCCAGGGATCAAACCTGTGTCTCCTGCTTGGCAGGTGGATTATTTACCACTGAGCCACCTGGGAAGCCCCAAAGAGGTATCCCTCAAAGGGATGTATTCCTACCAACAGTGCAAAAGGGTGAGACATTTGCACCAACACGTATTTCTTATCTTTTTGACAATAACTATTCCATCAGGTATAAGGTGACATCTCATCATGGTTTTGATTTGCATTTGTCTAATGATTAGTAATGTTGTACACATTTAATTGTACCTGTTGGCCATCTGCATGTCTTCTTGGGAAGATATGTAGATCCTCTACCTATTTTAAACTTATAATTTTTTTGCTGTTGAATTGTATGAGTATTTTTAAAAATATATTTTGATTTTATCTCCTTATCAGATATGTGACTTGCACATATTTCCTCCTGTTAGATAGGTTGCCTCTTCCTTTTATTGATGTTTTCCTTTGCTGTGCAAAAGCTTTTTTAGTTTGATGTGGTCCCACTTGTTTATTTTTGCTTTTGTTGCCTTTGTTTTTGGTGTCAAATTCAGAAAATTATTGCCAAGACTGTTGTCATCAAGGAGCTTACCACCTATATTTTCTTCTAGGAGTTTTGTGACTTTAGGTCTTGTTTTCAAACCTTTAATCTATTTTGAGTTAATATTTGTTTATGGTGTGATATAAGATAGTGGTTGAGTTTCATTCTTCTGCATGCAGCTATCCAGTTTTCCCAAAACCATTTATTGAAGAGACTGTACTTTATCCATTGTGTAATCTTGGCTCCTTTGTCAGAAATTAATGGACCATATATGTGGGGGTTTATTTCTGGTCTGTTTATTATGTTCCATTGAGCCATGTATTTGTTTTTATGCCAATAACATACTGTTTTAGTCTCCATAGCTTTGCAATATAGTTTAAAATCAGGGAGTGTGATGACTTTAGTTGTTCTTCTTTCTCAATACTGCTTTGGCTATTCAGGGTCTTTTGTGGTTTCATACAAATTTTAAGATTGTTTGTTTTATTTCTGTGAAAAATGCCAGTAGACTTTTGATAGAGTTTAAATTGTTTTTTGAAAAGAGAGTTAGAAAGACACTTAAGAGGAAGGCTAGAATAAATTCTGTAGTGCTAGATTGGAATTGGAAATTACTGATGTGATTTCATGGTTTTGTATATGTTTATCTCAATATCTAATTTATCTAGAAGTGAATATAAGTATAAACGTGTATATCTTTGTAATATATACATAACTATATTTCTAAGATCTACTGAGAGGAAGTAGGAGCAAAGTACACTCCAGTAATAATAAATATATTTTACATCTAGAGCTTAACTTCTAAATACATTCTCCTGGTCTGGAGCAAGAAAAATACAGGATAAGTCTGGAATGTCTTATTTTTCCAGAAACTGAAAAACAACTTAAAGAATTATAGGAGCATAGTAAAAATCCAACTTTGAAAGGGCAATCTGTGTCCATATCTGGCACATGGTAAGAGTAAAAACAAAAAAATAAGAATGGATTTATTACATTTAACACAGCAAGAATTCACAAGAGCATACTAATATATAACAAATGAGAGAGAGAAGAGAAAGCTCTTTGTTATATACAGTGCCAACTAATAAATGTATAAGAAATTGTTGAAAGAAAATCCCCACTTGGTCATAATCATAGCAATAATGAACTCAGAAGAAACATGAAGAAATGCTAAAAACTGTTGCATGGGAGTTGGATGAGGACTAGGATGTTTATATAGTCTCAGAGTGTCTGCTTCCCAATACTTGGGAAAATGAAGAAGGAAAGGTGTAATAGTATAGTGGGAAACCTGACAGGTACCACATTACTCAGGTGACATTAACTATGATGGGACAAATCAATATCATAAGCTACCTGATGGGATGCAGTGAGAAGGGCATAGCATCACTTCTGTGATATTTCTGCCAAAAATGCATAACTTGAATTTAATCATAAAGAAACATCAGAAGAAAAAAACCAATTTAGGGACAGTCTACAAAATAACTGGCTTGAAATCTCTAATACTGTTAGGGTCGTAAAGGTCAACGAGGAACTGAATAACTCTTCCAGATTGAAGGGGACTGAAGAGACATGGCAACACAGGATCCTGGGCTGGATTTTATTTTCTCCTGTGAAGACTGTGTTGGAAGAGTGACAAAACTTCAGTAGGCTCTTTGAAGAATATATTTCAGTTGTTTGCAATGCTCTTGAATCTTTTCTGTTAAGTGTGAAATTATTTCAAAATAAAATATAAGATACTTAAAATACAAAAAAAAAAAAATAATTAACTTTGATTCAAAGAGTTTAAGAACAGAAAGTGGTAGTTACTAAGATAGTTGGCTAAAAATTGTGATCTCACTGCTACTTAGATGTTTCTTACGAGGAATGTTTAGAAAGAACACATTATTGATCCATTTATATGCACTTTTCAATTCTACTTGAATGCATTGCCCTTCATGTTTGGAGGAACCCTTTAAATGATTAAATATTTGGATCTAGGCCATGGATACTGTTGCTTCATAAAAATTTTTTAATCAATGTGTTCTTTTTAGCTTCTGAGATCCAGAAATGTCACTGTTGATATGATTTCAGTGTTGATGGAATAAACTTCTAATAGTATCTTGCAAGAGATTCATCACCAAGAGATGAACATAGCATACTCTTGCATTTTAATAGAATATTGAGATTGGAAGGAATAACTGATTCATTATTCCCATTTTTGACCAAAAGAGAATAACCATATAATGTCCAACAGCAATGAAGCCAGATTTAAACTTGGATCAACAACTGGATAGTCTCAAATATTAGAATGTTAGAAAAACATTAATAACCAAAGGAAAATTCCATTTAGTGGTATTTGCTTGGCTTATTAAATCTTAATCTCCTTTTATGCTGAAAGGCACTTTGAGGCAAAAGGCATCAGAATCACTTGGTTTTTAGTACTAGCTTTGTCAGTTTGATAACTCTATGGCCTTAAACTTTCTGAATCAATAAAAAAGCAGAATGATATCTTCTTGAACTGTGTTGTATGGATTGCTTGAGATAAAGTGAAAGTATCTAGCATATATTTTCTGGAATGCAATAGATCTTCAAGAAGTCATGTCTCATTTCTTAGCTTCTTTATTCCTGGAAACAGTTCTGTGAATAGGAATATGATGAAGACCCAGTAAAACCTTTTCTGGCTTACAGGTAGATATCTATAGTAAATGTGGAGGAAATAATGTACATTTGTTTAGTAATTCACACTTTTCAAATAATTTCCACATTGTTTAAATAGTTTTCACCTTGATTCCTTAAGGTAAGCAGTGGAAATATTATTTTCTCATTTTTATACAAGAAAATCAAGATTTACTGACTCAAAAGTAAGGTAGTAGAAGAACCAGTATTTCAGCCTAGTCTTTTAACATCTAAGGAGTGGACTTTTGTTATCTAATATTTCTTAACCCTTTAAAACCCATGTGCCCTCCAGATAAAAGATAATTACACAATTTTTAATGTTTTAAATTTTCAGTTGTTGTTTTTCAGTTGCTAAGTTGTGTCCAACTCTGTGACTGCATGGACTGCAGCATGCCAGGCTCCCCAGTCCTTCACTGGCTCTTGGACTTGGCTCAGACTTATGTCTACTGAGTCAGTGATGCTATCCAAGCAACTCATCATCTGTCGCCCCTTTGCCCTCCTGCCCTCAATCTTCCCCAGCATCAGGGTCTTTTCCAATGAGTTTGGTCTTCACATCAGGTGGCCAAAGTATTGGAGCTTCAGCTTCAGCATCAGTCCTTCCAATGAATATTCAGGGTTTTATTTCTTTAGGATTGACTGGTTTGATCTCTTTGCATTCCAGGGGATTCAAGAGTCTCCTCCAGCACAACACTTCAAAAGTGTCAGTTCTTTGGAGTTCAGCCTTCTTTATGGTCCAACTCTCACACCTGTACATGACTACTGGAAAAACTATAGCTTTGACTATATGGATCTTTGTTGGCAAAGTGAGGTCTCTGCTTTTTAATATGCTGTCTAGGTCTGTTATAGCTTTCCTTCCAAGGAGCAAGCATCTTTTAATTTTACGGCTGCATTCACTGTCCACAGTGATTTTGGAGCCCAAGAATATAAAATCTGTCACTGTTCCCACTTTTCCCCCTTCTATTTGCAATGAAGTGATGGGACAAGATGTCATGATCTTAGTTTTTTAAATGTTGTTTTAAGCCAGCTTTTTCACTCTCCTCTTTCATTCCCATGAAGAGGCCTTTTAGTTCCTCTTCACTTTCTGCCATTAGCATGATATCGTCTGCATATCTGAGGTTGTTGATATTTCTCACGGCAATCTTGATTCCTGCTGAACCTTCATCCAGCCTGTCATTTTGCATTCACTCTGCATATAAGTTAAATAAGCAGCTTTGACATACTCTTTTCTCAATTTTGAACCAGTCCATTGTTCCATGTCTCGTTCTAACTGTTACTTCTTGAGCTGCATACAGGTTTCTCAGGAGACAGGTAAGGTGGTCTGGTATTCACGTCTCTTTAAGAATTTTCTACAGTTTGTTGTGATCCACACAGTCAAAGCCTTTCAAGTAATCAGTGAAGCAGAAGTAGATGTTTCTCTGGAAGTCCCTGCTTTGTCTATGAGCCAACATGTTTGCATGATAAGTCGCTTCAGTCATATCCAACTCTTTGTGACCCCATGGACTGTAGCCCGCCAGGCTCCTCTGTCCTTGGATTTCCCCAGTCAAGAATACTGGAGTGGGTTGCCATTTCATTCCCCAGGGGATCTTCCAAACTCAGGGATTGTACCCAGGTCTCTTGCATTGCAGGTAGATTCTTTACCTTCTGAACCATTAGGAAGGCCCTTTTTAGTCCTGTGGCCACTGCTAAGTTTTCCAACTAGCTGACACATTGAGTGCAACACTTTAACAGCATCGTCTTTGGGGATTTTAATGGATTCCAGCTCAGCTGGAATTCCATTACCTCCACTAGCCTGTTGGTAGTAACGCTTCCTAAGGCCTTGACTTCACTCTCCAGGATGTCAGGCTCTAGGTGAGTGACTACACCTTTGTGGTTATCCAGGTCATTAAAACCTTTTTTGTATAGTTCTGTGTATTTCTGCCATCTCTTCTTTACCTCTTCTGCTTTTGTTAGGTCCTTACTGTTTCTGTCCTTTGTTGTGCCCATCTTTGCATGAAATATTCCCTTGATAGCTCCAATTTCTTGAAGAGATCTCTAGTCTTTTCCATTCTGTTTTCATTTAGGTTAATATTATGATACAAGAGAAGTTTTTTATCTTCCAGGATGCACATTTTAACTTTAAATGTTTGTGAGTTTTTCCTGGGCAGTGTGGCAGTGAGAGCACAAGATCAGTCAGTTCTAACATGAGTCACTTTGCCCTGCTTTGTTTTTGTTATTGTAGATATGGTAAAACCAGAATCACAAATATAAGTTGATGAAATTCAGTTTCTGGCACAGAGAGCCTGTGTACTTATGTATACATTTTTTCAAACTTGACAAACCCTCTCTAGTAGATTTTCGAGACTCTCTTTACTTCCTTCTCATTTCCCCACAATGTGGCCCAGAGCACCAATCTTTAAAATCTCCACATCATTAGGTACATTGGTCAAGAGTAGAACTCTGGACAAGACTACCTGTACCTTCCACTTACTAGTGGCCTGAACTTAAGGTAAGGTACTAACCTTTTCTGTTCCTTATCTGTAAAAGAGATAAGCTAACAGTACCTACCTCATAAAGATGTTCTGAATGGGTTCATGCAGGTAAAGCACTTAAGAGAGTGCAAGGCACATTGCAAGTGATGTATCAGTATTGCCACTGTTGTTAGTAGTACTATTATTATTATCATCACCCATGCAATTAACATAGTGGCTTAAAGCAATATAATAACATGATAATATTATTATAATGTCATGAGAATCAAATTAGGTTAATAACTGTCATTAGGTCTTTTTTGGTATATATTTCTAATTTTTGTGCCTGATAAAATAATTCACAATCTGTGCTATAACCTTCCTTAGATATTTCAGTGACATATTATTCTTTTTCTTTTTGCAAGATCTTTTTAAAATTATTCTTCCTATAAACTTTTATAGGATAAGATAAACCCAGCTGTGTACCTTAAAGCTTTTTCTCCCATCCAGTCTTCACAAATGTGCTTGGCAGTTCTCAAGTCAAATATATACCACAACCCCAAAGCTTAACCTGGGGCAGAGTCACTCTTTCACCCAGGACATAATGAATATCCAGAAAGAGAGAACCTGGGTAACATAGAATACACACACACATACTCACACACAGTCACACAGAGTTCTGAAATATTCTCCAAAAGGAGAACAGTTTCTTTGTTTGAGAGATTACTATACTGGTTTGAAATGATCTAATTTAAATTCAAAGAGTGTGTCTACTGTGTACTAAGGACTTTATACATATTAGCTTCATGACAACCATTGAGGCAGGTATTTTTATTCCTCTTTAAATGAGGAGAAAAGTGAGGTTAAGCAATTTCTTACATTACTGACTGATCTAGATCTTTTATTTATTTTATTTTATTTTATTTTTTTCCATTTATTTTTATTAGTTGGAGGCTAATTACTTTACATCATTACAGTAGTTTTTGTCATACATTGAAGTGAATTAGCCATGGATTTACATGTATTCCCCATCCCGGTCCCCCCTCCCACCTCCCTCTCCACCCAATCCCTCTGGGTCTTCCCAGTCCGCCAGGCCCGAGCACTTGTCTCATGCACCCAACCTGGGCTGGTGATCTGTTTCACCCTAGATAATATACATGTTTCGATGCTGTTCTCTTGAAACATCCCACCCTCGCCTTCTCCCAGAGTCCACAAGACTGTTCTATACATCTGAGTCTCTTTTTCTGTTTTGCATATAGGGTTATCGTTACCATCTTTCTAAATTCCATATATATGTGTTAGTATACTGTAATGGTCTATCTTTCTGGGCTTACTTTGCTCTGTATAATGGGCTCCAGTTTCATCCATCTCATTAGAACTGATTCAAATGAATTCTTTTTAATGGCTGAGTAATATTCCATGGTGTATATGTACCACAGCTTCCCCATCCATTCATCTGCTGATGGACATCTAGGTTAATTCCATGTCCTGGCTATTATAAACAGTGCTGCAATGAACATTGGGGTGCACGTGTCTCTTTCAGATCTGGTTTCCTCGGTGTGTATGCCCAGAAGTGGGATTGCTGGGTCATATGGCAGTTCTATTTCCAGCTTTTTAAGAAATCTCCACACTGTTTTCCATAGTGGCTGTACTAATTTGCATTCCCACCAACAGTGTAAGAGGGTTCCCTTTTCTCCACACCCTCTCCAGCATTTATTGCTTGTAGACTTTTGGATAGCAGCCATCCTGACTGGCGTATAATGGTACCTCATTGTGGTTTTGATTTGCATTTCTCTGATAATGAGTGATGTTGAGCATCTTTTCATGTGCTTGCTAGCCATCTGTATGTCTTCCTTGGGGAAATGTCTGTTGAGTTCTTTGGCCCATTTTTTGATTGGGTCATTTATTTTTCTGGAGTTGAGCTGGAGGAGTTGCTTGTATATTTTTGGATTAATCCTTTGTCTGTTGCTTCGTTTGCTATTATTTTCTCCCAATCTGAGGGCTGTCTTTTCACCTTGCTTATAGTTTCCTTTGTTGTGCAAAAGCTTTTAAGTTTCATCAGTTCATTTATTCCAGGACTTATTCTACCACAAATACAACTGCTTCTTAAATAAATGATGCACTTTTCATGACTTTTTTTGCTATAATAAAACTTTTAGAAATTATTGAAATTTATCTACTCTTGTTTCTTCTATCTCCATGCCATTTTTGGAGATCAGCTCCTGGGACTGAGGAACAGGCCTCTTGGATTTACAGCACTTAATGCTTTTGAGTATCCTTGGGGTATAAGTTGGGCTTCCCTGGTGACTTGGTAATAAAGAATTCACCTGCAATGCAGGAGCCACAGAAAACACAAGTTCAATTCCTGGGTCAGAAGATCCCCTAGAGGAGGGCATGCAACCCACTCCAGTATTCTTGCCTGGAGAATCCCATGGCTAGAGGAGCCTGGTGGGCTACAGTCCATGGGGTCACAAAGAGTTGGACGCGGCTGAAGCAACTTAGCATGCATGCATATGGAGGGTGTAAGTTGCTTTTCTTTCCAAGCTTAGAGCAGATGGGACAAAACTATCATTTTAACAACTTAATGTAAATAAAACAACAACAAAAAAACTCCAGGCAACCTGGTAGTTCAAGACTTATGCTGGCAAGTCTGGACTTAATGCTTATTTCCCCCTATATAGATACCCATTTCTAGCAAAATCTGTTTGAATCTACCCCTTCTCTATTGAATTATGTTGGCATCATTGTGAAAATCATGTGGATTTCTTTCTGAACTCTCTATTTTATTGATTTACATGTATATCCTTATACCAATCCCACCCTAACTGATTATTGTAGCATTATAATAAGTCTTGAAATCTTACTATAGTTATCCAGTTTTGTTTTCCTCTTTCAAAATTGTTTTGACTATTTTTTTTTGCATATAAACTTTAAAATAAGTTTAATACTATCTTCAAAATATCCATCTATGATTTTAATTGAGATTGTGTTGAATCTATTCATTATTTGGGGAAAACTGCTATTTTAACAATATTGAGGCTTCCATCCCATGAATATGGTATATTCATTTTTTTCTAGTATTTAAAATTTATTCCTTGCCCTGTTTTTTATAGCTTCCAGTATAGAGGTCTTGTATACTTTGGTTATATTTTTCTAAGTATTTTTTCTAAGTATTTGTGCTAATGTAAATAGAGATTTTGTAAATTGCCTTTTAAATGTATCTATTTTTAATTGGAAGATAATTGCTGTACAATGCTGTGTTGGTTTCTGCCATACAGCAACATGGATCAGCCGTAAGTATACATGTGTTCCCTTCTTCCTGAACCCCCCTCTCACCCATACCCATCTCACCCCTCTAGAGCACCAGCTATTCACAGAGCAGTGGATTGAGCCCTGTGTGTTATACACCAATTTTCTACTAGCTATCTATAAAAATTGGCTTTTCTAATTGCTTATTCTTAGTTTATCTAGTATATGGACAGACAAGTGATTTTTAAAGTCTTTTTTCTTAAATTGGTGTATAATTGACATATATTAGTTTCAGATGAGAAGGCAATGGCACCCCACTCCAGTACTCTTGCCTGGAAAATCCCATGGACGGAGGTGCCTGGTGGGCTGCAGTCAATGGGGTTGCTAAGAGTCGAACATGACTGAGCAACTTCACTTTCACTTTTCACTTTCATGCACTAGAGAAGGAAATGGCAACCCACTCCAGTGTTCTTGCTTGGAGAATCCCAGGGACAGGGGAGCGTGGTGGGCTGCTGTCTATGGGGTTGCACAGAGTCGGACACGACTGAAGTGACTCAGTAGCAGCAGCAGCAGTTTCAGATATAAAACATGATGATCTGGTATTTATAAATATTGTGAAATGATCACCACAAAAAACCTAGTTAGCATCCATCAAGAAACATAACTACAACTTTTTTTTCTTGTGATTAGAACTTTTAAAATCTTATTTCTCAGCAACTTTCAAATACGCAGTATGGTGTTAGCCAGTCACTGTGCTATATATTACATCCCTAGGACTTCTTTATTTTATAACTTGAAGTTTGTACCTTTTGACTCTCTTCACCCATTTTGCTCACCTCAACCCCCACAAATCTTTTTTCTTTCTTTCTTTTTAAAATTGAGGTAATATTGGCTTATGGGCTTCCCTGGTAGCACTAGTGGTAAAGAACCCATCTACCAATGCAGGAGATATAAGAGACACAGGTTTGATCCTGGGTCAGGAAGATGTGCTGAAGGAGGGCATGGCAGCCACTTCAGTATTCTTGCCTGGAAAATCCCATGGACAGAGGAGCCTGGCAGACTATAGTCCATGGGGTCACAAAGAGTTGGACACAACTGAAGTGACTTAGCATGCATGTGATATTGGCTTATAAAATTATATTCATTTCATGTGTACAACGTTATATTTCAACTTCTGGGTACAGTACATTTTGCTCACCCCCCAAAAATTTCACCCCTATCCATCCCCATAATTAACCCCCTTTACCTGTTTTATCCTCTTCCTACTTCCCCTTCCTCTCTGGTAACCACTGTTCTATCCTCTGTATCTGTTTGTTCATTTTTAAAAGGATGTGCCTTAAGTGAGTGAAATCATATAGTATTTTCTCTCTTTGTCTGACTTATTTCACTTGACATATTACCCTCATGACCCATGTTGTTGCAAATGGCAAGATTTCATCTTTTTATGGCTGAGTAATATTCCATCTTATATTTGTACCACATCTTTTTATCAATTCATCCATCAGTAGGCACTAAGTTTGTTTCCATATCTTGACTGTCATAAATGATGCTGCAGTGAACCTTGGGGTGCATGAATATTTTTGAATTACTGTGTTTTCATTCTTCAGATAAATATCCAGAGGCAGCATAGTTGGATCATATTATAGTTCTACTTTTAATTTTTTTGTGGAATTTCATATGTTTTTCATAGTGGCTACACAAATTTACATTCCCACCCGTAGTGTATGAGGGTTTCCTTTTCTCTACAACGCTTGTTATTTGTCATCTTTCTGGTAAAGCCATTTTGACAGGTATGAGATGATATCTCATTATGGTTTTGATTTGCATTTCCCTAGTAATTAGTGATGTTGAACATTTTTTCATGTGCCTGTTAGCCATCTGTATGTCTTCTTCAGAAAAATCCTGTTCATATCGTATGCCCATTTTTTAATCAGGCTGTTTGTTTTTGTTGCTGTTGTGGAGTTGTATATTTCATTATTTTGGATCTTAACACCTGATCAGATATATGATTTGCAAATATCCTCTCCCATTTGTTAAGCTGTCTTTTTGTTTTGTTGACAGTTTCCTCTGCTGTGCAGAGGTTTTTAGTTTGATGTAGTCCCATTTGTTTATTTTTGCTGTTGTTTCCCTTGCCTAAGGAGATATATTCAGAAAGATATTGCTAAAACCAAGAAAGACAACTGATTTTTGTTGTCCCCCTTTTATGTTGTTACTTTGCTTAAATTAACTTATTAGTTCTGGTAGGTCATTCTTTTAGATTCCTCAAGATTTTCTGTGGCTAGAACAATGTTTTCTGTAGCTAAAAACAATTTCACTTTCACTTATTTATTTCCAGTCTGTGTTCATTTGACTTCTTTTCCTTTGCTTATTGCACTGGCTAGGAAATCCAGTACAATATTGAATAGAAATGGTGAGAGCAGACATTTTTGCTTAGGTAGAAAGCATGGAGACTCTCACCATTGATCACATTGTTAGCTGTTGGTTTTTCAAATATTCCTTTAATCAGATTGAAGAAGTTCCCTTTGATTCAAAATTGCTGAAAGTTTTTATCATGAATGAGAGTAATTTTAAAAATTCTTTTTCTGTAACTGTTGAAATGATCATGTTTTTCTGACTTTGTTCTGTTTTTATGATAAATTATAATGATTGATTTTCAAATGTTAAACCAGCTTTGCATTCCCAGAATAAACTTTACTTGGTCAGATTTATTATCCTTTTTATATACTGTTGCATTCCATTTAGTCAGTCTACTTACATGCTTTTTAAAGCTAATACCCCGACCTTCAGAAAAATAACTCAATTTATATATTGCAAAAAGCTGTCTTTGTGTTCTGTATATTGTGAGAAATATGAGAGAAGTTATGATTCTCTTCTCAGAGGAGTTTATGGTCTTACTACCTTAAAAAAAAGAATACTACATGATTGATTTTATTGTATGTTACAGGCATACAAACTTGAGGGTTTGTGCAGTAGAGGAAAAGAAGAGAGACAATGATCAGGGTTACTGTGTATCAGTGTTGCCAGAATGTCTTTGTAGAAAACTGAGATTTGCTTTCATCCTCTGTCACATAAGAGAAATATTTAGACCAAAGTTGAGAACGGAAAGGATATACTTGTAGTAAGGTTTTACCTTAAAGAAGACAGAAAGAAAATTAGGATAGAAAAATGAAAATTCCTGAACTGGGAATTAGATCTAGTTCTAAATCTTAGCTGATTTTAACTAGTTATGTTGCCATGGGGAAATCACATTATCCTTACGTGCCTCAATTTTCTCCTCTATAAAATGTGTGGTTAGTCCTGATCAGTAGTTCTTGACAAGGAAGGAAAGAAAATATACATTTCTGAAAAAGCTCACCAGAACTACTTGTCCAGATGAGAATTGTTGGATTACATAGTCTCTAAATCTATTTCTAAAAATCTCCTATTTTATAATTTTGTGAAATCATCAAACTTGGAATAAAGATTTTGTTTTTAATTTTGGCTTAGTCATTCTCTAATTTCCTGAGCTTGACAAATCATATCTCCTTAATGGGCCTTATTACATTTATGTTTAAAATGAAAGTATTTGAAAAATGGGTTTCTAAGACCATTCTATTTCTAAGGTCTGTGATCCTAAAGTGAATTAAATCTATTTATATTATGCCTGTGTGTATATGTAAAATATGGCAAAGAATTTATTATAAGGAAATAAATAACCCTGGTTACATCTTTTATCTGAAAGCATTCAGCATTCTTTAGAATCATGGAAAATAAAATACTAAGACCTACATTGTTAAGCTCATTTCTAATTTTTAATGGGAAATTATAAATTAGTTGAAATGCTAGTTTTGTGTAGTATCTGCTTCCCTCTTGTAATGCCAAAATCTATGATTTCTATATTTTTTCTAGATGTAGTTTTTCTTTATTATTTACAATCTATTTTAAGAAAGCTTCAAGGGTTATAGGGCTTTACAGCACCGCATATTTAACTAGCTGGGGCGTAATACATGATTTGAGTCCCCAGTATTTTCTAACAGTAAGGTTTGTTTATTAAAGAGGCCCCATGCTGTGACTGAATCAGTCTAATAGAAGCCAAGTTTGAACTTGAACATTCAAATGTATGCCCATATATCTTGAGCATATATCATACATAATGATGTGGGGTCTAGACATCTTTCTGGGTTTGTTTATGTCTGTTATGGATTCCCCTCATTATCCATGCTGTTTGAGGGAGACCCCATGGACTCAGCTAGTTTATTGCATACTTTCTGTATTTTAAGACTAACAGACTTCCAAGTGGTCCATATGTTCCAACTTGAAAGATTATTTTCTCACTTCCCTGTTTTATGATGACGATTAAAGAGAAATAAAATAAGATTTTAGGGAATGGTGACATGTTTGAGAGTGGCTAGCCATTATCCTTTTGGCCATGTTTCAAATGTAGTTTTATAATTTTTATATTTATTATGCAATTCTTTCTAAAAAATTTTGACAAGTTTGAGTTATAGCATCTGTTTTCTTATTTTTAAACCATATTGTATACCATCTGTTGTTTCATTATCATTGATTATAATTTTTAGGATTTAGTGAAGGTAGATATAGACTTTAATCATTAGTTATACTATTTTGCACTTCATGTTGTATACTCAAGTACTAGTTAAAGTTGAGTGAGTATACCTAAAGAATAAATTTTAGATATAAAATTAAAAAAAAATTGTTTCTACTTCTTATGAATTTGGAAAAAATAATTTATAGTCACATAGCTATCAGATTTTATTGTTGTTCTTTTTGTTAAAACCTACCACCTTGACATTTATTTTATAAAATTAGGTATTTCTGTGTATAACTACTTAATTTTAAAGAAACTTATTTATATATAAGTTGCAGAACTATTTTTACATCAAGTGAAATAAAGAAATCGAATAACATTGTCAAATTTGCAACAAATATGGAAAGAGGGTCAATTGTCATTAGAATTTATCATTATGGGTATTTTTTGAAGGGTGATAGCACTTGCTATAAATATTCATCATGTTCTTAAATCTAGCAACATTCCGTGATTAGGTGATTTTATGCCTGTTTATGCTGGAAGCAACAAAAGAAACTTTAAAAACTGAAAACATAAACATAATTGAACCACCCACTTAAAAGAGAAATTGGAATAGATGTTTTCCAGGGGAGAACATGGTTTCTGTGTAAAAAGGGCTCGTGTAACAAGAAGTCATCTATTCTTGATTTCTTTAGACAGCTAGAGCTTTGTGCCTCGTCTAGTTTCTGTGTTTTAAGAGCTTGTTCTGTGTAGCAGAAATAATACAATAAATGGGTTTAACCACATTTGTCTCAGCTAGACAGTCTGCTTTGTCAGAGATTGCTGGTACAACATAAACAAATTATGTGTTTGTAGTGCTTTTCAATGAAAGCCTATCTAACAGAGCTGAGATTGTGTTTCAGCAGCTGTAGATTTAATCTCCTACCTGTCAGTTAAAACAGGCATTTCCTGCGCCAGATAAGGACTGGTTGTAGAGGAGGGAAGTAGTCACAGCTGGACAAAGATCTATTGTTACTGGCTGATCATTTCTATGTAGATTCAACTCTGTGTTCTACCGTGGAAGCTACAATCATAGTACAGTTTTAAAGGAGCTAACCTGACCTTTTATATTGGTAAATTAAGAAGAGTTAGAGACTCAAAGCTGAGCTTTGTGTCATTCATATTTGGAAATTGTCAAGTGGAGCTAAAAATAAGTATCTGTAGCTTTGATCACCATTATTCTAGATTGTGGTGGACATGATAATAGGGTTACAAAAATGCCTGCTTACAAATTTGTAATGACATTTTTAGGAATTCAAATTTTAATGCAAACTCTATGTGTATGTTAGTTGCTCAGTCATGTCTGACTCTTTGCGACCTCATGGACTGTGTAGACTGCCAGGCTCCTCTGTCCATGGAAACAAAGTAAAGTCAAAAATTAAATCTATGGATAGATACTTTATAATGTGACTCATATATTATAAGGCATATTTGTTTTTCTTTTTTTGTCAGGGGGGATGCAGGGGGTTCTGTTTCTCTCTTTGTTTCACTTTCTTACCCATAGAAATTTATAACGTTAAGTTGAACTGTCTTAAAACTGGTCAAGTTGATGTGGAAAAAATGTCTATCTCTACATTCAATTAAATTATAATATTATTCTGAGTCCCATGTCTCCCAAATCATGAATGACTGATAGTAGGGATTCATGGATTGGTCCTTGTATATATATGAACTTGGCCAGCAACCTAAATCCACAGTTCCTCAATTTTCAGTTTAAACTTCAATTTAAAGTAGCTTATGAGTTCTCAAATTTAAAGATGAATATATATGTCTTAGTTTAAGTAATTTTTATAATTACACTTCAATCAAAGTGTTTATAGCAGCTTTCACTTTGAAAAGTTTTTTACTTATACCATTTGACCTTCACAAAGTTTTTCTAAGATACCTATAACACGGGGGTTGGAAGTTTCAGTTGCGATATGCAAGGAACAGAGTAATCAGGTCAAAACTGTGGATGTAAAAGACAGTGCTAATTTTTTTTAAAGCCCACAGGATTCTTGCTTGGTTCTTGTTTGCTTCATTCCTCCCTTCTTCTCTTCCTTCTTTGCTTTCTTTCATATTTTTCTTTTCTTTCCTCTCATTCCTTTTCTTTCCTCTCATTTCCTCCCCTTCCCTTCCCTTTCCTTTTCTCCTCTCCTTTTTTCTTTTCTTAATATCTTGTGACTAGTGCAGACTACTTTGGTGATTTTCATGGTGCAGAAGATTGGCTAAGATTTTATATTGTGCCTGTGTGCTAAATTGCTTCAGTCAAGTCCGACTCTCTGCCCTATCCATGGGATTCTCCAGGCAAGGATACTAGAGTGGGTTGCCATGGCCTGAACTCCGGGAGGAGGAGCAATTGAACCTGTGTCTCTTATGTCTCCTGCATTGGCAGGTGGATTCTTTACCATTAGCCCACCTGGAAAGCCCAAGATTTTATATTGTATCTATCTTTAAATCTAATGTATACAATTCTCCTGTATCTATTTTTTTGCCCAACATTAAGAATTGTTGTCAAGGGCTGTATAATACTGTATTTCAGATGGAGTAAAATAAAAATTTAATATATTAAAATCAAAGACAAAGAAGTATGAGAATTTCTTAGTAGTATTTCTTTAAGAATGTGTGGAAAATTTGGTATGTTAATTTTCCATTTTGAATTCTGGTTATTTTTGTTTGTTTGTTTATTGACCTGAGTGGACTATTTTGTTTCATTTTGGTTGTGAATTTTTCTGTTCCTTTCAGCTGTGATTGCATGAGTTATTATTAATCACTCTTAAATTATGCTATTGGCCTATTGTTCTTTATAACAGAAAGGAATATGATATGAGGCGAATTGCTGCAGCATCTGACTCTGTATTGTAAATTCCATTTCATTTGGCAAATATCACATTAATCTCAACTACCAATAAAAAAAGCAAAAGAAGTTTAATTTAACCTGTGTTTTGAGCCAGTTTGCATATATTAAATTTTCTACTCTTCTGATCTTTACTAACAGTTGATTTTTTTTTCTCTCATAGGAAAGTTGACAGGTAGCTTGAATCTCATTTTAAATATTCCTATTTTTTCCCACACAGAGATTGAATTAAGAGTTTATATTTTTAGTTTTGTCAGTAAATTTCTTGACTGCTTAAAAATTTTATTCAGACATAATATTTGGGGAAAAGAATTACAGTGATTCAACAGTAGCCACTTAGATTTTAATTCCTTATACTCTTCTCTCCTATCAGTATAAAAAGGTGCAAGTGTTTGTAAGTGATAAGCTTCTTGTCCCATGAAATCACTGGACAGGTCTGTTTTAGTCAATCAGTTAATCAGTCAGTTAGATAATGACTCTTTGCCTTTCATATTTGGAGGCAGTGTCCTAGTAGCATGCTACAAATTAATCTGCAAGATATCTTCCTTTTGCTTGAGCAGAGAGGATATATAAGATGGGAAAAGTTTACTGTTATCCCCGCTTTTGGACTGTTGGTCTCTCTGCTTTCATTCTGAGTCAGTTTTTCTCACAGCAACCAGAGTCATTTTTATAAACCTAAATCAGGTCTCATACAAATTTAGGTCATTTAACCCTATGCTATACTGTTTCCTCAGAGAAACATTTCTTGACCACCCCTATCCAAAATAGTCCTCACTACTGCCTACTGACTACCTCCTGCTACTCACCCTCTACGCCTCAAACTCTATCTCATTATCTTACTCTCTTTTCTTCATAGCATCTATTTTCAACTGGCATTTGTTATATTTAAATATATATTGTCATGGGTGTGTGTATACAGACACATATATACATATTACATCCATTTGTACATTGTCTGTCTTTCCTAGGAGATAATGGTAGGGAAGGAATTTTGTCTGCTTCTGGGTCCCCAGTGCCTAAAATGGTGTAAAATAACTGAAAACCACTAAATAATTCAGCACAGTGTATGCAATGTAAGTGCTGACAGAGGAAAAGAAATTTATACTTAGGGAATTTTCATAGAGGAGTTTGAGCTGAACTTCAAAGGGTAGGTCAGATTTGGGACAACAAAGGGGAAAGGAAAGGTCATTCTACATAAGTGGAAAAAAATGTCATGCACAGAAACTTAGAAGCTACTGAAAGCAAGAGGGGAAAGAGGGTAAATGGTGGTAGTAAGAAAGAGGTTTGAAAGGAAGCTAAGAATATGTTCTTTAGTGATTTCAATGCCAGCCCAGGCTAAGGAACTTGGATGTTATCTTCTTTAATAGGAACATTTCTTTTTTGTATCTGTTATTTAATACGAACATAGTACTAAATAAATACAAAAATAAAGAAAACTGCTCCTTTTGAAACAGTTTATTAGCTTGTCCTTATATCAGCTCCAGTGTTGATGTACTTGTACATTTAGTTGGGGTAGCAGGTGTAGAAGTGTGTGAGAGTATATGTGGATGAGTGTGTGTATGTGTGTAAGTGTGCATGCTGAGAGTGGGACAGGAGTTGTAGGTTACATTACAAAATGAATTACAGTTGCATGTCTTTAACTTTTTGCTCTAAAAAGGCCTGCTGCTTCTGCCACTATTAAGTCGTGTCAGTGGTGTCCGACTCTTTGCGACCCCATAGATGGCAGCCCACCAGGCTCCCCCATCTCTGGTATTCTCCAGGCAAGAACACTGGAGTGGGTTGCCATTTCCTTGTCCAATGCATGAAAGTGAAAAGTGAAAGTGAAGCCGCTCAGTCGTGTCCAACTCTCAGCAACCCCATGGACTGCAGCCTACCAGGCTCCTCCCATGGGATTTTCCAGGCAAGAGTACTGGAGTGGGTTGCCATTGCCTTCTCCATTAAAAAGGCCTAGAGTATAATAAAAAGTAAAAGCCTGAAGGCTATTTGATTTGTGGTTATGGTCACTATTTATGCCTTTGAAAAAAGTGTGTTAGTTGCTCAGTCATGTCCGACTCTTTGCGACCCCATGTAGCCTGCCAGGCTCCTCTGTACATGGAATTCTCCAGGCAAGAATATTGGAGTGGGTAGCCATTCTCTTCTCCAGGAGATCTTCCAGACCTAGGGATCCAACTCACATCTCCTGCATGTAGGAAGATTCTTTATCACCCGAGTCAGTAAGGAATCCTGTTTGTGCCTTTACTCAGTGTTTATTTCTTATAAAGTTCCCTTTACTTTACCTCTCTGCACCCCTGAACACATACAGGCATGGTCTGTCACTGATATGTCCAGGGAGGATTATCTCGCCGTGATTGGGACCCAGCTGTCAATAGCTTAGACATCTTATTTATGTTCTGTTCAGAGTTTATGTTTCTCAGCCCTTCTAGCTTAAGATGAAACTGTTTATGCTCTCCTTGTTAGGTGTTGCTCAAGTGTTTTTCTGTCATTTGTTCTGTATTGCATAACCAGTCCACTGTGATAAAACAAACTTTTTTAATATTTTGAAAAACTGTATCCCTGGCTTTTCTGATGAGGACAGCTTATCATCTGTCAGAAAAGATTATAATTGATGATGATGAAATTATTAAAGAAGTTTAGAGGCATCTCTAAATTATACTATAGAAGAATTTCAACAGATGTACTAGGAGAGCTCAGTCATTAAAAATATCTTCAAATAAATGAACCAAATCAATTTTTATATTTTTCTTACCAATAAGTGGACTTCAAAGTCAGACTGTGGCATACCAAAAGAAAAGATCACTGCAATGAAGTATGTTTGAAGCAGAGGTATATTCCTATTGCCTTGATTTGAGGACTGCAAATGATAAAAGGACTTCAAATTGGTTCAGAAGATTTTAAAATTATCAAAAGTATTATAACTTATTTTTTAAATAACAGAGAATAAAAGTTTTTTAATGCATTTGTATTATAAACATTTGTTGATCCCTACTCTGTACAAGACAAAGAGTTTTACTAAGATGCAAAGTCCCTTCCTTTAGGTTGCTTGTGCATATTTTAACAAAAACTGTAGTTTAAGATGTAAACCTGCATTTCTGGAGGAGGAATTTAATAATTGAACTCTGGTCATTGCTAACAGAGTAAGCCTGTGTAAAATACTTCAGGGGTAAAAAGCCAGATTGCCTTCATTACAGTTCAAAAGTTTATGAAATGTTTATGTCTGAATTTGGTTGTTACAAACAAAGGAACGCCACATTCTTCACAAATGTTACTATATTTATGTGGCATTTATACAAGATTAAAAAATTAATTTCCATCTTGGCAAAACACTTTGATCATTGTGTATTTAATGGGGTTTCCATTTGAGAACAACAATCATTAGTCTCTAATACGTTTCATATTTCTGTGGAAATAAGACAGGGTGGAATAAGAAACATTCATCTTCACTAGTCTTTGGAAATATCTGAAGTAATTGACTAGCTCAGTCTTCTGTGATGGCCTGGTGACCACTAACTGTGACTGTTTGCATAATAGTCAACTCTTCACTTCTGTAGTGATAACTGTTTGTATCTGATTAAAATTAAGACTGTTTTAGTTCTCTTGACTTTTCCAGAAGTTGCAAAAATTGAGATTTGCTGTTCTGCTTTAACCAAACAAATGCACACATGGGGATAACAATATGCTGAGTTTATGCAGATTTTACAGCACGAATCTGAATAAAATACCCACTAATAGATCCTTAAGGAGTAATAAACACACATGAATTTTCCTTAGTTGCACTTTAAAGTGATTTTAACATACTACTAGACCTTAACAATAATATTTAATTGACAAGATTATGCATTTGTATGGATTGAAAAGGTGGTACATATCTAATTCCAAATGAATCATAAATTTTACTTTTGCATAACATGTTTTATTAATTTCTTTATGGCCAGGACATTCTACTTCCCTCCTGGTGAGAGTTTCTTAAAACATAGTAAGATAATTTAAACACATTTAATTAACATTTGTCATCCATTTTATAAAGTAATCTGACTTTTGTCCTCATAAATACTCTCAAAATTTTTCTTGGTTTGAAACTATAGGAAGACTATGGAAAGATATGTAATGGAATTTTTGTTGTAATTTATTTTTCTTTTTAAGCAAATCTTTCTCTGTTGACCACTTTCCAAAGTAAGCTGACAAATTGGATGATTTATACTACTGCATTAAGTGAAAGCAAACTTAACATTTCTACCTGATAAAGCTATGGGCTTCTCTAAGGCATCTTTTTATTCCTAGCGCTCAGCACAGTACTGAGCAGACAGTGCTCAGTTCAGTTCAGTCGCTCAGTCATGTCTGACTTTGTGACCCCATGGACTGCAGCACGCCAGGCTTCCCTGTCCATCACCAACTCCCAGAGCCTGCTCACACTCATGTCCATCACATCAGTGATGCCATCCAACCATCTCATCCTCTGTCGTCCCCTTCTGCTCCCATCTTCAGTCTTTCCCAGCATCAGGGTTTTTTCCAATGAGTCAGTTCTTTGCATCAGGTGGCCAAGGTATTAGAGCTTCAGCTTCAGCATCAGTTCTTCCAATGAGTATTTCAGGACTGATTTCCTTTAGGATTGACAGTGCTCGGTGCTCAGTAAAAGCTGTTGAATAGTTGAATGAAGACAGTCACTACTGACGAACTTTACAGAGTAACATGTCTCTTAGGGGCCTAAGAGGTCATTTTATACGTGTAGATCTCTATTTCAGGGAATAAGAGGACATATAAGTAAGAAATGCTAAAAATCATGATTCCATTAGTACCAAATCCATGTTGTTTTCGTTGAAAATTCATTATTTAAACAGAACATGTAAAAATGAATAAGAGATAAAGTAATGATGTTTGACTACTGATGATCCTGGTAGATTAATGAGATATTTGCCCATTTTCGAAAAAACAAATAGAGCAGAATGTATACAGTATGCTGAAAATATAAAAAGATGTTAACACAAAGGGCATGCAAAGAATTAGCCCTTTCAAGGCTATTAGCATTTTTCTCCGAATATATACCTAAAGAAGATTTTTAAAATATGTGCTACTGATCTGATAAATGGAGCCATTGTACTGTTACTCTCAAAGATCATTCTCCTCCTGTGTAATCAAGGAAGGGAGCTGGAAAGTACTAAACTGGAAGTGGATTTGAAGTGGATTTGAAATAGCTTCTTTAAAGACCCACCTATGAAAAGAGTTGCTTTGTTTGCATCCCTTACTCTTGGTAGTGAAGGTGGAGACATAGTGAAGCTAGGGACAATACGTATCATCTCCATTTTCCCTATGAGTACTTCAGATATTTTATTAGATATATTTAATAGTGTAAAATAGTAAAGACAAGTAAACTACGGAAGCTATTTTCCATTCTTTTCCTTGAAATTAGCTTTTTAAATATAATATACATAAAGAAAATGTTAGCTATTCATTAATCTTCAAAGACATGACTTTGAAAGACTAAAGCTGAGTTTTTAAAAAGGATGTCCTTAGACTGCAATATCTTTAGTTTGTTCTACCTTTCCAGGGATTTTCCTGGCCCTTTAGTGAAGATTTTAAAAGATTGCTGACAATAGTAATCAAAATTCCAGGAAAAAAATTGCATTGTATGAAAGATGAATGGTAACAAAGTGTTTTGTGTGTTATCCTTGTGGGAGTTTGAGAGAGAGAAAATGTCTTGCCTTCAACAAACAAAGCAGAATCTTTTTCTTATGTTATTTGTACAGTGATTATCCATTGGATATTGGTAGGAAACATCTAGGAAGATTGGACTCTGTCTTAAAGACTCAGAAAATTTGTGTCTCAGAATTGCTCCTGATAGAATATCAGTTTGATTATTCTCCTGCTAGAGCTAGTTGGATTCTCTATAAGCAAGGATTTGCAATCCACCATTAGCAGTAGCAGCTAGAGATTTGCTAAATAAGACAAATGAAAAGCAGACAAAGTGATATCAAGATTTATTTAAAAATCATTCTTAAATCTTCTATAATGAGAACAGCTACAGCTCTATACTTTTTGCAGTTGTATTAACAATAATATTACCCTATGGAAATTAGTGCTCGGAAAACCAATTCTTGGGTCCTCAATGGTTCTCCTGTTTATTAGTTGGCACAAAATGCCTACTATGTATGTCCTTAGCCCTGTGATAAGAGCAATGGGGCATAGAGCAATATAAGTGTCACAGTCTATTCAGGACCCTCAATTTACTTGGTGAGAGATGATTAATGAAGTGAAACTATTCTCTATTCTAGAGTATAGTCAGGTAGGCTGTATACAAGGCTCCTTTGGATACTTCAAACTATAGTCAATATGTTGACTACTGCTTTATGCTTTTTAAGTCGGGGCAAAACAGAGTCTTAAAAATTTAGACCAAAAAAATTTTTTGCAACTGAAGGGTTTGTTTTAAAGCATTATTTATCCTATCAAATGAGACCCTTTCCCTCCTAACTCTTCAGAAATAGCTGAGATTTGGCATGCATTTTTTGGCAGTAAGAAGATACCTCCATGCCTTGAAGGCTTTTCATGTAAGGTTCTGGGGACTTTATTTTTTTCACTCTAGACTGTGCAGCTTTTATAATGGTAACACTTTATGCAAATAACTTAGCTACTCTTTGCAATAAAGAATATGGCCTTTAAGGAAATTCCACCCCCACCTCACCCCCACCCCTTTCTGTCTGTCTTTATGCCCTGCCTCTCCCTCTGATTGCTCTGTCTTGTTTTTTTTTTTTTTGTCTCTGTCTTCCCCTCCCTCCTTCATGATTTACAAACATTGGAAACATTCCTTCCAACAGATTAAGGAAGCTTTCTCCAATTAAATCACATGAGGAATGATTTTCTAGAAATAAGGCATTGAAAAGACCTTCACTTGCTCACTGTCTTTAACTAGGTAATATACATTAATATTGTTCATGATTTTCAATACAAATACTTATTTCCTGTCACTAAGAAAAGTTAAATAATCCTCATGAAAGAAAATGAGCCCCCCTGAGTGTCACTCTGTTTGCATATTAGCACGTAGCCAGGTCTCTGCCAAGTTGCTTTCTGACTGACTGCTGCAGATGCTCTTTCTCAAGTATTCTGAGTCATATCTTTAGTGCAAGTCTTCAGGGACAAACAATAGCACCTGTTCCTCACAAGATATCAGGCCAGTTAGCCCATTCATGTATCTTTAATGAAGCTCTGGGGCAGATGGCAAAAAATGGCATCATCAACTTAGCACAGAGAAAACAAAGGGCATAAGTGTTGATGCAACAATGCTGTTTCACGAACAGAAAGAGACAGAACCAAAGTGTTTCACGTGCATCTGCTGCTGTCTCGATTGTCTAAAAGATACGAGTTACACCCTAGCAATTAAAATTTCTGGGCATGTAGCCTATTTGATCAAGAATGTGTTCCTCACCCTCTGCAAAAGGGAAACGCTTTGGTCTGGGATTGTGGAAGTTTAGAATTAATGGGCAGTTGTGCTTTAAAGAATACAATTTGCTTCCTTTCCTGATGCACTGACTAGCTCCACCTATGACAGGGTTCCTGGATTCTCATTAGTCATTCCAGTTACATACCCAGTTAGTTAGTGCTGATTTCCAAAGCAATAAAAAATAATGCACTTTTATGCTCAGAGATTATTTTTGGTCACATTAAGTTTTACTCTTTGTATTAACAAAATCAGTGTTACTTCGACCTGTGGGATAACTGAGGGGCTTCCCTAGTGGCTCGGATGGTAAAGAATTTGCCTGCAATGCAGACCTGAGTTCAACCCCTGAGTCTGCAAGATCCCCTGGGGAAGGCAATAGCAAGCCACTCCAGTGTTCTTGCCTGGAGAATTCCATTGACAGAGGAGCCTGGCAGGCTACAGCCCACTGGGTCGAAAAGCGTCAGACATGAATGAGCAACTAACATACACACATGGGCTCATTATGGCTCAGCAGGTAAAGAATCCACCTGCAGTGCAGGATACACAGGAAACCCAAGTTCGATCCCTGGGTCAGGAAGCTCCCCTGAAGAAGGAAATGGCAACCACTCCAGTATTCTTGCCTGGAGAATTCAATGGACAGAGGAGCCTAGTAGGCTACAGTCCATGAAGTCACAAAGAGCTGGACACAACTGAGCAACTAAGCATAGCACAACACATGAGATAATTAAAGAATCTGAATTTGGGCTAAGGGAAAACTACACTTTCAAAAAAAAAGATGCTATTTGAAATTTTGATAACTTCTTGAAAAAGACATGTGGAGACTGGTCACTCTTTGATGGGATTCTATTATTTCTTATTCTTTAGTGAAATATTTTTGGAACTTGCTGTTTACAATGTGACTGCCTTTCCTGGCATGTTACCAAATGGGAAAATAAGATGATGGGAAGAAAAAGGAAGGGCAGGCTTACATTCTTCAGAGCAGGATGGGACTTTTCTCTTTTATCAAAATTCTTTATCTTCCTTGGGCACTGATACGCAGTGCTGTAAAGTTAATTCACAACTTCCATAGAAGAAAAATATTTTAGTTGCTTATGTGAACTTTTATGGCCACCAAATCCTCTTTTCTTACCTCCCCCACCCACCTTGTTCTTGCTTTCTATTTTTGTCCCACCTTCAACCAATAATCTTCTAGTAAGTAAAATAAATGGAATGCTCTGAAAGGGGAAATTATTGCTTTAATTCATGATTTCCACTCACTTTATTTGCACTAGGTCATACTGGTGAACTTTGTGTGAAAGATGGTAGTTGGAAGTATTCACAGAACTTTAATTACCTGTGCTACCTTTTATGACACATAATTTTTTTAAATGGTATCCCATTGGTGAAATCTGAGTAAGGCTGTTGGATTGTGTCAGTGTCAGTGTCCTGGTTGTGATATTGTTTTATAATTTTTCAAGTTTCACCATTGGGAGAAACTGAGTAAAGTATACATGGGATCTTTTGTATTATTTATTATAACTGCATGTAAATTCACAATTATATTTAGCGAAAGATGACTTTATGCTTAATATAGTACTTAAAAGTACAGGCTTTGAGCCTGGCATACCTGGCCTTGAATCTTGGCTCCGTCACTTTTTCAGTGACCATGTTACCTAATTTCTCATTGTTTTGTCTTTCTCATTAAATAAATGAGGATAATAACAGTAGGTACCTGATAAAATTTTGAGAATTAAATGAGGTGGAGCATTTAAATCACTTTCCCATATGCTTTACATATAGGAAATACTGGAAAATATCAGTTGCTGTGATGATGATGATGATGATTTCTGTAATTAGAGATGTAAGAGGAGCTTTTCATTGTTTCTCAGCCTGTGTTCTAACTGGCTACTGGATATTTTGGCTTATATTTAATGAAGGCATTTTGAATTTTCATATCATTATTTTACTTAAAATAAGGTCAACTTTATCATTTGGATCTAAATGATTATTGTTAATGAATTAATTGGAATTAATGACAAATTTGAGATCACTGTGTAAGTACAAAATAAGAGAGAAGAAACAGACTAAAACTGAACAACATAGTATCTATATTCCATAGTATCTATATTTCAGAGACACATCTCTGAAATATAAAATTATTTTCAGTTGCAACCCTCCAGATTTTCTGTATGCAGAGAATGTACACATATGATTTCTTGCTTTTCTTTTACTGAAGTCCGTGTGATATAATGGAAAAAGCACTGAACAGGGTGCAGAAGTTCTGGACTCTAGATCCAGGTCTGTCACAGGCAGTGTGACCTCAGTTTTACCTTCTCAAGCCATCTGGTTCCCTAGGTATAAATTGTGAGATTTGAGTTGGATTAGTGGCAGCGGCAGCAGTGACTCGCAAAGAATGGCCCTTGAACCAGCAGCACTAACTAGCTTCACCTAGGAACTTGTTAGAACAGTATACTCAGGTTCCCACCTCAGATCTACTGATTTCTGAGAATGGGGTCAAATAATTTTTGTTTTAACAAGCCCTCCAGATAGTTCCAAAGTCCACAAAAGTTTGAGAATCTCCTCTCTGGATTAAAGTTTAGTCTACATTCTAGGCTGTTGGCCCCAACCCCCAGAGTTTCTGTTTCATAGGTCTGGGCTGGAGTCTGATAATCTGCTTTTTTTTAAAGCTCTGAGGTATTGCTGGCGCTGCTGGTTGGGCACCACACTTCGAGAACTACTAGGTTAGATAAACTCTAAGCTTCACTTCAACTCTGTGATTCCATCATTATCATTGTTTTCACAATACCTTCTGTCCCCCTCCTTATTTACTTTGTTTCTCAGTTTATTGAAACTGCCCTTTACATAATAGCATTGAACCTTTCTAAAATATCCTGTTATGTAGAGGATGACGGACAGAAAAGAACTTCCCTAAGTTCTTACAGCTTCTGTTAATATGAAACACCTATAGCTCTTTAATGTTAAAAATGACCTTAATTAGTTAACTTTAATCTCTCAGTTACATAGGTAGCTACAAAGGAAATATCTTCAGACATCAAGATTCAATAATTAAAGTCTGATACCTGTTTGCCACTGATGCCCTTATGCTTAAGATCTGAATAGCTTGGGCTCCAATGTAAAAATAAAATTATGTTTTCAGATGCTGTTTAATGAATAACACTAAGGATCCCAAATTACATCTTCAAATGAGCCTTTTAATCCCACCTTTTTTTTCTTTGTGTTCTGGATATTTAGGATAAGATAATGTTTTGTGAGGCATGGGTCTGCTAAAAATAAACAAGCCTTTACCTGCCAAACTGAATTATTTATTTGACTCATGTTTTCTTATTCGAAGTAGAGTTATGGGTTAAGATCCACTGTTTCTTGTGTTAGTTCTTTAGTAGTTTGATAAATTTCTAATACTGAATAGCAAACTGGATAAGAAAAACTAAGGATCTAACATTTTCTGAGTGCCTATTAAATCCTAGTCACCATGCCACGAGCATTATTTTTCTTGTTTATTTAATCCTCACAACAACCATACTGCTAACTACCGGCTAAGTTAGTACACATTAGCTTTGGTTTCTACATGAGGAAATAGACTCAGGAAGGCTGAGTAACTGTTCAAGATCACACTGCCAAGGAAATGACACTGTATAGATTTAAGCTTCAGATTCATTTGACAACAAAGCCTTTGTAGACATAGTAGATTCTGAATAAATGTGTTGCATAAATGGAGGAATGACTATACAACATTACCTTCCTGATGTTGACTTTTAAACAAACGTAGAATTATAAAGTTGAAAATGCCCCATAGGTCATTATCTAGTTAGGGTTTAAGTTATGTCTATCCTTTAAAGTATCTGTGACATATGAGTATACAGCCATTACTTGACCACTTCTCTAGAGAAGGGCAGGGCAACCCATCCCAGTATTCTTGCCTGGAGAATCCCAGGGACAGAGGAGCCTGGTGGGCTACAGTCCATGGGGTGGCAAGAAGTGAGACATGACTGAATCATCTTAGCACACACATTCACAGGAAAATAGCACAAAGAACCTCTTTAATCACAGTGATTATTGAATAACTCATTATTAGAAAATTCTTCTTTGCATTAAACTTGCCAAAAATCTGTATTTCGAGCCTAGTTCTGTTCTTTGTAATCACTCAGGCTTAATCAAGTTCTTCTTCCATACATAATTCTCTCAAATATTTCAACATAACTGTATCTCTTTTCTCTCCCAATCAAAATAGCCCCCATTTTTTCAGCTTCTTCTCAAGATCCATAACACATAATAATGACTTAATAAATATTCATTGAAAGAAGGAAAGAAAAAATTTATTTGATACCTAGACTCCCCACTTTTTGTTTCCTTCCTTTAGAATGTGAAGCATCTGTGCTGTGTTCTTGTGTATGCTAAGACCATATTTCTAAGAGTAAATGAAGTGATTTTCTTTGATATACTCTTATACTAAATAACAGTCACCCACAAAAATATCATGTCTTATTTTCTGACATAGAACACTGCTGTCATCTTTGACATCTCAAGTTTGCAAGCTGGAATTGAACAGCAAACCTAGTGCTTTTCTTCAGGGCTAAAGGCAAGACCTAGGCACCAGGGGATCAGCTCCAGTTTAAGCAGGCTAAGTTTGTACTCAAACGTACAAAACTTGGGCTTACCTCAGCTAAAATGGAAGAAAAAGCTGCCCAAAGCTAGTTTCTTTCACGCCCCACTGGCAAGGTAGTAATTGCACAAAGACCTTTTTATTATAAGTTGATTTTCCTGAGAAATGAATTCAGAAAAATACTGTAAAGTGTTTATTTTTTGCTTGCCCTTTATTAACCCACATCTTAGGGCTTTCCCTAGAGAGAAACTGTTGGTAAATGAAACCTCTTAGACCTACACAGGAGCATTTTTGCAATCTGTCCCTAGCTGTGAAGGGAACAGGGACAGGATAAGGCAAGTTGGTGCTATTTAAACAGGGTCATCAGCCAGTATATGGAATTTTGCCTAAAGAGAGTATTTAGGAATTTAAATGGGGGAAGGGTTTGGGGTTGGTAGACTACTAGTAAAGGTTTGTATCTTAAACAGGATATAATACAGCTTCTTTATACTAGTAAGGAAGGTAAAGACCCTGTTTGAACTTAAAGATCGTTGCTGTTAGTACATCCTAGTTTTGATCTTTAAATAACAAAAGTCCTATAGTTTAATTTATAAAATCATGCCCTGAAAGCCAGTACAAAACCTTCCTGTGATGCTATTCTGGAATCAGGACAACATGCATAGAGTAAGGGAGGGAGCTGGGAAATTAAAATGTGATTTTCACAGACATGATTCTGTCATAGTTCTTATTTTCTTTATATGGAATACAAATACTGATATAGAGTGAAGATTTTCTGTTTTGCATTTTTGTGCTCTTTGATACATTTATTGAGGTCAAATGAGATTTGATATAGTAGGATTTATTATGAAATGCTCTCTGAATACAACTCCATAATTACTCAGCTACATGGTAGTGCATAAAGCTGTAAAACTGCTTAGCCAGACAAGCAATTTATATGTTACATCGAGGTGTGTATGGCAAAGAATATTAGTTTAATTGGGAGCCAAGAGGTAGTAGCCTTAAATCTGAAGGGCTATATGTTTGACATAATGCAGCGAGGCTTTGAAATAAGATACCTAAACTGGGGAGCTACAGCTTTTGGAATATACAACAATTAGACATTACTTTCTGACCAAGGACACTAGTAACAGTTTTCAAAATAAAGCACAGAATGCAAAGCTGATGAAAGGGCAAAACCTTTCAACACTGTATGGTGAGAGAATAAAACATTTCTTCCGGCTCTTTGTTTTTTAAAAAAGAAAGAAAATAAAAGAAAAAAAAAGTCAAGATGAAAGAAAACCATTCACTATAATTTGGTGGAAGCAGGGATGAGGCAAATTCACAAGGAGGTTAGATCGTTGGTATACCAATGGAATCTGAAAGGGATTTGGTAAAGTTAGCCTGAATTTTCTCTGGGACCAGATTTGGAATGAGGTTAGAAATGGGTGGCTGTTTGGGTACCAGCACACCACCAGGAGTGAAAAACAAATACTTCTTGGCGTGCATTTGCTCTGTGTCTGATCATAGGCTCTCTTCTGTTTAGCAGGTTCAGGGTCACATGCCTCCGCTCATGATCCCAATTTTTCCACATGACCAGCGGACCCTGGCAGCAGCTGCTGCTGCCCAACAGGGATTCCTCTTCCCCCCTGGAATAACATACAAACCAGGTAAGTAGACAGGGATTTAACATTCCTTCGTGAATGCTAAGATCCGTATGTTTTTGCTTAGTAGTCAAAACAAACACAGAAGCATATGAAGGAACTAGGAATAAAAAGATCATAAAAGGTATTTTAAAGTAAAATTAGAATTGTGAAGGGGGCATGTTAATAACTAATTGGTTGCTTGAAACTTTACTTTCTCTTCTTTCACTTGAATTTGTTCTGTATTCACAGATAAAATGCTACTTTCCCTCGGGACTACAAATTTTGTCAGCTCTCTCTCATATCTTTACTGTGAATAATTGTCTTTGGTTAAAGATACTTTTCTCTTCCTGAGAGCTTTTATACTCTAGGAAAGTGGTGACATACAGTATAAAATGCTATTATTGTTTGTTGTCTGATTTCTCTTGGAAGAAAAGTTCAAACTGAACTGATTTAATTAGCTTGCCACTAATAGGTAAAATTCTTTTTTGATTTCAGTCTAAATAATGAAGCATTCAGTAGTATTTTCTCATTCATCTTTCAACCTCAAAGACGAGGTCACATAACCTTGCAGTGAAATATGTTTTGAGATGATTTAGCAAATGTTATGATTTTTCTTTATTCCTCTGGGTTTACTGGACTCCTGGGGAATTCAATTAGGGGCATAATGGTTTGAAGCTTCTTTCAGAGCATCCTTGTAAACAGGGCTTTAAATGTTTAAAGATATGTTGCCAAAGGAATCCAATGTAAGATGATAGTCAAGTAAATAAAAGTCAACCTTAATTTCATTTGTGCATTCTTTGTAAGTGACCTCACCTCAGAAGTAGTGACCTTGTTCTACTCATTAATAATTTCTGTGTCAAGTTCTTTTTAACGTATTAACCTGATTATATTAACCTCCCAATCTGAGTGCAACAAATCTGAGTGCAGCAGATTTTTTGTGTGTATGGGTTTATAAAGGTATTTTAATATGCTTAAAGCAATGATAAAATATAAGTCACTTTACAAAATTCTCCATGAGGAAACTTACTGAATAGCTTAAGACCAAACCTAGTGGGCTTTAACATCTATTTTTTGCCATCAGTTACTCTTATGCATTTGGTAGAGAACCCCCTTCCAGTGAAGAAAGGTAAGATGTCTGTGTGACAACCAAAATGATTCAAAAAATAGAGATTTTGAGGGATTGGCTAATTTAAGGACTGACTTTAAAAATTCCTCAGATACAAACCTGAGTAAAAGTATGCCTGAGTAAAAGGATACCTAAGTAAAAGAAAATTGTGTTATTCAAATTGTTAAAAGTTGATTTTTCTAGAGCAGAATTTTTAGAGCAAGTTATATTCTGTTAGTATCTATATTAAGGACAGGATTATATTTTGCCAGAGAATACCTTTCTGTCAGTGCAGTGGTTCAGTTCTTCTCTGATCTCTATAAAATTTTTGAACTCTCTTTCATTTTTGCTTCCTTCGGAGTATTGGTGTACACTAAGTTTACTTGTTTATTCTGAATCTGAGTTGTCATCCCTACACCAGTCTTAGAAACCTTTTAGATGAACTATACATGGAAACTCTTAATTTTCATGTTTTTAAATTTAAAATTCTCCACATTTCAAAATCAGGTTATGGGCATTGTTTTCTACTAGACATAGACACCAACATAATTAGCATATTATGTAATTTTTTAAGACAATAATATTGTTTTTTATGGGGGAAGCTATTTTTATATAGTCAATCAATTTGGACCATTTTATAAAGAATCTTCTCATGCAGTATCAATGAGATTGCAGTAGATAAGTAAGAATCTAGAGACTGGGGCAGTACTGTGCAGTGGTGCATCACTTCCTCTGAACAGCATCTGGGCAGCATAGAGCAATGTCTCGGGGTAGCAAAGCTGGATTTGATTATGTTGGCTACAACCTGCTAGTTAGGGCAGGACAGTGGATTTGGACATGTAGGATGATTTTCCATCACAAGCAAGGCTGATAAAAAAAAGGTATTATCTGGTGACCCCTAAGTTATGTCAGAGAATTGAGTTAACCAGAACTCTAAATTCCCAGGTGGCTCAGAGGGTAAAGAATCTGCCTGCAATGCAGGAGATGTGGGTTCAATCCCTGGGTCAGGAAGATTCTCTGGAGGATGGCAACCCAGTCCAGTGTTCTTGTCTGAAGAATTCTATGGGCAGAGGAGCCTGGAAGGCCACAGTCCATAGGGTTGCGAAGAGTCGGACACGACTGAGCATGAGCACAATGTGCACAGGCTAAATGATTAAATACTTTGGCTAATGCAGTTTTTATTGTTCATAAAAATTATACTTTATTTATCTGTTTAACTATTTAATTAGTCTTCCTCCCGGTTAGGTTGCCCTCCGAGATTCAAAAACTTCCCCCAGACCCGCCAGTGCGAGGGTTTCCTGGTGTTTGGAAACTTCCTCTGTTAGGACTCCCTTCCCGGGAGGGGTCTCCGTCCCTAGCTCTTTTGTCTCTCTTTTTATCTTTTATATTTTGTCCTACCTCCTTTCAAAGACGATGGGCTGCTTTTCTGGGCGCCTGATGTCCTCTGCTAGCGGTCAGAAGTGGTTTTGTGCAGTTTGCTCAGCGTTCAAGTGTTCTTTCGATGAATTTGTAGGGGAGAAAGTGGTCTCCCCGTCCTATTCCTCCGCCATCTTAGCTCCTCCCCTTCAAAAATTATACTTTAAAAGAATTAAATTTATATGTTCAGATGCTACTGGTAGAGACATTACATACTTAGGAGAGTTGGTGTATGCAGTGTTCTTGTCATTCACATGAACTGGGAGAGGAGATACTATTTGACTGGAGCCTGGACAAGGAAAACACTTTTGCCCCAAACTGAGCTATAGTGATTTCACTTGTGTGGCAGGAACACGAGTAGAGGAGCAGCATCGCATTGGGAGTCTGGAAACGCTGGTTAGCTGTGCGGTTTGATCTCCAAGCAGCAAGAAGAATAACACTACATTGGCTCTCTTTTTGCTCTTTCTTCGTCTTCCCATAAAACTGAAACAATTCCGCACCGTTTTTTAAAATTAATTTTTCTTGGAGTATAGTTCTCTTCAGTGTCGTGTTAATTTCTCTGTACAGCAGACTGAATCACCCATAAACGCACATATCTCCTCTCCTTTTGGACGTCGTCCTCCTTCAGGTCACCAGAGTGCATGAAGTAGAGTTCCCTGTGCTATACACTGTCTTCTCAACAGTTGTCTATTTTGTGTGCAGTGTCAATAGTGTACGCGAATCGATCTCGGTATCCCAACTGCTCCCACTCCCGCTGCCCTCTTCACACCCCTGTATTTGTTCTCTACGTCTGTGTCTCTGCTTTTGCTTTGCAAATAAGATCATCTATACTATTTTCTCTAGATTCAAATTCTGTATTGTTTGTGCCTCTGGCTGATTGAATAATCATCTTCATTTCCAGAAAGCAAAGACCACCTTGGGGTTATGTTCACTGTTAAAGCTGACTGTTTCTGAATCCATATAGTACATTCTAAACAAGTATATTTAGAGCTATCAGCTTTCTCCCCTTCTGATAATTTGACCCATTGTTCTGGGTATTTCAGGGTCCCCATGTGAACACCAGGCAAGCTCTCCCACCTTGGTAGGTTGCTGAGGAGGCAGGTTGACTACAGAGATTGTACCAGTTTCAGGGGAACATCTATCAAAATAACTTGTGTGGAATTTTTTTATTGAGTTTTAATCTTTAATTAACTCCCCCCCCCCCTTTAAAAACTGATTCTCTAATTAGAGGCATCTTTCTAGAAAGTAACTTCTCGGGCCTAGAACATACACCACAGAATATTGGTTGCTTTGCTTTATCACATCATGATACTGAGAGATATAGCAGTCCAGGGTAAGATAAATACAGTTGAGCACCTGTGTTTGTGAAAATGAGCAACAACAAAAAGCTTTTGTAGCTGCCAATGTATATATCAGATTGATTGAATTGACTGTAAAATAAAGATACTGGATAGACACCTTGTGTGCCAGGGATGGCTCAGCCGACCCATGGACTTCATGTAGCTGGGACTTTTAAAAATGATTGCTGCTAGAGCAGCACCCTTAACATTTCCCAGGAGATCCTAGGAATAGGATGTCTGCCTGCTCATGACTCCTTACTTACTTATTAGTTATATTAAACATTATGATAACAGTTAAAGTTTATTGAATAATTACTTTGTGCCAGTGTGTTAAATGTCTCACATGGATTATATTTATTTAATTCTTACTTGAACATGTCACTTAGCCTTGCTGAGCCTCACTTCTTTATCATCTAAAAAAAATATGTCATGATTTGTCCACTGCTCAGAGCGGGTGTGAAGATTAAGTTTCTTAAAATATATGAAAGCTCTTTGAAAAAATTCTAAAGAACTACGTTTGGGGATAAAGTCTGACCATGAAACCTGAGTAAATTTAACTACATTAAACTGCATTCTTATCCACTAGAAATGTGGTTCAAGAACTGAGCATTTGACTGAGATATATTACCTCTCTGTCTGATGACCAAAAGCAATTTTACTCTAGTATATCTAATGCTTCTTTAAGAAAAAAAATTGTGGAAAAATATACATAAAATAATATTTTTTATATTAACCATTTTTCAATGTACAACTCATTAGTATTAATACGTCTGCAGTTTTTAGTAACCATAATCATGATCTATACTCCAAACTTTTAATCATCAACAACAGAAACACTGTGGCCATAAACAGTAACTCTCCCTATCCCCTTACCCCAAACCCCTAGTAACTTCTGTTCTGCCGTTTTTCTATGTGAATTTGTCTATTCTAGATACTTTATATGAATAGAATCATGCAATATTAGTCCCTCTGTGTTTGGCTTATTTCACTAAGCATAATGTTTTCAAGGTGCCTCCATATTGTAGCATATATCAAAAGTCCATTCTTTTCCCACATTTTGGCTATGATCAATAATGCTTCTGTGAGCATTGATATGTGAATACCTGTTTGTGTCCCTGTTTTCAGTTCTTTTGGATATATATGTAGGAATGGGATTGTTGAATCATATGGGTAGTTCTATGTTTAATCTTTTGAGATACCATCAAACTATTTTCTGTAGGGGTTGTACCTTTTACATTTCCAACCAGCAACGCAACAGTGTTCCAGCTTCTTTATATCCTCACCAATACTTGTTACTTTCCTATTTTTGAAAAAATTATAGCCATCCTAATAGATGTGAAGTGGTATCTCATTGTGCTTTTGGTTTTCATTTCCCTAATGATTAGTGATTTTGAGCATCTTTTCACGTGCTTACAGGAAATTTGTATAGCTACTTGGAAATATAGCTGTTTAAGTACTTTGCCTAGTTTTAAATTTAGTTGTTTGTTTTACCCTGACTGAGTTTTGGGAGTTCTTAGATATTCTAGATATTAATCCATTGTCAAACTCATGATTTGCAAGTGTTTTTTTCTCATTTTTTTCTCAGTATTTCTCATTGTAGGTTGTCTTTTCATTTACTTGATAGTATCCTTTGACACACAGAAGTTTAATTTTGATGAAGTCTGACTTTTCTATTTTTCTTTTGTTGTCTGTGCTATTGCTGTCACATCCATGAAATCACCACCAAATCCAAAGATTTACTCCTGTGTTTTCCTCTAAGAGTTTTATGGTTTTAGTACTTAAGTTTAGGTCTTTGATCCATTCCATTAATTTTTGTATATGGTGTAAGTTAAGGATCCAACTTCATTCTTTTACATGTGGATATCAGTTTTTCCAGCACCATTTGTTGAAAAGATGTCTTTTCCCCAGTAAATGGTCTTGGTGCCCTGATTAAAAGAAAAAGTCAATGAACTATATATGTAAGGGTTTATGTCTGGGCTGTCTCTTCTGCTTCATGAGTCTATATACCTGTTTTTATGCAAGTACTATACTGTTTTAATTACTCTAGCTTTGAAGTAAATTTTGAAGTCAGAAAGTATGAGCCTTCCAACTCTACTTTTCTTTCTCAAGATTTATTTTAGCTATTGGGGCTCCATGCAATTCCAAATAAATGTGAGGATTGGCTTTTCCATTTCTGGATTGTTGAATTTTGGTAGAAATTTCACTGAATCTGTAGATTGCTTTGTTGATCTTAGAAATGTTAAGTCTTCCTGTCTATGAACCTGAATGCCTTTCTGTTTATTAAAAATTTATTTCAGAAATGTTTTATAGTTTCCCAGTGTACAAATCTTTGCCTCATTTGTTAAATTTATTGCTAAGTGTTTGATTCTTTTAGATACTATTGTAAATAGAATTGCTTACTTAATTTCCTTTTGGATTGTTCATTGCAGGTATATAGAAACACAGTTGATTTTTGTGTATTAATCTTATACCCTGAAACTGCTGCTGAATTTATTTATTAGCCCTAGTCATGAATTATTTGGGATTTTCTACATTTAGGGCCACTTCATATGCAAATAGACATAGTTTTACCTTTTTAAATCAATTTGGATGCCTTTTGTTTTTTTCTTTTTTTTTGTCTAAAAGTACTAGCTAGAATTTATAGCACAGTGTTGTATAGCAGCAGTGAAAGTGGGTATAGTTGTCCCCAGTCTTAGTCAAAAAACTTTCCAGTTTTTTGCCACTATGATGTTAGCTGTGGGTTTTTCAGAAATACCCTTTATCATGCTGATGAACTTTCCCTCTCTTCCTAGTTTTCTGAGAATTTTTATCATGAAAAGATGTTGGATTTTGTCAAATGCCTTTTCTGCCTCAATTGAGATGATCATGTGGATTTTTTCCCCCATTGTTCTATTAATGTTATGTATTGCATTGATTTTTTTCATGTTGAACCACCCTTGCATTCCTGGGATAAATCCTACTTTGTCATGGTGAATAATCCTCTTGATATGCTTTTGGATTTAATATGCTAATATTTTGTTGAGAATTTTAATATTCATGCAAGATATTAATCTATACATTTTGTGTCCTGTGATGTCTTTATCTGGCTTTGTTATCAAGGTTCTATTGGGCTCATTGCATCATAGTTAGAATGTGTTTCCTCTTCTTCAATTTTTTGAAGATTTTGTAAGGATTAGTGTTAATTTTTCTTAAATGTTCAGTAGATTGGTGAGGCCATCCATCTGGTCCAAGAATTTTCTGTTTTAGGAGGTTTTTGATTGCTGATTTAATCTCTTTATTTGTTATAGGTTTGTTTATATTATCTATTTCTCCTTGAGTCAGTTTAGGTAATTTGTGTGTTTCAAGGAATTTTTCTTTTCTTCCAGATTGTCTAATTTATTGGTGTATAGTTGCTACCTAATACTTCTTTTTAATTCCTTTGTTTCAGTTAGCATTTGTTGACCACTATTTATTTTCTGATATCTGTGTCTATATATATTAATATAGTATGCATATATTAAAAATATACATATATATTCTCATTAAATTTTTATAGCAACTCAAAACCGTAAATGACATTATCTATATTTTGTTTAAAAAAAGAAACTAAAAGTCAAAGAAGATAATTAACTTTCTACACCTTCACCCCAGAAATTAGTGGAGATAGAATTTCTGAATTTTATACTCTTGCAGGCATGATCTAAGCATAAAAGGTCTAACTTTTGTCTGTGTGTGTGTAGAAGATGTGATTTGTGTGTATGGGGTTATCCAAATGACATCTTGTGAAGCTTGCCATTTCTATCTTTTCTTGAATATTTAAAGCAGAGGCATGTAACCACTGCTGCTGGAATACTTCATTAATTAAAATCATCTACTTGAAATCAAGCTCAGCTGGTAAAGAATCCACCTTCTATGCAGGAGACCCCAGTTGGATTCCTGGGTTGGAAAGATTCCCTGGAGAAGGGAAAGGCTACCCACTTCAGTATTTTGGCCTGGAGAATGTTGCAAAGAGTCAGACACAACTGAGCAACTTTCACTTTCACCCTTGGAATCAACGCATTTCTGAGGTTCTTCAGATTAGTACTCTCTTTTAAATGAGTATTTAGGTCCAAGAAGAAAATGTATATGTTCACCTGTATAAAATAGCCTAGTTCTATGGAGATTGTGATTATTTTAAATGTGCCCTTCTTCATATATGGAGGCTATATCATTGGTGAGCTCTCATTAAGTCATAAACTTTAAGTTGTTATTTTAAGTTAATTTCTTATAATGTGGATGCATTTATATTATTTCATCCATACTCATTTATTTAATTGCTACTGTGACAAATTCCATGGTTTTCATATGATTATCTAAGAGTCTAGGTGCATTTATGAAATAAATGAAGAAATTAAGATGATCCTTGATTTTTAGCTTCTTTAAAGGTATGAAAAACAATGCAAATGCTCTTAGAAAAAATCTTGAGATCAAGACTCTCCTCATCATTGGTCTATTCTTTGATGAACAGAGGAGAAATTCAGCAGGAGAAATAAGAATGTCGTGATCTCAGCAATATATACTATAATCTGTGCCAATTTTTTTTTTGTTCAGTTGTTCTCAGAACAAATTAAAGGTTTTGTTTTATTTTTAGGATTCTAAATATGTCATTCATTGCCTGCTAACTTTTGCTGCAATGTGGTGTGATGTCTCACAAAGATAAATTCAGATTGATTATGGCATTCCCTCGGAATACAGAGGAGTTATAATATTTTGCTATTCTGAAAAAAAAAATTATTTTGCTATTCTGAATACATTCATCCAAGCAAGATGCAGTGTGGCATGTTCAAGTCTATATTAGTGATTTTGATGGAAATATTTACATGTTGTAGCAAAAATGATGATAACTTACAGAAATGGGATCTATCTATGAGTTATTTGGCAACTCAAATAACTTACCATCATCCTGTGATACCACCAGACCAAAAAAATCTGTGAGATTAGGGATGTGTAGTATTTTTTCCTTTTGTTTTGGAGGGTGGAAAATGAGGCATGAGACTTTAAGCCAGTAACCAAAGAATCTTTGAGTCCTGTCTACTAGTTTAATTTATCTTTCTTCTCTGCTCCTCCCAAATTCTTTAAATAAGTTAATATCTTGAAGTTAGCGTCTTAGAAGACTGTAACCGTCCCAGTCCCTTGTCTTCCTAAAGAATCAAAGAAAATGGACAGATTTTTATCCATGGAAGTTTTTGCTTTTTAATAAAAATAAAGCTTATATTTGAATTACAGAAACTAGTATTCTTATAGGAGGTAGCCTGTGTCTAATGGGTCCTACATTCATGATACGAGCGCCTCCTTCTCCAGTGTTTACGTCTTATTAAGTTTTGGCTTCATTTCACTTTCCTTGAAAATTAAAAAATATACTTTTCTCTCATTCAGGGGCTCTTGCTATGGAGCCACTTTGATTCTAGACTTCTGGCAAGTGAAACTAATGTCAGTCTAATTTTCCATAGGTTCTAAATCCTGTTTCATATTTGTTCTGTAATCTTCAGATAAAAATAATAGGTTGGAAAACCTGGAAGCCTGGAGAGATGGATTTATGTAATGGACATTATTTCCCAAATTAGCATTCAGAAGTTGTCTTCTTATACCAGAGGTAGCAAGGGCCAGATTACAGCAGTGCCTAAAACCAACCTGTCTCAACAGGCTTCATCTTCTTTTGTACAAATTTAAAGAAAATGGGTCCTCACGCAAGCATTTCAAATCCAGAGACAAATTTGAAAAAAATTGCTACAACATGTTGACTGATTTCTTGCCAAGTCAGCCGCTCAGCCGCTAGGAACTTTTTCTTGATAGACTCTTACACACAGTTAAAGGCGAGGGGGCAGGGAGAGGAAGCATGTAACTTTTTAAAAGAGGAGTTAAATCTCTCTACCTCTTAAATCTTCTATTCTACTTTTAGCCCCCCTCTCTTCACCCTTCTCCTCTCCCTGTCTGGCCTTTCCCTTTTTCTCTCTCTTCTTATCAGTCCCTGTAATATTCTCTGTTGCTTTAATGTATTCATTTTTACTGTTACTACTGATACAATGATATGTTCTGGAGAAATAGCTTTCCAAAGATTATATTCAGATATACAGATTCAAACCAGCAGAAAGGTTAAAAACGTTTAAAAAATATGCTTGTCGGCAGTGGAAAGAAAGCTGTTTGTAGCCAGCAGGTGAGCTGGAGAGTACTACAGGGTGTGGTAGAGATAGTAATAAATTAACCGGCAAGCCAAAAACTGTATTAAAAAAATCAGCTATTTCATAGCATAGAAGCATGACAGCTATGAAAAAAGGAGTGCCCCAGGGAATTCTTTTAGAGTTTGATTTTTTTAAAATATGTTTGACATGAAAAATGTTTTAGTACAAATAAAGCAACTGGTATTAAACTTACAGGGAGGGGGTTATGGTTTAGAGTTAGTATGAATAATGCATGATATTTAAAGAAAGAACAGCTTTAAAATGTTCTGAGAGGCAACCCATGTTGATAGTTGGAATGGTGATTTTTTCCCCTATTTTTGAAGCATCATTAATTCAGCATCATTTTGTGATTTTTTAACCTGATAAGATATCAACCAAAGAAATACTATTTGACTTAGATTAGGATATTCTTTCTTCAGATAATTTAGTTTAAATATCGAGAGGATCAGTAGAATTATTTAAGCGTAAAGCGACAGTCATTTACTATAAAAAAATAATTTGGCCTAGTTATCTTTTTTAAAAAGCTCGTGTAGCCCTGCAAACCAAAATCAACCTCATGGAAGGGGAAAAACAAGATCAGATATTTTGAACATTACTCCATAGGAGACCAGCACAATATAGTGTTGGTGAACGCATTGTAGCGGTGCTCCATATGCAATCAGACGCCAATTGTTACTGGACTGCGGACAAGCACACACTGTGCTCAATGGTCTGATGAGGTATTATGGATATGATGCAAAGAGGCTGTGTAGATTAGAAGCTAACAATTTGTTAAAAGTGAAAGCAACTTAACATTTACATTGGGTCAGCCGAGTAGCACTTCATGTGGCAAACAGGATGAGTTCCAAGGAACAGGGGCACCAGGAAGGCTCCAGTTATTAGTGTCCATGCAGAAAAAGAGAGATTTCACTGCTTTCTAGTTGACTACATTTATTACTGTGATTCTTTCTACACTTTTCATTATTACATTCAGCTTTTAGTGTGGAAAAGTTCTTGCAAAACAGCATGATTATTATAAATGTCCAAAATGTGTGGAGGAATAGCCTATTAAAATATAGCCTAGAGATAGTACATAACACTGCCTTTAAAATAAGTAGCTGAAGCCAAAGTGATACTCTATTAAATCACTGATAGTGTGTAATTTACCCATATGTATTAATTTTGATTTCAATTTGCACTATCACAATACATTCCTCATCTCTTTCTATTGGTTCTTCAGGTTGCTTGCTTCACACAGCCTGTGCTCTTAGGTCATAGAAGGTACTTTAGCCCTGCTGTTTAGGAGTGGTCTGAAGCCAGAAACACATTAATAAGATGCTGCACTGATCTCTGCTGAACCATGCTCAATCTCAACCAGACTTTTAATACAGATATCACATGTGAAATGCGTGGTTATTTAATCAAATCATCATCAAAGAATATGTGATAAGTGCTTAGTATGTGTCATGATTCTGTAGTAGTTTCCACCAAAAGTTAGTGCAGAAAACAGTCTGCACTATCTTTTTGGGATACCAGGCATGTCACAGAATGTTGGCAGATAAGATTAGCTTCTCTCTTACCCCTCTCAAATTAAAGAGGTTGCATTTAAATTTTTTTGTCTAATTTTTTTTTTAATAAAATAAAGGTTAGGGTTATGGACAGTCAATAACTCTTTAATCTTTTTTGGACTATGATACTCTGCCTTGTCTACCAAGCCAAAACGTTTTGTTGTTTTAATATAAAAACCTTAATGCTTTCTCGGTGAACTGAATGTCAGCCTGGCTTTAAGGTATTTTTTTACTCTTAAAAAAATGATGTATTACAAGATTTGTAATGGAGTGAACATGCTTGAATTGCACATTTAATTTTTTTAACATCACATTCATGTTTTGCCAGTTTGCCTACCAGCTATCTGTTAACAAAAAGTTCCAAGGCAGCCCTGCAAGTCTGTGCCCAACTAAGCCTTTTGTTTCTGCAGATGTTTGGGCTTAGAGCAATGCTGTAAAGCTCAGGCAATCCAAGGACCATGTTTGTACTTGTCTGCTGCGATTCCCAGTGCATTGTCTAAACCTGTACGCATTGTTCTTTCTGACAGGTGATAACTACCCCGTGCAGTTCATTCCATCAACAATGGCAGCTGCTGCTGCTTCTGGACTCAGCCCTTTACAGCTCCAGGTAAGTGCCAGAGGAAAAAACGTGGGATACGCGCCAGTACTTTAGTGGAGAACTGCTAACCAGCTGTATGCTAAATAATGGCCTGAATGTTAAATAATTTTTTAAGCATAGCCTGGAAGGATTAACACCTTATGTACTTACCATACTGCAAATAGAAGAGAAAACTGTCAGTGTCAATATTTTTAAAGGAAAAAATGATGTCATGACTTAGTACTATATATTCTCTATGAGCTAAGTTAATGGTTTTACAATTTTTTATGGCTAGTTGATATTGGGTATGTTAGCTTTTTCCTTATAACTTCTTCATCCATTTCTCCATTCACGTCCAAATTAGCTTTTACATGTAAGTATCAAAACAGACAACATTGGATATTTTCCTTCTTGCGACTCATAGAATAGGGAGTTGTTATTACCAAATTACTTGAACTATTTGGTAAAATGTAAACACATTGTCCCTGAATATGTGTATCATCAGCCTCATCCTCATGCCAGGTCAAAAGACTGGGCATGGTGTGTGACCAGATTCTGGACTGGTATTCTTTATAAAGCTAAAATTGGGGGAAAAGTGCTTTGGAAGCTAGTTTAAAAAAAATCCCTTGCACCTTATCTTCTTCATAGTAAAATGGGAAGTGGAGGACTAAGTGATCTTTACACCCTTTTTGCAATGCTGTCTTAATGGGAAATTGATGTTAAATATGAGTGTATATTTTAACAAAAACAGAAAGAAAGTATCATTAAAATTAATGGTTAAGCAAGCAGTATTTGAGCATTCAGGATGCAAAATATAGGATGATAACTTGAATTTCAGTACATTGAACAAAGATAGTTTTTTACTCTTATAATATACTGTGATGATTTTTCAATTTTCTTAAATAATCTAGGGAATAGCATCTAAGTGGGCATTTTTAGTTCTTCTTTGCTATTCCTTATATGACTTGAATGTAAAAAATGAACAGATATTTTATGTGAAAAATATAATTTTGAACATTCTGAGTTGAGTCTACAAATAAAGAATTTTTACAGTACTTTGAGCAGTTTTTGTCATAAGCCTTATCCAGAAAGTCTTGAAGATGCCTAGCATTATGGATCCATTATGGATGCCTAGCAGAGCTAGAGATTTTGCCTCTTGAAAGCAGCAGCCCTATCTCATCTAAGCCCTCACCTTCTCCACTACTAACAGGGAACTTACTGCAGCTGGAAAAGATATAAAAAGAAACCTAACTCACAGTCAGTCTAATCTATTTCTCCTTTTTCCATAGCTGTGCTGTTGAGTGTCTTCTTAAGTCAGAGGCAAAAATAAGAAACCAGTACCACTGTTTGATCCTATAATCAAGTTTCTGTGAAAAAGAGTATCTGGGTCCTAAACCCTACTTTCTGTTCTTTGGTGTGGTCAGTACCCTGGATTTAGAAATATGTGTTCTGTTTCATGAGTTCTGACAGTATGTTTTGTCTTTTTTTTTTTTTTTTTCTGAATATGCTACTAAACAGAAAGGTCATGTCTCCCACCCACAAATTAACCCAAGGCTAAAGGGCCTAAGTGACCGTTTGGGCAGGAGTTTGGACACCTTTGAACATGGTGGTGGCCACTCTTACAACCACAAACAGATTGAGGTATGAATGCTTACATTGGTGCTTCATTGGGTGGGGGACTGGATTGTTCAGTCATATTCTAGGCTTTTTTAACAAGTGCCAAACACTAGTATATAATCTTCCCCTTTTTCTCGTTCCTATGGAGGCTCATTTTCACTCCTTTTCTTTCAGAGAAAAAGTCAAACCCCAGACCAGTGCCTCTGAAGTAGCTTGTTTATTGCTATTATATTTAGGCAAATTCTTTACGTTATGAGTGTTTTCAAAACCATTTTTATTTCCCTTACCCTTTTTTCTTTATGTATAGTGCTGCATAGTAGTTTAAAAAAAAACACTTAGAAATTAAACAAAACAAAACAAAAAAACTTTAGTTCACCGTGTATCAACCCTATAGAGTTGATAAAATATAATTCTGTTTTTATAGACAAAACAATGGAGGTTCAGAGAAGTCAAGTTATTTAATCAAGGCTACAAAATTTTCTTGGAGTCAGAGTTATTATCCAGGATTTCTGTCTATTCCAGGTTTTCTAATTTAGCTTTCTCTGACTGAATTTGAGGTTGGGTGCCTGGGCCTGACTGGTTGATTTTTGCCCCATAAACTTATATAGTAACTCTTTCATATTGAACTTCCAGGAAAGCTCTTTGTTGTTTTTGTGGGATATTCTTACTACCTGGGAGAAGATGCCTCATATAGCTCTTTTAAAAACCAAACCCCTTTCTAATATAGGGACCCAGTCCTCCTCTCTCCAATATCGTGCTTAATTCCTCTATTATATCATTGGAAAACCTCTTTAGGGCTATCAGATTCTAGAGGGTTGCTGGCTATCCCTCCTTAGAAGGGAGAAAGCTCAACTTCTCCTTTTATTCTCTAGGACTATCAGATACTGGAGGGTTGCTAGCTACCCCTCCTTCTTAGAAGTGAGAAAGCTCACAAGAAGAAAGAAGAGAACAAGATCAAAGGACACCTTGGAAGTAGCCTAAGGAAGAGTTTGAGTTCAGAGCTTGTCACTTGCCTTCTTCCTTTCCCTTTCCCTTTGACTATAAGAAGTATACAGGGGGTTCCACCCAGACATGACAAGGCATACTGTTAGAGTATCTGCTATCTTCTATGCAGCCCAAAGGGATTTCTTTTCTAAGGCTTCCTTTTGCCTGTAGAGAAGGTGCCACATTTCTGAACGTTCTGACATCTACTGTGCTTAGGACTGCTAGACGGAGAGATAACTGGACATCAGAAACAATTCTTTCAGTTAGTAAGGCTTATCTACTCAGGACAGCTAGTTTGTTAAAATTTTAAGTACTTGGAAGAATGTGAAAGCAGGGTGACTTGGCTCAGATTCAAAACTTTCTCTCCTCTTGACTTTCATTTTCACTTGAGGTGTTGAGTTCTATTCCATTGCCTTCCCTTAGCCAGTTTTCTACCCAGTTTCTCCCTTTAGCTTCTCGCTTAAGTTGACAACTCTTCCCCTCACCAGCACAGACCTCTGCTGCGAAATCTGGCTTCTCCTGGGTTTCTGGAAATCATGATGTCATATATGTGAGTGCCAGGCAGTGTAGCGCTATAGCAATGCTGATCTAGGAGCACAACATATGCGACATGTCTGTCGCTTTAATTAGGCTGAACACAGAACCTGGTAAGGTGCAGGCCCTCAGCTTTGTAGGGTAAGTTTGGGTTGGTTGGAGAGTTTCCTGTGTTTTTTTGTTTGTTTGTTTGTTTTTTATTATTCTTGCTCTGTTCTCTTGCTTCCACTTTTTGCACTTTTCCTTGCATGTCGGGAAACCATTGCTATTTGCTTGTATGGTACACTATTTAGAAAAGATGGATCTTATTTGAAAGGCAGATTTCTCAAACTTTCTTACTATGAGTGTAACAGGTTTATTGAGAGTCCTATGAGCAGCACAGTGGACACCTATATCTAAGTTGTTACAGATACTAACATTTTAAATCTTGTCTAAAAGTAGAGAGAAAACTTAATAACATTTTGCTTTATTGATTTTAGTCTACTTTCTTTTCTAGCTCGGGTTTTCTCCATTCCTTTTACAAGCTAAAATGTCACAGCTCTGTCAACAATTATGATCACAATAAACTGGGGATACTAAGCATTACAATATGTTAATGAGTTTTATTTCTATTTAGAGATTCTTAGGAAGAAAAGCCACAATGCATGTATACCACCACCACCTCCACACACACTGCTGCACTGAAGAGAAGCGGTCCTCTCTACCTGATACATAGTTAATTTGTCCTTCAAAGGTTTTTCACTTCTAGCATTGTGAGCTGGGGTTATCTTAACAGTAAAGTCATACTCTGGAAGTCTGAAATTTTGTTATCACCTGAGAAAAGACGGGAGCTGACTGTGCCTCAGATCATGAACTCCTTATTGCCAAATTCAGACTTAAACTGAAGAAAGCAGGGAAAACCACTAGACCATTCAGGTATTACCTAAATCAAATCCCTTACAATTATATAGTGGAAGTGACAAACAGATTCAAGGGATTAGATCTGATTGACAGAGTGCCTGAAAAACTATGGATAGAGGTTTGTGACATTGTACAGCAGTGATCAAGACCATCCCCAAGAAAAAGAAATGCAAAAAGGCAAAATGGTTGTCTGAGGAGGCCTTACAAATAACTGAGAAAAGAAGAGAAGCTACAGGCGTAGGAGAAAAGGAAAGATACCCATTTGAATGCAAAATTCCAAAGAATAGCAAGGAGAGATAAGAAAGCCTTCCTCAGCAATCAATGCAAAGAAATAGAGGAAAACAATAGGATGGGAAAGACTAGAGATCTCTTCAAGAACATTAGAGATACCAAGGGAACATTTCATGCAAAGATGAACACAATAAAGGACAGAAATGGTATGGACCTAACAGAAGCAGAAGGTATTAAGAAGAGGTGGCAAGAATACACAGAAGAACTATACAAAAAAGATTTTCATGACCCAGATAACCACAATGATGTGATCACTCACCTAGAGCCAGACATCCTGGAATGCAAAGTGAAGTGGGCCTTATAAGCATCACTACGAACAAAGCTAGTGGAGGTGATGGAATTCCAGTTGAGCTATTTCAAATCCTGAAAGATGATGCTGTGGAAGTGCTGCACTCAATATGCCAACAAATTTGGAAAACTCAGCAGTGGCCACAGGACTGGAAAAGGTCAGTTTTCATTCCAAAGAAAGACAATGCCAAAGAATGCTCAAACTACCACAAAATTGCAGTCGTCTCACTACGCTAGCAAAGTAATGCTCAAAATTCTGCAAGCCAGGTTTCAACAGTATGTGAACCCTGAACTTCCAGATGTTCAAGCTGGATTTGTAAAGGCAGAAGATCCAAAGATCAAATTGCCAACATCCGCTGGATCATCAAAAAAGCAAGAGAGTTCCAGAAAAACATCTACTTTTGTTTTATTGACTACGCCAAAGCCTTTGTCTGTGTGGATCACAACAAACTGTGGAAAATTCTTAAAGAGATGGGAATACTAGATCACCTGACCTGCCTCCTAAGAAATCTGTATGCAGGTCAAGAAGCAACAGTTAGAACCAGACAGGAGTATGTCAAGGCTATATATTGTCACCCTGCTTATTTAGCTTATATGCAGAGTACATCATGCAAAATGCTGGGCCAGATGAATCACAGGCTGGAATCAAGATTGCCAGGAGAAGTATCAATAACCTCAGATACACAGATGACACCACCCTTAAGGCAGAAGGCAAAAAAGAACTAAAGAGTCTCTTGATGAAAGTGAAAGAGGAGAGTGAAAAAGTTGGCTTAAAACTCAACATTCAGGAAACTAAGATCATAGCAAATAGATGGTGAAACAATGGAAACAGTAACAGACTATTTTGGGGGGCTCCAAAATCACTGCAGATGGTGACTGCAGCCATGAAATTAAAAGATGCTCCTTGGAAGAAAAGCTATGGCCAACCTAGACAGCATATTAAAAAGCAGAGACATTACTTTACCAACAAAGGTCAATCTAGTCAAAGCTATGGTTTTTCCAGTAGTCATGTATGGATGTGAGAGTTGGACTATAAAGAAAGCTGAATGCCGAATAATTGATGCTTTTGAACTGTGTTGGAGAAGACTCTTGAGAGTCCCTTGGACTGCAAAGAGATCCAACCAGTAAATCCTAAAGGAAATCAGTCCTGAATATTCATTGGAAGGACTGATGCTGAAGCTGAAGCTCCAAAACTTTGGCCACCTGATGCGAAGAGCTGACTTATTGGAAAAGTCCCTGATGCTGGGAAAGATTGAGGGCAGGAGGAGAAGGGGACGGCAGGGGATGAGATGGTTGGATGGCATCACCGATACGATGGACATGAATTTGAGTAGGCTCTGGGAGTTGGTGATGGACAGGGAAGCCTGGTGTGCTGCAGTCCATGGGGTCACAGAGTCAGACACGACTGAGTAACTAAGCTGAGAGAAAAGATATTTGGAAAGATCCTTCTTACATTAGCATATTCCAATGCTTTCTTTCTTTAAGAAAGACACAGGAGTAAGTTTTTTGTTTTTTTTTTTTTACTCCATGCTGATCTAAGGCTGGTTTGCTGGTTTTCTGTGCCTCAGGGGCACAATATTAGGAGAGAGAAGAATGCTATTTTTAGTTGAACAGTTCAGCAGATGGAGTCATGAATGCTCATATATCTGAAGGTTGAGGGGCTTGAACCATTAATTTTGATAATGTATTTAACCCTGGGAACAATCAGAAACTGTAACTCTAAGGTTACAGTGCTTTTGACCTTTAGAGAACAGAGGGCACTTGCTACAGTAAACAATATATTATATTGCTACTTATTCTGAGTCTCTACTGGTATAAATTTCAGGACCAGTTGCCATTTGCTTTCCTCAGCTATGTTAGCATTGGTCCTTCAAGTAAGTCAAAAGGTAGCGGGGGGTGGGGATGGGGGGACCAGTATGATGAGCCAGTCATGTAAATATGGCCTTTAAATAGCTAAGATGTTAGATTATTTCTGAAGAAATATTGTCTCAGAAATAAGCTCAGAATGACTCTTTTTTTTGATGCAAAGTGGTTTTAGTGTATTGATTCATTTTTTGTGGTTACTTTCAATATGATAGATAACTAAGGTAATTTTGTTTTGTTTTTCAATTAGACATAATGTTGCCTCATAGTTGTAGTTTATATTAAATACAATTTAGTGCCATATCATGCAAAGTGGTACACCTGTCTCATACCTTCTTATTAAATGATGCATGCCTCTCTTTAGTAAATACAGCAGTTAAATATCACACAGTTTAAGAATTTCTAATTAAAATATCTCCACATGTCAGCATATTGGTAATGTATTATTTTAATCCATTTATTTTGTTTATGAAACAGTGACATATGTTTAGATTGTGAAATATATGAGCCTTAAAAATCACTTTATTGAAGAAAATTAATTCCTACAATACTGTCTCAGTAATGTGTTCACTCACCCAGTCAGTCACTGGCGGCACTGCCAGTCTTAATGTAGAGTAGACACACTTACCAGTTTTATCTGCAAAACAGTCTTGGAAAGAGGCAATAACAGTTCTTTTTCTTATTTCCAAACGATCAGGTTTTCTTCCTCTACTTTTTAAAAAAATTCATTAATTCAAACCAGTCCCCCCAAAACACTTTCTGTTACTCTAAAAACAACACAAAACAAAACAAAACAATGAAGAATGGAACTGAGTTATGTACAAGGGATTCTGAGAGACCAATCAAAATTAAAAACAAGCTAGTTACCTTTTCAAAGTTAGACATAGTAATTTGTTTGTCAGCAGGGAGACGTTTGGGTCAGCCCTGAAATAAAGTGACTGTCAGCAGTTATTCCTACAAGACAAGTAATTTCACTCGATGTATTACTGACAGATTGCTCACTTCTCTGAATCACCAGAGAAAACAAACTTAATATTGTTACAGGCAGAGTTTCTGTCTTCATTAGCCTCAGAGAATGATTTTTATCTAGCATTCAAAGCCTACCAAGCTTCAGTTGGAACATATTTTAACCAGCAAGTTCTTATAATGATAGTATGTATGGGTGGTAGCCTGAATGAAAGAAAGTAAATATGAAAATTTTTAAAAGTCAATATAAATATATTTTCACTTGTATTTGACGGACATTATGTGTAGTTCTGGAAAGATTTGAGGAAAGCAGTATAATTAGAGCCTTGAAACACTGGAAAAACCCATCAACCATAAGTTATTCTTAAATGAAACTATTAAAGTCTTGCAAAGTTTGCAAAGATGGAGGAGAACAATTGAATTTTTGCAAAAGTGAATAGAAACACATATTTTATTTAAATGATATTGTCAATTTTCATGCTACAAATGGAAAGTGAAGAAGTGCCTATCAACATTGAGAATGTTCCATTTCTATTTTAGTTCCAGCCTGAATCTTTATGATATTATATTTAGATGCTCTTCTCTGGCTCATACCCTGCCTTCTTGTTTGAAATCATAAACATGCCTCAGTTCTGTGGAGGAATGAGAGAGTGAGCTAGCTGGACTGGGTGGGCTTTGGAGGTTGTGATTTCTAATAGAGAGATGAATAAAGAGTTGATTAGAATGACCTGTTACTAGCTACCTGATGGAAAAAAAAGTAACGCACTGATTCAAAGCTTGTTCTGAGGATACCAACCAGGGGATTGTGCTTTGAAGAGAAATGCTTGCTTTTCTCATAATCAGCCTTCTCTCACCCACTTTGACTTTAAAAGCGTGAAGGAATCTGGAAGGACCATTATCGCTGTGATTAGATGAGCTATGGACTAATAGAATAAACTCCATTTTGGAAGCAGAATCTTGAATGAGAGTTTCTGCTGTTGCTTTCTATGTTGTCCTGTACTGTTCTTAAATTGCCTTCTCTTTTCAGTTTGTTCCTTGTAAAAAAGGGATAATATTTTTTCTCAGGGTTACTGTGAATAGTAAATGTATTAACAAGGCGTGTATAAATTTCCACAAAAAAATCATTATCAAGATAGGAAAAAAACTTTCCAACATCCCAAATAAGCAGTCAGTTCTACTCTAGCTTTGCTGCCTAAGTGTTTCTGATGGGTGGCTCTAATCTACCAGAATGTGTCACTGAATTCAGAGATTTTTGTTTCTTTTGTTTACTGCTGAATCCTCAATGTTGCCTGTGACCATAGTTGGTAAAATGATTGAATTAGTGAATTTCCTTTTTGGTGGTCATCTGCAACTCAATCTTCTTTGGATTTTTTTTTTTTTTTTTTGCAGGGGAAAGGGGGATATGTTCAGCCAAGTGCTCTGTCTTTAGAGGCATATTCTCATATAAACAACTTTTCATTTCTAGGTAGGTTTCTTACAAAAAATGGCAGGTGTTAAGTGAGTCTTGGTGAAGGTTAAAGAAATATAGGTAGATCAGAGAAGGATGCAAAATATGAAGACATTTCCTAGTGTTTTGAAATATGACTTGTCATTGTATTCAAGAATAAGGTTATACCTACCCACAAACTAAAGCATTAGGTAAACTGGATTTTCTCTTAGAAATTTGATTTTCAGTTGATTTTAAAATAATATCTAAAAGTTGAGAGCATGGCTCTTCTCACTAAGCTCTGTTAATTACTGTGTTTTAAGTAATTTAATTGATGGGATATTTGACTGTACTCACAGAGATAGTTTAGTAGGAGCCCAGGACCTTGAAATTACAAAACCAGTTCAGTTCTCTATCTTTCTTAGTGTAGTATTTCCACCAACATTCGTTTAGCTCCAGCCTTACTAATGAATTCACACAACAAGGAGCTCCCAGTATATGAAGACTTGTATTTAAATAGACTGCTTGTAACATGCAGTTGTTTCTAAAATAGTGACAGGTATTTCTATTCCTGTTTTTACCAAACTGGAGTTTTGAAGTATTGTTTGGTTGGCATCATGTATCTGTATGTTTATGAGTTATAATGAGCAACCTTGGAATTAAGAGAGATGATGTGATTAAGAACATAGGGGAAGGTTTGAAAGCAAAGTATTCTAGTATTTTAAAAAATGCTTCACTCCAGTTTCCAACCATAGAATAAGTCAGAATATGCAACATTTATGAAATTTAAATCAGAAAAAGATATGGTGGGTAACAGAACAGACTGAGCAGAATGGAAACATTTTTAAACCACTTTATTCAAGCATGATTGACATACAAAAAGTTGAACATATTTAATATATACAACTGGATGAGTTTGGAGAGAAGTATACATCCATGAATACATAACACAGTCTATGCCGTAAGTATATCCATTTAGCTCCAAAAGTGTCCCCCACCATTATTATTATTATTATTATTATTATATGATAAGAACATTATTAAATAAGTGATAAGAGCATTTAACATAAGATCTACCCTCTTAGCACGTTTTTACGTGTACAATACAGTAGTATTAACTACGGGCTTCAAGTTATACCGTAGATCTCTAGGACTTATTTATTTTGCATAACTAAAACTTTGTGCTCTTTGATTAATACTTCCTGTTTCCCCTATCTTAATCCCTGGCAATCACTATTCTACTTTCTGATTCTATGAATTTGACTATTTTAGATTCCTCATATAATTGGCATCACATAGTAATTGTCTTCTGTGTCTGGAGTTATTTAAATTAGCATGTCTTCCAAGTTTATCCATATTATTGCAAGTGGCAGGATGTCTTTCTCCTTTTATAAGGCTAAACAGTATTACATTTTATGTACATATTACATTTTCTTTATCCATTCATCCATCAGTAGACATTTAGGTTGCTTTCATGCCTTTGCTATTGTGAATAACACTGCAATGAACATGAGAAGGCAAATACCTCTTTAAACTCTTGATTTCAATTCCTTTGGAGATGTATCTAAAAATTTCAGACCTTTTTTACATTTAAGACTTCCTTTTCAAGGTTTTTTTTTGTATGGTTTAAGATAAAAGTTCAATTTCATTATTTTGCTCATGGATATTCAGTTTTCCCAATGCCATTTATTGAAGAGACTGTCCTTTCCCCATTGGGTATTCTTGTTACCATTGTTGAAAATCATTTGACTGTAATTTGTGCAGGCTTATCTCTGGGCTCTTTATTCTGCTTCATTGGTCTATATATCCATTGTATGCCAGTATCACTTTTTTATTATTACAGCTTTGAGATGTATTTTGAAATTAGGAGATTTGTTCTTGTTAAAGTTTGCTTTGGATATTTGGGGTCTTTTGTGGATATGTGTGATTTTAGAATTTTTTTTTCTTTCTGTAAACAATTTCATTGAGACTGTTAGGAATTGCATTGCATCTATAGATAACTTTGAATAATGTGAATAATGTGGACATTTTAGCAATTTTCGTTTTTCTAATTCAAAAATATTTTTAAGTGATATTTTAATGAAAAGGCATTGAGAAACTACATATAGTTGGATGGATTCCCATCATAGATGTGCCCCAGTGGAGGAATAAAACTTCTGATCAGTATATCTAGTGCATATTCACTACTGTCATGCCAATTCTTCCTTTCTGTTTTACTTGTAGAAAAGGTCATATGCTACAGGTATACATGTTTGTACAAATGCATATCAAATGAAAATTCAAGGAATATTTATAGTGATTTAAAGTCTCTCCTTACTGACTTGAAACCATCTTGCTTTAATCTGACTGTTCTAGATTATTAGGGTTAGGTTAACAATCACGTTTTAGATCTTCCAAGCCCAAATGGCACTATTAATGGATTCTTTTCTCAATTAAATATAAACAGACAAGCACTCAACACCTAACTATGTACTAAATATCCACTGTGCCAGTTGTTGTATGGATAAAAAGTCATATACTTTCTTCTTTCTTTCCTCTCATAATTTATAACATCAGTACAGCCATCTTGAGTCACATTGAGAAGAATTAATGTAACATTACTTTTTCTAGCTTTATAAATACCAATTCCTTTATATATATATATAGTCATTTAATCCTGGTTTGGCTAAGTACTTGCATTGCTTTTTAATGGACAAAAATGGAGGGAAAATAGGACCAAATTTATTTCCCCAGGCCTCTACCCTCTTGGTCATTTGGTAAAGCAAAACCTTAAATGAAAAATCTTAATTTCCAGTACACTGCACTGAGTTCATTTCTTACTGTGTGTTCCTCTTATAGCACCCTCTATAATACCTATAAACAACCTTTGATGTAATAATATAAATTAACATAGACTGTGATCCTTTGTACTTCATCAGGAATGATCCTAATGCTGTTTAGTCTAGAGTAGAGAGAACTAAAAATAATAGATGATAGATATGTATACAGATTTTATTGCTTAAAATATATACTTGTGTTGACCATCTAAAACCCTCCAAAGTGCAAACATACAGTGCTCATTTGAAGCCAGTTTGAAATAGTTGCTTTTAATCTAGAAAATCAATTTGGGGGATATTTATCAGGTTTTCAGTAGTTCACTTATTCACTTGAATTAAATAACTAGTGAAGTATTATTACATCTTTTCTTTTAAAATCCTTATTACTTGAAATTACACCTGTTGGCTTTGAATGACTGACAGTGACATAAATCTTACTGTCTCTTGGAATTGTATCAAAATATGTTTTTAAAAGGAAGCTTGTAAAATGATTGTGCTCAGGAAATTTGAAGAAATTTGTGTGAAAATTAAAACAACAAATTTACTTGTTCAGTTATTTAACAATATTTATTTAGTGGCTATAACATGCCAGGTACTATTCTAGACCAGGGGTCCTCAACTGGAGGCAGTGTTGCCCCCTAGAGTTCAGTTGATAATATCTGGAGACATTTTTGATTGTTTTATCTTGGGATGGGTGTGGAGATGCTATTGGCATCTAGTGGGTAGAGGCCAGAGATGCTGCCGAATACTCTACAGTACACAGGTCAGCACCCTCAATGAGGAAATATCCAGTCCAAACTATCAGTAGTGCTGAGGCTGAGAAGACTTATGTAAAATGAAGTCCTTGTCTGATGTATTTTACATGCTAGTTGGGGAAAGAGAAAATAGGGGAAGAATATTTAATAAAGAGTTGGGATGCTGGGCTTGATGAAGCACAAGCTGGAATCAAGATTGCCGGGAGAAACATCAATAACCTCAGATATGCAGATGACACCACCCTTATGACAGAAAGTGAAGAACTAAAGAGTCTCTTGATGAGAATGAAAGAGGAGAGTGAAAAGTTGGCTTAAAGCTCAACGTTCAGAAAACTAAGATCATGGCATCTGGTCCCATCACTTCATGGGAGATAGATGGGGAAACAATGGAAACAGTGAGAGACTTTATTTTCTTGGGCTCCAAAATCACTGCAGATGGTGACTGCTGCAATGAAATTAGAAGACTCTTACTCCTTAGAAGAAAAGCTATGACCCACCTAGACAGTATATTAAAAAGTAGAGACATTACTTTGCCAACAAAGGTCCGTCTAGTCAAAGCTATGGTTTTCCCAGTAGTCTCATGTACGATTGTGAGAGTTGGACTATAAAGAAAGCTGAATGCCGAAGAATTAATGCTTTTGAACTGTGGTGTTGGAGAACTCTTGAGAACCCCTTGGACTGCAAGGAGATCCAACCAGTCAATCCTATAGGAAATCAGTTCTGAATATTCATTGGGAGAACTGATGCTGAAGCTGAAACTCCAATACTTTGGCCACCTGATGTGAAGAACTGACTCAATGGAAAAGTCCCTGATGTTGGGAAAGATTGAGGGCAGGAGGAGAAGGAGACGGCAGAGGATGAGATGGTAGGATGGCATCACCAACTCAATAGACACGAGTTTGAGTAGGCTCTGGGAGTTGGTGATGGACAGGGAAGCCTGGCCTGCTGCAGTCCATGGGGTCGCAAAGAATCAGACATAACTGAGCGACTGAACTGAACTGAACCGGGGTTGCAGATCTTACTCATCTTAACAGAAATCTCCCACCTACCAGTCTACCTATCCCCCTGGACCTATATGGGCAGATTTAAAAGATTGAGACCAATATGATCTTAGTCTTGGTCTTAGTTCTTCGCTTCACTTGGATCTTCAGAACTAAGACTTTTATTCTAATCAGTCACTTCTGCCTAGAGCAGTCACAATTCTCAATCTTATTTTTTCAGTTGTTTAAGCACACCATATACTCTGGTTTTTGGTAAAGGAATATTATTTCTGACTATAATAGTATATAAATCTGTCTTTCAGAATGAAGTAAATATGAAATTTGGTGAGGACATGGGAGCTGTTCATTAGTTTTTATAGGATGCTATTTGTTGAGGTCCCACAGGATGAGTGGAATCACTCTTGGCAGAGTATCTGTATTTGATGTGTGGATTGGATATTATAAAGGAGCCTAGCTTTGTAAAAACAAAACTAGACAAAACAGACTCAAGAATAGTATGAATATTATATATATGTATACATATATACATATATGTACAGTTATACATAATGCATAGTATTTTATATTTGAATAAGCAATTTATATTTAGACTTTACATAATAAATTATTCTTTGATATTACCCCATATTTTAGAAGAAAAAAGCGAGGTTAAGTGACTTGGGCCAGACTATTGCTGCTGCTAAATCACTTCAGTTGTGTCCAACTCTGTGAGACCCCATAGACGGCAGCCCACCAGGCTCCTCGGTCCATGGGATTTTCCAGGCAAGAGTACTGGAGTAGAGTACCATTGCCTTCTCCATGGACCGGACTACTTACCTATTAAACAAAATAGGGCTGTAATGCATTGTTGAAGTGCATTTTAAAACTTATTTCCTGACCAGGATTCTTTGCTTAACACTCTGCTGTATGTAGGTATGTAGGAAGCACAGTCATTTAGAAGTTTTCCTGCACAATTTATACTCCTCTTATTATAATATCGAAGTGAATTAAAAGTAATGTAATTGAATTATAAAAGGGAAAAATTCAAAGCCAACATCACATTTTTGGGATCTCAAAGAGTTCAGGTATTTTCCAAATTTGTAGTTAACTGTCTAGAAGAAATTTCAAGCCTACTCGAATTAACAAAGATAGCTCTCAGGAAATATGTCTTATTCCATAGCTTTCTTTGGAGGAAAATGCTTATTTTTTTCTGAATGCTGAGTTCTTTTCTTTCGAGACTTTCTAGGCCTGTCCTATAATTTCAAGGTTTTGATGGGTCTCCTGCGTAGCTGGGGAGCGTGCCCTTGCCCACCCCTCGCCCGTGCCGCCCTCCGAGCGTGTGCAGCAGGTTGCACGCCAGCAGAGGAAGCAGCTGTTTGGCCATGCCGGGATGGAGCGCCTGCTGCATCAGGAGCTGGGGGCTCCTCTTGACATCTGGACGTTGTTGGGTCGGGATGCCAGCCTCAGGCCAGGAGGCTGCGGGAGCTCTGGGGCAGAGAGCACAGAGTCTTTGCTGCTCTTTAAGCGATTAGTGCGCTGAAGCAGCAATAATGTTGAATTATCGCTTGGCTGCTTTCTTCTCAGGAATCTTGGGACAATAGAAGAGTCAGGAAGGAGCATTTACAGTAAAGTCATGTTCAGAGAGACAAGACTAATTATAGCATATTAAAGAGCTTTATTTTAAAATGATGTAATTTACAAATAGCCTTGGACAGTGTATGCAACTTTTTTAGAACTGTAAACCCTGTAGTTTAAAAGAGACTTTTCTAATTTCAAATGGCTAGTATGAACCCATTCTTTCGGCAATTTTCTAGTTTTAGAAAGTCAGGTCAAGTTGTGCCACTGAAGATACAGCATCGGCTAAAAAGAGAAAGTGTACTAATGCCTTTAGCGGCTGGGGAAAAGTTCTCTAGCTTGAGGGGAAGAGAGACTTTAGGTTGGAGATTGACTGAATTATGCGTTGGCTTTTCCAGTTTCACTTTGTCACACTGAAAACTGGTCTGCGTTTGCTACCCAGAGCTGAAACCATCTGTTACACCAATTTCCTTTATGATATGTGTTATTTAAGCACAATGGATGTGGAAATGGGTAGTTTAAAATGTATTTTGCGATGAACAGTTGTCACATTATGTTGCTTTTCCTCTTATAATTTTTCATTAGTGAGACCTCTGTGCTCAAAGAAGCCTTCTTATAAACAGATTATGGCCATTTGTGTTCACAGTAATATATTGGAGAAGAATGCTATGTTGCTCTCACTTAACCTCTCGTATTCTAAGGGGGTTGTATTTAATTAACACTGGTGAGAGGCTGACCTGAGAGGCTGTAGAAAGTGATTGAACTGCATTTTCCAAGCTCTGCTCTAGTCAGCTGGGAAAGAAAAAAAAATTAGAAAGTACTATTTTCTGAAATTCCTTCTAACTAAGCTGTATTTCAACGGGCCATTTAATGCTCAAATGGACAAAGGTATTACTTCAGTCATTGAATTGTATCGAGCTCCTTCTCAGAGGTCCAGTTTAAACACTCTATAGGAAAAGTGGTTTAGCATCACATTCTCAATGGATTATTGCTTGATCTGCTTAAAAATAAAAAAGCGAATCATTTTTTTTTTGAAAGGAAAGAGAAACAGTCACTGTCACTAAATGGGGTGGAGCATGTGCCCCAACTAATCCTCCGTGCACTGAGATTGCCCTCCGGAGCTTAGGGGATCCTTAAACCACATAGAAAAAGACACACCTCTCTAAAGTGCTCACCTGCTCAGAACATCTTCCTCACATCCTAGGAAGTGTTTGTTCCAGGGCCCAAGGGGTAGTCCCTGAATAATGAACGCATAGTTATATCATTGGCTCAGACATAGTACAGCAGAGTGAGAGCAAGAATGAGGAGTTTACTGAGAAAGTAGAGGCCTAGATCTGACCAGTTTGGGTTGAAATCCTCCACTTTCCCACACTTTTCCATCCATTCATCAACGGTTTTAATAAAGAGGCATTGCTGAGTTGCAGAATAAAGTAGTCATATATAACTCATCTATATCCAACCATATTATTTCTGATTTTAGATCCACCTCTACCACATTTCCTGACTATGAAACTCTTAACACCAAATACCAATATACCTCACTGTGAAAAAGGAATATGATATATAACATCAGGTGATGGTATGCCACTGTGTGTTTGAACAGCATGCTCACTATTTAGTAGCTAGCTTGTTCTGTGACATGCTGTCTGTCTATATGATAGTAAATGGCTTGGAGGTTTCAAAAAATCAGTTCTATAAGAACTCTTCAGTTAAAAGAATGATGTGAACATGAGCTAATGTCCTTTGAAACTCAGTCTCCTCAGCTATGAAATGGGAATAATGATGCCTCCCATATCACAAGGATTAAACGAAGCAACACAAGTCAATCAGCTAGGACAATCTACTACATGGAAAATACTCAATAAACACCGTTTCTCTCTGCATCCTTATACTTGTATCTCTCTTATTAATTCATTAATTCAACATATTTTTAAACCATGTACTGTGTACTTTAGGTACTCTATTATGCAAACAATCTAAACAAGTTCCTGCCCTCTTAAAGCCTGGGGATGAAAGCAATTAAATGAGCAACACTTAAAAGTGATACAAACAGGTAAGATACAGCTGATCATCTGGTGTGTGTGTATACAAATATATTCATTTATTGGTTGATCAAGCTTGTTGTGTATAGATTCTTTGAAATCTTTTTGTCCTGATGCCTATGCCTGATGAGCACACCAGACTTCAAAAAGCATGAGGCATAGTGCAGTGCTCTTTTAGCAAGAAACCATTTAAGGTGGTCAAGAAGCAACTAAGGTATTTTAAACTGGACTTGCCACTATTCAGAAAAAGTGCCACAATAGTGAAAGAAAAGCCTTCACAAGTAGACAAAGAGATTGAAAAATGGCATAGTTTTCAGAGCTAGAAAGGCCTTCAGAGGCCTTGAAGACCAGATCCCAACTCTACTACTGGTTCCATGAGCTTGAGCAGATTAATCGTTCTATACCCAGATTCTGGGCTTCCCCAGTGGCTCAGATGGTGAAGAGTCTGCCTGCAATGCAGGAGACCCGGGTTCAATCCCTGGGTCAGCAAGATCCCCTGGAGAAGGAAATGGCAACCCACACCAGTATTGTTGCCTGGAAAAATCCCATGGATGGAGAAGCCTGGCGAGCTATAGTCCTTGGGGTTACAAAGAGTCAGACATGACTGAGTGACTAACACTTTCATACCAGATTCTATTAAGTGGATTAGGAATGATATCTATCCTTATTGGACAGTTGTGAGAAACAAATAAGAATATGTTTGTCAAAAATGCTTCACACACTGTCAAGTGGTCTTCCCTGGTGGCTTAGTGGTAAAGAATCCATCTGCCAGTACAGGAGATGTGGGTTTGATCTCTGGACCAGGAAGATCCCCTGGAGAAGGAAATGGCAACCCAGCCCAGTATTCCTGGCCGGGAAATCCCATGGACAGAGGAGCCTTGGAGGGCTACAGTTCTTAGGGTCACGGAAGAGTTGGACATGACTTAGCAACTGAACAACAACACACTATCAAGTATCATGTGAATCTTTTGGTTTTTGCAGAGACTGAGGCCTAGAGAGATAGATTAACCTGGCCAAAGCTACATGGCTTGTAAGTGGCCTCAGTTACAGTGTGTAGAATTGTGAGGCAAGAGTATGAAGAGCTAAATTTTATGACTTCCAAATAAATTTTGGATGAATAATGGAATTTAAACATATGACCAAGAGGATAATACAGCTCATGCTTCCACTTGTTCTCAGAGGGGGCAGAGGATGACATGGTTAGGTAGCATCACTCAATGGACATAAATTTGAGCAAACTCTGGGAGATAGTAGAGGACAGAGGAGCCTGGTGGGCTACAGTCCATGGGGTCACAAAAGAGTCAGACCTGATTTAATGACTAAATAACAACAATAATTCTTTAAAAAACAAAATAGGGTATATTAAATATAAGACCCTCTAACAGTAAAGGTAGTAGTGACAAGGCCAGAATAAAACTTATACAAACATGAAAAAGGATTAATTATAATTAATTCACTCATACATTAATTCCCCATACATGAATGCTAAGTCACTTTCAGTCTTGTCCGACTCTTTGTAACCCTATGGACTATATACAGCCCACCAGGCTTCTCTGTTCATGGGATTCTCCAGGCAAGAATATTGGAGTGGGGTTGCCATTTCCTTCTCCAGGGGATCTTCCCACCCAGGGGTCAAACCCATGTCTCTTCTGTCTCCTGCTTGGCAGGTGAGTTCTTTACCACTAGCACCACCTGGGAAGCCTATTTCCCACATGCTTATTAAGTGCCTACTGTGTAGTAAGCACTCTTTTCTATTTGGGGGATATTAAAATGGATAGAACTTGATCCTTGCCCTCAGAAGACCTACAATCTGGTAAACAATGTGATAACTGTTAAAGAATATGTGCTTTCAGAATAAAAATGCTATGGGAGGAGAAAGTGTTAAGCTCTACCTGGAGAAGTATTGGCAATCATTATGGATGAGATGATGTTAAAATGAATCTTGAGAGGAAAGTAGAAATTCACTAGGTTTATGGGAGAGGCATTCAGAGTGGTAGAGATGCAGAGGAGAGAAAAAGCACTCCAGACAAAAAGCAGTCTGCCTGTAGGTGTAGAAGCACTAGATAGCATGGCACATTCAGAAAACAACAAATGGTTTGGTACAGGCTGAGTGTATGAGAGCAATAGGAGGTGAGGCTGGAAAGGTAAGCAAGGGGTCAGATCACAAAGTGCCTTTTACACCACACTTGGGAATTTGCAATGCATGTGGTAGACATGATTTTATTCACACCATAAATGGTAAAGTGGTATAAGGTATAGAGAACAACTTTATGATGTGATATTCCTCTATTAATTTGATCTCTAGTTTACATTTCCCATTACACTAGCTTTAATAGTTAGGAAACTACATTTGGTAAGATTCATGGTCTCTTTAGTACAATGGTACCCTGTGGCAAGTGAAACTGTACAAATAGTGTAATGATACACGCAGAATAAACAAAACTGTTTAAGATTGAAGCAAAGCCAAGGTCCAACCATTTCCCTGGGATTTGGGGAAATCTTGTAATCTGCAGTTTGTACTAAATCCAATCATATTTAGCACATTGCTTCTCAGTGAACGGGCCTTGATACTATATTTCAACCAAATGATGAAGCAAGGAGTAAAATCTATAAAGAAAAGCTATGGTTCTTCTAATTGTTAATGCCTTGCAATTATGCCCCTTTCTGGAATAATAAAATGTTCCTTGGCAGAGGTCAGGATCTCTGCCACTGACTTATTTAACAGATCCTCTTAACATCTGTCCTGCAGACTGTGCACTTTATTAGCAGACAAGAGACCCAACAGACTTAGCCTGCTGTGTCCCTTTTTCACATTCACACAGCTGTGGATTAACTCAGACTTTCCAGAAGAGGACCAACCAGAAGGGATAGTAATGCTATTGGCTGATTCTAAAAAGATGGGGAAAAAAAAAAGCAGAAACAAATGTTGCCCCTAGTACAATTCAGTGTTTTTAGGGTGACAATTACCAGTCTGTTTTAAAGAGGAATAGAAGCAGCTATTTCACTAAAAGAGGAGAGTCTGTTCATATCTGTGTGGGAACCTAATCAGGCTCTTGTTTCCAGTGACGATGACTCCTCAGTCGCACCAGGTCTGTGACAAGAATGCTTCTTTTGTATGCTGATAATGTGGAAACGATAAAATTTCCTTTAAGAGACATATGTGTTTACATCATGAGATGTGTTATTTGACAAAATGCTTTGTTCTCCTTGAATTTTCCGTGCAGAGTTTCATGCTGGGTTGTTTGGCTGGAAATCTTTGATTAACTAGAATTAGTTGCTGAAGTAAAATAGATACTTTTGTTTTATGAGTCCTCTCGCTGAGCTGTAAATTATAGTAAAACATATAAGAAGTGACAGAAAGAAGTGCTGATTTGAACCTCTGACCCACAATGGGCACAAAAACATAAGATTATTCCTTCAAAGAGCTGCCTAGAGACATAAATATTCCATGGTCCGCTTGAAATTATGCCCTATTAACAAAGAAAAGTTGTGATTTTGCATCATGTAACCAGAGTTTTCTAGAGGTGTTACAGTAGGCTTAGAAGAGATATTGAGATTCTGAAAATCCATCCCCACCGCACCCCCCAACAAATGAGGACTTTGAATTCTTAAAGCGTTTTCTCTGTCCAACAATGGACAATGAAAACAAGAACAAAGCAAAGTTCCTGTTCCCTCAATGAATAGCCAAGGGTGGTTTCCCCTTTTTCAGAGAAGTGGTACACTTTATAAATCTTAAGGCTTCCTCAAAGTTACATTGGCCCTTAGTGTGAATATTTTAGTTCTATGGAGCAGTCTTTGGGTACTAGCCCAAAGAAATGGGCTGGGAGGAGGAGACCTTTCTAAAGCAGAACAAAAATTCTAGTAGCCTGAACAGTCCCTTGTTGTTGGGGTTGGTGTCCATTCTGCTCAGGATTTTTGTAGTTGTTGTTAAATGATTTTACAGGATTATTTTAAAACTTTTAGCTAACGTAAGATCTGGGTTTTTTTTTTTTTTTTTTTGGCTTTACTGTAAGTAAAAACCTACCTAACTGTCCTCAGTCAAAACTATTTCTGATGGATGTGTTAACTACATTGTAGTAATCATTTCACAATAGATTCTTCTATCAAATTATCACATGTCCACGTTAAAGTTACACAACTTTATTTACCAATTATACCTCAATAAATCTGGGAGGAAAAAAACAAATTGTTCCCAGTGATGTGTCTCAGTAGCAATTTGTAAATGTACCATATTGTGTCTTTCTTCCCTTTTCCTTCCTATTCTTGGTGTGAGTACCTGAAAGGCATCCTGTCTTCTTAATCTTTGTATTCCTAATACTTTTTTTGTTAAATTAAATAAAAACGCCAAGTATTTTCTGAATAAAATCTTTGGCACGACATCTGTTTTAAGAGGATATACCAATAAAGATTTAAGAGCTTACAGATTTTGAGTCTTTATGGTGTAGTAGTAGTCTTTATGGTGAGCCCCTGTTTTAAGTATTTATGTGCATTAATTCATTTATTCCATACAACAAATCTTTTGGAGTAAGTGCTATTAGTTTCCCATTTTAAAGATGTGGAAATTTAAGGCACTGAGAGGTTACATAACTTTCCCAAGATCGCATAATTAGTAGGTTCTGACTGAAGAGTGTGCACTCTTAATCACTGTATTATCCTCTCATAGCAACATATAAACATTATTTTTCTAAGCTGCTTCTTCAGTCCTTTATATTAACCATTACCTGCTTCATCTTCTGTAATGATTTCTCAAGGTGGATTATTGAGATATGTGTCTCATGTCTGGTGACAATAGAGCACATTATATGTTTATGATAGACTATTTAAATAATTTTTATTATGGCTGCTATGTATAAGGTATCATTCCTTCCTGCTAATTAGGGAGTAAGCCATGGGTATTACTGTAGGATACAGATGGCATATTTACATACTGCAAAATATGCTGAAGTTCTCCAATTGGCAATACTATTAATTTGCAGTTTAAACATGAAAGTTAGTAGATGTGGCTCTTAAACAGTGTAAAACATTTATTTGAATTTCAAAAATACAGAAGAAAATATAAGAGTAAGGGAAGAAGAGGATAATTTGCATTATTTCTTGTCAGTTTACTGGATCACTTCAAAATGCATCCTTATCTCTCAATATTGATTGCAAATGCACATTTAATGTTATTATTAATATGAGATTTTTAAAAAGTAAGTTTGTACATTTCATCATAGATATGAAATTTTGTTCATTAACACAATTCTTGTGTTCAATCTTCCAAATCTCCTGAGATTTTAAAAACCAGCTTAAAAGAGTTTACAGTTTAAAAAAGTAAAACATTTTCATGTAATACACACATTTATTGCCAACCAGCAATATTTGTTCTATCCATTCATTAAAGGGAAAAAATAGTGTTTAGAAAATATTATACCTTGTTTTCATGCATTTTCCCCCAAAGATATATTTTTAATAAGTTAAAAACTTTTTTCATTGCATAGTTACCCATATTTGTCTTCATTCTGTGTTGTTTTGGAGGCTTCATTATGGCTGGAAATTGAAGGGCATGGAAGCTAGACAGTTGTAGAATATTTTTCAAGCAATAGCATCTGGTTTCTTGGCAGGCATCACAGGCCAAGGCAAGGCAGCAGTGGCATATCTCCAGATTTTTCTGTGGGTATTGCTGAGGGATTTCCGGGTCTGCCATGTTGTTGTAGTAGTGTTTCCTAGAAACCCAGAGCCTCAGAGTAGAATCCAAAGTCAGTCTGATGGTACTCAACGTCTGCATGATCTGACCTCCTTGCTATCTTTTTTGACACCTGACCTATTACTTCTTTGCCCAGCTCACTCAGCTGCAGCCTCACTGGCCTCTGCTGTTTCTCAAACCTTCTACACATAAGCACACCCTTGGTCTTAGGACTTTCGCCTTTTCTTTGCCTCTGCCTGAAGTGCTTACCCAGATAATGACCTGGTTTGCTTCCTCACTTCTTTCAGGTGTCTACTCAAATGTTTCCTTCTTTTAGTTTTCCTCACCTCCTCTATATTTCTTGCATAGCACCTTGCCAGGAGTAGCTACTCATTAAATAAGTTTTGAATGAACTTCACCTTTCAGTTACAAAGAAACAATGCTTTTGAATATTAGGAAATATAAAAAGTATTTTATTGAACTATTTACTTTTATTAAAAAGTATTTTATTAAACTAAAAGTATTTTATTAAACACGTACCCAGATATACCTTTTGAAAAATTCCTTGTGACTTAGTTTTGGGGAAATAATGCTTGGATTTCAAACTCAACTTCTGGGCTCATTGATGAATTTTATAGCCTATTGGTAGAGTCAAGATGCGTTTGTTTAAGACTTCTCTGATGAGCTAAGACTTTGTGACTAGAGAGTTAAAGTAGCATTACAAATGCAAGCTGTACCACTTGGAACACATTCAGAGAGCTGGATCTCTCCAGCATTGCCTGCCCATCTCTTGGAAACAGAGAAAAACAGATTCATTCCCATAATGCCAATTTCCAACTGCCCTCATTATCACTTCTTCGAATATCTTGCTTTAAGAACCAAATTACTAATTGTTTCAATGACTGAACTTTTATTTCTGTAAATAAAGCCTTATGCACTTACATATTTTATTTAGCACCCTGACAGAAAAGATACTTGGAAGAAGCAGTGAGAGATTGAGTTTTCTTGCTAAAACTATTGGACGTGGATTTGTTTGTTAGCTAAAACTATTGGAGGTGGATTTGTTTGTTTTTAGTATTTGCACTGTGCAACTGTGTTCCATAAGGAAATTGCTCTCCTAAGTGCATTCAAATAGAATTGGTGCTATCAGAGAATGATTTTTTTTTTCATAGTAGATCACTGGATGCTCTGTTATTTCATGGATTCCAAATTTTTTTTAAAAAATTCTCTTTGTGTAAGGGTAAGGCCTTTGACCTGAGCCTCTTTTCTATTTTTTTCTTTTTTTCACAGCTTCTCCTCTCCTTCACACACAGCATATCCCCCCTGTTCCCCGTCCCATTAACACAATGAGTTATGTCAGAGAGCAAGCTACTCAGTGCTTGGGAAAATAGGCAAGATGATCTCTAGCCAGGAAAACTCTCTTTTTCAATTCATTTTTCTTTACTTGACATTCTTGAGCCGGCTGCAGGGGATAATGAAATGAATTAAACAGGTCCTGGCTCTTCAGTGGCTTACACTCAATGCTTGTCCCATTTTCCCCTTGGCTTTTCGTGGGAAGACAAATGGCAGAAGTCTCAAAGAGGGTGAATATAGGTCTGCTCTCACCTGAGACAAATTTTACCCTTTATGTGTATTTGCATAAACTTGAATTTAAAAAATCTGTAGAAACCTTAATATAATTACAATTAACCTAAATTCTGTGATTCCATTTTAAAATGTTACATCTTATGACAAATATTAAAATAAAATTCTACAGCATGAATCATTCTTGGGTGCCCAATGATTACTTTCTAAGTCCATGTAGGATGAATTTCTCTTTAAATCTTAGGGAAATGGTGAAAAAAAATCCCTTTTAATGGAGTCCAAACTAAAAGCTCTGATAGAATGTACAAATTCTATTTGCAGTCAGTCCCCCAGGAAAATGGAACACAAGGAGAAACGAGTCCCTGTGAACACCGAATGGGAAAATTAAGGAACCTAGGTTCTAGATTTCATTCAGCCCCCAGCTCACCTCTTGGTGAGCTTATGCAAATCACTTCCTTTTCTGGGCTTGCATTTTCTTCATCTATAAAGAAAAGGGCTCAGATTAAATCATGCATACGATTCTTTCTTCTGTTAACATTGTGCTGTCTGATGTTTCTTTGCAAGAAAATCAATGCGTTACATGTGAATTCACATGCTTATTGGTTCAAGGAGACATAAGTGAAGAGAAATTACCTCCATCTCTAGGGTTCTTTTTGGAGAAGGTGTGAGGAAAAGTATACTAAGAAAAGGGTGTGGGCAGAAATTACAGCAATTTTAAGAAGATAGAGACAAGAAGGTAAAGTGAAGGGGTTTTAGTGGTTCATATTAACAGAGCATGTATTAATTGTGAGGCATTAAGTTAGGTGCTAGGGACATAAAGACAAATAAGACTCAATTCTTCCCTTAATTAGGGAGCTCAGAATTTGGAGAAAGTCCACAGCGATAGAGAATGAGATATAGAGGGAATACAAAGGAGGCAGTGGACGGGTGAGTCTTTTAAGGAGAAAGTGACTTGAGTCGAGACTCAAAAGATGAGTAGAATTATGATAAACAGGAGCAGTTAATAGGAAAGGAAAACATGGCAATAAAAAATATGCAGGAGGGGCAAGGGGACTGACTTGGAGTTAACCCAGTATGTGACTGTGATGAGTGGGAGTAGTAGCTCTTTCTCTGTTGCTCCTCTCACCTCCTGTTCTCACAGCCAGTTTTCTATGGTGTCAAATATGAGGGGTCTAGCTAAACAAGTACCTTCTATGCTGAAAACAAGGACTTCAGTTCTTTCCTTCCATAAAACCACAGCTATATTTCCTGGATCATTTTGTTGACTTTGGAGGTTTATGAGAAGTAAAAGTATTTGTGATCTCTTTCAAATTATTTTTAAACTCTCTCCCCCACCCCTCCTTCAGTCTGTAATGACTTATTACTGACACGCTTTCTTCCCTGTGCTGAAGAAGCACTAAATCAAGCTGCTTAATTAGCCCTGTCTCCTTTTCACCTTCTTACAGCCTCACTGCCGAACTTAACCCAGCTTTATAGCATTCCTTGGTTGGTAGAATGGTCATCAGCATTGTTTTGAGAGGGTAACAAAATCCAGGATATCCCTGGAGAACTGAGCCAGACTTGGGGCCTAGTGTTAGGCAGCATCAGTCACGTAAGTAATGACATTTCCTGAAGAATGCCACCCTACCCAACCTGCTTGTTTCTCCAACATCTCCTTATGACACCTCAAGTAGTGTCCAGCATATGAGAACAGAATCTGAGTTAACCTGGCCAGAAGCCTGAGATTCTCAGACTTTACATGGAACCACAGTAAATCAGGTAAATATAAAGGAGAGAGTTGAAGGCTTCAAGTCAGTGCCTATTGAATGTTTTTATAGAATAGCATTTTCTCTTTTCTTCCTTTCTTCATTACCAATAGGCAAGTTGTGTTTGAAGGAGAATTTTCTTTTTTTCCTCTCTGGGTTAGATTCCGACAGGCCACTTTAAAATGCCCTTTCTAATTGAAATGACAAAACACAGGAGAATTTACTCCAAAGAGAATCCAGCGTGTGAAGTCGTGTCTGCTTTTTTTTACTGTTGGTTTCCATATACTAGAGCCTACTGGTGCCAATTTAAAGCCCCTGTCAGCTTCCTTTTTTATCAAGTTCTCCTATTTCTACCCATGGTCTGCATAGTTCTTTTTTACTTTATCAGTCTTTTAAACATATGTCACGAGGGTATTTCAGGTGCCTCCTATTATGGCTCACAGCTTGGTTGGAGAAGGAAGCTTAGCTAAGAATTGTGTGTCCCTTACTCCTTCAAAGTGGCTGGTAGTACCCTTAACTCTTCTTTCTCCATTTGAGAACTGTGAAGCACCATTTTAGAAAAAGTAGCTGTGAGACATCTGGAAGATGTCAGAACAGCTCAGAAGAGCAGCAGTATCAGAATCTCTTCTTGGAAAATGCTCCTTGTCTGGTAGTTAGGAACAGGAAATGGGTTTCATTGTGATTCACTGTATAGCTTATTTTAAATAATTTTAACATGTAGTAGCAAAATGCATATGGTCTTTAAAGTGAAACTGACTCTAAAATAGAAAATAATTCCTATTATACATAATTGTTTTGAAGACGAAATAAGCGTAAAATACCTAGCATAGTACCTGACTGAGATGGTGCTCAGTATATGTTTGTTGAATTAACACATTAATGAATAGGGGTGATAACTGAATGACTGGTGATGTGAAAATCATGCGATTATGAGAATAAAAGTCCTTTCACCTTTTTTCCTATGGTGCTCTCCTTTGTAGATCTTATGTGATTTTATCACAGAAAGCAGGTATAAAAGAATGTGTATTTCACATTATGGTAAGTATTAGATACACTGTGACACCATCCATCATAATTTGACATAAATTTGACTCTTTGGGAGGTAAAAGCATGCCTTTCTTCCCAAACACAATAGTGTTGTAAAATGACCCTGATACAATATGTTTCTTAGGTCTTGAACAAGACTGAAGGCCAGTGTGTGTGCTCCAAGACACTCAAGAATCTCACTGTAAGGCTGAGTTTGGTTGGTAGGACCTACTGTTCTGTGTTAAATCTAAGTGGACTTAGTTATAAAATGTGTCACTAGAATACAAATGTAAAATAGGTTTTTCTTTAAGGCTAGTCTCAGGACACAGAACTCCCGAAACACAACTAGAAGTATATATTTGTGGGTTTGTGAGATTGTCATAGGACTTTCTTAATCCAATTTACTTAACAAATTTGGTCAATAAGCTGGTAGTGAAACATAGAAAAGAGTCTTTGTGTCTTGATTCTAGTTCATTGCTCTTCCTTGATGCCTCTCTTTTGGGGGTAGAGCCTGAAACTGTTAGTGTGGCCTAATAAGACCCTACCCCACTTTTGGCTCTTCTCATGCCACCCTGTGCTCCCTCAATAGTCCTGCCTTATTGACCTTCTTTAAGTTCCTTGAAAACATTATTTTCTTTCCTTTTCTTGCCTCAGAGCCACAGTAATTGATGTTTCTTCTTTCTGGATTACTCTTTATCAACTTTTCCACCTGGGTAGTTCTCAAAGCATTACTTCCTTAGAGAAGCTATTTTTATCCTTCAAACTATGTTAAATACTTTTGTTAGATAGTCTCTTGACATTCTATAGTTTTCTTTCTCAGCACTTATCCTAAACATCATTCATAGTTACTTACGAAGGGTTTAATAGTGCTGTTAAAACAGGGACCATTTCTGAGTTGCTTTTTGTTGCACTTCTGTCATTTAGAACAGTGTTTAGGTAATAGTGGGCTTCCCTGGTGGCTCAGATGTTAAAGCATCTGTCTGCAATGCTGGAGACCCGGGTTCGATCCCTGGGTCGGGAAGATCCCCTGGAGAAGGAAATGGCAACCCACTCCAGTACTCTTGTCTGGAAAATCCCATGGACAGAGGAGCCTGGTAGGCTACAGTCCATGGGGTCGCAGAGAGTTGGACACGACTGAGCGACTTTACTTACTTAGGTAATAGTACACTAAATAAAGATTTGCCATTGAAAAATTTCACCAATAGTGGAAAATGTGCTTGAAAGGTGCAAAGATTGGTTCATATATCCATTTCTACCTTAAATAATAATGTTGAAATGAGGGCTAAAGAGTTCTTATTCTCTCTCCAGTACTAACTATATGATCTTGGGCATGCTACTTGCACTCTCTAGACCTTGGCTTATCAGTACAATGAAGAGGTCAGACTAGACTAAGTGATCTGTTAAGCCCCTTTCAGTTGTAGGTACTAAGTATGTTACTGTTCAGCTTACCAAAATTTTAATACTGGCTACTTTATTAAAACTGAACTAATAATAAACATAGAATTTTTCAGCCATAAAATAGTAAAAGTGTTTCTTAAAGTGCTCCTATAAAATATGAGTGATTTTATAATTTTGAAAAATATTTAGCTAGGCTCATTTTTACATGTATGTACTCTATGTCTTTTATATATTTTGGATAAAGAGACAGTTCAGTATCCCAAATGACCACTGAACATTTTTGCAAAATTAAAATGGAAAGACCTATATTTACAAAAACAATCTTCATCAAACTTTACAGGACTTTGACTAAGCCTAATGTAAGCTTTCCCTGGTGGCTCAGACGGTAAAGCATCTGTCTACAATGTGGGAGACCTGGGTTCGATCCATGGGTCAGGAAGCTTCCCTGGAGAAGGAAATGGCAACCCACTCCAGTACTCTTGCCTAGAAAATCCCATGGACGGAGGAGCCTGGTGCAGGTTACTGTCCATGGGGTTGCAAAGAGTCACGACTGAGTGACTTCACTTTACAATGTAAACTTTACTACATTGTTGATTTTTTTAAAACCTCAATGTTGTTTGGAAATGAATGTTCATTATCATCATCATCATAACTATGAACAATGATCTGAGAATCTTACATGAAATGATATTTTTGTAAACTATTACGTAGTAGTTAGAGTTTAACCTATTTTCCTTCCTAAACCATTAGTTTTCAAAGGAGTTTTCTAACTTAAAGCTATTTATTTAAATAACCAATATTTTATGTTCTTTCAGAAAAAGATGAAGTAACATTTAGGGAAAATTTAAATTTATACATAATCAGGCTAGTACTACAATCTGTGTTAGAAAAGTGTAAAGTGGGTTAGTGAAGCCAGTAGTTATTCAGGACCTATCTAGTCAACATTCTAAAAATGATTTCAAAAAAACAGTTTCTTAGAATAATTTAACTTGGACTGAATTTATTTTCCTTTTATAACTTAAAACTCATTGCCATAAAATTATTCATCACATTTACAATTAATGTAATCATATACCACTGCTGTTGCCTTATCTATAGAGAGAATATTTCTCCTCCCTAATATCCAATGATTTTATATAGGACATTAATTCAGAAAATATTGATTGACTATCTCTTATTTGCAAGGCACTATTCTTGATACTAGGCATTCAAAAGTAATTAGGTTGATCATGACTTCAATAAGCTTATAGTTTATCAAACATGATAAGACATGTGTATAGCTATGTTATTTAGTCACTAAAGTCGTGACAACATTTTAGCAACCTCATGGACTGTAACCCACCAGGCTCCTCTGTCCATGGGATGTCCCAGGCAAGAATAATGGAATGGGTTGCCATTTCCTTCTCCAAGTGATCTTCCCAATCCAGGGATCAAACCCTCTTGTCCTGCATTAGCAGGTGAGTTCTTTACCACTGAGCCACCAGGGAAACCTGTGCATATCTATGCACAAGGTTTTAAAAAAGTGATAAGAATTGCAGGAAAGGTACAAATTAAATGCTAAGGATCTTTATCTTACATCCCCTCCAGAGCCATAAGCTTATTCCAAGACTTTGAAGCCTCCTCAGCTCCTAATGAAAGTGAAAGTCACTCAGTCCTGTCTGACTCTTTGCAACCGCATGGACTAGTTCTCCAGGCCAGAATCCTGGAGTGGGTAGCTTTTTCCCTTCTCCAGCAGATCTTCCCTTCTCCAGCCTGGGCGTCCCTGATAGCTCAGTTGGTAAAGAATCTGCCTGCAATGTGGTAAACCTGAGTTTGATCCTTGGGTTGGGAAGATCCCCTGGAGAAGAGAAAGGCTACCCACTCCAGTATCTAGCCTAGAGAATTCCATGGACTGTGTAGTCCATAGAGTCACAAATAGTTGGACACGACTGAACTACTTTCACAGCTCCTAATACAAAGCCTGACATATAGAACATATTCAATTAATGTTTGCTTAGAAGGTGAGCTATTTGTGAAATTATTCTGTAAACCTATGCCTGTTCAATGAATGACATTCTTTTATCCAAGTCAGATCTAAAGTCCTCAATCTGAAAAGCTCTATACTTATATCTAAAATATTTTGTTAGAATGTGAAAATATTTATTTCCATGAGCACTTTCTATCTTTACGATGAACTTTAATTTCTGATTTCTATTGCAAGGCTCATTCTACTAAATCTTACCTAATATTTTACTGTCCAGTTTACCCAGCTCTGTAAGTTTTATAAACTATGGCTATACTTCTTCCTGTATCTAATGTATCAGTAACCACAACACCCAAGGAACTCCAAGAAATCATAATTCTTAAAGAATCTTGTCTTTCTTAAGTACAATCCTAAGAAAGAAATAGAAAATAAATGATTGTCAAAGCTTTAGAGGAAGCAATTAACACTACTCTATTTCTAAAAAGCAACTATAATGTTCAATTATTTTGAAGGATTTCTGAATTTAATCAACTTAAAAAAAAATAGATTTGTTTAGATTTATGTCCAATGATTTGTTTTTCAGCTTTTCTTCACTTGTTGAAGTTCCCTGAAGGACTCGAGATTGAGTAAAATTGACTTTCTTCTGATCTTGTGAATCAGGAGCTAAAATGAAGGCATAAATGATTTCTAAGGACTTTTGCCTGTCTAAGATTTCCTGATTCTTTAATACTCAATAGTAAGGCATACTGGTGATGATACCAGCTACCATTTATCAGCATATAGTCATTACTTTTCCAACTCTCAACTGTCTCCACTCCTTTCAGTATAGAATGTTTCCTCACTGGCTTCACACCAACTCCATCCCGCCCCCACCCCCGCCCCTTTTGAAGACACCTGGCTGAATTTTAAAAGCAAAGAGTGTAACAGAATAAAAAGGAAACAAGACAGTCCTTTTTCTCCCTGAAGTTCTAGCAGTTTGACTGGCTATTACTTGTGAATTTTTCTTGCCACTGAGTCATTGCACATACAGAATTATGAAACTTTAATTTCTTTAGAGGCTTGTTATATTAGAGAAATTGTTCCAAAGAAAGCAACAATCATGACATAAGCACATCTGGCTCTTGCAAATTATTCTTTATTAAGCTTTCATTTAATTACATGTGCTGAAAGGTCTGTTTTTGATTACTGTAATTTTTTTTATTTGTCCATCTGAATGATAGTAATGCTGGAAATTACATACAAACCACCTGTTTTTTCTCCTCTACTAATATGGCAAAGTTTGAGCTGTTTTCTCTGTGGTTGATGAACTAGGAAGCTTTCTATTTATTATGATAAAAATATGACTATCAAGGTAATGGCTTAATCTTGATGATAAGAAGAAAAGAAAATATTTGAATGGCATTTTCAAGCATGAAATTGTGTTAAAATTGAGGTATCTGAATTCTGGTTAACCATAACAGATTAACACATTTATTTATCACCAATTTCACCCCAAAGCTAATAAATCTACAGTTAAGGATTTCACATCCTGTGCTAGGAAAAAGAAGCTTGACTTTTTTCCCTCCACAAATCTGCCTATATTCTCTTTAGGATTATGCTATATGCCACATAGAGGAAGGAGGGACTGCTACTGGGCCTTAGGGATCTTGAGGGCAGCACTCTCAATACCCAGAGGGCTCAGCATCCCTAGAGAAGTTAGTCAGTACTGAATTAGAACAGTGTTCTTCCAGAAGTGCCTAGGAAAGTTTAGATCAATTTCTTAGTTCATGAATATTAAAATTACAGGAATGGCCATAACAACATTTAATGCACTTTATCATGATTTTAAGTACTCGAAAGAATATTTGAGACCATTTAGTCAAATTCCTTTCTGTATGATTGAAGAAACTAAGTTCCAGAGCAAGTCAATCTTTTGTTTAGGGTCCTAAACTTATTTTTAGAAAGACCAGGAACAGAGTAATGGCTCCCATATCACTGCTCTTTCTTTCTGTTATACTATTTATTCCTTTTTATCTTCTTCTTTAAAAATAGTGAAAGAGAAATTTCAAAGCTGTCAGAGAAATAGTTATCTAACAATACGGTAAGTTGTTTTGGAAGCTCTGTTTCAACTGCATTTAAAAAGATGATTTTTGTCTTCCCTGTTTTGCAGCAGCTCTATGCCGCTCAGCTGGCCAGCATGCAGGTGTCACCTGGAGCAAAGATGCCATCAACTCCACAGCCACCAAACGCAGCAGGGGCAGTCTCACCTACTGGGATAAAAAATGAAAAGAGAGGGACCAGCCCTGTAACTCAAGTTAAGGTATTTGCTTTGCAGGATTATGGAAACAGTTTGGAAAATAGCTTCACAAGAAAGGTAGTGAACCAGGCTGTGCTGGGCATAAACAGCAGGAAGCAAAGCAACATAAAGGAACCCCAAAATGTTCCTCTTTATGGTAAATTTCATGATTGAGCACTGAGAAACAGGTGTTTCCCTTTTGATAACAATAGTGCCATATTGTGAGATCTTTACCTAAATCTGCAAAGTTACTTCTCAAGAGTTTTTCCCTTTTGGATTCTAGCTTTTATTTTTTAATGTTCATTGGCATGTATGGCCATGGTTTTATTACCAGTCTTTGTCATAGTCTTGTGACACTTCTCTCTAACTTTAAACAGGTGGGGAGCCTACTTATAGTGCTAGAGGAGGAAGATCTCAAAACTTTAGATTGACAAGGAAAAAAGAGAACCTTTATATGGTTTGATGGTAAAGGTCTCTCTCCCTCAAACAATAGTTATAAATGTGGGCTTTGAGGAATGAGGGTGGTGTCATAATCTAATTATGCTTTGATGCCATGTATAGTTGTGATAGGATAAATAGGATCACCCAATTATGACTGAAACATTAATAGATCCTTTCCGCACTGATTTTCAGTGTCTTAAAATGGGCTAGCCAGGACGTAGTTGGTGACAGAGGGGAACTGATGATCCAGGCTAACTTTGTGCTGCAACTGGTACTGACAGGTTTTTATGATTGTTTTTGCTTCCTATATTGAATAAAAAAATTCAGAAAGTTCAAAGAAACAATTCTTTTATATCATTGACTTACTTACTTTGAAGGATACACTAAGCACAGATGTATTACTGTATGTGTCCAAAGTACTGCCTTTGGAGAAATCTTGCCATATTACTTCATTACATGGGAAATATCTAAGGCCAACGAAACAGCATTGAAATCCACAAAATTACTGAAATTGTTTTATTTTCTAAAATTTGTAGATAGGGATTTTGAGATTTTAGGAAAGCCATTAAAAATATGGATCCCAAACACTAAAGATTAAAAAAAATGTAAACATAATTAGGAGGGATAGTTCTGTCTGTGCCCGTCTAAAGGAATTAATTTAATGTTCCCCATGCCTTTAGATTCTCCAAAGAAGTAGATGAACATTTATGCTTTGTGGTTAGAAATATTGAGATATGACAATAGGAGGTTTACATTTAATAAGATAGCATTAACTTATGGAAACAGACTATTTTGTGTTCCAAGAGTTTCTTTTTGTGAGTAAGAGAACACTACAATTCAAACCAAAGCACTTTGTTTAACTATAGTTGTTGGAGTATAAGCATATCAAACATCAGTGACTTGAGGTATTGAGTATTAAATATTTTAACATGAAAAAGTCATTTTACAAGTGAGTTGGCCAAATGGAATTGCACCAAACCAAGCCTTTACTGGATGAGTAAAATGTTCCCTGGTTAGATTCAAGTTTATATCTTCTTTTACCATTCCAGCTTTGTGGGCCAACTGAATTTTATTACTCACTTGACCACATACAAATTCTTAGGGAGCTCTCTATATAATTTAACTTGACTCTACTTTATGTTAATAACAAAGGAAACATTTATCATACCTATTAGATTGTTTATTGTATGTGTGAGTAAAACTATATAGACCAAGACATAAGGCAAATATTTTAAATTTTTAAAATAGCTCCAACCTATTATTGTAGAAGTTCTAAAAATAATCTTATGCTTTGCTAATTGAAAGAATTATGGTCACTAAAATATCTCATGTTTCTGTCTAAAGTCATTCTTTCCCTCTGTATATACCATGACTAAGTAACCTAGGGCATTGTTAGCTGAAGGTAATAAAAGTAAAAATAGATGGTCTTCTGTTCCTTTTTTCCCTGAAGAATTTTTATTTGTTAGAGTTGTCAACATCAGTAGTTAGGATGTTTCTGTTCAAATGTCAGTTCTATGACTGACTTTTACTAGCTGTGTCACCTTGAGCAAGTTACTTAACTTCTTTTAGCATCAGTTTTTGCCTCTGCAAATTGAAGATTAATATTATTATGGGTCTTCAGTGAGACAATACATCCTCTAGCATATAGTAAATATTTCATAAATGTTAGTATAGCAATGATGTTGATGGTAATCTGATGCTGGTAGGTGGTAAAGTGGTTGTGATTGAAATATCTGGTTGTATACCAAGAGAGATTCTAAAAGAAACCAAGAAATTTTCCATTCTGAACCATGATGGAGGAACAGGATTCTGTTTACTCTCCCAACTTAAAGGAGTAGAACTCAAGACAAAATATAAACCAGTGGTTTCAGACGTTTCCAGTAGGAGTACAGGAGAGTGACCTCTGATAGAAGAGAAACGAGTGAGGCAAGCACCAGAGTTGTTCCAGCTTACTGCCTTGAGAGAGCTTCCAGGCAATAGTGTGGTGTGTGTGGGGGTTACCCACATGCTGCTTGACAGACTTCCTGAGTAGAGAGACAAGACTTAGAGTTTCAAGATGCCAAGGTAGATGGAATTTGTGAGATAGAGTGCCAGAGGAGAGAACTGTATAGAGAGAGAGCACAGGAGATCCCCAGATGGTTTCCCTGTATTTAGCTGAGTATTGCGCAATATACGCATGTGAGGAAACTGTCTGAGGCCAAGGGGAAAGCAGGATGTAGCAGGCAACACCATTACAACATTCGTGAAGAACTGAGAATGATTTGTACTCCCGTTGGCCAGATTGGAAAGATCTCTTGACACATGGGCACCTAGCAGGGTATTACTTAACTAGTAGGGCCAAATTATCCCTATACCTGCCTAACGCAGTTTCAAAGCAAGCTTGGTAAGGCTTTCCGTGTCTTAGAACAAAGTCCACAAATATTTAATGTAACATGCAAAACTGATATCCAACACTGTAAAAATCTCAATGTGGAGCATCTATTCAATACTTATCAGGCTTGCAAGAAAATATGAACAGTAATGAAGAGAATAAATCAATCATTAGAGATAAACCTCAAAATAACACAGGTGATGGAATTGCTAGATAAGACAGTTTCTTAAATGACACTTTCAACTAGACCAAGTGAAGAAGTAAGCATATCTGCTTCTCTTCATCTACAAAATGTCTGTTGGGCCAGAACAAGCTGTGAGGATGAACAGCAGGCCTGCCGTGGTGGAAAAGAATTGATCTGATTGGGAGTTAATCAGTGCTTCCCATGCTCAGTGGCATTGTTGGTAGAAATGGAAATTATTGAATTGTAAGACTAAATAATAAATTAGAATATACATTCATACTTTTTTATTGAGCTTCATTTTATTGTGCTTCATAGCTATTGTACTTTTTTACAAATTGAAAGTTTGTGACAATCCTGCATAGTCAGATGATGGTTAGCAATTTTTTTTAGCAATAAATTATTTTTAATTAGGCGTATACATTGTTTTTTAGATATAATGCCGTTGCACATTTAATAGACTACTGTATTGTATAAACATAACTTTTATATGCACTGGGAAACCAAAAATTCATGTGATTTACTTTATTGGGTTATTTGATTTACTGCAGTGGTCTGAAACCAAACCCATAATGTCTCTGAAGTTTGCTATATTCAAAACTGAATAAAACTGATATTATAAACTCCATATAGGCAAGAAACATGAACTTTAGAAGGTAGGACATAGAAAATTCATAATGAATGCCTAGAGATGAAAAATACAGTGTTTGAGATGAAAAGTACACTGGACTGATATTGATTTGGAATAGCAACAGATTAGATATTACAGAAGAAAAGACTAGTGAGCTTGATGACATAACAATGAAACTGTCCAAAATGAAATACATAGAAAAAAAGACTATCAGTACTGTAGAACATCAAATGGCCTAATATGTACAAATAGAGCCCCAGAAGGAGAAGGAAGGGACAGAAAATATATTTTGAAAAATAATGGCTGAAAACTTTCTAAATTTGAAGAAGACTCTGAACTAAGGGATCACAAGAAACTTGGTGAAGTAAAAGAAATGTAGAGAAAACCAACTAAATACCTAACTTAGAAATCACTGTTATTGAGAAATGAATAAAGGAATTAACTAGTCTAAATATTCCTCTGAATTCAGAGCAAAGGCAGGCAAACTTTAATTAAGCACCATTTGTGAGGGATGCAACTATATTTCCTGAGAACCTATCATATATCTAGATAGAGATAAAAGTACATTGCACCGTAGATGTGCCACATTATTTATTTCCTACCAAGACAAACAAACAAACAAAACAACAAAATAAAGCTAGGGTATCACGACACTATCAAATGACTTATTTTATCTGATAATTCAGTAAAAAAAAAAAAAAGTGCCTGGGATTTGGAGCCTAATAAGCTATAATTCAAATTCTGTCCTTCCATGTATGGCTTTGGACAGTCATTTTATCACTTTGACTGCTTCTTTCTTTGTAAATGTAGAATACTACTGCCCAGTCTCATCGGTAGTTAAATCAACTAATATACTTGAAAATATCTAGCACAATGTTAGTCATAATGGCTCTTCCGTGCATGTTATTTTCATTTTCTCTTTCTAATCCTCCCTCCTGATTACTATTTTCTGGCATCCCTATTTGTTCCCCCTTAAACAATGACTGTTAGTGCTGGAAGAGACCTTAGAGATCAGCTAGAATCAGGCCTTCTTTTCTATAGATGAAGATATGGAGTCCCAGAGAAATAACGTGTTTGCCATAGGGGAGAAAGTTCAGTTTCCAGGTTCTACTGTGCGTTTTAAACAATGACATGAAAAGCAAGTCCTCTGCCTCCTCAGAAGCAAAAGAGGAGTTAACATTTGCTGGAAATTTTATTTTAAACACAATACTGCAGATCTTAAAAACCTAGCATTTAAATGAGTATGTTCATATTACAATTAAATTTCTAGAATGATGGAAGTGTTGTTAAGGGTGTTACATGGCAGAATAAATGAAACAAAATAAAGGTAAGGAGCTTAGCTTTCAAGCTCCTGGTAAAACTAGAGTCACAAGCCAGATATTTGAATACTGTGCTCAGTACAGAATAGGCATCTTAAAATAGACATTCTGTAAATATATGTAGCAAAGAATATAAAGAGACATCACTTTAGACATGAAAAATAAATTGCATATAGCATGGTATGTAAAACATAATTATAATGTGTGTTTGTTCTTTGCAAAAATTAATTTTAAACATGAATAGAGACCAGAATATAGACCATGAAGGGTGCCCACACCCAGAAAGCCACATAGAAGCCATGCTGTGGCATGCGGCTCCCTGGGCAAAGGCCCAGGAGAGCAGAAGAAGGCTTACAGTGTTTCCATTTTTAAAGTACTTGCAATTGTTTGATTTAAAATATATATTAAAAAATTAGCGGCAGAGCCCATTTATAGTTCCAGGAACTTTTCAGAGAGAATAACACAAAAGCACTACAGAGCTGCTGAAATTTTAAATAATTCTTTGTAAATGCCCTAGGTTAATTTGGATCCCTGAAAACACATTAGGAAATTAAGCTGTAATGTGAGCTAATTCAGATTTTAATTTGGCAAAAAGAATGATCCAACTACACAGTTAATGTAAATAGAAGCATAACACAGGGAAATTAATGAGGTTTCCTTCCGATGAATCTTCAAGGAGGTAGATAATTAGCTTCTTTTGTTATTATTGTGGAGAATGTGGCATTGTCTCTGAGGTGTAAAATAACTGTGGCTTACTAAGTGATAATGTGCTTCATTTGTCTTTTTTTTTAATGATTATTTATGTTAAACTTGTAGGATGAAGCAGCGGCACAACCGCTGAATCTCTCATCCCGACCCAAGACAGCTGAGCCTGTGAAGTCCCCAACGTCTCCCACCCAGAGCCTCTTCCCAGCCAGCAAAACCAGCCCTGTCAATCTGCCTAACAAAAGCAGCATCCCCAGCCCCATTGGAGGAAGTTTGGGAAGAGGATCCTCTTTAGGTAAATGGAAAGGTCAACACCAGGAAGAGACTTATGAATTAGGTAAAAGAAAGCAAAATGCGTTTAATGATGACTGATTCTTGTTTCAAAGTATTCTTTAGTCCAAGAAAAAGTTAAAACCTGAAAGTAAATAATGTAAAAGTAAATTCTTTTCTACTGAAACATAACCCAGTGTGGTGTCTTGGGTGACTAGAACTTTCAGGAAAGGTTAGAATACAAATCCTGTTGGGATGCATTCTCCCAATGATGATGAGTTAGATCCAGCAACCAGAGATTTAAAAATTTCTGTGTTGAGTCAGTGCTTTGCCACTGAAGCGACTCTAGGCAGAGTAAGAGTGACCATGAACTCTCCAAGGGCCTAAAGGAACCTGGCCTAAAAGCTGCCTGCCAAAAGTCCACATTTTTTTGAAATTTTATGTTTTCTTTATAAAATGTGATTTTTATACCTTATCCCATATCAGTTTTTCATTGAAGCAAATATGACTGACACTTAAGTGACATCATATAAAATAAAGTTGATATCTTACTAGATATGTCATAGTGATCCTCGGTGTTCTTACATTCTCTGATACACTGCCAGTTGTCTCTAGGGATAGTCATACCCAGGTGTGAGAAGTATAGGGGAAAAATGGGATCTGGCATCAGGAAGCCTTGAACTGAGAAAGAGCCTTTACTTATTGGCTGTATGACCCTGTGAAAATTATTTAATATTTTTAAACTCAGTTTTCTAATCTCTGGAAAGGAAATATTATTTCCTAGCTTATAGGTTGGTATGAGAATTAAGACAGAAATATATGTGTCTAAAGTCTCTAACATGGTATCTGGAACCCAGAAGGCATGCAACCAAAAAGACTGGACTGCCAAATACCAACACATTTACAAATATATGTGGAATGAAACAGTAATTGTGAAAGTGGCAGAGCCAAATAAATATGAACATTATTATTACCATGCTCTTTAAGTTTCTTAATTTTCCAATAAAGACACAGAAGTTCAAAGGGATCTGGGACTAGAACCAGCATTTCTTTACTGTATTACCTTCCATGTTTTATTTAATCCTATAGCCTGATTTGCTTACAGCAATAAATAAAATAATGCATAAATGTAGCCATTTACAGTTTAACCAAACATTTTGTTTATCTTATCTCATTTGATTTTTCACTATCATCTTATGAGTTAGGTAGCATATTATTGTAATTCTTGTATAATAAACTGTCATCTTACAAATAAAATGACCCATCCACAGCCATGTAGCTATTAATTAGCAGTCAAAACTAAAATCCAGATCTTCTCACGTATAACTCAGTGCTCCTTTTGTAAACTCATAGTTGGAATGTTTGCTGAACAATGCTGGATCTTAAGTGACTCTTCTGATGATGAGATGTAAATCTTCCTCATTGAAACTGGGGACATTAGGATCTATCCAGCAGTCTCTCCTCTTTTTGAGTCAGGACACTCTTTTAGGGGCCCAGAGATTTTTCTCTCCAAGTCAGTGGGATCGCTGTGGGAAAGAGAAATGAATCATTCCCAGCATGTGAATATGATCACTAGATTATTGAAAGTTGTGAAATGAGGGGAAAAAAAGCCAACATGAGGATAAATAATAGGCTTGATCTTGAAATGGTCCTCCTATAAACCACTTCTAAATTTCATTTGGAAAGCATTTGTTTTCTGTACTTAGCATAGTGAGGGACAAAAAGGACTGTATCACAGGCCCTTGCTCTTTTGGAGTTTATATCTTAGCAGAATGTATTCCTTAGATCATTAGCTAGAAATGAGCTGAAATGATAGCACCCTTGTCCACACAATACTGGATGGATTTTCTTTTTTAATCATAAAAGCTTCAGAGCTAAAGATACAGGTTTTCTATTTCCTAAAAAGTGGCTGTTTAACTTTCTAAAATTTTTCCATAGGTAGCGTTGGGAATATTTTCTAAACTCGAGTGCATAAGCACATGTACTGCACACACATAGATGTGAGCTTGATCATAATCTGGTTTTCTCTGTCCCATCTGTGAGGTGTGTGCACATACACAGATACACACACATACACACACATGTGCTATGAAATGCTCATACCAGGAAACACACAAGCTGATCACATTAAACTTTACCACAGCAGCTGAAATCTATCAGTCAGTTGCCTTCTTTTTGTCTAAAATTGGAAAAGTTAATCTAAAGTATTGATTTTAACCTACAATAAAATGCAAGATATAGAGGAAATTTAGTTTAATTTTGAATTTTGTCCTTCTGTGCTGCATGGAATATAATGAAAGCAAATATTTCCACTTTATTTTAAGCTTCATCCTTATATAAATTCCATTCCCACACACACAGCCTCACTATCAAGAAGACAGGGAACTGAGAGCAGTGGGTGTTCAGGTTGTGGGTAGGAAATGGGTTGTCATTCTCTTGGTAAGTAACTGAGGCAGCATGAGTGGAATGCTTCATTAACCAGCCAGTGACTGGGGAACAGAGAGTGTGGTGTATTCCTTCCTACCCTCTCTTTTCTGCAGTGGATACATGAACACACAGATAGAGATAACGCTAAAGGATGTGCATAGCCTCACAGATTTTTTGTGACTGGGCCAAAAACAACTTTCCTGCATTAGCACACTAAATATAATGGGCAGCCTGCACAGATGTCTCTGTGCCCCTTCCTACCACTTTCATCCCAACTACTCTCCCACTAATTGTTAGATACAGCCAGAAAAGGTGTGTGTGTGTGTGTGTGTGTGTGTGTGTGTGTATACATATATAGGAATCTAGGAACCTTCATTTGTGAGGAAGCAGCTTAACAGAGCCCAGATAAACGGAAATGCTAGGGTATCCTCCAAGAACTAAAAACAAAAACCCAGCCCATCTCAGTTACCCTGGATTTCTGTGGTCTATTGCATTTTTCTTAATAGCAAATGAGTCCCTTCCTTGCTCAGAGAATGTGGTGTTCTACAGGGGAGTGGACAGTAGTTGTATTTTTTAAGCATCTAACCTTACAACCCTCTAATAATACATCCTGTGTATGCAGATATCCTGTCCAGTCTCAACTCTCCTGCCCTGTTTGGGGATCAGGATACAGTGATGAAAGCTATTCAGGAGGCTCGGAAGATGCGAGAACAGATCCAGCGGGAGCAACAACAGCAACAGCCACATGGTGTTGATGGGAAGCTGTCCACCCTGAATAATATGGGGCTGAACAACTGTAGGAATGAAAAGGTAAAACTTGCTTCTCTCCTTCACTGGCTCTGCTAGACCCATTGACTCATTTTTATCTGGCTCTTTCCAGGTTCCAAAGCATCAACCTGCAGCCAAAGATTTGGGCTTCTAGCTTGAGGACTGTCTTGCATTATGTTTAAGCATTACTGCTGATTAACGAATATACCTCTTCCCTCTTAGTGTGGGTTGCCTCTCAGGTACCCAACCAACCAGGGATTTGGCAGTCACCCCAAATCCCTGCCATTGATGTTTTTCTGTCCCATTCCAAAAGGTTTAGAAATATCTTATAATAAGGAGGTATATGAGGTTACAGACTATCAGAATATTTTTAAAAAGCATATATACTCACAATAAAGGCTAATACATTATTATGGCTCATCACTGAATTAATTACTAAGTTTCCTATTAGCCTGAGCAAAACAGAAAATGGAGCAACTTACAAAATGCATTCATTTAGTTTTTTGATTCATCAGATTATTTCTCAAGTGCTTATTGTGTAATAGACACTGTTCTAGGCACTGGAGATACAACAGTGAACAAATGAGACAAATCTTGTTCTCATAGAGCTTACATTCTGATAGGGGAACACAGACGAAGAAAAATAAACAAATACATAATGAATAATGTTGGTAACGTGAGGAGATGAAATAGAAGCAAGTTAAGGAAATACAGTTACAGGATTGTTCCTTTAGCTAGGCTGGTAAGGACTCTGAGGAGGTGTCACGTAATAGAGAGAGTGAAGGAAGCCCTGTGCAGGCCACATGAAGAGCATCCAGGCAGTGGGAATAATAGGCTTAGAGGCCTTTAGAGTGTAGGACCAGCAACAAGAAGGCCAACTTAGCAAGAGCAACTTGAGGAAAGGCAGAGCAGTGAGACCTAAAGGGAAGCGATAGCCTGGGGCAGAGTGTGGTAGACCTGTAGGCCTTGGAAGGACTATGTGTGTTTCACTCTGAATCTGATGAGAATTCCTACATTAGTTTTGTCCAGGGCATTGACATGATCTGATTTACATATAAAAAGGGTCTTTTTGCCAAATGTGTGAGAGCAGACTGCAGGAGGCTAAGAAAGGAAACAGGCAGACCAATTGAAAGGTTATTGTCATACAATGGGTGGAAAATGCTGATTACTTGATGAATTAGTGATCCTAGCCATTGCTTACCCTGTATCTGCATCACCCCAGTTTCTGCCTCCCTCTTCATATGGCTGTCTTCCCTCTGTGTATGTCTCCATGTCTCCAAATCTTCTTCTTCTTAAAAAGAACATCACTTATTGAATTTAGGGTCCACCCTAATCCAGTGTGACTTTAAGTTGATTATATCTGCAAAGACCCAGTTTCCTACAGATGGAAAAAGAGATTACATAAATATATTAATTTCATACATTAAATTAATAATGACTTAACTCCCCCTCCCCTACCTTGATTGATCCTTTTAGCAGGACGTTCACGTAAAGTAAGAGAGAAACTATCTGGGGGAATGGTGGGCCTTTTGGTATTGGATAAGCCATAAACTTTTATACACTTGGGACCTGCTATGCATAGGGATTGTTGTTGTTCTGTCACTAAGTTGTGTCCAACTCTTTGCGAACCCATGGATTGCAGCATGCCAGGCTTCCCTCTCCTTCACTATCTCCTGGAGTTCGAGCATACTTTTTTTGGAGTTTGTTTGGAGTTTGCTCCATCTCCATGTTGCTCAAACTCTATGTCTGCTCTATATTCTATGTCTGGTTATACTCATATCCACTATATCATATCTGTTGTGTTAATGATGCCATCCAACAATCTTATCCTCTCTCGCCCCCTTCTCCCCCTGCCCTCGATCTTTCCCAGCACCAGGGTCTTTTCCACTGAGTCAGCCCTTTACATCAGGTGGCCAAAGTATTGGAGCTTCAGCTTCACCATCAGTCCTTTCAATGAAAATTTAGGTTTGATTTCCTTTAGGATTCATCGTAGCTTAGTCACTAAGTCATGTCCACTCTTGTGACCCCATGGAGTATGGCCTGCTAGGCTCCTCTGTCCATGGGATTCTCCAGGCAAGAATACTGGAATGGGTTGCCATTTCCTTCTCTAGGGGATCTTCCTGACCCAGGAACTGAACCCAGGTCTCCTGCATTGCAGGCAGAGTCTTTACCAACTGAGCTACAAGGGAAGCCCTCTTTTAGGATTGACTAGTTTGAACTCCTTGCTGTCCAGGGGACTCTCAAGAGTCTTCTCCAGCACCACAGTTCAAAGGCATCGATTCTTCAGTGCTCAGCCTTCTTCACAGTCCAACTCTCACATCTGTACATGACTACTGGAAAAATCATAGCTTTGACTATATGGACCTTTGTCAGCAGAGTGTTGCCTCTGCTCTTTAATACACTGTCTAGGTTTGTCATAGCTTTTCTTCCAAGGAGCAAGCATCTTTTAATTTCATGGCTGCAGTCACCATCTACAGTGATTTTGGAGCCCAAGAAAATAAGATCTGTCACTGCTTCTACTTTTTCCCCATTTATTTGTCATGAAGTGACGGGACTGGATGTCATGATCTTAGCTTTTTGAATGTTGAGTTTTAAGTCAGCTTTTTCACTCTCCTCTTTCACCCTCATCAAGAGGCTCTTTAGTTCCTCTTCACTTTCTGGCAGTAGAGTGGTATCATCTGCCTCTCTGAGGCTGTTGATATTTCTCCCAGCAATCTGGATTCCAGCTTGTGATTCATCCATCCTGGTGTTTTACATGATGTACTCTGTGTATAAGTTAAATAAACAGTGTGACAATATGGAGCCTTGTCATATTCCTTTCCCAATTTTGAACCAGTTGCATGTCTGGTTCTAACTGTTGCTTCTTGACCTGCATACATGTCTCTCAGGAGACATAGGGCTACTGAGTAGGAAATTGGGGTAAAAGCAAGAGAATGGATACATGCAGCAGAGAACATCTCCTACTTTACAATTTTGTCAAGGGTGAATCCTAAAATTAGTATGAGAAGGATGTCAGTGATTTATTTCTTTTAAAATGTATTGGTTTTCAAATGAAAGTAATATATAGTTACCAAAATTTCTAATAATACAGTTGTATGATCAAAAGCTAATTACCCTTCACAACGCATTAACTACCTTTGGTGATTCAGAAGTTTTCTTTGCATATGCAGGAAAGTATTAATGAGTTTAAACATATGTATTCTCACTTGGAGTGGTAGGCACTGAGTTGTCACTTGCCAGCTGTGTGATATTTGGTAAGTTGAATAACTTCTCTGAATCTCAAGTTCTCCATCTGTAATGTGAGGGTAGTAATCTGGGTTACAATAGAATAAAATGTATATGAATATACCTAGCAAAGCCTCAGGTACAGAGTGGGTACTTTCCTATGTTTCCCATACCTTTTAGGCTAAATTATGGGTGATCTTTGAATATATAGAACAAATGAGCTATTTTGCCACAGATATGAGTTCCTCATAACAATAATGGAAGGGTCAGCAGAAGAAAGCAGAGTTAGATGTTTCAGATGATGGCATGTTGACAAACTTACATAGTTAAACTTCCTAACTGAGTTGATACACAAAGCTATGGAAACTTTAGATTTATTAAGTTAGATCGTGGTACCTCAGCCTCAGCGTTATTGACATTTTTGGCTGGAGAATTCTTTGTCATGGGTGGCTAATTCTGGCCTCTACTCTTTAGATGCCAGTAGCACCCCTCCTTTTGTGACAACCAGAAATGTCTCTAGACATTGCTAAATGTCCCCTATTGGGGGAGGGAGGACAAAATTACCCCTACTTGAAATATCACTGGACTAAATAAATATATTTAGAATTAATACATTTCAGAAATTTTATTCCACAAAAAAACATATTATTTAAAGAATGACATGTGTGTGTGTGCTTAGTCAAGCTCAGTTGTGTCCGACTCTCTGTGACCCCATGGACTGTAGCCCTTCTCTGTCTGTGGGATTATCCCTGCAAAAATACTGGAGTGGGTTACCATTTCCCCCTCCAGGGGATCTTCCTGCCCCAGGGATTGAACCTGTTGTGCCTCCTGCATTGGCAGGTAGGTTCCCACTACTGAGCCACGTGGGAAGCCCTTTCAATAATCACATTTGTTTTTAAATTATAGAGAATCATTTGCCTTTGATTAATGTTATGAATAGAATCTTTCTTTGAAAAATATTTCTAATTAAAAAGTAGAATTTTTGTTTGGAATATTAACATAGAGAATATTTAAAGCAGATGTGTGTACATCATTTAGGTTGGGGGGAAAAGAAGAAATAAATTCAGTATTGTTACAGCAACTCTGCCTTTCAGGGAAGCCCCTCTGTCACATTAAGCAGGCTTAGAATAGTGACATCCAGAAATGTTTGCACTAAACCTAAGTAGTAAATTGGCACTGGACATCCCTTCCTTCCAGCAATGACTTTGTTTGTCTGACACAGTGACCCTATATTGTTGAATTTATATCATCTATTCAAGTTCAAGCTTAAGACTCTACTAACTTCAAATATTCTGGGTTAATTTTAAGTATTTCTCATTGACTTTTCTTAATTCATATGGAGGAAAAAAGTCTGAGGCTCTGAAATAATAACACCTTATTTTGTGTTGGAAGCCACCAGAGAGAGATGAGAAATTAGGTTAAGATTGAAAAATAATAAATCTCAACTTGTCCTAAAATATGTCACACAATGTAATTGAGCTCCTGGAGTTCAGTGGCAAAATGGCTTCTACAGGATCAGAAAACCCTGGTTTCCCAGTTGAAGGGAGTTGTTGTCTCAGTAGATGACCTTCTAGGGGTTGAATTCGGGTTGCTGAGAAAGTCCATTATGCTCAAGGCTGTTGTGTTCATAAGCTCTCCTTTACATTATCTCTCTTGCAATTAATGTCACTGTTTTGAATGTATATTTGTGGATGTGTAGGCTTTGTCTGGCTTCCCTGGTGGCTAAGATGGTAAAGAATCCGCCTGCAATGCAGGAGACCTGGGTTCGATCCCTGGGTCGGGAAGATCCCCTGGAGGAGGGCATGACAACTCACTCCAGCATTCTTGCCTGGAGAATCCCCATGGACAGAGGAGCCTGGTAGGCTAAAGTCCATGGGGTCTCAAAGATTTGGACACGACTGAGCAACTAAGCACTGGCTGTGTCTAGTTTCTAGATGCAGTATCTATTCTTGTTAGGTTCATTACCTGCAGAAGAGTAAATTAAGAATGATATTAAAGGACTCCTGTTATGGTAGACTTGGCTCTCTTATAATCAAAATATCCATCTTAATTTTATGAGGTTTCACACAATACTACTTTTTCTTCTGAGAATCATATTTTCTTCTGAAATCAAACAAGATAAATATATAACGTACAATCAGATTAGTAAAATAGATTGTGACAAATTCAGTTTAATGCTCTTTAAAATTGTCATCTTTGGAATTATCTCAGTTTCCTTAAATGTAAAGATTCATAAATTAGATTTGTGACTTTATTCTTGTAAACCATAGTACAGTTTTAGAGAATTGCTCAGTATTTCTATCACAACACCTTGTAATTTATAAAGCACACCTCATCACACTCATATCTGGACATTGTTTAAAAATGAGCATGTCACAGATTTGAGTTCCCTGAGAAGCAGACTGTGAGATGAAGACTGTGTACTCGTACATGCTCAGTCACTTCAGTTGTGTCTGACTCTTTGCAACCCTATGGACTGGAACCTGCCAGGCTTCTCTGTCCTTGGGGATTCTCCAGGCAAAAGTACTGGACTGGGTTGCCGGGCCCTCCTCCAGGGGATCTTCCCCACCCAGGGATTGAACCCGGGTCTCCTGCGTCTTCTGCATCACAGGTGGATTCTTTCCTGATGAGCCACCGGGGAAGCCTGAGATGGAGATTAGCAAGCAGGTTTATGGGGGTAGGGGGTCCTCTTTCTGATTGCCACCAGTGGAAGGGAAAGGATGAAAGCGAATTGGACTGTGATGCAGTCTCATCCAGGGCCTTAGCCAACCTCATATGAAGCTTTGAGGCTGCCATGTCCGTTCAGAATTGTCTCAAGTTGGATGGAAGGAGTGAGCTTTCATACATTTGTGTGAACCAGTCATTAGATGAGGGCTGCCCTGGGAAAGGGACTTAACCTTGGGTGAGGTGTGACTCTACTTGAGGCGATACTGAAGAGGGCCAACAGCTGAGGGTGAGCAAAACATTCCCTACAGGTGAGGAAACAAATCAGTCCTGAAGGGGAATCTGGGCAGTACATCACAGTTTCCTTCGTAGAGTTGTTTTTGTGATATTTACTAACATCAGAGGTATATAGAACATGTTTTGTGTGTTTCATAACTGAGGGGAACATTTACTTCACAGATACAGAGATTTGTTGTTTTTGTTGTTTAGTTGCTAAGTCATGTCTGGCTCTTTTGTTACCCCATAGACTGTAGCCCACCAGGGTCCTCTGTCCATGGGATTTCCCAGGAAAGAATAGTGGAGTGGGTTGCCATTTCCTTCTCCAGGGCATCTTCCCAACCAGGGATCAAACCTCAGTCTCCTGCATTGCAGGCAGATTCTTTAACTGCTGAGATACCAGGGAAGCCCTGAAAGTAAGTGTTAGTTGCTCAGTCCAGTCTGACTCTTTGCGATCCCATGGACTGTAGACCACCAGGCTCCTCTGTCCATGGAATTTTCCAGGCAAAATACTGGAATGAGTTTCCATTTCCTTCCCCAGGGGATCTTCCTGACCAGATATTGAATGCACATCTGTTGCATTGGCAGGCAGATTCTTCACCACTGAGCCATCTGGGAAACCCTTATAATACATACAGAATTACATATACGATACATGTTGACCTATGATATATTTCACTTTACTGGGTAAACTCCTATATTGACACTTTGAAATGAAACATTGTTAACTTGATCAACCAGAACGGCACCAATGGAGTTGTTCTGGTTGACTGTGTCACAAGATATTTAGGGTCTGTTAAATATATAGATTGTGGGGACAATAGACTGTAACGGCGCCTTAGGAGCTTTCATGCTCCATCATTTCAAAATAGCTGCTGTGCGTGGATCATGAGTGTCTTGCCAGCAGAAGTCTAAGTTTCTTCCCTGGTTTTAACTTTCTGCAGCAAGAACAACCTATGACAGTGCCACGGCAATTTGATCATATTACAGGTGAACTTACTAAATTTCCTTTTTTTGATATTTCTCAGATAGTATTTTAGTCATGACAATACACTGCAGAATTCTAAATAGGCTACTTCTAAATGTCTTTAGAGCTAAGCTAAGGACATCTGGCTAGAAGATGCAAGGTAGGGTGGGCCTTCTTAGTGTTAAAAAGTGCATTTTGTAACTTTTCTGACTTCCCTAGTGTTTGAATGCTGACTCGGTGATTGGTTAGAGTACATTCCTACATAGGTATGATGTAACTTAGATATCTGGTTATTTCGGTTATCTTAATAACCTTCAGGAGCCAGTAGATTGATTCAGAGTTACCCTAAATGGGCCAATTGCACATCTATACACATGTGGCCTGAACTGCTGTTCCCTTCATCTTCTGAGAATCTCTTAAGAAAAATTCTTGACCTCATCGCATGTCAAAATGAGCTACCATGAACACTATTATCACACTTTGTCTGCCTCTGAAGTATATTGGTGGGATTAAAACTATACAGTAAAAGAACTGGAGGGAACATAACATTTGATCTGGTTCAATATCTTCTATTCACAGACAGGAAGACTGAGACCTAAAGAAAGTATATGACTTATGCTTGGTCACATAGGGAATTTGTGTCAGAGCAGGAATTAAATCTCAGCTTGCCTAGTTCTTCATCAATGATATTTCTATTTTCAGAAAAGTACCAGATTTGTTTACTTATTTTCTATAAGATATTTAAGCTATTGCTTACCAAAGTATTTTTTACATTTGCAATCTAAAACCTTTGATGGAATAAGATGGGGTAAAAATAACAAAAACAGTGGAGCAGAAAGGCATTGAGCCCCCTGCTTTCTGTATATGTTTCACCTTCTATTTCGATAAGGCATTCTTCCCCACAATGATGTCCACTGGTTCTGGCTCTGGAAACATATCAGTCAGAAAGCAGAGGATTTAATGATGCTAGTATAGACAAAGAAACAGAAGAGGTGGCTAGTCCAGAAGCAGTAGTAGAATTAGAGAGTGCATGGTGTATTGGAAAGAGCATGGGCTTTGGAATCTGTTTCTAGGATTAATCTTGGAAGCAGCCTGTGTGGTTTTCTGTGTTATTTGAGTAAGTTACTTAACGTCTGTGGGTCTCAATGAACATACCTATAAAATGGAGATAATTATCCTTTCCTTGAAGGCTTGTTTTGAGGGAAAATATATGTAGAGCACATATCTGACATGAGAGATGCTCTGTTAATATTAGGTCCTTTTTCACTGTAAGACCTCAGACAGGTTGTCAAACCTGTTGTTAATTCTATTAAATTTTCACTCTTTGAGACTCTCCAAAGGTGAAGGGGTTAACCTACTGCTCCGTAAAGCCAAAATTTCTTAAGATAGAGTAGAAGGGTAGTTAGAAGCTGACAGGCACCTTCTTACAAACTCAAGATATGCCTTTTTCTTTTTAATTCTTAAAGTAACTTGTATACTCTAGTTATTTGCTATAGGATCTGCTCATAGCCAACATGGTAATGTTCAAATTTTATAATATCAGTGTGCTAGGGACTTTTGTTCCCATTAATTTAATATATACTTTAATAATTTCTGGAAAATCAAAATTTCAATCCATAATTTTTGAGAATACTTAACCTGATTCTCGATAACTATATGTATTTCTCATGCCAAAATGATATTTTTTCAATCAAGTAAATAGAGAAACAGTCCAGTCACTAAGGTACATTGTAAACCTGTTCCTTTTTGTTAAAAAACACAATTGTTCATTTATTCACAAGTGTAGATTCTTGCTCCGTACCCATACTTTGCAAAACCATCGTATTACACTGATGTAATACTGCCCCCTTTTATTGGAAATGAAAAACATACTTCACATTGTCAGTTGCTTCCGCTTCACATTGTCAGTTGCCACAGCTCCTTGTTATTTACACAGTTGATTCAGATATTCATTGTTGCATGACAGGATAAGTTCAGATGGATGATCAATGTAGCCGTACAACAATAAGTGTAAGGGAACTGTGAGCAAATTATTTAGCAAAGTGTGTTTGGAATGAATGAGTTTCTTATATAGCACACAGACTAGTGAGGTTTTGTTTTCTTCAAGGAGTGTATAGCATTGATTAATCAGGATGGTAATTTTTATGAGCATGTTCAGTTGTGCTTTTTCCAATATCAACTCATTCCCAAAACATTGATAACTTGAATTAGGAGTATTGTGGGCATAATAGAGATTTTACAGGAAGGGGACAAATTCTAATTATAACATCCTCTTTTGCAAAGCAGAGCAATAGTTGGTTTTAAAAAAAATTTTATACACTACTTTTAACATTGTAACAAGAAGCATTTTTGTAGTGTTTCTGTTACAGAAATATTATCACATATGTTATCTCTCTAGAACCTTTCCAAATTCAGGGATATAGATAATCCTGTCCTTGTTTTGCAGATTAGGGACCTAACACCAGCTCTAGATCACTTTGCTCCTTCATTACCTCTCTCTGTCGTCTCATTTGTTCCCCACAGCTCTGTGAGACTGACAGGGCAATTTTAGTTAAAATCGAAAACGAGACATAGATCTGAGTTTCAAGCATCGATTTTAATGAAGTGATGCTAAAATCATGAGATAAAGAAGTCTACCTAGATATATATGCTTCATGCATATTTCTTTGAAAGGAGTAACTATATTTATAGTTGTGATAGTATTTTTCTAAAACAGCATACACAGATCAAAATTGCCATACATTAGGAAAAAAATGTAACTTTTATTAGTGTTAGATTTTACATTTGAACCAGTAACACTGACCAACTAAACAGTGTTGGATATAGACTCCCGGCTGAATGCTATCATTAAGTTCCTTTTATTTCTGTTGTCAGGGCTGCTTGATTGGTTGCCTAGCTACTAGTTTAAGACCCAATTCATAAAAAACAAAAACAAACTTGTTTGGCTCTTTTCTTCTATACAGGTTAAATGCAAAGGATGGTGAGAATTTATCTAGGTTTAAAAGGTTCAAGATACTTTTTAGGGATGGAGTGGGGAAAGGAGCAAATATAAGACTTTTGTTTACAACAAATATTTTAAATCAAAAGGTCATGTCCAGTTAAAGGATCTCCCAGTGAAAGGGTTAAAATTTGACACATCACAGTTAACTTTGCATAAAGAGTTGTTTGGATGTTTTAGAAGTTTGGAACAAATTTACCAGTAATAACAATTTTATAGACCTAACCTCCCACTCTCCTATGTACTTTCTAACCCTTAATTCTAGATCTACTCTCTTAATCCTTCTAGATAAGCTAGTCTCAACTTTTTCCGTCCTAGGATTCCTTTACACACGTACACACACACGTTTATCATATATGATATTTAAACTGAAAAATTAAAATATTTATTCATTTAAAAATCACAATAAACCCATTAGATGTTAATGTAAATAACATTTTTAGTACTAAGTATATTCTTCAAAATAAAAACTTGGAAGATGGCTTTGTTTTAGCTTTTTGCAAATGTCTCTAATGTCTGGCTGAATAGTAGACAACTTGATTCTTATTTCTGCTTCTGCATTCAGTCTGTTGCTTTATCACAAAGCTGTGTAATTTCAGAGAAATTCCATTGTACAGTCATGAAAGAATAGGAATGAAAAGGACAAATAATGCCTTAGTATTATTATGAAACTAGTTTTGGTCTAGTGGACCCTCTAAAAGGGTCTTTGAGACTGCCAGGAGAATGCTTTGAATACATATTATTCTAGATCATGGACTATATGTATGTATAGTCTATGTTTTAAATGTATTGCCCTTAACTTGAAGAATAGCCTTCACTAATCAAACATTGTATACAGTTAGATATGATTACTGGTTTTATTCTATCTGAATTAAGGAGCAAAAAGTTAGTAAAATTCTCTTACTTATATTTATAACTTATCTTAATGCAAAAACAATTTTGGGTGGTTTGCAGTAAGACATATAATAAAACAAGATAAAAACTAAATAGGGAGGAGAAAGTGGGAAAGAAAAGTTAAGTATAGGAAAATAAGGTAAATAAGATAAAGCTGGGATAAGGTAAGTACACAAAAATTCTTGTCATGCATATTTACATAATTGCTAGAGATGGGCCACAGACTTGACTGTGAACATCTTGATAACCAAACAAAAAAGAAAAATATGTTACAAGATCCCCAGTATTTCTACTATATAAGTAACAGCAGTTTCTCAGACAAAACATGGGTGTTCTCTTACAGGTCCTCATAAAAGCTTGAGACATACTCAAGAATGTTTGAGAACTACAGTAATTTTGCAGGCTGTTTCTTAACAGACCTTGTCATTTATCTTTTAGATCCATTCATTTTTACCTAGCTTTCTTTGCCTTCGTTTGAGTGTTGTGACTGACACTTCATTCTTCTTTATCCCTTGAACACACTTTTTTCCAGTTCCATTTCATTTTATGTACTTACTATTTACAAAGCACAGTGTTGGACTTGTATAGTAGGAAGGCAACCAGGGTTCAATCCTGGCTTACTAAGTTGTTACATCTCAGAATCTCACTTTTCTCTAATGTAAAAATGTTAGGACTTGATTATTAAATGATACAATATTCAGTCTCCTAGCAAATACCTTATATATGTGTTGCTGCTGCTGATGCTGCTAAGTCGCTTCAGTCGTGTCCAACTCTGTGCGACCCCATAGACGGCAGCCCACCAGGATCCCCCATCCCTGGGATTCTCCAGGCAAGAATCCTGGAGTGGGTTGCCATTTCCTCCTGCAATGCATGAAGGTGAAAAGTGAAAGTGAAGTTGCTCAGTCGTGTCTGACTGGCAGCAACCCCATGGACTGCAGCCTACCAGGCTCCTGGGATTTTCCAGGCAAGAGTACTGGAGCAGGGTGCCATTGCCTTCTCCGTTATACATGTGTTAGGCATTTAATAAATATTTCCTCCCTTCCTCCCTCTTCCCCTTGTCTCTTCTTACCATCTTCCCTTCCTTCCTATCTTTCCCATCCACTTGATTAAGGTTGTAGATAAGAACAAAAGATATGCAGTTATACTGCCCTGGTTTCCACATGTAAAAGATGAGAAAATTCATAGTTTCTAAGCACAAGGAGTTGTTTCAAAGATTCAATAAAATAATCCATGTGTCAGGCTTCATCCAATGTCTGACATGATCGGAAGGCAGGTTGAAATAGATCATTGCCATGGTTAGTTCAGGTTTATCTTTAAAGATAATTGTGAGCCATTAAAAGTGCTTGTGGATGCAGCACATTTAATCTGAGCTACATTTTTAGAAGAATATCATGGTAGCTTAAAGAAAGAATGAGAGAGACCTTTAGAAAAATGCAGAAAAGAGAAAGAATATGTGTTTTGGACTGAGCTGGACTTCAGATTCTGATTCTATTGTTCACTAGCTCTGTAGCCTCTCTGAGCCTCAGTGTCTTCAAATGTGATTAATAATAGTTTCATTGGTTGTTGGAAAATTAATCAAAAGTCTATAAGCTGAGTGTCCTGGACCATGCCTTTAAAAGATCCGTTACCTTTTCTTTTGTATGTTTTCTGAGAGCATTTCTATAGGTAGAACTCCATTTGAAATATATTTAAATCGGTCTTAGATTCTTTTGTCTTCTTGAACTTAGAGCCCATTCTAGTGTCATAGAAGCAGGACTTTTCCAGTGAAAAGACCACCAATATTCAGAGGAAGGAAATGTTACAAATTTAGCGTGAAGTGTGTTACCCCACATCAGAAAATTCATTAAATATTCCTAAAGAATCCTTAGATTCCAAAGTAGATCAGCCCCACCTAGATAGCCTTTAGGATCCATTCAATGTATTAAACAATTTAAAAATGTCTGAGTTGCAGAAAATTCAAAACACATGTTGTCAGAAATTTTTCAGTTATTTTTAAAAATGCACATTAAAGAAAAATATATATAGCTATGATTCTCAATTGGAACAAAATACTAGGTTTCAAGTCAGTTGATTGCAGAGAAGTTTTTAAAGGTAAGACTTAGACCATTTAAATGATAAATCATATATTTAAAAACCTAGTAAAACATGAACATTTAAAGTGGGTTCATTTTAAAACACAGCCTTGGGAAGACTGAACAGGTTCCAAACTATTTTCCTAAATTTTCACAAAGTTCCTCAAGACAATACAAACTGTCTCCTAAGTCTAACAACGACAAAAAAAATCTATCTAGAGTCTCATTTTTAGACTCTTGGAAAGACCTAAGCTACTGCTTGAAAACACACTGTGTTATTTTGTTATCTGCTTGCCTTTGGGGAACTGGATCCATCTGCATTTCCCTGAGCTGGGAGGGAGGTGCTCTGTTTAAAGCCATGTGAGCTTTCTTCAGACTCTGGGCTTCCCATTTCACAGATGTTGGCTTCAGGCATCCTGGGGGTTATCTTCAGGGACCTTTGTCCTAGGAATTAGGGATCTAATGTCTGTTCCATTCTTGGATTTCCGGGGACCCCAGGAAGATCTTTCACCTATTTCTATTCTTATATAATACTCATCATGACAATAAGTTGACTGTATTTTCTCTGGTCCAGCGATGATAAATCTTTTCCTCTCAGACATATAAAGTTACAAATGTTTTCATTTTTTATAGAAGTATAGTAAAAACTAGTATATTCAGCATTCTCTCAAAGAAACCCCATTAGCCAGCATTTCTTCAGTCTATCACACTATTAGAAAATTAAACTGGAGCCAAAAGAGCCCTTTGAGATCATTTAGCACAGCCCTGTATTTTATAGACGAGGAAACTGCAATGGGAAGACGTTAAGCAACTTGCCCAAATCCAACAATAAGGCATGAGTAAGACTGTGACCAGACCGCATGTCCCTGGCTCTCAGTGCTGTGTCCTCTCCAGATCCCAGGGTGAGCTCTACATGCTCCTAAAATGTTCATGGTGGTGGCTCTGAAACACCATGAGGCCTCAAAGTTCTAGATTCAGTCTTGGTCCTGCTTATACTGTTACACTATAATCCTTGCAAATAGAGGTGCCAAATATGACGTTAAGTTATGTATGATAACTTGACTAATCAGAGTATTTGATTAAATAGAACATTTTAATTTTCAGGCATGTATGGCACACAGTAGGCATTCATATTAGCTGGTTTAAGTTGATACTGTGCTTAAGAATTTTCTGTGCTTGTATTTGATGTAGAAGTTTATGTGTTTATAGCTCAAAAATTTTTTAAGACCTGCTTAAGCTTTTGTAGCAGTGTATACAGTGGATGAGTCGGATAAGGCTTTTCCTGTTTCTCTTCCTAGAAGCTTTCTTTGCTGTTTGCAGTTTTAGGAAGGTGATGATAATAATCCACCACCAAAATGTCAGTCTTTTAAATTATTTGAACAGCATTTTTTTCACACTGATTATCACACTTAATCCCAACATTCATCCTTAGAGGTAGAATTTTTATCATTCCTCTTCTACAAATGAGGATGCAGTTCAGAGCTCCAGTCATTTGCTTATGTTTGCACAGGTAGTATCAAAGTTGAAGCTCTTCCAAGCAGCTGACTTCAAATTTCACATTCTTCTGCAGTAGCAGGCAGACTTCACCTTCCTCTCCAATACCAACCTCAGCCCTACTATTCTGATGAGTCCTGACCACAAGCTCAGAGACTGCACATTAGCTGTGGTTTTACGTGAGTGTGTGTGCATCTCCGTGAATAGTTATGTGTGTGTTTCTCATTGTGAGTGTAAATCTGTGTGTTAGTTTGCCTCTCTGTCTGTGTGAGTCTGTCATCCCTATGCATAGCTTTTTGCGTCTGTGTTAGGTATGCCTGCAGCCTGTGTGTGTGCACTCGTGTGTGTACATGTGTTTCTGTCCTTGAGTCTGTCTTGTGGGAATAGCCAGCTGTCTGTTGTGTGTCCATTTAACTGTGTGCATCCCTAAGTATGCCTGTGCATTTGTCAGTATCTCATCGTGTCTGTGTGTCTGCATGAGTTTGTGTGTCTGCAAATATGTCTGTGTGTCTATGTCTGTGTCTTTCTTTGAATCTGTGTGTTAGTGTGTATTATGTGTGGGTGTCTGTATATCACTGTAAGTCTCTGCACATGTGTTCTACTCTCTTTTCTTTATGGAGTTAGGTCCTGACATGCTTGATTCTCATTCTCAGCTTGTAGGTGTAGAACTGGGTATGGAGAATATGTATGAAAACTCTGCATGTGGATGTACTTTATGCATTCTTCCCATCACTGTTTCCCTATCGGCATTGTCTTAAGTCTGATGGTCAAAATGAACTCTTGGGAGCACTCTGGCAGATGTTCACTTTTAGCTTAGATCCAGTGCCCACTGTGGATAGAAATGCTTACTTTTACTTTTGGTGCAACCCTGATTTGCCCATTGCATCTTTTTGTAAATGAGGTTAACAGTATCGGCTCTGAAATAACACAGAGGGTGTCTTGTACAGTCACCGCCCAGTAGCTGTAGTTCCTTGAGCTCTCTAGGCTGCCAAGAGCCCCCTGTGGTTTTCAAGGAAGAATATCACTCTGACACTGTCTTCTCCCCATGTTGAGGATCAATGTAAATTTTATGAAAAGAGAAACCATAGATTCAGGATCTTTTGTCCATGTTGATATTAAAATATTAACATTAAAATTAATGTCAGTTTTTCCATTTGTAAAATGGGGACAAGAAAGCAAGCATTTTCTCTAAAGAAACATTTAGAACTCCTTTAAAAATCACGTCAGCTTACCAAAAACTTTCTATTCTTTTAAGAAGAGGAACTCTCCACATTTAATGACACTCCTAAAAGGGAGGTTGGCAACAAGTTTAATATTTCTTATTCTAGACCATTAATTTGATTGTTGTAAAATTATTTCCCCAGGTCTAAGCGGAATACTGGTAATGAAACAAGGAACAGGGCTCTTTGAAATTAGCCAGATCCAGATCCAAAACTCAGCTTCACAGACTGGTTGGTGATCGTCTCACTTCAAAACCAATCTATAACTAGTTGGGTCACCTGGGGCCTGTTATTTTTCTGTGCCTTTGTGTACTCCTTTGGAAGGTGAAAGTGATGAATATACCATATAATATTGTGTGGAAGGTTAAACAAGAGACTGTATATGAAGTACGCTTGATGCAGATAAATATTATTCTGGCTTCATTATTGTTGTTTGCAACCATGTGACAAAACAAGACATTAGACTGGAAATGCTCACCATCAATGTGTGTAGCTTACGGTAGATGCTTGGGATTCAGGGAAATATTTGCTAGTCCTTTCTGCCTTGAAAGGAAAATATAATCTGACTCAAGAGGTAGGACAGATACATAAGAGGGCACCTGACAGTGTGGGGTCCAAGTGTCAAATAAGTGAAAGGAATTGCAAGGATGATTAAGCTCATCAGCATCAAGGAGGCCCTGCCAATCAATGACGGAGGTGGAATAGAGGTTCTGTGGAACAGGAGGGACTTAAAATGCCTAACAAAAGACAGGATGGGCAGAGTGTGGAGAGAAGAGTGACCAGCAAGTGGGGTCCTAGAATGAATCTGGGTGGAGCATAGGCCTCCTCATGAGGGGAACAATGGCTGGTGGACAGTTAACTCAGGAGAGAAGTGGGTTCTGAGTTAGAGGTGGGTAGGGTTCAGATGCTTGAAGTCTTGAATACTTGGCTAAGAAATGTAGTACAGTGTGTGTGTGTATGTCTGCATATGAGAGACGAGGTAGGATGGGGCATGAATACTAACGATGGTAGTGGTAACTGAGGTAAATTGAGTGTATTTCTCTTTATAAATAAGCTTGCAGAAAGTCAACCTGTTTGTTACATAAAAATACTATATACTTTTATAGTATAGTATATAGTAAATAGTATAGTATATAGTATTATGTATATACTACATACATAAAAATACTATAGGAGCAAATGCTAAGTGATTCTCCTCTCAGTGGGAGAAAACTCAGGGTGGCATAGGATTGTACATCCAAATTAAAACTTGAAATAATTGACATTAATTTATAGGCATTTATAGATGGTAAATACTTTTATATGGAAGTTCTCATTTATGAGATAGAGATTATTGTCATCCTCCAATGCAGGTTAAAAAACAAAAAATAAAACCTCCTGAGAATCGTGAAGAACTTACCAGCTCTTCTCCATATTAATTCTATCCTTCCCACCACACCACACTGTGAAGTTGCTATTATTGGTAACTTGAAAGAAGAGCCCATACCTTACTCGTCATTGTCTCCCTAACATCGAGCCTGAAATGCTCAGTCATTATTCATTGATTGCCTGCTTGTGGCTAGAGACCAAACTTTGGGAGAAATAGTTACTCTAATGGGGATAAAAATTTATTTTCATCTGTGTCTGTCTATGCTTTTGTGTGTCTGGTCTTGCTCAGACAGAGGAAATTCACCATGTAGAAGAGTTGCTTCTTACTAGACCATAGTTAGCAGAGTTTTGAAGTCTTGTTTTTCTGTCCCAGTTACTCTGCCTCATTGCTGCTTTCTCATCTGTCTTCTACTTTGGAGGTTGTTGATCAGTTTCCCACAGTCTGTACTTGTCTGCCTCTGCCTCCTTATATGTATGAGAATCTATTTCTGTCCCTTCCTTTCTCTTTCCCTAACCTCCTCATTCCATCTCTCCATCTCTCTCCCCTGCCTGATTCCCGCCCTCTTCTTTCTCATTTCCCGTCTCTCCTTCCCATCCTTCTTCCCTCTCTCTTTCATGTCTCATTGCCCACTCTTACCGCAGTCTACTGCAGTTAGGGTGCAGTCTCTGGCCACTGGGGCTTCGGGGAGAGCCCCTGGAGGAGGGCATGGCAACCCACTCCAGTGTCTTGCCTGGAGACTGCGTGGACAGAGTCTGGCAGGCTGCAGTCCATAGGGTCACAAAGAATCAGACACAGCTGAAGTGACTTACACACATGCACTCTGACCACTGATGAAAATTTTTCTTCAAGCCCTTATAGTGACAGGGGCAGCTGCTATCTCTGCATCCTTCTATGGCAGGGCTCTGGTGTGTGATACCTGCATCTCCCTAGACTACTCTGGTGTAACAAGAGTTCCTGAGCATGCAGCTTCAATGATAAGGCCTGTAAGAATCTGCCTAAGAATTAACCATGCATTAAGAAGGTAGCATAGCATAGGGGGACTGAGAGACAACCTGTACAAATTTATTCAGCACCTAATGTTGACTTTACTTATTAAAATGACAATGCAATAAAGTCTTAGACTGGAACTGATCCATAAAATTAAATTTATAAAATAATTACTGACTTAAAAGGCTTTAGAAGCCATCATGGATCCTGATCTTCCTGATTTCATGACCTGTGCCTAAAACTGGGTCACATCTCATAAGTCAAGCTGTGTAAAACAGTAGATATCCAGATTGGACTTCACAATTTATAAGATCCTTGTGGTCACCAAGACTGAATATGGAACATATTTTTTGTGAGGAGCAGGGTAACTGAGTCAGTGATTTCCATTTTGAATGAGTTTTAAGCTGTGTGCCTTCCGCCTCCTCTTTTGTTGGAATAGGTTGGACTCAAAGCTGCCTTAGTCTGATAGCATAAATAAGTAGCATGTCATCACTTTTATTCCATAAATAAAACAAATTTTTGTTTATCGTCTTTGTAGGTGGTGGTGGGAAGGAGAGGGTGTAGAAAGGACATGAAGTCTATTAGAAGTAAATCAGGTCTTTGTACCAAAGATCTCTGGAGTTTATGGAAGTATTTATTTATTTATTTTATGAAAAACTTTGCTGAGAAATAAGAATTAGCTAAATGTAAATAAGTTTACTCACCAGAACAATACAGCAAGGTTACAGTGCTACGTGAGTCCATGAATTTCACCTAGCTTTGTACAAACTAGTTTTCCAGAGTCATTTCTATAAACTTAATTTTAAAAGGTAACTTAATGAGATAAAAATCATCTAGAGGTAATGTCTGAAGGAATATTTAATATTCATTTATCTTCAAGTAGAAACTATACTGAAGGAAGTTGCAGTTAAATTGATTTATCAAAAGGAAAAGCATGTGATTGTTTAAAACAATGAACAAAGAATTTTAAAACAACTTGAGTTACAGAGTACTTAAAAGTACAAAGGATGAGTGATTTAAGTATATTAGCTGGGTGTATTAGCAGGTCTTCAGGGGAAAATTAGTATTTCAATCCACACAGTACCTAAATAGATTATATTTGTGTTAAGACTTGTTTATTTGGTCTGAGAAATAGAATAATCTGGCTCTTCATCTAATATTACCAAAAAGAGACCACAATCCACAACTTGAGGCCTTATATAAATTATAAATTTAATATGTGAGTTCTGATGCAGGCAAGAAGTCTGGCCAGCCTTATCAGCAATCATTTTCCTATTCTTTTGGTCACTTCAGCTATGAAAAACTAAAATTTTAATCATAAATGGGAATATATTTTACTTAATCAGTTAAAAGAAGATTTAGTCTTTTTTCAGTTTGTGTTGTCCTTTGTGTCAAATATATGCAGTAGAGTTTAAATAAGAGCTATAATCTTAAAACGTTGTACCTTGTATAATTGTTAAACTCATGATCCTCTTATCATTAATTGGTCTGAAAATGCCATTAAAAATTCTGCAGAGATTTAAAGGCTCTGCTAAAAATAATGTTCACAGGGGAAGGTATTTGTTCTGTGAATAACTTTTCTTCCCTTGAGATCGCAGATCCATTGTCGTTAACTCTTGTTAGACAATCTTTGGCAGTGAGTGAACAATCTCTCTGCCTTGTACCTCACTCTGGTTGATTTTCTAGGTTTGTCCTTGTCTAGGTAGGTGGCAGAAAGGAACAGGGAGAGCAGCCACCCCAGCATTAGGAGTGAATGTGCTTGTTTATTGATGGTTCAGTAAGAGAGCCCTAGGAGGTGTCGCTTTCATTTCATTAAAAAAAATTTAATGGTGGTCTAAGCACCATCCCGCATTCTGCTGAAAGACTGTTTAATAACATTGAGGCTCCTGCTTTTAGTCCAGGAAATCAGTTAATATCTTCCTATTTAAATCCCAAATTTGAATGATAAGACTGAATTCTAATTTATTAACTAAATCATAAATTCACCTTTAGTGCTATTATTATCTTGACATTTAATTGTTGAAACAAAAAGCTAAAGATCAATTTTTGAGTTATTGAGAAATAAAGTTGGTACACTCTTTACATTCACTACTATATTTCAGTGTTTAATTTCTGAATGCGAAGATGATAATCTTTTTTTTCCCTTTCTAATAAAATAACAACAAATGAAAAGTGCTACTCCAAATATACTTTAAATCCAAAATATTTTGTTTGTGACAATTAAGGCCAGCTGTGATGAGCAGCTGATTTTTGTTGTTGCTGCTGCTGTTTTGTGGACACAGTGAAAGGAATAATAAGGCCCTGCACCCGTCCTCCCTGTTTGCTGGCTCTCTGATGACAAACGGCAGATATGTGGTGAGCACATACCTCATTTACATCACATGCATAATGGACTCTATCTGGGATATTAGCTTCTCAGGGTTGGCAGTGTCGCCTAACACACACGGCGATCAGCACATTTCTTGAGGCTGCAATAATCAGAGGAATACAGCAATGATGTGGGAACCAGAGGAAATAACATGGCATGATGATGTCCCCATCACTGTTCTGTTGTCATCCTTCCTAACCAGTTTGCTCTCCTTTAGAGCCTAACAAAAGGGCCATGAATTTAATAGAGTAAGACATGGAACTGGTTGCAAGAATAATATGTCTATTTCTGAGCTCCACTTTCAGAGGAAAGGGGGAAATATTGACTGCACAGGGGACAAACTGCCCTGAAAGCTTTGTGGTCTACGCATGTGCTTATGTAATCTTCAAACAAGACGTGCAGTTTTTCACAAATGTGTCAGGCCTCATTTAATCTCAACTAAGCATATAAAAACCAAAAGTCAGATATAGGAAATTAACTAAATTTTCAAAAATCTGCAAAACATATATTTCTAATAAAATATCATCTGTTATATTAATAGCATGCTGTTTACAACATTTATTCTTAGCATGTTAACCTCTTCATGGTTTTCACACATTTAATAAAAGATAACAATCTCATAGCAGTTTTCACCCATTTGTTCAAGACTTTAGCAAGAGTTCATTCCTGCAAGTATTTTACAGAGCAGTTTGCATGTTCCTGTTCTATAACCATTTGCAATATTCCCAAGTAACTCTTACACATGAGTTCAATAAATAATTGGAAGCCCAGATGTTTGAAACGGATTTAGCAGATACACTGTATTTTCAATACAGCTACTTTCCTTTTGTCCTCTCATCAACTTCACAGCATTGCACCCTGCCATTTTCAGTTCTCTTCTAATTAAACCTGGATGAGCATTTGGCATGTATGTGTTCTCACTCATGCGCCTCTCAAATGCATCATGTGGAGGCATCCTATGTTACTGTTGCTGACTTGAGACATTCCAAGGAGGAATTCTACTTCTTCGCCTGAACTGCAGCATTCTTTGCCTCTTCAGTTCACCTCCTGATAAGAGACATGATATGAGACATGATTTGCCACTTCACATAGCAAATGACTAGAAATCTGTGTACACTCCCTTCTTAGACTGAGCCTCACTCATTTCTGTGTCTCTTTCTAACACCATTAAGCTAAACCAGGCTCCTATTTGGTGTTGATAAATAACTGGAAAATATTAGGTACCAGTAAAAACTAAGAAAGTTCTTGAACTTGGTTTTAAAACTTAACTCTCTTAATTTTCAAGAACTGAAAGAAATGAGGAAAATTCTAATTTCATTTACAACAGCTTTAGGTTATTAAATTTTTTCTACTACATCTCTCTTCCTAAGCAGTTTTTCATTGGATAGCTAAAAATGACTTTTTCTAACTTACATGTCTGGGTTTCTTCCTCTTTGAAATATTTGCACCAATTCCTGAAAAATGCTGTGACATTATTAGAGAAAAGTTGTTACTTTTTTTTTTAAAGAGATAGAAGAGTGTTACGGCTACATTTGGGAATTTTTAATTTGTATCTTATTTAGTCTGGTGTGCAATGTGACACCAGTTAATTGTATGTTACTTTGTAGTAACTACATGTTAACTCTGTTGGAAGTAATGGTAATTATACTGTAATTGATATCAGTTCTCCCACATCTTTGGAAAACCATACAATTAACACATATTGCCACAGTTGGGCACTATCTTTTGTCCTTTGTAATGCTACCATGTTGGAGTACTATTTAGAATAGAACCCTAAATATTTTCTTCTTATTTAAACTCATTTTAAAAATTCCAATTTTAAAATATTTCAATTTTCAAGAAATGAAACATAGTTCTAAATTTTAATTTTGCTTAATCTTGAAGAAAGCTTCTTTCACAAATAATCAGACTGTCTTGGGTTATTTTTATTCTTTATTTGACAAGATGTTTGTGACTTCAGGGGACTTTATTAGTACTTTTTGTTTCCTAAAAGGGGATACTAATAGAATGTGCAAAATCTTGATGTTAAGGAGTTAGTTTTTTCTGAAAAGAGGCCCTCTTCTTACCAGCAATCTTTGTATTTATGTTACTTTGTATTCAGACAAAAATGGATATATTCTGTGCTAGTGCCACCGTGATGAATATCAAACTAGGGACATATTCATGCCAAATTTAGATGAAACATTTTCCTTTGATTTTACTTTCCCCTTTGCCTTTCTCTTCCTTGAGGTCCCTTCCCTTTATCACTTTTGCATGGTGGAGATGGAATTTCAGAAATAGCAAAAAAATGCTTTCTGGCTAAGTGTGACCATGGTTTGGTAGGTTTGTTTGACAAATGGATTATCTTTTGAGTGATTTTGTTGAGAATATGAATAATTGCTCAATATTTTTTTATGACATGCAAAGTGATTTTACTAATGTGTATTCCAGTGAGGGTCTCAGGAGTAAAAGAGTTGAGTATCAAGAAACCATACAGATAAGTTGGTTCAACTCCCTCATTTTACAGGTAAATTAACCAGGAGCTAGTATAGTTTGTAAAGAGCACTTGCAATGCACAATAGTTCAGTGGAAGCAACAGGAGACGGGGAGTCTGTAGGCTAAGTGATGTGAGGCTAAGAGGTGTGTCCTGGATCTGTTACCTGTCAGCTGCAGGATTTGGGGTAAGCATTCTCTGCTTCTTGGGCTCTGTGCTCTCTGCACGAAGAGGTCTTTACATTATATTTCCTTCCAGCACTAAAGCTTTTCCATACCCCCTATTTTTCTTTTTAAGATATGTGTTATTTTTGTAGAACACATATTTCTTTAAATTATAGGAAAACCTCTTAGGAAATGTGATATATTTATATATCTCATAAATCAAAACAAATACATGGTGGTAATATCTTACATTTTTCCATTTTTTGTGTTTATGTTTCTGAGGGGAATTTTTTTTTAATTTATCAGTTTGTGAGCTAAAATTGAAATAGAAGGTATATTTTTGAAGAAAATATTCTTTCTTGGTTTATATAGCTTTGATGTCTTTAACTTGAATAAACTGCACCTGTGTTTCCACAAACAATTTTAAAAAGTACACATTGTAAATTGAGTAGGTATCTGAAATCAAGACCTAGATTTGAAGAAATAAAATTCCCAAGATAATTTTTTGGACAAAGACATTTGCTTAGCTAGTCATGCATTTTATTGTGATACTCTTTATTCATGTGATAAATGTTAGTACAATAAATTCTCACTGGTGGTTTAAGTGGAGATAAAATTCTCCAGTTTTTAAATCATGTATTTGATTTTAACAGAAGTTTGTATGATTTTACAATGGAACTTTTTGTGAACTTGTTACTGAAACAAATAGTTAATCAGAAATATTCAGGAAAAAAATATGTATCAAGTTCTGTATAGGAATAAAAAGTTGGAAACCACATATAAGTAGGAGTTGGGCTACCACACAACTGGATTTGCTTAAATCTGAACACTTTATAACTCTACTTGGGAGTTGCAAACTTATAAATAACCTTGCAATTGGTTAAAACCATATTAGAACCATATGAATGAGACAGAAAGCATAGGCACTATAATCCTGATGAAACTAATTTAACTCAGTGGCTCCCAAGCCTAAAACGATCTCATGTCTTCAGAGTTAATGCTACTTTGTCATTTATCATCTGATGATCAGTGACAAGAACCTAAGTGTATGTTACAGGAGATATACAGGATACTGTCCTTGCCAGGGGCATGGAGAGAGAACTTGCTTAGCTTGGTTACTCTTCAAATCCTGAGGGGAACTTGCATACATCATTTGAGAATGTTTTTGAAAGCTCCATAAAACATATCCACAAGAAGTTCTGCAGACACTAGCCCATTTCAGCAGGCATGTGCTACATGCTTCTGTGCTCATAGGATACAATCCTAGCTGGAGATAGAATCAAGAGCTCCTTTCCCTCCTCCAAGGAACTTACTGTCCAGTGGCATGTATGAGCCTCCTGACAGGTGACCTGAACTTTGTCAGTCTTTTTTTTTTTTTTTAAATTTTTATTAGTTGGAGGCTAATTACTTTACATCATTACAGTAGTTTTTGTTATACATTGATATGAATTAGCCCTGGATTTACATGTATTCCCCATCCCAGTCCCCCCTCCCACCTCCCTCTCCACCCGATCCCTCTGGGTCTTCCCAGTGCACCAGGCCCGAGCACTTGTCTCATGTACCCAACCTGAGCTGGTGATCTGTTTCACCCTAGATAATATACATGTTTCAATGCTGTTCTCCTGAAACATCCCACCCTCTCCTTCTCCCAGAGTCCACAAGTCTGTTCCATACATCTGAGTCTCTTTTTCTGTTTTGCATATAGGGTTATCATTACCATCTTTCTAAAGTCCATATATATGTGTTAGTATATTGTAATGGTCTTTATCTTTCTGGCTTACTTCGCTCTGTATAATGGGCTCCAGTTTCATCCATCTCATTAGAACTGATTCAAATGAATTCTTTTTAATGGCTGAGTAGTATTCCATGGTGTATATGTACCACAGCTTCCTCATCCATTCGTCTGCTGATGGGCATCTGGGTTGCTTCCATGTCCTGGCTATTATAAACAATGCTGCGATGAACATTGGGGTGCATGTGTCTCTTTCAGATCTGGTTTCCTTGGTGTGTATGCCCAGAAGTGGGATTGCTGGGTCATATGGCAGTTCTATTTCCAGCTTTTTAAGAAATCTCCACACTGTTTTCCATAGTGGCTGTTGAACTTTGTCAGTCTTTACTGATTCTATGTCTTGCCTCAAGTATGAGTTTCTGGAGTTTTGAAAACTTTTGCCCTAGCCTTTACAAGTCTTTTCTCCCCTAAAGGGAGAACTTTCACTTTTGATGAATTCTAGCTAGCTAGCTAGCTAGCTCTAGCTGTCAAAAGATAGAATCACTATTAGATCCTAATGGCAAAAACTTCCAGAGAATTGTTTCTGAGGCTAGTAGGATCTCATGTCTAAAACTTGTGGCCTTGCTACTTTGATACAAAAGGCAGAAGTTGCCACTGTATTATTTCTAGTTTGCTGGGGCTTCCATAACAAAATACCACAGATTGGGTGGCTCAAACCACAGATATTTTTTCCTAACAATTCTGGAGTCTAGGAGTCCAAGATCAAGACTCTGGAAGAATTGTTTTCTCCTGAGGTCTCTCTTCTTTGCTTGCAGATGGCCGTCTTCTCACCGTGTCCTCACATGGTCTTTTCTCTATGAGCACACATCTCTGGTGTCTTTCTCTATGTCCTAATCTACACCTTTTATAGGGACACTAATCAAAAGGGATTAGGCCCACCCTAATGGCCTCATTTCGGAGAAGGCAATGGCACCCCACTCCAGTACTCTTGCCTGGAAAATCCCATGGACAGAGGAGCCTGGTGGGCTGCAGTCCATGGGGTTGTGAAGAGTCGGACATGACTGAGCGACTTCACTTTCACTTTTCAGTTTTATGCATTGGAGAAGGAAATGGCAACCCACTCCAGTGTTCTTGCCTGGAGAATCCCAGGGATGGGGTCGCACAGAGTCAGACACTACTGCAGTGACTTAGCAGCAATGGCCTCATTTTAATTTAATTACCTCTTTAAAGCCCCTATTTCTAAACATGGGTCACATTCTGAGGTACTTGGGGTTAAGGCTTCAACACATGAATTTTAAGAGAACAAAGTTCAGCCCTTAGCCATCTTTGCTTAGCTTGGCCATTCCCAAACTCTTGTGAAATTATTTTTCTTTCATGATTACAATACCTAAAGAACCCCCTTGGTCAAATTCTTTATGTCTTTCTTTATGTAGCTTCATTTGGATTATCTTCCCTAGAGGTTTTCTTGTTTCTCTAGAAGATTTAAACTGAAATTAGTATGATTTTTGCTTAACGGTTTATTCTATTGTATTCTCATAAAAGTATTGACGTTATGAATTAACTCCAAGAATGAATTGCTAATGATGGATTGCTCAGAAATGGAAGACTGTAAGAAGAATGTTTGGAAATGGTTGTTACTGAGATTTTAGGGAAGATTTTTGCAGAGCCCTTTTGAATAGTAATAGCTAGGCAGATTTCTTATATTTCAGCACTAAGCCTGCCCTGACCAGATCACTCGATTGTTCAACTGACTAACATATCTTCCTTTGTATTTATGTACCTTTTAATCATCTCTGTCTCACTATTTTCAAAAAAGATATGAAAATAGTTTAATTTTAAAGTAAAATAAAAATGAAAAATGAGAAAGAAACAGTTTAGCATTATTAGGATTTAGCAACCAACCAAAGTGCCTAGTATGTGCCAACATCATCATGAGAGGCTCTGAGGCTATAGTTAATAAGACATGGACACCACATCTTAAGAAGTATGCTGGGAAGACTTGTAAACAGACATATAAACCAATAATTATAATGCATTTTTCTATAAACATGGTGTGGTGATGGAACAAAATAGGGGAGCAGGTAGAAGGCAGTCAACAAAGGATTTTATCCAGAAGAAATGCTTTAATTAGGCCTAGAGTAGACTAATTATGATGTCATCCATAAAGGAAGGGCATTCTGTTAATAGAAGAGGGAATGGTATATGCAAATATACAAGGGCAAAAAATATCATAGCTTATTTAGGAAACTCCAAGAAATTCTGTCTTCTTTGAACAGAGGCAATAAACCAGAATGAGAAAGACATAAATCTGGTGAGGAGAGCAGCAGCCAGATCACGTAAGGGTATATGAGCCACGCAGAGAAGTTTGGTTCTCCTCATGTAGATAGATGGCTTCCCTGGTGGCTCAGATGGTAAGGATCTGCCTGCAATGCAGGAGACGTGGGTTTGACCCCTGGGTTGGGAATCTCCCCTGGAGAAGGGAATGGCTACCCACTCCAGTATTCTTTCCTGGAGAATTCCATGGACAGAGGATACAATCCATGGGGTCACAGAGTCAGACATGACTGAATGACTAACACAGCAAAAACATAGTGTGTGGATAATGGGGAATATTTGCAGGCTTATAAATAGAGGGAAAGAAGATCCAGGTACTACATAGTTCCTAAGGCTAAAATTTAGATTTAATTCTGAGATGCTTAGCAACCAAGACAAAAGTGAAAGCATCTTTGGTTTTGTGGCTGTGTTGTTGACACAGGAGCATGGCTATCGGCCTCTAGATCAGGACACCATCTTCATTAGTGTTTAGGTTTGAAACATTTAGCAAACACTAATACTATATTTAACAGAAGTGGATATTTTATGAGCTGCTTTATATTTGCAAAGCACTCACATGTATAATCTCTTATTTAATCATCACAACCCTGCAGCATGTGCATTTTCTATTCCATTTTACAAATGAGGAAACTGGCTCGGAGATATCACATAGTAATTAAGTTGTAGAGTTATTATTCTAAATTCACCTCAGCCCAAATACCTATCTAAATTTTGGTTAAGTGACTTAAAATATAAAAAATTCCTTTTGAGCCTCTTCTCTTGCAAAACTGACAGCAATAATAATATTTTTCCTTGTAGTATCAGTGGGAGCATAAAAGGAAATACTCATTGCAAAGAGCCTTGAACTTAGTACATGATCAATAAGTGACACCCTTTCCTACTTCCACCCCAATCATATCCTAGAGAAGCAAACATGGTTGGAAAACTTAGGACTTAAATTATTCATGATTCCTAGCACAGCTTTGGTGTTAAGAGTATATTAAAAAATAAAGAAATTAATAGTTTTAGTTGACAAAATGGTATTTAACAATGAGGTTCATTACCTCACTTCTAACAGTCAGAGTCTTTTTTTATTGTGATAACTGACTCTGGGGCCATCAAAATAACCCTGTGAAAGTAAATCCCACTGGCTCCAAAATAACTCTTTCCAAAAAAAGAATCATCTTTTTGAAAGTACATGTGGTTACTTTCTAAAATAAAGCTTTCATTTTCAGTCCTTCCTTAAATTACTACATTTTAATAAAGGATGTAAAATAAATACTAATAAAGTGATTGCTTTTCAAGTCAATAAAAAGGAAATTACCTGTGTGCTTAAGTAGTGTGTCTTGAGAATCACATCATGGCCAGATATGTCCAGAGCTGGGAATTAGAGCAAGTCTTTCAGAGTAAGGCACAGACTTTCTCTCAACATTGTACTTAGTATTGTCCTGTTTAAAAACAAACAGAAGACTTTTTTTATTTTCAAACGTATACTGTTTTTTAAGCCACACATTTGTGGTGGATATTGTGCTCTTTTGCCAGTGTTTTGTAAAGATTTTGCAAAGATGCATGTGTTAAGCTGCATAAATTCCAAGTCAGACTCAAAAACCTCTTTTTCATATTGTTGTATAATTAAATTGTATTCTTCTAATGTATTCTTCTAAAATGGCTTACTTCCCTCTTTTACAAAATATTTATGGCATTTTTCTGTATTTCCTTGTTTTGATGATTACTGCCCAAAGAGACATCATTAATACAATGTGGAGGGTTGAGTCTAAACATCTCTTACACAAACTTGAACTATTATAAAATTGGTTCTTCTTGTTCTTTTTGAACACACTTGTACAAAGTGTTTTTGATTTATGTGGATTAATCAATTCTGTGGGCTTGCAAAAACCTGCAAATATTTACGGACACTAACACTAACTGTTATGTAAGATGTATCAAAAAGGTAAGGTGCAAGACAGTCCCTGGCTTGAAAAATCTTTTGATGCTGTTGGGGAAGAGTTGGAGGTACACATGATCCAAAGCTCAATTCTTTAATATAGTGTGTAACTAGGAGCTAATTATATAGGGAAGGCTAGGGACTTTTGTGTATCAGAGAGTAGACAGATCAGAGAGGTTATAGAGTTTATGAAGAAATTGGGCTTTGCAGACTGAGGGATCAGTGCAAGAAGCTCTACAGAAGGAGAATCAATAAGCCTGGAAGATTAACTGGGCAGAGAAGGGCAAGGAAAGCAGTGAGGCAAATAGTACTAACCAGTTTCTATTAATATAAACAGAGGATGGGAAAGGGAGACATGTAAGGGGAAAACTCTTGCAGGGAAGTCTTTACTTTTGAAAAAGAGCTCTCCAGGATCAGACAGACATCAAAGCTTGGAGCTCAGATGAATGGGCAAACCCTTTTTGGGGGGCTAGTACTTATCAACTTAGAGCAGAAACGTTAAGGATAGATAATATCTCAGAATACTGTGGTGGCCTTCAGTTCAGTTCAGTCACTCAGTTTTGTCTGACTCTTTGCAACCCCATGGACTGCAGACACCAGGCCTCCCTGTCTATCACCAACTTCCAGAGCTTGCTCAAACTCATGTCCATAGAGTCAGTGATGCCATCCAATGTCTCATCCTCTGTCGCCCCCTTCTCCTCCTGCCTTCAATCTTTCCCAGCATCAGGGTCATATCCAGTGAGTCAGTTCTTTGCATCAAGTGGCCAAAGTATTGGAGTTTCAGCTTTAGCATCAGTCCTTCCAATGAATATTCAATTAATTTCCTTAGGATGGACTGGTTGGATCTCCTTGCAGTCCAAGGGACTCTCAAGAGTCTTCTCCAACACCACACTTCAAAAGCATCAATTCTTCAGTGCTCAGCTTTCTTTATGGTCCAACTCTCACATCCATACATGACCACTGGGAAAACCATAGCTTTGACTAGGCAGACCTTCATTGGCAAAGTAATGCCTCTGTTTTTTAATATGCTGTCTAGGTTGGTCATAACTTTCCTTCCAAGGAGTAAGCGTCTTTTAATTTCATGGCTGCAATCACCATCTGCAGTGATTTTGGAGCCCCCCAAAATAAAGTCTGTCACTATTTCCATTGTTTCCCCATCTATTTCCCAGGAAGTAATGGGACCGGATGCCATGATCTTAGTTTTCTGAATGTTGAGTTTTAAGCCAACTTTTTCACTCTCCTCTTTCACTTTCATCAAGAGACTCTTTAGTTCTTCTTAGCTTTCTGCCATAAGGGTGGTGTCATCTGCATATCTGAAGTTATTGGTATTTCTCCCAGAAATCTTGATTCCAGCTTGTGCTTCATCCAACCCAGCATTTCTCATGATGTACTCTGCATATAAGTTAAATAAGCAGGAAAATAAACAGCCTTGATGTACTCCTTTTCCTATTTGGAACTAGTCTGTTGTTCCATGTCCAGTTCTAACTGTTGCTTCTTGACCTGCATACAGATTTCTCAGGAGGCAGGTCAGGAGGTATTTCCATCTCTTTAAGAATTTTCCACAGTTTGTTGTGATCCACACAGTCAAAGACTTTGGCGTAGTCAATAAAGCAGAAGTAGGTGTTTTTCTGGAGCTCTCTTGCTTTTTCGATGATCTGATGGATTTTGGCAATTTGATCTCTGGTTCTTCTGCCTTTTCTAAATCCAGCTTGAATATCTGGAAGTTCACAGTTCACATACTGTTGAAGCCTTACTTGGAGAATTTTGAGCATTACTTTGCTAGTGTGTGAGATGAATGCAATTGTTCAGTAGTTTGAACATTCTTTGGCATTGCCTTTCTTTGGGGTTGGAATGAAAACAGTGGTCACTGCTGAGTTTTCCAAATTTACTGGCATATTAAGTGTGCTTTCACAGCATCAGGCCTTAGAGAATTTCTATTTATAATGCATGTATTTGTTATTTCTCTTAGAAAACGGCTTCAAGAGTACACAGAAAGATGGCTAGTAACACTGTAGTATTAATTTTATCTGCAAAAGTCCTTATTATCACAAATTTGAATGGTTTTAAAGATTCTTTAGTATTTAAATATTTATTTTAAGATATGTCAGCAAAATTTTTATTAAAAAGTATTCATACCAAAATCCCTATGTAAGACATTGGTTCTAAATTTGTGAGTACATGAGCATAGAATTTTCTGTTTGCTGTCTTCTAAATACAGAAGTATAATATATATAATGTGCATGTATTATTATAAAATATTTGATAAAATATATATATACAAATATTCTATGAACAGAGCATCTGAGGGCTAGTGTAAAGTATACTAATTATAATGTAACTTACATGTGAAAGTAACATGATATTATTTTTTACCCATTTTATCTGCAGTGTTAAGTAATGGCCCTTAGGTGCGTTTTGTGTGCCTGTTATGGATGAGCTCGTATTCAGATATTCTTTGTAAAAGAGCTTTGAATACAGCTTGGTAAAGTGCCTCTCATTTCAACCATTGGAATAAAATGCATCACATCATTGTCCAGCCATGTCTGCCTGTCAAATGAAATATTATTTGTAAGGCAACAAACAAAAAGCCTCTCTCAGCATGTGCAGTTTTTACACTTCAGTTTGTGGAAAGGAGGACCGTGTTGAAATCATTTGAGGTGTGGTACAGGGTGGTCAGTCTCAGAAATCCAGTGGGAGGGTGCCCAGTACACTGTTACCTTTCACGTGCTGTTTTTCAGGAGATGGCTGAAATCAGTCATCTTGCATATGGTTTGAAAAAGGCTTGTCTCGCTGGCAAGCAAACTGTTATTTAAGTATACAATCCACTCTACTACTGAAACAGTTTTGCCAAACTTATCCAAGTATTCTCACATGCTTAAAGATGGCATAAATATCATTTATTGCTAGCAGTTTTCTTCAGACTATATGGAATGTCTTCCTGCTGCCTGATCTAAGTGTCCCAGTTTACATTATGGCCTTTACTGCCTCTGTTTGATGGAGTGATCAGTAAAAATTTAATGACACTATAAAATAATAAAAATGTCATTAATTTACCACGGATCTTGGATGCAGTGGTTGTAAAGTTACATTAATAAACAGAATATTTTTTACAACAAAAAGCATTGTTACGTGGGAACGTATAAATAACACACATAAATTTAAGAGCAATTTTACTGTTAGCACACACATTATTATGGAATAGCCAATAAGTGTATAAAACATAGTATATAAAATTTTATTAAAATATACTGTGCACATCAAAAATTCAGCTTTTATCTAAGTGCAAAGAAAAGCCATTATTGTGTGCTTACTGTTTCATTGCTGTTCTTTCCCCATATCACAATTTTACATTTGTTGCCAGTAAGAGGAAGTTGATTTTTTTTTCCCCTAGATGAAAACAAACCTCTTATTTTTTAGCTACCCCAAATTCATTCTCTCTCTCCACCGATGCAAAGACAGGATTGATCTATCTTGCTATGGTAGGAAGGGAAAAGTTGCTAATTTAATGCAAAGTTAAAAATAATGCCTGAGGAGTTGAATGGTTTGTTCAGTGACTCTAGAAATAAGGGATAATAATGCAGCAGTCTATCTGTCATCAGTGAGGCTGCCCCGTCATTGACTCTGATAATATGTGAAGATGATGGATGCTACCGTCTTGTGGCTTGTAACATTTAACATTCATCAGCTCTCACTAAAGGGGGCTTTATCATTTAAATATCTTTATTTAATATGCAACATCTACCTCATACATCATAATTTCAAAGCACTTAGAGAGCCAACAGTCCTACAACACAGCAGAGCTGACTTTAATTTTTTTCAATAACTTTTATGTTGCCTGCATGTTTGTGACTGACAATGCATAAGTAAGTGTCTGATCATATCGCTGCATGTAAAATGCACATTTCACTGTCATCATGAAGACTGGGGATTTTTCCTGCCTGGGGGGTTGAGATTAAAATTAGCATTGAGGTGTTTTGTTTATATCTCCAGAATATCTACTTGGGAACTACATACCTCATGGAAACTAGTTCAAGTGCATGGAAAACTTAGAGTTAAGCGCTTGCCACCCTTCGTCTGTATTTCCATATGGGGACATACCCATTGGTTCTTAATGGCCAGAAGTTGAGGGCCTGTTGGAGCTAAAGAATCTTTAAACTTCTTTCTGTGCCCATGTCCACATCCTGTATTTACTAGGCTCATGTTCAACCTCACTGGTAAAATCTTTGCTTAGCTCAGCTGCCCTGAGCTAACTTGTAGACATCAGACCCTCTTATCTTATGGTTATGTGGCTGGCAAATAAATATTCTGAGCTATTCTTTGAAGAAAAGAAGGAAATCTTCTGGGAGACTAGGTAGAAATTTATATGAAAGGGCATGGCTTTGCAGGGTCCTTCTTTAATCTCAAACACAAATGCTTAATATTACCAAATATAAAATGCAGCCCACTGCCCAAAACAATTTTTATCATTGATTTATTTTCTGCCTATTTATCAAGCATTTCATGGGATATTCTTCCTTGACTTCTACTCTGTCAAAATATTGATATTTTATAAGGAAACTATCTCTGCTGTAGTTTTTTTTTTCAATGAAGTCAGAAAAATGTATGACTTCAAAGACACTGAGAATGTGTTGTTGAATGTTCTGAATGTTTTTTGTTATGATTAAAAACAAGCTGATACTACTGAATTGTGAGTGCACTTCATTTTTTATAAAAGAAAAGATATTATCATCATGTAAGCTTTGTTGTCTTAGGATTTTACAAACCATGGCATGTAATTTTCCCTCTTCTCCTTCCTTGTCAAAATATTGATATTCTTTCAGGAACTTTATTATTTTATTTTTTTTACTGAGAATATTTTCCGGTAAAATCAAAGAGAATGAATGACTAGAAAGATACTTGAAATATGCATATTGATAGGTAGCATGATCTGTTGATTTTCAGAGAAAGTTGCTTTTCCCCCCATGAAAATACAGCTAAAGGTTGTTCTTCCAAGAAGATTGCAGGTGTCACATCAAAACTCCTTTTGCATTTAACATAGGGAAAGCATTCACATGCAAATATTTGAAATGCGAAACAATATGATAAAACAAAGGTTGAATATTTTGCTGTCCCTGGTACTCCTCATCTTCACTTTCTTTTGCTTCACATCATGACAACCAAAAGTGCTACTCAGTAATCAAAACTGGCTGATTGAAAGCAGCTGTCCTCCCTGCAACAATGTATGCAACTCCCGCATGGCTTGTGGTTGCTTTTTGTTGTGGCCTGCATCTGGATAATTTGTTCTTGTGCAGCAGTGTTGTCACATAAGAAGATATTGGGGAACCATACTTAATTTACTTTTTATTTTCACTTTTTTCTTTAAATAAGTGTCATGTTTCAGAGGTTTCCCCACATACTGCTTTTGTTAACTAGTTAGTATTACCCAGTTGGGGAAAATTCATGATTATAATTTTGTTGCCATCTTTCATAGAAATGGTGCTGGATTAAAGCAAGGTTTATACTGTATTTTCTTCCAACACAGATTTCAACATTACATGATGAAGGGGAACTGGAAGACTTCCTGCACAATTTGACTGATGGGAATTAATTATAGAAATATAATGATATTCAAAAATAATCATATTAGAAAGCACAAATGTAGTGAGGCTGTACAAATGAGGCACAGCCTCTATCAAGTAATTGTATGTTTGCTCTTTAAGAATATTTCCAAGTTTCTAAACATCTTACAGAAGAGAACACTCAGAGTGTTTCCATCTAATGCCGAACATGCTCAGTACAGAACTAGGTCATTGAACAATAGACTGAACAGCAATCAGCACTCTACTGCTGCATAATGCATTAAGTATAACATGCAGAAACCATTCCCGGAGCTGGAAGCTGCTATTTCATGTCTGTAAATTCAAGCTGACATGACATTTAATATTGTTTCATAGTAATGAACAACAAGGTTTCATTCATTCATAAGCACAACACAAAGCCAAGTTTGAGTCTGGAGAGAAACAAGGAGGGGAGAAGGAGACACGTGCTGTTTTTCTGCAGACAACAACACCATGTTAAGGCTGGTCAATGAGCTCTCTGCTACTGATCCAGAGAGCGGCAGAAGGAGAGTTCATTGTGATGCTTCAGACTCCTGCTCCTAGGAGGACAGGTTAACAAGTAGAACACCTTTGGGTTTTCCTAGTATAATGGCAGAAGTGTTTAACTTTCCTGACTCAAGGGCTGGCCAGGAGTGATGTCCTGCTTCTCACTTACCAGGAAGTTACAGTTCAAACTCCTAAACAAAATACAGCGTCAGTGCCGTCATCTAGTCTCCCTGCTTTGAATTATTTGTTTTTGAAATCTTCTTGCCTAAAATTCTGATTTGTATTTTTCCAGGAATACCAATGCAAGATCTCTAAATGGGAAAATTCCCCTCCCCACTGAATAACGGTATAGTCTAATGGAAACGGCTCGTTCAGATTTTGTGCTTTTGGCTCACACCTTTCAGTTGCATTCCTTTTAGATTACTGGAACAAATCCAACAGAGAGAAGATGTGCAGTACAGCCCTGGCAGTTTTCCTGCCACAGATGTCCTTTCCTTAGAGCTACTATGGTTTAGGTGTTGTCAGCAGTGTTGGTGCCACAAACAGGCTTCAGTGGAACCTTCCTGAAAGATTTTGAGTTACAGTTGGTCAGAAATGATGTTTGTAAATTCAAGTTTCATCCATTAAGCAAGATAGAAATTGGAAGGAAAAAGTGGCTGCTTTGGAAGCTAGAATAAGTCTCTGGTTATTCTTTCCTCTAGGAAAGAACGCGCTTTGAGAATTTGGGGCCCCAGTTAACAGGAAAGTCAAGTGAAGATGGAAAGCTGGGCCCAGGTGTCATCGATCTTACCCGGCCAGAAGATGCAGAGGGTGAGTGGCTTTTCTTAGCTATTTTCTGCGGCACCGTGTGTCTCTAGAGGTGCGCCCCAGTTAGATATAGGATCTTTATAGTCTTTCTTGCAAGTAACCAGATCAATTTTCTTGGCAAAACAGAAGAAATGTTAGTCTTCATTGTGTGTTACAGTTGAGGAATTTGAAATTCAACTAGATCCTGTTACTGAACACATAGCAAAAAGAACTTTCTACATTCCATTGAACAACAAAATTCTGACTTTCAACCATCTCAAGACATCCTTATTTATTTATTTTTTTTAGGGACAAACTTACAAAGAAGGATTTTTTTTTATCCCCCGTACAAGTGAGTCCCAGGTGCAATCAAACCCTTCTGGAAACTAAATGATAGTATGAAGCAGATCTGGTGTAAAATTAATAATTGCTCGGGCAAGGCCCAGCCTGTGTCTGGATACTAACCGTTACAAAGTCTTTTGAAAGTCTGGATGATAAGGACCAGCTTTACTCTCAGCGTGTTTACCCCCAGCAGTATCAATGCTGTCCACTCCTCTTTCCTTTTTGTTTGTTTGTTTTAAATGCACAAGCAGCGAATCAGCAGAAATTGCTCCCCAGAGGCTGGGTACAATTTATGAGTTAGGTCAGCACTTCAGTAGTAATGTTGCCTGGTTATTTACTGTGTCATCACAGAGTAGGGACTGGTTTTCCCTTTAGCTGTGCCTTTGGCAGAATCCCTCCCACCAGTCAGGGAAGATTAATTTGTTCTCTTCAAAGTAACACAATACTTCACCCATCTTGGGTCCCAGCTAAAGTCCTTTTAGCTTGAGGGGAAGAATCTTACTGTTATCCCTTTTACTGGTATGATTTCTTCCAGGACCCTAATCCCTTGAAAATGTATAAAGACTTTTCATAGCAGCATCTGAACCAGGCATGGCTTTTAGTGATGGTTGGAGCCATCCTAGGCAGTTCAGAAATCCCTGGCATGAGCACTAAGGGATGGGTAGTATCAGACATTACGAAGCACTTCAGAGAGTTTTCAGAAGACAAGTTCATACCAATAGGAGAGACTAATATTTAATGGAAGTCCCAGGGACAAGGTGTTAAACTCTGATTGGTTTGTGCGTGTGTGAGAACAGGGAAGGAAGAGGAGGGAGGAGCAGGAGCAGAAAAGGAGGAATAAAGAGGACTCAAAAGCAGAAATCACTCACTGTCTTTCATGAAAAATGTGTACTGAGAGCACAGTGACACTGACATTTTTATAGGCACTTAGAGATACAGGTTCCCCCCACCTCCCCGCCCCATAAGGACTAAGGTTGTGTGGTTTAGGGAGTCAGTTATTCAGGTGTGGCCCATCTCAATTTTGTTGGAAGATGGTACTGTAGAGTACCTAATTTTTGACCAGACACAATGAAATAATCTTTCAATCACTTTGGAGTATTCAATCTGTTTTGTTTTTTTTTTTTTTTTGGTAGACTAGGAGTTAGAGAATTCTACCACCTTACTCTTGTTCTGAGTTTTCTTGATGTCATTCGTCTTTCTTCACTTAGTGTCTCAACCGTGTGGTTGTTCAGTTGGTCGGTTGTGTCCGACTATTTATGACCCCGTAGACTGCAGCATACCTGGTGTCCCTTCTTAACGGTACAATAGGTATAAAGTCATTTGCCTCTCAGTAATGCTAATAATCTAATTGATGATATCATATGCTTGGTAAGTTAAAAATCATAGTCGGAGTTATTAACCATTATGAAAAGAAAAAATAAAAGGCCTACCTGTAGAGAAACATATTATATAGAAGCTTCTTTGGAACTTCCATTCAGTTCAAACACAGATTGTTTGGATTCAAGCTAATTTCCTAATTAGTATGCTTTTTTTAAGCAAACATTTATGAAGCATTTATATTCCAGAGAACGTGCTGAGCTTTTAACCCATATTTTCTCATTTAAATCATATACACCTATGTAAAGAAGGTGTTTTTTCCCATTTTACAGATGAGAAGATTAAGGCTGAGAATAGTTAAGTAACTTGCCACAGGTCATGTAGGCAGTAAGGGCAGAGGTGAGAGTTGATCCTAGGCAGACTGACTGCAGAACCCAAGCCATTAAGTACTGTGCTATCCTGCACCCCTTGTATATACAGATACATAAGTGGGGCCTTCATTTTTCTGAGCAGACTCCTTGTGACCTTCCTCAGTATGGCCCATTTCCTCTCCCCTAAATATAGCAAGTCATGCCATGCACCGGCTCTCGTGTTACTCTGTCACACATAACAGCAATGCCTGATGAGTGTAATAGTAGAAGGTCTGTAGTGGCCCAGGAGCTTAAGGAGCGTGTGAAAACCTCCCTTCAGAAGCTTGCCCAGAGTTGCCATTGAGACCTCATGTGCTTTTGGGGGACTGTGAGTTCATGAATGGAGTCAAGTTACCTGCTCTAATACCGACAGAAGTGGAGCGCCTTTGTGAGGACTGCTGGGATGGGTAGCAGCCTTCTGCTGACTTCAGGATATTTCCTGGCATCTGTTCAAGCGTAAGCTGATTGCAAAGCCTGCTGGAGTTTCAGTTCATATTAAAGTCAGAGTAGATAACAGGTACACATAATACTTTCTCCACTTCGCTAGTAAGAAGGAACTGAAGTGAAAGAATATTAAAAAATGTATTCACTCTTTCATTCAATCTTGGTTTAAAAACAAACAAACATTTCTTGAGTGCCTGTTCTGTGTGCCAGTCCCTGAACTAGACACTGGATAAACCAAAGGAAGCAAAACAAGTATGTTCCTGACCTCTTAGAACTTAAAGCATAGTGAAGGAAGATGGAAGATTAAAAGGGGAAAGAATAGATAATAAGGCAGATATAATTATCACTGAGAAAAGTATTAAGAAGATCAAGGCTTCTTTGTTCCCCACAGAGGTTCAGAGTGGAAGCTACGTAGGTAGGCTCCACTGGCAAGTGAGTTTTAAGCTCTGGCTCAGGATGTCATCCCTTCTTTGTCCACACATGATCTGGCTTTGAACAGTTGAGATATTTTTCCAGCTTTATTGAGATATAATTGACATATAACCTTGGTGCAAATTTAAGGTATAAACTTGATGATTTGAAAACATATATATATTGGGAAATGATTACCACAATGTTAGCACCTCTATACTTCACAAATTAGCTTTACTTGATGAGAAAATTAAAAAAACTATTCTCAGCAATTTTCAAGTGTATAGGCAGTATTTTTAACTATAGTCACCTGCCATATATCAGATCCCCAGAGCTTATTCATCTTACAACTGGAAGTTTATACTCTTTGACCAATATCTTTCCATATCCCCTTCCTCCTAGTTCCTGGAAATCACCATTCTGTTCTCTGCTTTTATGAGTTTAGCCTCTTTAGATTCCATGTCTGTGTGAGATCGTATAGCATTTGTCTTTGTTGCTAGTGGCAGGGTTTTCTTTTTTTATGGATGAATAATATTTTTATAACATTCAAAAATATATATGTATAAAACAATCTCTTCATCCTTCATCCTCTCATGTATACTAAGGTTGTTTTCTGTGTCTGCTTCTATGGCTGTTGTGAATAATGCATAATGGCAGTTTTAAGGGACTCTCCCCTTCCTCTGGGGCTTCACTGGTGGCTCAGATGGTAAAGAATCTGCCTGCAATGCCGGAGACCCAGCTTCGATCCCTGCGTTGGGAAGATCCCCTGGAGAAGGAAGTGGCTACCCACTCCAGTATTCTTGCCTGGAGAATCCCAATGGACAGAGCAGAGGAGCCTGGTGGGCTACAGTCCACGGGATTGCAGAGTCAGACACAACTGAGCGAGTAACATCCCTTCCTCTGCTTTCAACCCATTCTCCTGTGTGGCATCTGAAGTGACTAAAGTCAGCCTGGCTTCACAGGAAAGTGTCTGCCAGTTGTGAAAATGCCAATATCACTTTGTCAGCAATCTGAAGACCTGCTTCATAGCTGCGAGCATAGAAGCGGCAGGGAAAGGTCACCAGAAGAGGCAGCTGTGCACGTGTATTAACCGCTCATCAAAATCGAATGACAAAACCATACGCCAAGAAAACAGAAATTAAAAATATAAAAGGCAAATGTCTTCAAAATTTTATTTTTAAAGTCCAGCTGTTATTTGGCTTGAATATGACAAGACAGCATTTCTTGTTCACCATGATATTTATAAAACTACAAATTCATAGTGCTGGGGGCTTAGGAAACGTGTTTAAGGTCTTGTTATACTTTGGAGCATTTGATGGCTTTGTTTGTATTGAACTCACAAAATTTGTTAGCTCCTACGTAGGGCATGTAAGGAAGAAAGGACTCAATTAATTGAGTCTGTCACCATGTATTAAGAATGACAAACATGTTTAATTTTTTATGGACTTTTCATTTGGCATTTCCCCTCTCCTTGTTCTCCTTAGGCAAGAGTGCAGTTCTTATCCCAACCCTACTAATTTCAGGGTCTCAAAGTATAGTAGAAAGGGTTCTGGTCTGTTATTGGGAAATTTGGACTGAAGCAAATAAGTGACTAATGCCTCTGGGCTTAACTTTATCTTTTAAAGGAGGTATGTTGGATTCCATTATCTCTAGCAGTGTTGCTGTAGGTGTTGCTTCAGTTGTGTCCTACTCTTTGCGACTCCATGGACTGTAGCCCACAAGGCTCCTCTGTCCATGGGAATCCCAGAGGCAAGAATACTGGAGTAATTGCCATGCCCTCCTCCAAGGGATCTTCCCAGCCCAGGGATCAAACCCACGTCTCTTATGTCTCCTCCATTGTCAGGGGAGTTCTCTACCACTAGCGCCTCCTGGGAAGTCCTCCATTATTTCTAGGGTTCCCTCCAAATGCAAGATTGCTATTAGGGCCTTCATGAAACAGAAGGTGTTTCATATAAGAAAGGTGATCAGTCCACGATAGCTTTCATTTAGTTTTTCTTTCTTTTTCTTTAGAGAAATAAAAGAGGAGACCAATACCTTCCTGAATTGAATTTTTGAGTCCCTTGATCTTTTCTTTCTATTAATGAGAAGATCTCTCTAGTAGTATTTCCCAGTTACTTTCACAGGTGGACGCTCCCTTTCTCTTTCCCTCTCTTCTCCTTTTCTTCCTCCAGCAACAATAGTGGTAGCTTGCCCTCTTTTTTTTTCAATGTATTCTTTCCATTCTGTTTCTTCTCTCTCACACACTTTTATTTTTTCTGTTTTTTTAAATAGCTTAGTTAAGAAAACATTCCTCTAACACTTCTTTTAATTCTCGAATTTAATTACTGTGTCCCAGTCGCAGAGGGAGGCCACACCTCATTTTGACGTGGGGCATAGTGGAATATGAGCTCTTAAAGGGATGAGCTCTGAGAGTGATTATCATTAGGCAGGCTTTTGGACCCTGGGTTGGAACTGTAATGATGTGCTGTCCTCCATGTATTAAAAACTTGCATTGATTTGAATGGAAATGGATACGTGTACCAAGAATAGCCCCTTTTAGAAAACAGTTGCTCTCAGATTTGCTTAGAAAGGTTTTATAGATTTGTACTGAATTTGTGAATTGGATCCCAGCCAAGATGGCCTTAACCCTCTGAAAGCTTCATTTTTTGTGTGTGAACTTCTGATTGCTTCTACGTTTTAAATCTCAAGATAGCTTTATTTTTGTCAACCTAAGCTCTCTGTTTATAGACAAATAACAGGGACTGCAACTTTTCCTTTTTCCTTAAAAAATGCACCACTTAATGTGAATGTCTTCTCTTAAAAATCCTGCTTACCCTTTGATCCATACTTTGGGAAATCTCTGAAGCTTTTCTCATTTCCTTTCTCTTCCCTGGCTCTTTACTCCTGGCAGAGAAGGAAGATTGACTTGATGATACAGGGCTCATCCAAGGCAGCAGAGGCAAACCAGAATATAATCTAGGGACAGATTTAAAGACTACATCTGCTTATACTTTGGAATGTAAGGGTCATTATTAGTTCAAGCCCACCAGATATAGTGCTTCACGTCACAACACTTAGATTCTCAGAACTGGAATAAAGGAGAGACATGTAATCAGAGTGACAATTCCATCCAAGAAATCCCTTTCTATATCCCTGACAAGTAGTCATCTTACTTCTGTTCAAATGCCTCTAATAGTATAATGACAGAAAACTGACTACTTCTTGAGAAACTCATTCTAGTTCTAATTATTAATTCTTTGTTATTTGTCTTTGCTTTTTTACAACTTCTACTCATTGGTTCTAGTCTTACTTTTGGATTCCAACAAAATAAGGCTTACAATTTCTCCACAAGACACTCCTTCAGGTATTTCCTAAAGGGTTAGGAAACTCAACTTCCATTTGTTCCATTCTAAGTAAGTCATGTTCTTTTCCTGAATTATCTCATCTGTAGTTGAAGAAGTTGGTCTAGGTAATTTCTAGTCTACAGTTCTTTAACTCTTTTTCCTACTACCATACAATTGAAATCATTCACCTTAAGTCAGCCAGAATGTAACAAGTGTAAAATGAGGACCACATAGTCTTTAATATAAGTGAAATTATCATTGAAATATACCCGAGATGAGATGTCTTTGTCCAAGAAGGTATTTAAATACTAGACTGTATACCAGGAATAAAAGATGGGGAACTATACATATTAAAATTATTTTAAAATCCAGGTAAATGAGAAGGGAGCACTAGCCAGAACCTTGCTGTGGACTTCCTGGTCTGGCCTTCCACGGGTTTCCAGGCATCTTAGAGAAATGAATAGGCAAAGAAGTCCATATGGAGCCAGCAGGCTGAGGTCTGAGGCAAGGATGTGTGGCCAGGGAGACCTAGGACTTGGTGAAGACTAAGTAACAGCCACAAAGGCTGGGAGATAAGCAGAGTTCAAAAAGCCCTCGGCTCTGGACTAAGTCTGTGGTATGAGTATCACAAAAATGTATTTTACTGTGGATATAAACAGTTTTAGAGGATCCTGTGCACCAGTTTATATCAGCACTATATATAAAGTGCAGCTCTCTTAAACAAGCAAATAAACTTCTCTTAAAGAAATATATTTGCTGTGTCTTAAAAGCTCCCAAATAACTTTTAATGTTGGTAGAAAACAATTTCCATTGAACTCTCGAAGTGATGGATCGTCTTGATGGGACAAGAGAAGGAAATGTCAAGATTCTTGTATAACTCCATCCCCTAATACTCCATAAAGAGAACTCAACCTACCTCTCAGAGTTGCTTAAGCTGGAGAGCCCAGTCAAAGACGCAGCATCCCCTTAGTGAGGATCTTAGCCCGAAGAGCCGATTATTTTTCTTTGGGCTGCCTTTTTAAAGAAACGTCATTCACACACACACACACACACACAATTATCTAGTTTTCTAACTGAATATCCTCTGTTCTGGGGAAGAAATGCTTGTCTATGCCATTACTGAATCACACAGAAGTACCCCTGCCCCCCTATCTTGCTATAGCAATGGGGTGGCAAAAGATTTAATGCTATCTACCATGGAAATTAGACCCAGGACAAGAGCAGCAGCATATGTTCCCAATGGGATTGGGAAAGCGAGTCTATGCTTCCTCAGCAGTATGTACATCTGCTTCACATAAACCAGCATATTAGAATAAACGCTGGCTGATAGAGGGCTGCCTGCCAGGTCTGGACTGTGTAGTGACTGACTGTTGAAGTGTTCCCTGTTTCAGAATCCTCTTCTCTTGGCACCAAGAGCCGCTTAATTCAGCCCAACCTTAGCCTGGTGGACCTTGGGCTTCCTTGGCCTCCCCTGGTGTTTCAGATGGTAAAGAGTCTGGCTGCAATGCGGGAGACCAGGGTTGATCCCTGGGCTGGGAAGATCCCCTGGAGAAGAAAATGGCAACCCACTCCAGTATTCTTGCCTGGCAAATCCCATTGGATGGAGGAGCCTGACCTGTAGTCCATGACATCACAAAGAGTCAGAAACAACTGAGTGACTTCACTTTAGGCTGGTGGAATTTAAAGAGCCTCAGGGCAATTGGTGTGCTCTTTAAGTTATCTCTGTTTAAGGTCAGGATTGAATTTGAGACCAAACTTTTTCTTTTTCTTTTTTTTTTTGATTGATCCTTTCCTTCTTTTCAAATTCTGATAATTGTGCTTATCCCCAAAGTCCAATAACCACCCAGTTCTCTGGTTTTCTGTTAGTGACTTGCCATCTTTTTTTCTTTAACTAAGAAGTTCTTATCTTTGAATATTTTCTTCTTGTAGATTCATTGTCTCTTTTTACTCTGCTTGCCTATCACTGTTTGTTTGCACATACTATCTCTTATTTCATAATCTTTAGAAGTGATAGTCTGTAGACTTCTCAAGTGGCACAGTGGTAAAGAATCTGCCTGCCAGTACAGCAGATGCAAGAGATGTGGGCTCAATTCCTGGATCAGGAAGATCCCCTGGAATAGGAACATGGCAACTTACTCCAGTGTTCTTGCCTGGAAAATTCCATGGATAGAGGATCCTGGCAGGCTACAGTACATGTACAGTACAGTACAAAGAGCTGGACACAACACTACTCTGTAGACTAAGCCACCAACTACTAGCTCAGTCTTTGCAAACAGGATCTATCCCTACTAAGAGTCCCCCAATCTTTAATTTTACCCACATGTTCAAATTATAATTTACTGATTATCTCTTATGTGCACAGCGCTGTTAAGGACATGGAGAGAAGGATTTTTGAAAGATCGACTGTACCGTATTCTTCAAGAGCTAGTAATGTAGCTAGGGTGATTATATTGGCATACACAGAAAGCAGAACAACCTAAAGTGCTATGTGTTTAAATGTATCATTAGATATAAATGATAAATTATTATTAGATAATTATTTAGGTAAGTTAGAGAAACAGAAAAGAGTGCTATTTGTGCTTTGTTGATAGCAGGTATTCTGGAAGACTTGATAGAAATAGAGCTGGAGATAAGCCTAGGTTTGGAAAAACAGAGAGAAAGAGAAGAATTTTCAGTTGAGGGAATGAATAATCCAAACAGACTCAGAAATGGTAAAGCACACGGACATTCATAAGGAAGTTTCAGAAAGAAAGAGTCAATTCTCATCTCTGTGTTCTCCACCAAGCCCAATACAAAACTTTCCACATGTTTGTATTCAGTGAATATTTGTTGAATTGAATATGTTATAAAAAATAGTTGGGTTCCATAGAACTAGGGCCTTGAGTTCCACAGAACTAAGGCTGAGGAATTTGGGCTTTGCCACCAACTAAACAGGCATTAACCTTTAGTTGTTCAAGATTGATTTCAATTACGTATAGAGGTTGAAAATAATGGAAAAGCAGAAGTTAGGTTGATTTGGTGATCTGTTAGTCTCTTTATCTTTATTTCTCTGTTCTCATCATTTCAGAGGGGATATTCAATGGTTATCTTTTCATATTACATCATGAGAGAGCTGAGTAGGTGTTAGGAGGATTTTTATTCAAGTCATATTAAAAATACATATTTTCCTCCTGGGTATAATACTCATTTACATATGATTTCACTTTGTCTGCTGTGACTGTTCAGTGCTTTACAAATCAGTCTTATACTTTTGCCTCTCACTAGAGGAGAGTGATTTTTTTTTTAGTTGTTTTTGTTCAGTGGATACTTACCCTTAGACATGATGTCCCAAATTAGGTCATGGTACCAGAGGGAAGAGATTGTGTAAGAACTCATCAGTATTTGTGCTATATTGTAGATTTTTACATTTAGGAATAGGCTGTAAAAAGTAATTCTGAACTAAAACAATATCCCAAGTCTCAGCCCTGGAGAGAAGAATTTCATAAGCAATATATTCAACGATTTAAAATTTTTACTAAAAATAAAAATTACAGCTTACTGGTATATGTATATTTACTTTCATGGTGGAGAAATCACTTCATACTTCTTCAATATAAGCTCACTTTTCATTCAGCAGGTTGATCCTGCATGAGGACAAGATGAAAAAGGGTAACAGCAGCTACTCCACGCTGCAGAACCACAGAACAGCTAATAGAGGAGAAAGGGAAAACAATTGTCCACTGTCCATGAAGCGCCACTGCGCTTTACTTATTACACAGGTGGTAGTCTTAATCCTTTGTTATTCCAGTGAGTCCATTGTAAAAAGCTATAAATTCACAAGATAGTGGTTTGTTCTTCTCCCTTTTTTTTTTTTTTTTTTCCTGGCTTGAACTGAGCAGCATAGTTTGGCTACAGGTCCCACAAGTGGGAACTGGGGAGATGTAAGAGTTTCTTTTTTATTGTGTCTTATGCATATTCGATGTATTTTAGTTCTATATCAAGGACACTCTTGAAATATATTTTTAGCTCTGGGGCAGAAAAGAAGCTCCACTAAGTAGTAAATTGCACTCGCCAGCTAAGATTTCATTTGGCAACTACCCTGAAGGACAGAACAGTGCAGTATAGGAAATATCACCCAGGTATGAGGAAGGACTAGAAAGGGAACGCCTGTGAGTTAAGCACCTGCTGTGTTCTTGGTACTAGAACAGACATTCTACTACTTCTCTTGCCATTATTACTACTGCTGTTTCTAAGGGCATTTACTGTTTAATGAGTGAGTACTGTGTTCCAGTCACTGCTAAGAAATATACATTCCTACTTAATGCTCACAAAGACTCAGAAAAGCAGAAGTTATTAGCTCTCTTTTATAAGGAGATGAAACTGTTGTTCAGAGGTAGGAAATAATTTACCCAAGGTTATTTATTTAGGAAGGATCAAATTAAAATTCAAACCCAGATCTGTCTAGCTATATACTGTCTGAGCTATATTGACTCCCATTTCCTGTTGGTTTTCATTAAAACTCAGAAAAATATAATGAGAAGTAGAAACTCGTGAAAGTATTTTTTTTTTTTTAGTCTTTCAAACCACGCAGATATTAAGTACATTTCAGATACTTTCACCAAATCTCAGGACAAAGAATTTTTGATAGACTACAAAATTCAGTTAGCTACCCAAAATCCTTGAGCCATCTCCTTCTAATACTATTTCCATATCCCCAACCTTAAAAAAAAATTGGTTTCTACTGTACCTATGATCTGCATCTCTTGTTCTAGTAAAAGGCAGATTTCCTGGGACAAATGAAATGAAAAGGAGACACCAATCAAATTAGTTTTGTTGACTTTTTAAGCTAAGTCTAGATGCTGTTAAACAATTCAGCTGACCATTTTAGAAATGAATTTTGATGGCAAGTGTGAACCTTTGGGAGTAGTTACATTTCAGTTTACTGTTATTTTGCCATTTACTAACTGTGAGACTTGGGCAGTTTAACTTCTCTAACCTCAGATGTGGATTAGATGATCTTTAATATCCATCTCATGTTAAAAATTTCTAATTTTATGAACATGTTTTATCCATTTCATATTGACTCTGTCTAGGAAAGGTCCTGTCATGTGCCTGTTTGACTGTATGCTTCAGTTGTATTTACACAAACCCCAGAGCTTTAGAATAGCTTTAGATTTATTATTTCAAAAAAGCTCAGGTTTGCCTTATCATCCTTTCAGGATTTCCCTGAAAGTGGGAGGCTGGGACTTCAGAACTGTACAGTGTGGAAAGTCAATAAAAGAAGATTAGAACCAATGATCTCTGAGTTCCAAACAACTGTGGGTTCATATTCCCATTAAACCCATTTTTGATTTTACAGAGGGTTCAAGTATGACAAAGTACTTAAGAGAATATAAGAAATATAATGACGTTTATACAAAATCTGATTTCAGAGATTCTTGGGTTCTAATACAATGTGTAAACATCTGAATCTCACTCCAAAATTGTCACTGTTGAAGATATCTGACGCTCTCTGTTATGACAGTTGAGTACTTACCTTATGCCAGCTCTTGTCCCAGACCCTGAGGAAGCAGTTTTGAGCAAGACACAGTGCAGTTCCTGCCCTTTTGAGGTGCATAGTCTAGTGAAGAAGGTGGGCCCATGCAACTGGCAATTTGGATAAAATATAATAAATGTAAGATAGGCACAGGGTATTGTGGGAGCCTAAAGTACTTAGCCCAACATAACAGACCAGATAAAACTGTCTGGGGAAGATGATCCCTGACATGAGTCAAAGAATGAGTTGATAGCAAAACAGACAGGAAATTCCAGGAAAGGGGAAAGCATGGGTTCCTAGCATAAAACAAGATGGTGTATAGAGAACTAGAAGTGGTTTAGTATTATAAAGCAAAAAAAAATTCAAGTAGCCAGAGATGGAACTGGAGCCGTGACAGTTCCATGGATGACATGAGCCAGGTCATTGAGAGCGTTGTGTACCATACCAAGGAGTTTAGACTTCATCTTTTGGGCATTAGGGAGCCATTGAAAACTCTAATATATATAGGAGTGCCCTGGTCAGAACTGCACTTGTAATGGATCACCCTGGCTGAAATTAGGAAGAGGTATTTAAGTGGGGCCTGGTAACTCGAAACTGGAAATAAAAATATCGGCTATAAAACTAGTATTTCAGGTAGTCCACAAGAAACAGTGAGGGCAAGGCAATCGATGAAGTGATAAGGATGGATATGAGCGGATGGGTTTAACAGTATCTTTGTTAACTAACTCTGAGATTTGCTTCATCTTGGTTTGTGCTTCTTAATTTCATGTAGAGTCTATGGTAATATATTGAGTTGGATGAAGCCAGAAACTGCTGAGCAACATGAATTATTAAGTAAAGCCTTTTACCAGATTCTGTGTTCTCCAAGGGAATCTGCTTTAATCTGAGCCTGGTTCTCCTGAAAATTTAGGAAGCCAGAGCCTGTTATGGTCTCACTTCCTGCACAGTGGTCTCTGGTTCAGACTTAAAGAATGCCTTATTGCCTGGGCTCAACAGCTCTTAAGCCTTCCTCCTGTGCATACAAATAGCAAATAGATAATAAGTAGAATATTTGAAGGTTCTCTGTTACCTTCAGGTCATTAAAATAAAGAATCACATAAGTTATCTCAGTTGCCCTTGGATCCTGTAGTTGAAATAAAATAAAGGGCTCTGTTGAGCTGTCTGTGTAAAGCAAATATAACTTGAGAATTAAAAGGAAAAAGTAAACATGGGCACCAAAACTAAAAGCAGGAGACTCTTGGAAACACAGACTGGTACATCACTGGTTAGAATTTCCTTCATTTTGCAAAGCCACGAGCCACATGCATCAGCTCACCACAAAGTCATTAAGCCTTTTTAAGCTCAGATGAAAAACATTAACAAATACCACAAAAGGCTTTAGTATAGCCCCTTTGTTCACTCACATATGGCACTTTATAACTCCTGCGCCACTCTGGTCGTGGTGTTTGTTTAAGCTGCCTCCATCAGGCTGGTCCTGAAAGAACAAAAGACATCTTGAGCAACCCTAAGCAGGAAATGGGCTAATCTAAACATGGTTTGTGACACTTTAAGTAGAATAGAAAGGGGAGGGATTGATTAGTCATTAATGTCCAATTGGCTCCATATGGATGTTGCAATAATAAAGCCTTTTTTTCAGAGCAGTAGCAGAGTTATTGAATTAGAGGTTTATGTTTCCTCAGAGCTGACCTTAGGGAATTCCCTTTTGGTTCTTCTTGTTGATCTTTTAAAGAGAATGGAGTTTCCAATAGGAAAAAATAGAAGCCTTATCCACAATAACACTTGCTCATAATGCTACAACCGAGAAGTGCATTAATTTAGCATAATTTTAATCTCTGCTATAATTTCAGTCCTTAGTGCTCTCTTTGCATGCTCTTGCATCTTTGGTGGGGCAGTATTTCCAAAGCCAATTAGACAGTGGCTTGAACTTCATAACTGCTAATAGGCTCCTTTAATGTGCTTAACAGTGCAGAGAAATGGTATCCTTACGGGGGAAAGTAATGTTTTAGCCAAGGAATGCTGGGTTTTGAGATTCAGAGTTATTTCATATCACTGAATAGTTCCTGGGGTAGCTTTGATGTAGGGTAAATGCACTAGATCTGGCTCTGTTCCTTGTTAGTAGAATACTAGCAACAAGTTATTACAGAGGAAGGTAACCCACCTCTCTGGGTTTTGGTTTCTTCATCGGTTGTTTAGTCGCTCAGTTGTACCCAACTCTTTGCAACCCCATGGACCACAGCATGCCAGGCTTCCCTGTCCGTTATCATCTCCTGGAGTTTTCTCACACTAGTGTCTTTTGAGTCGATGATGCCATCCAGCCATCTCATTCTCTGTCACCCCTTCTCCTCCTGCCCTCAATCTTCCCCAGCATTAGGATCTTTTCCAACGAATTGGCCCTTTGCATTGGGTGGCCAAAGAATTGGAGCTTCAGCTTCAGCATCAGTCCTTCCAATTAATATTCAGGGTTGATTTCCTTTAGGATTGACTGGATTGATCTCCTTGCTGTCCAAGGGATTCTCAAGAGTCTTCTCCAGTTACCACAGTTTGAAAACATCAGTTCTTCAGCACTCAGCCTTCTTTACAGTCCAACTCTCACATTCGTACATGACTACTGGAAAAACCATAGCTTTGACTATATGGATCTTTGTCAGCAAAGTGATGTCTCTTTTTTTTTAGTATACTGTCTAGGTTTTTCGTAGCTTTTCTTTCAAGGAGCAAGCATCTTTTAATTTTGTGGCTGCAGTGATTTTGGAGCCCAAGAAAATAAAGTCTGTCACTGTTTCCATTTCCCCCCATCTATTTGCCACAAAGTGATGGGACCAGATGCCATGATCTTAGTTTTTTGAATGTTAAGTCAACTTTTACGTCAACTTTTTAACTTTCTTTCGCCTTCATCAAGGTAAAGTGAGACAAACATATTTACCCTCTTACCCATTTCAGAGGATTGTAAAGAGGATCGAGATAATGTATTCACTGAAAGCACTTTGTAAATGTTATTGTAGGCAAAATTCCTTAATACATTTGGTGTTTCTATTCTGGAAACTGATCTCTAGTATAGACTAGTGAAAAGAGTAAACTGTTCTTTAAATGTGTTACTTTGCTACACTAAGTAGTAAAATGTCTATTTCCAAATTGTTCAATGGAATTTTTTCTTAATGTATACACTACATATCTGTACCTCTATCTATCTGTCAGCTACCTATCTAATTTATTCAGTGAATTTCTTGGTGTGGATAAATTCAATACTTAACATAAGAAGAGTATTTAGGGTAAGTAGGGATAAATGAATCTTAAAATGAAAACAGGAAAATGAAAATTTACCTAAAACATCTCTGTGCATTGGTCAAATGAAGAGTTAGTACATCAAAGTACCACAGATAATTCATCTTTCATTCCTATACCACAGGTTCCTTTTTTTTAAAATCAACCTTTAACTTAGAAGAACAATGCATTCATATTTTGCATTTGTCTTCTTTAAGTTATAATACCCATCAGTCAATCATTCTTTCTAACCTATCTAGGTAATCCTCTATAAAATACATAGCGTGCAAACCATACTCTACCACCAGTGGTATCCCTCCTTCTCTGAAGATGAAACACATCAGTTCTCTATTGATTAAGGTTCTTGCTCAGCCATGGAATGTGTATTCCTGCCAAGTAAACCACTAGGATAACCAAATCATCTGTCTCTCTTATTTTCCAAGAAGAAATCAAATTTGAATATCAAGTAGCCTTCTTATAATGAAAGTGAGTTCACATTCTGGCAGTAAGTGGGAGTGCAGTTAGCAGAACTTCCAAAATCATAGACAGATAACTGTCAGCCATTCCTCCAACATAGTGCATTAGACTTCTACAATATTAAGATACTTTTGGTGAGATAAACTTGGTGAAAAAAGATCCAACCTATGTAATATTACTACCTTCCCTCTTTCCTAATTTTTCATGTCCACTTCTAATGTTCCTTCATCTTCTATATTTTTGTTTGTGATTCACTCCTGATCATTTTCTCTATTAACCCAAATGTGTCACATAACTATTTACAAAATCTGATAAGAGAAAATTAACTATTCTGTTGATTGACTGAGGACTGTAAAATAGTGTGACTGTCAAGAACCCAATGGTATATATTGCATTTGCCTTTTTTTATTAGTAAGCAGTTATGCATTTTTGCCCTTTTTAATAATTCTTTTTTATAATGAGACCATTTTTTGGAGTTCACAATGGCCTGAATATGCCACACACTCAGGTTTATAGAGAAAAGAATCTTTCAGAAAAATATCACTTTCATTTATTTGTCCGGTTTTCTTTTATTTTGGTACTTTTGTTTTTACCTTTTAAAACTAAGCATTGAATTAGTTTTATTTTGGATAGTATCTCATTGTTTGGATATACCACAGTTTGCCCATTTTCCAATTATTTTTAGTCTTTGGTTATTCTGAATAGAAGTGCTGTGATAGTCTAAAATGTTTTCATTTGTTTGGGGTAAGTGTTTAGAAATGGAATTGCACGTCATCAGCAAGTCTATATTTTACTTTGTAAGAAAATGCCAAACAGTTTTCCAAAATGGTTATGCCATTTTTTCACTTCCACTACCAATATATTGATATCTGAGTTCTAGTTGCTCCATATCCTTGCCAACAATTAGTTTTGTAAGCCATTCTGGTGGGTGCAAGATAACACATGAGTTTAATTTGCCTTTCCTGATGACTAATGATATGGAATAACTTTTCATGTGCTCATTGGCCATGACCATGTCTTTTGTAAATTTTTTTAAATGAATCTTTTGCCTATTTTTAAATTAGATTGTCTACTTTTTTGTTTTTGGTGGAAGTTCTTTATATATTCTTGATACAAGTTCTTGTCAAATGTGTATTGTGAATATTTTTTTCCCAGTCTGTGCCTTAACAATCACTTTTGATAAGCTGAACCTTAATTTTGATAAAGGTCAATTTATTATTTTCCTTATATATTAGTGTTTTATCTGTCATATCCAAGAATCTTTGCTTACTACAAGATCACTAAACTCTTCTCCAAGATACTCCTTGAGGAGTGTTATAGTTTTTGCTTTAATTTTAAATTGATTCATCTCAATTAATTGTTGAGTGTAATGTGTGGTATGAGGTCAATTTTACTTTTTTCCAACACCAGGGAAGCCCCACTTTAACAATGTGTGGTAAGAGGTCAATTTTACTTTTTTCCACATATTTTTCTACTTGTTCAAGCACTGTTGGTTGAAAAAAATCATTAGTTCCCACTTTAATAGCCTAAGTCTTTATTGAAATTTGACTATATATGTGAGTATTTAAATCTGGACTCTATTCTGTTCCACTGGTTTGTCTATTCTTATAACAATCCCACACTGTCTTTATTACTCTAGCTTTTACAGTGTTACAAAGTATTTTTTACTGTAAACTTTGAAATTAAATAGTTTGAATCCTCCAACCTTCTTCACGTTTGTTTTGGATGTTTTCATATAGTTTTAAAATCAAGTTGTCAATTTCTAAAAAAGTCTTTTGCAATTTTAATAGGATTGGGTTGAATCTATAGATAAATTTGGGAAGGAATTGTCATCTTCAAATATTAGGTCTTCAGATCCATGAACATGGTATATCCCTCCATTTATTTAGGTTTACTTATTGAACTCACAAATATTGTTTTTAGTGTAGAGGTCTTGCATACTTTTTTGGCTTAACTTATTCCTAAGAATTTTATTTTCCAATGCTTTATGAATGTAAATTTTAAAATTATTTTTTAATTATTCTACTATTAGAAGTACAGTTGATTTTATAGTTTTGTATGTTGCAGTAATAGTAAATTCACTTTTTATTTTTAAAAAAATTATTTATTTATTATTTTTGGCTGTGCTAGGTCTTCGTTGCTATGCACAGGCTTTCTCTACTTGCAGAGAGCAGGGGCTACTCTTTAGATGTGGTATGCAAGCTTCTCATTGTGGTGGCTTCTCTTTGCCAGGCATGGGCTCTAGGCATACAGGCTTCAGTAGTTGCAGCATGGGGCTCAGTAAGTTGTGGCTCACAGGCTCTAGAGCACAGGTTCAGTAGTTGTGGCTCACCAGGCTTAGTTGACTCATGACGTGTGAGATCCTCCCGGATCAAACCCTTGTCTCCTGCACTGGCAGGCAGATTCTTAACCACTGGACCACCAGGAAGCCCATAAATTCACTTTTTAGTTCTTAAAATTATTTTGCAAATTTCTTAGGTTTTTTTTTAATGTAAAAAATTATCTATGAGTACACTCAACATGACTTATTATTTTCCATTTTGCATGCTTTTTATTTCTTTACCTCCAGTAGAATGTTAATTAACAGTGTAAGAGTGGGCATCCCTTGTACTGTTCTTCATCTTGGAGGAAAGCATTCAGTAGTTCACTATTAATTATTATGTCCTACATATTTTTCTTAAAAGCACTTTATCTGACTGAGAAAATTCCCTTCTATTATTAGTTTCCTGAGAGTTTTTGTCATGAATTGGTATTGCATTTTGTCTAAACCACTTTTTGAATCTGTTGTGATGATCATGTTTTTCTCCCTTTGTTTTATTAATGTAGAGAATTACATTGCCTGATTTCAAATATTAAATTAATGTTACATTTTAAATTAATTTATCCTGAAATAAATTCTACTTGATCTTGTTTTATTATCCACTTTACATATTATTGTATTTAATTTGCAACTATTTTATGAAGAATTTTGCACTTATGCTCAAATCTCTGTCAGGGTATGATGTTACTTCATAAAATGAATTTGGGAAGTTTTTTCTTTCTGTGCTTTCTTAGTTTGTATAAGACTACTGTTAGTTTTTCCTTAAATGTTTGGAAGAATTTACCAATGAACCCACTTGAGATTAGTTTCCTTTGTGGGAAGGTTGTTGACTATAAATTGGTTTTCTATGTTAGCTATGAGTATTCAGACTTTCTATATGTTCATAATTGAATTTTAGCAGTTTGTGTCCTTCAAGGAATTTGTTCATTTTATATAAGTTGTCAAATTTATTGGAATTAAGTTAGTCACAATATTTGCTTTCTATCCTTTTTAATGTGAGTTGTATCTACGGTGGAATACCTTCTTTCAATCCAAATATTGGTATTTTTGTTTCCCCTTTTTGTAGGTCAGTCTCATAGGGGTTTATCAATTTTATTGATCTTTTCAAATTACCAATGTTTGGCATTGTAAATTGTTTCCTATTCCATTGATATCTACTCTTTATCCATCCAGAAACTCTCCAATTTTAACTGGATTATTTAATTTATTTATATTTAATATAATTATTGATTATAATGGGATAAAGTTTTAAAATTTTCTATTTTTCTCTTTGTTCCCTCAACTTTTGGCTTTCTGTTACTACTTTTCTTCCTTTTGCTTAATTGAATCTTTTTTCTAAGTTATTGTTATGAAGACATAATTTTTTTTAGAGGAGTTTGAGGTTCACAGTAAAATTGAGGGAAAGATAAAGATTTCCCATATACTCCTGTCTTCACACGTGCATAGCCTCTCCTCTGTTACCAACATCCCATATGAATGGTACATTTGTTATAATTGATGAACCTATGTTGACACATCCTAACCACCCCCAAATCCATAGTTTGTATTAGGGTTCATCCTTGATGTTATACATTCCTTGGGTTTGGACAAATGTATAACATGTATCCATCGTTATGGTATACAGAATATTTTCATTGCCTTAAAATTCCTCTGTGTTCTGTTACTCATCCTTCCTTCCCCCACTCTTTGCAACCACTGATCTTTATACTGTTTGCTTTTGAATCCTTTGTTAGTCTTCCATTTGAATTACTCTACTGGTGTTTTAGCTATACTTCTTTGTATTTTTTAATTTTTTTCCCCTAGATTCATTATTCATCCTTAATTTGAATATCTCTATAGTTAAAATTATACGACTTCTCATAAAATAAAGCAACATTTAACTTTTACTAACTTGGTCTTTTGTGCCAATGTGCTATTTTTCTCATGATTTTACCTCTTCTTATTTTATAAATCCCAGAATATAATGTTGTATTTTGTATTAAATAGTCACTTGTCTTTTAAAAATATTAAACAATCAGCTTTTATTATGAAATCCAGAAAAGACAAAAGTTTTTAATTTAGTCACATATTTCTCATTTTCAATTCTCTTCTATTCTTTCTATGTATCTAAGCTTCCACCAGATGTTATTTTTCTTCATCTTGAATAATTTTCTTGAATGTCTCTTTTGGTATGGATCTGCAGGTAATGTGTTCTCTCAGCTTTTGTTTATCTGAAAATGTGTTTCATATCCATTTTTTAAGCATATGATCATTAGATAAGACTACACTGATTTTTTTTTTTAGCAGCCTAAAGATATTCCATGGTCTTCTAGTCTTCACTGTTTCTAATGAATAATCAGCCATAAGTTATATTACTGTCTCATTTTATGTATTATGTGTCCTTTTTCTCTAGCATTTTCCCTTTGTCTTTGGTTTTCAGCAGTTTGACTAATGTTTAGGTATGGTTTTCTTTGTATTTATCCTGCCTGTGATTGTCTGAATGCCTCGAACCTATAAGCTGTCTTTTTTACCAGATTCAGGTAAGTTTCAGGCCATGTTTCTTCAAATATTTTTCTGTGACAATCCTCTCTCCTCTCTTTCTATAATTCCAGTTACACATATTTTGGGATAATATATTGTTTTACATATTGCAAAGTCTCTGCTTACTTTTTTAGCTTTTTCTCTTTCTGTTTTGAGACTAGCTAATTTCTTTTGATGTATTTTTAAGATCACTGACCTTTTATTCTGCACTTGAAAATGCTATGAAGTCCATTCAGTGTATTTTCATCTCAAATATGTCTGTCAGTTCTAGAATTTCCATGTTTCTTTGTGTAGTTTCATTTCTCTGCTAAGTACCCTATTTATGCATTAATTATTATATTCTTTTCCTTTATATACTTGAACATATGTTTTAATGGCTACTTTAAAGTCCTCATTTACTAATTACACTATTTGAGCCATCACAGTTTCTATTGATTTTTCTTTTTTTTTTTTTTGAGGGCGGGAAGGCCTCTGGGTCACATTTTCCTGATTGTTTGCACAACTAGTGATTTTTTTTATTATTATTATACATTGTGGATTACAAATTATAGAGACTCTGGCTTCTATTATCTTTCTCTGTTAAGAATGTTATTTTTTGTTCTAAGAGGCAGTTAAATTGATCTCATTGAAATTATAGAGGCTTAGTTTTGCATGTTAGGTGGTGACTGTTTCAGTTTTGTCTTCAGTCGTAGAGTGAATCCTTAGTCTTGGCATGTAGTCTTTACTCAAAGAGTGATCCCTCTGGGGTTTCAGTGGAAAGCCTGAGTTTTTCATGGATACTCTCTTACTTGGTAGGATTCAAATCCAAATTCTGTTTAACTTGCAGTGGGCATCAGCTGAAATATCTTCTCAGATTTTTCAGATACACAGACCTGATTTCCACTGGAATCACTAAAATCATCCCTATACCGGTTTAAGTTCAGGTGATAGCCACTCAGAAGCCTCAGACTATCTTTCCTGATGCATTAGGCCAATTAAGACTGATCTTCTGTTGCATTCTAGCCACTCCATGCTAAGTAGACTGGGGAATGTCTTCATGGAAAAGCTATAAAAGCAGGGTTTTACTCAGTGATATTCTTTCTTTCTAAGAGTGAATCCTTTCCAGCTTCTTCTTAATTTTGGTAGAGCTCAAGTACCTTCAATTAGTTGTTTTTCTATATTTTTTCCTCCAGAATTTATAATTATTATCTGATTAACAGTTAGTCTGATTTAAGTTATTCTGCCATTGCCAGAACTGGATCCCAGAACTGGATCTCTCCCAGAAGAGAATCTTTTGTGCTGATACTTTACTTACATTCATTCTGTCTGACAAAATGTAAATCTTAATGGGCCTTTGAGAAGGTATTTATTCATCTTACTTTTCTCTATTCTTTATTTCCAATTCACTAGTAATCACTGAAATTATTCAGTGGTAATTTCTAATTTAGCTTCCATTTTGATATCTTGTAAAACATATTTGTTCATGTCCCTACCCTGCTTATTTAAAAACCTTAAATACTTCTTGACTTTATAGTTAAGGTACTTGGCAATCTTGCCACTACCTACTTTCTGAATTTAATCTCTTGACATTCCCTTATTTTTTTTTTTATTTAAATAAACTCAAGCCATAACCAGATTCTTTTTATTCCTTAAAACCCTCTATGCCTTTGTTACAACTCTGTCTTTATATTCACACATTCTGCAGCCTAGAATGCTTTCACACTCATTGCGACCCCATGGACTATAGCCTACACTACTCCTGTGTCCATGGAATTCTCCAGGCAAGAATACTGGAGTGGGTAGCCATTCTCTTCTCCAGGGGATCTTCCTGACCCAGAGATCAAACTCAAGTCTCCCACATTGCAGACAGATTCTTTATTGTCTGAGCCACCACACTTATACCTCCTGGTAAATTCTCATTCTTCCTTTAAGATACTACTTAAGCAGTACTTGCTCTCTGCAGCTCTCTTCACCTCTGTCCACTCCAACAATATTAATAGCCTCTCTTCTCTGCTTTCATAGTATTTTGAAATTACCCATGTTAGCACTTACAATGTTTTGTGATTTTCTGTTTCTGCATCTTTTCCCCTCACTGGACCAGATTCCTTTAAAACAAGGCACATGTATTTATCTTTGTATCTTCTGTCACAATGCTGGGTACATCTGAAACTTGTCAGAAGTGTTTGCTGAATTAATGCATACATAAATGATTCCTAAGCACATTATAGAATTTGCCAGAGTTCCTCCTTAGGGAGGACTTTATATATGCACAAATCCACACCAAACGCTTACTCATTCACTCACATAACCCTTGGAATTTACCCAGGAAGGGGGCCTCTTTAGGATTAGTTCAGGACCATTGCCATAGGCTATGATGGTTAAACTAGCTTTCTTTCCAACCACCTGGAAAAACTCAACTTTCTGTATTCTTTTTAAATCGTTTAAATCACAGATCCCTAAGGAAGTTTTTGCCTTGGCAATTTCTGCTTTTTTCCCCATTGACTATCTTTTTGCATCTAACTGAAAGTTTGGCTTTATACAAGCTGATATGGGAGACAAGAATGAATTAACCAGTCTGAGCCCCTTCAGGAAAAAGGAGAGAACAGGAATTCCTGGAGTAAATGAAACCAATGCTTTTCCTTGTTGCCTAGTGTGATACTGTTGGCCTCCTGTTATTTAGGAATGGTGTTGCTGGTAATTAAAGACTCTTAGGTCAGCTGGAAAGCAGTAGTCTCCAAGTACATAACTGTAGGTCTAGGCATCTTCCAACTGCTTTTCATGAGAAGACATATTATGAATATTGAACTCACAAATGATCCCTCTGCTATTAAAAGTAAAAAATCTGCCTCTTAGAATTATGAGCTATTCCCTAGGTTAACTCTGGATTCTGACACAAAGCACTGGCTATTTTAGAATGAAATGCCTTCCCCACCCCTTTTTTAACTTGATGTTATTTTTTAAAATAAATGAGCAGTATGAAGTCACATTTGATATGTAGATTCTAAAGTTAATTATAGCAGAGAGTCAATTTTAGGCTTCAAATTTTCAGACTAATAGCATGCCTTTCAAAAATAATACTATATAGTATTATATAGAATTTTCCTTATCTGTTTAAAAGAGCTTTCTTAATATACAGTCTCTATTTTTAAGTTTCTGAATTTATATGCATGTATGCAGTCATATGTGTTTTTATTACTACAACAATAATTCCCTTACCAGTTTGTTTCAGGAAGCAGCTTAGAGAAGTTATGACCCTTTTACATTTTCTTAAAATTCTGACTCTGATCATATATCATATATCAGATCCAATTTAAAAGTAGTTTCAAACCTTGGTCTCTCTAGATAAGTCTCCTCTCTTCCCAAACCTTGGTTTATTAATACACCACTTCTAGTTTTAACTTGAAATATCCCATTCATTTTTCAGTTGACTCCAAGCACTTGGGAGAGAGAAAAGGAGACAAGAAAAAAGAGATGTATATACACCCTGACGTTTCCTATTTTCCCTTTCTTAATTCACATTTCTATACTATGTGCTGTGCTTAAATTTCTCAATATCTGGGAGCATTTCTTGTGAGACTAGACATCTGTGTATTTCAGTGTCATGTAAATATGTATTATGGGAGGACAGACAAGGTCACTGTAGGACAGTTGGTGGGGGTGAGACGTGAACTCTTTTCCTTGGAGAAGGTAGAATTTAGTTAGGTAAAAGTGAGTAGGAAGGGTATACTAAGACTGCGATATGGAATGAGAGGCAGAGAGATTAAGCATAGGTGTGAACATATTTGGGAGCATCAGTTGATATGTAGTAGAGGTGGCGCTAGTGGTAAAGAACCCACCTGCCAGTGCAGGAAACATGAAAGATGAAGTTAGATCCCTGGGTCGGGAAGATCCTCTGGAGGAGGGCATGGCGACCCACTCCAGTATTCTTTCCTGGAGAACCCCATGGACAGAGGAGCCTGCTGGGCTACAGCCCATAGGATCTCGAAGAGTCAGACATGACTGAAGTGACTTGGCATGCACATACAGAAGATCTACTGAAACCAGAGTCTAAAAACTACCATGATCAGTCTGTAGGAGATTAAAACTTCCCATTTACAATGAAATACATCTTGTAAGTAAGTAAATAAATGGAAGCTGGCTGTTTGGTGTTGCCAGAGGTGAAGAAAAGCTATGACAGTAAAAGCAGACCTCGAGTGTTAATCACCTGTAGCATAGTAGTTAACTTAGAATAATATTGAAATGTTTTTGTATCTGACATTCTCCACAAGCCTGTCTCCTGTGTACGCACGCAAGTATATAAATTGCTGAATTCATGTCAGTTGTAAAGTAATGGCACTGGGGGCGTCATAAATTACCATGGTGATCCTCAGGAGAAGACACGGTCGTATCTGAATGAGTGTTTCACTTCCAGAGTAATGGATGCCTTCATCTGGCCCAGCAGTCAGCATATTGCCCTGCGTTGATGGATATTGTCAGCTGGAAGCCACACTACATTTCACTGCACAATAAACATGGCTGTCAAACCCATATAAAGTGAAATCAATTTATCCTGTATGGTCAGTGCATTTTAAATGAAATTAATGTACTGTGGGTATGGTGGCAAAAAGGTAGCGTATTAGTTATGCATCTTGGGATTTGAGACTTTTCATGTAAGGGATCATTCTGTCTAGTAGGCCTCAAAGAAGGGCTGTATATAAAATGTGTTATTTTGCATGGTCTTCAGAAAGGGGCCCCTCTCCCCTTCTTCATGTTTAGAAAAGAATTGATAATATTAGCCAGTTCGGCCCTTTTATCCTGTCTTTTGTTTGCAATAAATGATGACCATATTTGCCAAATAATAGTGCACTTTAATGTTCTAATTTATTACTAGCTGTGACACAAACAAATTTCTACTTAATCAGGTAGCTGGAAATAGAGTAGAAGGGCAGAGATGAATTGAATCGTATTTTACCCGTGTAATCACTCCACTGAGCTGAAAGGATTTGCTTTTTGTAAAATGTAGAGATGTAGGTTTTAATGTATATTTTGCTTCTAAACTTTTAGGAGTAGGCTTTCCTGTTTATGCAGTAGAATACCTGGCTAAGGCCATCGGTCCAACTTTACGTTTAACTATCAGGGTTCTCAGTCTATAGGGAAATATTTAGTGGTTACCACATGTAAAGCAGGTACATCAGCGTGTCATGCTGGCCGGGGGGATGAAAACAAGCAAGAGCTGTGTAGATTCATTCATTCACTTGTTCATTAATGGAATGTATTTCACTAACTGAAATTTTATATGCCATGTGCTTTATTGAAACCTAGAGATACAGCCATGAAGGAGAGCCAGTTCCCACCATATCCTCAAAGGACTTCTAATCTAGTATGATATTATGGTCACTAGGTTTCCCAGGTGGCGCTAGTGGTGAAGAACCCACCTGCCAACACAGGAGACACAGGATACGTGGGTTTGATCCCTGGGCCTGGAAGATCGCCTAGAGAAGGGCATGGCAACCTACTCCAATATTCTTGCCTAGAGAATCCTATGGACAGAGGAGCCGAGCGGCCTACAGTCCATAGGGTTGTAAAGAGTCAGACACAACTGAAGCGACTTAGCACACACTATGGTGACGTCTTTGGAAACCATGACATATCAAGAATTTAGAAACAGGGATGTGTGGCTCAGCTGGTAAAGAATCTGCCTGCAGTGCGGGAGAAATTACTGGGTTGGGAAGATCCCCTGGAGAAAAGAAAGGCTACCTACTGCAGTATTCTGGCCTGGAGAATTCCATGGACTACAGAGTCCATGGGATCGCAAAGAGTTGGACACAACTGATCGACTTTCACTTTCATAGGGATGTTAAAGAATTATCCTCATGCAGCAGAAAAATATATCAGGACCCTCGAAATGACTGCCTTTTAGTCTACTGCTTTTGTATATGAGTTGAAAACTGAACAATTTTGTCCTTGGAATTTAGGCAAGAATACTGGAGTGGGTAGCCATTCACTTCTCCAGGCACTCTTCCTGATGCAAGAACTGGACCCAGGTCTCCTGCATTGCAAGCGTATTCTTTATCATCTGAGCCTCCAAGGAAGCCAAATAAGTAGTTGGTGGTGGTGGTGTTCAGTCGCACAGTCGTTTCCAACTCTTTGCAACCCCATGAACTGCAGCATGCCAGACTTTCTTGTCCTTCACCATTTCTGGAGCTTGCTCAAACTCATGTCCATTGATCCGTGATGCCATCCAACCATCTTGTCCTCTGAAATCCCCTTCTTCTCCTGCCTTCAATTTTCCCCAGCATCAGTGTCTTTTCTAATGAGTCAGCTCTTCACATCAGGTGGCCAAAGTATTGGAGTTTTAGCTTCAGCATCAGTCTTTCCAATGAATGTTCAGGACTGATTTACTTTAGGATTGACTGGTTTGATCCCCCTGCAGTCCAGGGGACTCTCAAGAGTCTTCTCCAATACCACAGCTCAAAAGCATCAATTTTTGTGTTCAGCCGTCTTTATGGTCCAACTCTCACATTCATACATGACTGCTGGAAAAACCGTAACTTTGACTATATGGACCTTTTTCGGCAAAGTAATGTCTCTGCTTTTTAATACTCTGTCTAAGTTTTTCATAGCTTTTCTTCCAAGGAGTAAGTGTCTTTTAATTTTATGGCTGCAGTCACCATCTGCAGTGATTTTGGAGCCCAGGAAAATAAAGTCTGTCACTGTTTCCATTATTTCTTCATCTATTTGTCATGGAATGATGGGACCAGATGCCATGAACTTCATTTTTTGAATGCTGAGTTTTAAGCCAGCTTTTTCACTCTCCTCTTCCACCTTTATTAAGAAGTTCTTTAGTTCCTCTTTGCTTTCTGACGTAAGGGTGGTGTCATCTTCATATCTGAGGTTATCGATATTTCTCCTGCAATCTTGATTCCAGTTTGTGCTTCATCCAGTCTGACATTTCATATGATGTACTCTGCATATAAGTTAAATAAGCAGGGTGACAATATACAGCTTTGATGTACTCCTTTCACAATTTGGAACTAGCCTGTTATTCCATGTCCAGTTCTAACTGTTGCTTCTTGACCTGCATACAGATTTTGCTGGAGGCAGGTGAGGTGATCTGGTATTCCCATCTCTTTAAGAATTTTCCACAGTTTGTTGTGATCCACACAATCAAAGGCTTTGGCATACTCAGTAAAGCTCAAGTAGATGTTTTTCTGGAATTCGCTTACTTTTTCTATGATCCAACAGATGTTGGCAATTTGATCTCTGGTTCCTCTGCCTTTTCTAAATCTAGCTTGTACATCTGGAAGTTCTCATACTGGTGAAGCCTGGCTTGGAGAATTTTGAGCATTACTTTGCTAGCATGTGAAATATTCTTTATTGTCTGAGCCTCCAGGGAAGCCCAGTAAGTAGTTATTGAGTATCTATTGTATGAAAAATCCTGGGGCTACAAAAATGAGTACAACATAAACACTAACTTTAGGGGTCTTATAAACCTGGGGATAGAATGGAAATAATTAGAGATGATCACCAAAAAAAAAAAAGAAAAGGAATTTCTTAGGCACAGAAAAAAAAAAAAAACATTAAAAAAAAAAGAGAGAAATGAATGCAGTCTGGGAGGCATCATTGCAAATGCTCTTCCTTTGGCCTGAATTACCCTACCCATCTGTCTTTACTGGGCAGTAAAGACTCCCCTATTCACGTGCTAATTCCTATTTGCCTTCCAAGATTCAGATTAGATGTTACCTTTAATAGGAGACATTAGTTGACTGTCCCCTCTGCTGGTGCCCTCTTGATGTCCTGTTTACTTCAATATTAGAGCACTTACCATATATTCCATTATGACTGTCTGTTTGGGGTCTGTCTCCTCCCTGAACTGTGAGCTCCTTTAAAAGCAAGTGCTGTTTTATTCACTTTTGTATACCTAGCACTTGGCATAAAGCCAATCTCATAGTAATTGCTCAGTTAGTAGTTTAAATCGAATCATTTAATTAATTCATGAAACACACCACATTTAAATAGACCTTAAATGATGAGTGGGATTTCGCTTGAAGAAGTAAGAGAAGGAGCTTCCAGCCAGTGAGGGGAGCACTGGCCAAAGTTCAGTATTGTGAAAGAGAATTCTTTTGGGGTAAGAGATAGTTTGAAATGGCTGTGATGTTTAAGCACATGAGCCTAAAATCATAGGTAAGAGCCTACTTTTGAAGGGAGGAATCACAGCAGGAAAGGTTGTGTGCATGCTAAGTCACTTCAGTCATGTCCGACTCTGAGACCCTATGGACTGTAGCCCACCAGGCTCTTCTGTCCATGGGATTCTCCAGGCAAGAATATTGGAGTGGGCTGCTGTGCCCTCCTCCAAGGAATCTTCCCAATCTAGGGATCGAACCCATGTCTTATGTCTCCTGCATTGGCAGGCAGGATCTTTATCACTAGCACCTCCTGGGAAGCTGAAATAATGCTTTACTGTCAGCTGTATTTGATTGTAGTAAAAATGTACTAGGTGTTTAAAAACATGCAAAAGTAATTCTGCCCAGTGTGTCTCTGAGACCTACCTCAGAAGAGCCTATAGGACTGCCATCTGCAACTGTATCCTGCTTCCAATAGTTCATTTAAAAAGAAGTTCATTAAAAAGTTGCTAAGGAAAGCAACTGAACCAGGTGGCAAGTTGTGTTACATTATCCAGATAATAATGCTTTGCACCCGTCTTGTTCTTCCTGCCCTGACATTACAGGAAGTAAAGCAATGAATGGCTCTGCAGCTAAACTACAGCAGTATTATTGTTGGCCAACAGGAGGCGCCACCGTGGCTGAGGCACGCGTCTACAGGGATGCCCGAGGCCGGGCCAGCAGTGAGCCACACATCAAGCGGCCAATGAATGCGTTCATGGTTTGGGCAAAGGATGAGAGGAGGAAAATCCTTCAGGCCTTTCCTGACATGCATAACTCCAACATTAGCAAAATCTTAGGTGAGTGCAGCCACTGATACTGATTATGTATCCAATGAGTGGAAAGAAGGGTCCTCATGTGACACCTAAGGGAGACTGTCGAATGCAGATATTAGGTGTCTCAGCAAGCTGTCCCGGGAGACTGTCTCTTCACTCTTCACCCCGCACCTCGGCATTCAGGTTTAGGAGTTAGTACATCCACCAGGTGCCAGGGCAGGACTGACTAAACACTTCTTTTAGAGACAAAACTATTTATTGTATGTGTTAATAGGACAACTCTGAGAGGTCACTGCTAATTAAGAATCATAAAGACAAGCTTTATCTCCTTTCCTTAATTTAGTCTTTTAAAATCTTTTAGCTGCTATGAAACCCTGGAAACACTCATAGAGTTTTCTGCTTTAGTGTTCTTGGGTTCATATGTCCTCCTGAAAGAACTCACCAAGGACTAAGGGTGAGCCCCCAAATAGTGTGAAATTTATGGAGTGTAGAACAGTGCCTCTAATGATAACTTTAAAACTTGTAAAATAAAACTACATTTACTTTAATAAGATATGACTAGTTCAAATTTCATAGCAGTGAGTTGAACACATAGACCACAGGGCAGAGGCCCATTCTGTGGTAACTTGCCAGAGTGATTCTCCTGTTTCTCTGGATTAAACTCAATCCTTTTTCTATTAGTGTAAATCTTGCCTCGTGCAGATTATACAGTGTGGAATTATTGTACTCAACATATTGAATGTATTTTATTCAACATGCAGCATTGCAGTCAACATGTTTCCTCTTTAAGAAGAAAAAACACAGAAGGCGCTGTTCTGTTTAAGCTGTCATGATGTGACAGAATCTCAAAGGGAACTGTTTAAGAAGCCGAAAAACATTAGAGACTTAAACTGTGGTTTTCTTGTTTTAAATGTTTTGTTCAAAAGCAATAAATATTTAACCTGAGTAAATATCAGTGATCTGGACATACACAAATACACATGTTTTGTCACTGTATAAATAATTTAACTTGATTCTGAGACATTTGAGGCAGTGACCCCTATGAAAATTTAGAACCTACATAAGATCAGATAGTGTTAAGGTGTTAAAATAGTTTTTTCCTTTTTCTTTTTGATGTTTGAATTTCAAGGTGGATACTAAAAATCATTACAATTAAGTGGAGTTTTATTTTTAGACTTTCAGGGATATATATCAGGGTATCATTCTTATGAATTTAAAGACCTTTCAAACCATGATGGATATATTAAATTTTTTCTAATTAATAGATATTCCAAAGAAAATTATTATTTTTCTGTCCCTAAATTTTGATATCTAACTTTGAAATTTTCTCTTTTTTGGCCATTTTATTAGCAGTGTGAGTAAGTTCACCAATGGGCACAGAACCTCTCTGTTTCCATGTTGGCAGCTGTGGGGAATCTATATTATTGATGTGCATTCTGTGAAAAAAAATTAAGAGTATAGTAAGTGTATTCATTAAAGTGTAAACTTTTAAGCACAAGCATTTTTAAGAGCACCAAAAATCCTCCATTAACTGGGGCTTTAAGCTGCTGGGAGCCAGCTGAACACAGAGAACCTTGTCCGTGTAGACTTTCTACACAACTTTTGCACAACAATCAGGAAAACAGGGATGGATGTGCTATTAAAACAGACCAGGATATTGCTGGCTACAGGGAATATTTGTACAACTTTTCCATTTGTTTATATATGAAAAATCTCCACTGAAGAACAGCTAGCATCCAGTCAGCACAGCTGTTAGCGCTTTATTCACTAGCGACACACAAAAATGCAATTTGATACACATTAAAAAACACATCCCTTCTTCGTCAAGTGTTTAGATAATTCTTTATAAACAATATTAGAGAAGTGAATACTTTTCCTTCTTCCTGTATAAACCGTATTAAAAATTTCTTACTTTCATTGGTATGGCTTTGAATGAATTGTTTAGAGTACTTGAAAATGGTATATATAATTCCAACTGTACCTTCCGGTTCTAAAGTTATAACTTCTTAAGGAGAGTTTAGGCTTTTTAATTACCTTAGGCCAGGAGAGACAGTGTGCACATTAGGTTTTTATATATGGAAGAATATCAACACTTGCTAACATCTTATCAAAGGATAGCTTCGCCAAAGGTGCTTGGAGTGTTAGGGTTGTTTGAATTACTGGAACCTAGAGACTTGTTCCTGAGTATTCTGTCATACTCCAAAGTATACTTAGGAAATTCAGGTTTTTAACCCTATGCAGATGGGTGGGGAAATGACCTTGGTGTAGGAGATGATCTTTAAGCAGCAAAGACATGTTTTAAATTATACTTATTGTAGCATCAGGCTTTAAATTATTGAGAAAAATACTGTAATAAATGTGTCACATCCAAATTATTCTTTGCTCTATCATCTAAAATACTAGTTGTGAGGCTGGATGACATGTGGTAATAGGAGATACTCAGAGCACAGGTGGGTAAGTGGTGGGAAGGTAGACCCAAGTATTTATCAGGAGTAGGTTGCCTTGACCACTTGGGTACTTAAAGGCTATGTTTGTGTCTAGGGTCTCGTTGGAAATCCATGTCCAACCAAGAAAAGCAACCTTACTATGAGGAGCAGGCCCGGCTAAGCAAGATCCACTTAGAGAAGTACCCGAACTATAAATACAAACCTCGACCGAAACGCACCTGCATTGTCGATGGCAAGAAGCTCCGGATTGGGGAATACAAGCAACTGATGAGGTCTCGGAGACAGGAGATGAGGCAGTTCTTTACTGTGGGGTAAGTGTTCCTGCATTCAGCCACCTGAGCTTTCCTCTCCGGGTAAGAAACCACAGGATGGCTACTAGCAGTGTGTTTGGGAAGGAGATTAGAGAAAGGAGGAGGTTGTGACAGATGGGGCCTATCATGACTACACAGCCTTGCAACATGGCTCCTGCTGAAATCAAGATAAATGCAATGGATTGCTCTCAACTGATCACCCCTTTTGTTGTCTCTCAAACTCATCTAAGATACTCAGTGCCCACACACAAAGTTTCTGGTAGTTTATTTAAGTAGACACAGAGAGAGAGAGAGAGAAAAAAAAAACTAACCTTAGAAATCCCCAGAAGCTTTCCAGCTTCTCTGGGTGGTGCTTCTGACTCTAATCACAATAGTCTGCTTTTGTTGTGGGATCTACCACAAGATAATTGGCCTTGACATTGGTTAGAGGACCTCATTTTTGGCATAAGGTCCAGAACTCCTGTTGCAGTAAATTATTCTGTGGTAGAAGCAGTAACAATGTGGATTTTTCTTGCTTAAATCAGAAACTAGACATGTTTTTGATATCTTCAAGTCTGATTTCATGTCATTTTGTTTAAAAATTAGGTAATAGATTTCTGGTATAAATTTCGACTTGGCTGACTGGCTGTCTGCATTCAAAAGGGGCCTCTTGTAACCACAGTCGTCAGAATTAAGTGGGGATGCAGATGCCTATATGTTCCAGCACACTCAGACCTAGAAGCCCAGGGGGGTGGCAAACCAGAAGACTGCTCTGGAGGCCCCGGCCTGAGGCAGCTGGAATCGGACTGGAGAGACACTTAGGAAGGGCTTGAGAGAGAGAAGTGGAAGAAGTAAAGAGGAACTTCTGTTCCCTGTTGACTGGAAGGGGAATTGAGGAGCTGTGCTGTGTCAGGAAAATAAAAAAGCTTCACTTGAGGTGAAGAAAAGAGATACGTTAAAGGAGGTATCTCTTTTAACCTCATGGAACAAAAGGTTGGTTTCAGAAGCATGTGTTTAAAAACAGAAAACTGGTTTGGAAAGGTAAATAAAATACCAAAAAAAAAAAAGGGGCCAATGACAGCAGTCTGGGTCACTATACACTACACTAGAGTGTCCTAGGGAGTAGCATGGGCTTCAGCATTTGCTTCGGACACTGACTGTGCCACCTGCTTGGACAAGTTATTTAACTTTTCTAAGCTTCTGTTTTTTCATGTGTGAAGTGAAACAAGTAATAGTACCTATCTCAATAAGGCAATGCTTTTAAAAATGCTTTGTATAATCTTAGTATAATATCAATAACAGTGAATTCTTATAATTATTATCCTTATTAAACATGGATTTACTCTCACAGTAAAACTATATTTTATATCACACTAGACAATCAATGACTATGCCTTCAGAATATGCCTGAGTCCTATGTGAGGATGGCACAGTCTATGTATGGTAGAAGCTTTATGAGGCAAAGTGAGGCTTAAATCTCTTTGCTATTTGAGGATCCCTGTATATTAGCAGATGAAGATTTGCCAAAATAAGATATCAAATCCTTCCGTGTTATAAATGTTTACATTTTTTAAAAAGCAATGTTTTTAACTCCAAAAGTACAATACAGTGTAATTGGGCAATTCACATGCTAATTAGAGTATTTATGAAATATACCAAATCACAGTACACTTTAGGAAGTATAGTTGTAGGTAACAAAATGTAAATTTAAGGCTGTATAATGTCTTCTTTTAATCCTGTTAGTGTATCCCTGAAAACGTGTATAATCTCTTTTGAACAGAGAATCGAAAGTTTAAATCTGAGACATTTTCTCATTCCAGCCTTTCTCTCCTGTCATGTCCCCTGTGTTGCATAGTGGGTCCCTTTTGCCATAGTCTGGAAGATTAGCAAAAGCACCATTTTAGTTCCCTGATACTTACTTGAATATATGAGATGCAGTAATTCTATTTAGTCCCCTTTATGAAAGGCAACGTTGACAATAGCTCTGGATCAAAATACCTCAACACATAACAATGTATGTAAAATGAAACTCTAATAAAACAGCTCAATATCATCTACCACTTATTGAATGCCTACTGTATATGAGGTATTTTAGGTATACAAACTACATAATCCTCTAAAATAAGGAAATCGAGGCTTTACGAGGTCTGATGGCTACTGAGGGCTTCCAGGTGGTGCTTGTGAAAGAACCTACCTGCCAATGCAGGCAGATGTAAGAGATGCGGGTTTGATCCTTGGGTTTGGAAGATCCCCTGGAGTGGAAAATGGTACCCCACTCCAGTATCCTTGCCTGGGAAATCCCATGGACAGAGGAGCCTGGCAGTCTGAAGTCCATAAGGTCACACAGAGTCAGACATGACAAGCAATTTAGCATGCACTCATGGCTACTGAAAGGTGAGATGAAGTAAAGGTTTAAATCAGGTCTCTGTCTCTGTCATGCCAAATGACTGGGAAACTGTCCTTACTACATTGCTTCAAAATAGGCCTCACAGTCCTATTCTGCACAGTCGTGAGTATGACGCTGCTATTTGAGGAAGAGCTCCTAGAACCTATAGAAAATAAGGTCTTTTATTCTGGTACACAGTGGCATAAAAGAACTTTGAAATTTAGAGACTAAGGATCCTGATAGTGTAGGAGGTCCTTTGTGGAAGGCTCATTTTAAACTGAGAAATAGGGCTATGGATGTGCAAGCAATGGCCAGAATACTTTATTCTTTAATCTTCAATGATGAGTATTTTCCTCTGCCCAATTTTAATAATATTTGCTACATAAAGCCAGATGTTATTTCCACTTAAGGATTAGTGTTCTCTTTTAAGTAGCATTCTCTTTTTAAGTAGTGGTATTAAGTAGTATTTTAAGTAGTAATATTCTCTTTTTTGATAGATTATTAACTCCCTAGGGTTCATCTTTGGAAATTGATCTTCATTAAATGCAGGGTTATTACAAGAGGGAAAGACAAACAAGAAATTCAAAGATTTCTATTGACATCTTGAGGGAATGGGGATGCAATCAATTTTTATAGCTGATTTTGAAAAGATGTGCATAACTTTCAAGGCAATAAAGTTACATATATGGCTCAACATTGCCATCCTTTTTACTGATGATAAAACTGGAAGTTAGATTTTTTTTTTACTTAGCTATTATGGGATGAATTTATCAATATATGAAATGGAGTAATGTTGTCTCTAACCTTGGATTTAACCCTTTCAATTGATAGGTTAAGTATCAGAATTTTGTAATAATCCTGATAGGAGTACTATTAATGTTTAGGTAATAATTAGGGTTCATAGAGCTATGACATTGTCTTTTCCCAAAGAACTATGGCGAAATGAAATTTATTTCCAATTTGTTGAAGTTTTATTCAGTAATTTACCTGTGAGCTAATAGAGAATTATGCAGATACTATGAAATATTAAAATTGGAGCTACTTTTTGAATAACAATAAAAATAAATTATTGAATAATTATGCTGAGCTAAATATACCAGTTATTGCAAACACGAAAACTTATAAGATAGGCAGTATCATCCTCACTACGATGTTGAAAAACACAATATTCAGAGATGTTAAATAATTTGTCCAAGGTCACACAGCTAGTAAATTGCAGAGCTAAGATTTAGACCAGGCTTATGTAAAACATCTTTCCTTTTCACCATTGCACATAAACTTTCAGTTAAAGCCTACAAATTGTTTAGAGACTATATAGTGTAAGTGGCTAAGAACATCAATTCTGGAGCCAGACTGTCCTGGCTACAATACTGGATCTGCTTCTTCCTGGCTCTAGGGATTAGTGCATTTGTTGTTGTTTAGTCACTAAGTCATGCCTGACTCTTTTGCGATCCTGTGGACTGCAGCCCACCAGGCTCCTCTGTTCATGGGATCTCCCAGGCAAGAATACTGGAATAGGTTGCCATTTCTTTCTCCAGGGGATCTTCCTAACCCAGGAATTGGACCTGTGTCTCTTGCTTGGCAGGCGGATTCTTTATCATTGAGCCACCTGGGAAACCCATAGTGTCTTTCATTCTTCTGAACTCTCCACTTGCTCTTGGGAAACTTATTTAAACTCTGTGTACCTCAGTTTCCTCATATATAGAATGGGGATGACAATAATACCTACAAAACCAGACCCTTCTGAAGACTGAATAACTTAATATATCTAAAGTGCTTGGACAATGTCTAGCATGTAGTAAGTCCCAAATTAGAGCAAATATTCTTATTCTAGAGAAATGATGCTATGTGTCAGGTGTATATTTCATATTGTAAAGAATTATGTTCTATTGGCTTGTGGCATAAGTGATTTGAACATTTGCCATTTTTATCTTAATCTTAAAGAGGTTGAATCAAGCCTATAAGATACTTACAAATTAAATTGAGTAGAATAGACTAGACATACTATTTTTAGTCTTGTCCTCCTATAGAGAAAGCTGGATTAGAATCTCTAATAGATAATATAAATAGATGTACAATTTGTAGTTTTATCTCCTAAGGAACAGACTTCATTGCCTTCATTTATAGATACTGTAAAAGTCTGAAGGATCAGCAAACAGGGGCTTTGACAACATAAATAAATAGTTCCATTGCAATTGGCAAAGCTAGATTATATACTCCAGGAATGTTCTTGTGATTTGGAAACCACATGCTGGACTTTATCAGGGTCAACTCAAACTCTACTTGGGTTAGGAGGGAAGGTTCTTAGCCGTCTCTACTCATATCAGCTACATATGTATACTTTTACAAACATCTACAACTTTTGTTTTGATGTGCACATTCATTACTTGTAAAGCCCAATACTTGCCAACTATTCCTGTTTGTGAAATCTTCAGTGTTTGAATTTTGACTTTGCAATTGATCTGTAAAGGAAGGAAAAATGCTTTTCAGGAAAGTAATTTCCGATAGACAAAGCTTGAGCACATTGGCTGGATTTTCCATTTTGTTAATTGATTAGTCAGTCAATTGGTAAGGGGCTAGGCCTATCTGAAACCAGCTGTGTGCCTAACACTGTACTAAGTTAATATAGTACATTAATTCTATCCACAACGAGCTCTCAGAGAGTGCTATAGTCAGAGAAGCCAGACACTTACATGGATAGGTTAGCAAATAATAGTTTATTATACCTACACATGTACACGTGCACCCACAGAATACATTGCATGGTGCTCCATATAATATATAATGAAGTACTAATTTTGATTATATAGATGAGCAAGTAAAGCTCAGAGGAAGGGAGATTACTTTTGCATTAAGGCCAACTATAGACCATTCCTGAAGAAGGGAACTTGAGGTTTGGGTAGGGTCAGCCAGGTGGAAAGTACAGGTGAGTGAGTGAGTGAGTGAGTATTTGCTCAGTCATGTCCAACTCTTTGAGACCCCATGGACTGTAGCCCACCAGGTTCCTCTGTTCATGGGATTCTCCAGGCAAGAATAGTGGAGTGGGTTGCCATTTCCTTCTCCAAAAGGACAGGCAGATATTCCTATTTTAGCATGAAGGAGAACATGAATATATGGAAGAAATATGAAAATGTTCAATAATAAATAAAGAGGCTATCCTAGGAATTTTATGTGGCATTAAAGTAAGGTATGTAGGGTAAAACAGTATTTTGGAAACTCTTGAAAACTATACTCACTTAAATGTTTTAGTCTCTTTGTATGCTGATAATGACAATGAAGTATCAAGGCCAGCCTAACAGTCAGCTTATGATTTTGTATCTTCAGAATCAATGGTAACCCAGAAGGGGCCTCTGTAGTCATTGTGGGAGCCCTATCTAAGTTCAGCTTGAACTCTTCTAGAGCTGGAGAGCTCACCACTTTCCAAGGGAGCTAGTTTATGAAACATCTTCTAATGCTGGAAAGTTCTTTCTTCTTAACTAGGCCATACTCTGCCTATCTGCTACTTTGTAAATTGGTTCTGATCCTCTTCTTTGGTCCATTCTAGAACAAATCTCTTCCTTTAGTGTGAAGAAAATCATTCAAGCATTTAAAGATAGTTACATTCACATTCCTTCTCCACTACCCTCTCTCCCATATATCTAAGAGCGTTACATCTTTTCTTCTCTAGAATGGGCTACCCAGCCTTTCATTTGTTTTCCCTCTCATTCACTAGTTCATTCATTCATTCATTTCATGTATTCAACAGATTTTTGTTGAGTGGTTCCTATGTTTCAGGCTCTGCCTGAGCTCTCCGACTGTATCAGTGAAACATCCTATCTTCATGAAGCTTGCATTCTAGTGGGGGACATCAGACAATTAATGAGTGAATGAATGAATAAATAAATATCAAATAGTATTAAGTGCCTTAGAACAAAGTAAATGAGGGAAAGGGGTAGGGAGTTTTAGAGGACGGAGTGCAATTTTAAAATGAGAAAATATAGATACCTCACTGAGAAGATAAACTTGAGCAAAGACCTGAAGAGGTGAGGGAGCCAGCCATGCAGATATCTGGGAGAACTAGGCAGAGCAAACAGCAACTGCAAAGATCTTGAGGCAAGATTGAGTCTGGCTTGTTCAAGAAATAATGGGGTCAGAGCAATGGGGGCATAATGATTAGGTGGGGTGAGTACTAGGTGTCAGAGGTAGTAGGGAGCCAAATTCTGAAAGGACTTGTTGGTCATTGTGAAAACTTTGAATCTGACTCTGGATGAGATGGATAGACATTGAAGAGTTATAAGCAAGAGAGTATTGTGATATGACTTAGGTTTTAAAAAGATCACTCTATCTACTGGGTTGACATATTGGCAGAAGGAAATGTGCCCTGAACTAAGGAGGCAGACTCTTACAATAAAACAAATTAGAGTTGATGGTGGCTTAAACCAGGTTTGTAGAACCAGAGGTGGCAAAAGTGGAGGGATTCTGAATATACTCCTGGGAGCAAACCAGTAGGAGCTGCTGATGGATTGGATGTAGGGATGTAGGATTTGCCCCCACAGTCAGAAGATGAAGTAGTCATTAACCAAGGTCTGAAAGGCTATGAGAGGAGCAGGTATATGGAAGAATGACCAGCAGTTCAGTATTGCACCTTTAAGGTTTAGATGGCATTTTTGACATACAAATCAGATAAGAAGTTTTATATGCATTTCCATCTTCAAGGAATGAAGGGGAATTGACCAGACAGGAAGTGGATGGGGTTGTAGGCAGTGGGTGACAGCACCTACTATCCCTCTACCATCTAGTAGTAGGCTTTCGAATATCTCCTGTCTCACTTTAGAAAGTAAGTTGTACAGATGTTTTGTCTGTTTGTTCTCAGTGTTCCATTACCAAGTTAATGTCCAAATACTGTTAAATATGTGCAACTCATGTAGAAGAGTTGGATTCTGATTCAGATTAAGTATTTTCCTGATAGTCTGAGCTTACCTTTCTCACCCTAATCTTGATATCTAGTAGAGAATTTGTGAAATAAGAAAGAATTCATCTCCTGGATATAGTACCTGTGTCACTTTGGCCAACAACAAAGACTCTTTGGAACTTAATTGGTTACTTCATTTGTAAAATAGGGGAAGTGACATTTCTCTCTCAGATTTATTGTGAGGATTAAAGAAAATAATGTAAAAATATCTAAGCATTATCCATAGCACATAACAAGAGGTCAATTCAAATTTATTTAATAGCTATATAGATATTTTGATTTTAAAATGCTGCAAAAAAAATGACCACCTATTCTTTGCAAAAAGAAAATGTCCTTCATGAAAAGAAAATGTACCATTTGATAGTTTGCATATGAAACAAACTAGTCCTATAGTTTGGTAATGGAACACTAAGAGCAAACAAATATAGATTAGCTTACCAAATTGGGAAATCTGTAAAATGGGTTAATATTGCAGTAAAAGTTTTCACTCTACACTCATTATGTGATTAAGGCAAAAATATTTTTATTGCAATTATCCAAACTCAGTAAAAAAAAAAAAATAATGAGGCATTTATTGCCTTGGGTAGGTTAGCATATGGAGAAGGCAATGGCACCCCACTCCAGTACTCTTGCCTGGAAAATCCCATGGACGGAGGAGCCTGGTAGGCTCCATGGGGTCGCTAAGAGTCGGACACGACTGAGCGTCTTCACTTTCACTTTTCACTTTCATGCACTGGAGAAGGAAATGGCAACCCACTCCAGTGTTCTTGCCTGGAGAATCCCAGGGATGGGGGAGCCTGGTGGGATGCCATCTATGGGGTCGCACAGAGTCAGACACAACTGAAGTGACTTAGCAGCAGTAGCAGCAGCAGGTTAGCATAAAATTTAATTTGTGTCAATTTGCCCCAAACTTAGGAAGCAAGAAGTATGCTGTTTTTAAAATTTGGTTCTATGAAAGAGAAGCCAGTATTTTATCAGATGTTTCTACACATGGATTTAGAGTTCTCTGTTATCTTCTTTGGTACAGTCAAAATGTCACTGCGCACAACATAGAAAATGGATCATATCAGGTGCTTAGTATCAACTGGATGCCTACAGGCTCTGCAAGCTCAGGAATTTTTATGGAATATGTGAGCATAATGTATCTGTATATTGAATATCTTTAGAGGAAAGAATGATAGAATTCAAGTCAGGTGATCTAGCTTCAAATCTCAGCAGTGCTGATTACTAAATATTGGACCTTAAGCAAGCCCTCATTTTCTTCATCTGAAAACTGGGCATAGTAATACCTCATGGAGTTACAATGTTAATTGGATGAGATAATCTATATGAAAATATTTTATGTTAGTTAAAGGTTAAGGCATCATTATTATGCCTCATAGTGTTTGACAGAGGTTGTTAAAGATAGCATTATCAGATACCCCACAGTGTGATTTTAGGCCATTTCTGTCATTTCTCCTTCTCCCAGGCTGGAAAGTGTACAGCCCTTGAGAAATTATACTCCTTCAGGACGTTCAAAAAATAGCTGGTAATTTAGTTGCTGCTGCTGCTGCGTCGCTTCAGTCGTGTCTGACTCTGTGCGACCCCATAGACGGCAGCCCACCAGGCTCCTCCATCCCTGGGATTCTCCAGGCAAGAATACTGGAGTGGGTTGCCATTTCTTTAGTTCTTCACAAATTCAGAGTATTTTCCTCTTAGACTGAGGTGGATAGAAAGTTTCAATGTAGGGGGGTTCAATAAGAATCGGTCAAGTAATTGACTGACCTCAAGTCAAGTATTAAAAGGACTTCCAGGACTTCACTGATCCCAGCTTTTATAAATGGATGGAAACTGAGGCTCAGAAAAGAGTTACAAGGACAGTTTGAAGTGAATTTATATTAATGTCCTTAAGATTGAGAAACACTTGGTGAATATTGCATCTATGAATGAATATTGTTTAAGTCCTATTCTTTGAGCTAGGTAGTAGGTCTTTCATTCTTTCAACATTTCAAGTTACAATGCCACAAGGGAAATGAGAGACAGATAGCAATGTCTCCCTGCAGAGGGAGAGACTGACCTTTGTAAAGGCTCTGGTAAGTTTATTTGAACTAGATTGACATGATGATGGACTGATCTGGTGTGACCAAGCCTTGGCACCCACTAGGATCTAGGATGAGGCAATGTGTGTTACTCTGTTAAGTAGCAAAGCTCTCAGTGTTCTTCACTTCTGACTCCTTCAACCCTGGCTCCAGCCCAGGGCCACAGGAGTAATGACATCCAAGATGATCCTTCCGTAATTAGGAAATAAAAGTTTCAACGAGCTTCCCTACAGGTTTAACCACAGAAATAAGTAGACATTTACATGGATATCAAATACACGCTTTACTGAATCTGACTCTGGGATGTATAGGATCCTTCCTCATCTTGATTTTCCCTTTATACTCTCAAACCAAGGTGAAGACATAAACCTGCTTACCAGTGTCATTATAGTATGTCTCATGTTACCAGCCTTTTTTTTTTTTGTAATGTTCTGGGACATCCTAAAAAAATGATCTTACAAGTAACTTTGTGGTGTTAACTACAGCATTTGTTCCAAATGCCAAGGGTTATCAAAGCTTTGCTTTCATGTTGCAAAACCATCAATAAATTGCTCCATTGTATTGCTTAACCTCACCCTCATCATCAGGGAGGTTTGCAGAACTCCTCCAGGAAACACCTTTGTCCTATTTCATTGTTTGCTTGGTGTTTCAAACAGAGTCCCCTCTGAGACTGTGTGAGGAATGAATTCCAATGCCACCCAGAAGAACTTGTGTATATAGATATTTCCCTCTGGTTTATTTTATTTTTTTGAATCTATACAGGCAGCAGCCTCAGATTCCAATCACCACAGGAACAGGTGTTGTGTATCCTGGTGCTATTACTATGGCAACTACCACACCATCACCTCAGATGACATCTGACTGCTCTAGCACCTCGGCCAGCCCGGAGCCCAGCCTCCCGGTCATCCAGAGCACTTATGGTATGAAGACAGACGGCGGAAGCCTAGCTGGAAACGAAATGATTAATGGAGAAGATGAAATGGAAATGTATGACGACTATGAAGATGACCCCAAATCAGACTATAGCAGTGAAAATGAAGCCCCGGAAGCTGTCAGTGCCAACTGAGGAGTGTTTGTTTGCTGAATTAAAATACTCTGACATTTCACCTCCCCTCCCCCAACAAAAAAAATTCTTAAAGAGCCCGCATGCATTTGTGGCTCCACAATTACATCAGCAGAATGGTCTTAATTGTTTCGTAAAGCGTGAGACAGATTAAGTTTTCCCTGATTTTTCATGAACTTGAGTTTTTTTGTCGTTATTGTTATTGTTGTTGTTGTTTTTTAATTTAGGTGAAGACATATTAAATATGAGACACCAGGACTTGAAAACTTATCTCAACCCATAGCTGTCTTACAAGTCTTATATTTTTGTCTTACTTTTTTCTTTTGGATGTTGATAAAGGTTTAAGTTACTGTTTTAGATGGGGTTAAACATTCTCACTCAGGTATGCTGTGCCGGCCTACAGGTTGTGAATGTGTTTTTATTCTGAATTATTTTAGAAAACAACTAAGAATTTCATATTGTGAAACAGAACAAGTCCACGGCGTGTGCAGCTGCATGCAGAGCATATTCAAAAGGCCTCGGAATTCCATTTTTCCACGTGTAGAGTTAAACTTTGAATGTGCCAAACTTTTGCATAACTTTTGAATCTTAATATTTTGAAAGTCTTAAAGGAGACACTGCAAAGTCTTAGACAATCTTTGGCATCTTAAAATAGCAAACCACACATATTTTTTTTTTTCCAGAAAATGGTAAAGTACTCAGGAATCTGGAGACAAGATATTGTAAGGAATGAACAAGGCTGCCACAGTGCATGTACCCAGTCGTGTTTGCCTCCTGACGTGCCATCAGTGTGACGTGGTATGACGTGCACGCACTAGAGCGATCACCACACCAGATAGCAACACGGTGGTCTTCTCTGCCTGAGACCACCTCTCACTACATCCAGTATCCCTTTGCCTTTAACCCTGACATTCAGTCTTAACACATTTTTCTCTTAAATAATTTATTCATTCCAGAATGTCAAGGGTCCACTTACTATTTATTTAAAAAAAAATTTGTTGGTGGCATTAATTTAATGATTCTTTTTTCTCACCCTCCTTCCCCAAAGAACTTTTCAACCCTTTTCACCTCCTTCTCCTGCTAGATACAAAAGATGTACATAGTGATTTTATGTCCCCAGAACATCTGGAAGCATTTCTGAAACAAGATACTACTAAATACCTATATAGTTGTTTTTGAACATCAGTGTATATATGGCTATAGAGCTGTGTATTTGGATACAGGTGTAGAGAATTACACTTTAACAGGAATGTCCCTGAGGTTCACCATGACTTTGAATCTTTTGCCAGAATTTCCCCCCAGTTCAGTTAAGCCACAAGTGGTAGGGTCTGCGTTGGTGGCATTTCCCTGAATGCCATTCAGCAGCAAGGGTCAACAGTGGTGACTGCCAGGCAGGAGAGTCCTGCGGCCAGTCCTAAAGCCCAAAGCTGCGGGCCGTGTGGGAGTCCACAGGGGTGCTCTCGTGGGCTGGCATCTCTTCACTGAGCTGCCTGTCCCATCTGGCACATCGAGGGAGTTCTTTGCAAAATCCCCAGGATGCAAGAAGCTGCATGACAGCCTCAGAGCAAAGACAGAGGCAAATTGTCATGATACATTCAGAGAATGAAAGAAACCCATAGGGAGGGAGAAGGAGGGGAAATACATTCCCTAAATGGGATGTTCCTACTGTTAACTCTGGGAAACAGATCACTCCTGGGGCAGCAGACGAGTTCCTCTGGCTCACTCCCTCCATCTGTGGCCACGTGGGGGTCATGCCTATGTGTGAACAAAATTAACTACCCATGTCACACAAGGAGTTTTCTGGAGATGTACTGATGCATTGGGAGGGCAATGAGGCTTCCTTCCTCATCTCCTAATGACAGGGAGCTCGGCCATGCCATCTTGACCTTCCTGAATCCAGGACTGATTGCCTATGGGGGAGCCTCACCCCGAGTAGTTCAATGGGAGAATGTCAGCAAATGGGACAGTTCACCTCATGGGACATCCAGAATCTGATCACCAGGACATAGGAACGGCCCCATCAGATTTCTTGAGCCATTTCGTCACTTGGAAGAAAATAGTGTACCTTCGTATTTATTTAAGAGTGCTCACGGCCATACCTAAGAGCGATAAATAGGTCTAGCCAAGACATTACTGTCTATGTCATTAGCTAGGAGTGCTCTCTATAAGCTGATTTAGGTACTGATAGGAATGTTTGGTTCTTAATATTGATTGGGGATTGGAACTTTGTTTTTGTACATTTATTTCAAATGAGGAGGAGGTCATTTTTCTAAAAAAAAAAAAAGAGTATTTATTATTGTCTTACTGGTTTCTTTTGATTATATACCTCTCCTCCTCAGTTCATTCTCACATTTTTTTTCCTCTTTCTCTTTGATTCTTGCTTTTGCCCTCTCCCACTCCTTTTTGATTTTGTTGCATAGGTAGAGTGCTGTATGGCTAGCATTGTATTGTATGTAATTAATTTTGCACAAAGGCAAACATTTAGAATAGTGGGTTAATTTTGTTTGTTTTTATGACCATGCCAAAATAATATTCTGGGCTGGTGGAGAACAAAGGACTGTTCTTTAGGACTGAAACTTGATTTTGCTTGTAGTTTAAAAAAAAAAAAAAAGAAACAAAAAAAAGAAAACAACACAAAAAACCAACAAAAAAACACACACACTCACAGATGTTGTTTCGTAAGTGTTATAAGCACTGGATATAAATGGTATTTTTTATCACTTCTGACTAATGTGAAGCTGTTGTACGAAAACTACATGAACAAAAGTCATCTGTTTCGACTCGTGTGGGCTTGCCTCACAGTTGCCGGATTTGAGTCATTTTTATGTCTTGTTATTTCATTTATTTATGCAAAATACATGTGTGTATGAACACTTTGTTTTAGCTCCAGCTCTGCCTCAGTACTGGGGTTCAGTTACTCCTAGCCATGTTCTTAAAAATGAAAGGCTATTCAGGAATGATCTGATTGTAAACGTCTCTTTCATTGGGTCAAACAGTGATGCTGTATTTGAATCTAAATTCTGCACATAAGCAGTTTATTCTATTTATTAGCCAAGTTTGGCTCTAAATATCCATGGAAATTAAGAATGACAATCATAGGGATCACTTCATTTTATTTTCAGTGGGGCTTAAACAAAGTTTTTATGATTTTACCATCTCATTTTAGATTTTTCTAATTGTGTAAATATAACATAGAAATAGAATTTATTTTTGGTTCATGAATATTTAGTGAAATATAAGTTATGTATTTCCTTTTCGTTCTCTATCCATGTATGTTGGTCCAGACTAGAAGTTGATAAGTCACTGTACCTCATGGGGTAGTGAGTTATCAGCCACAGTGAGAGAGCAGCCCCACTCGCAGCTGAAGCAGGAAAACCCTTCACTCGGGTTCTTGTACGGTTTAGAACCCACTGTCCACAGACTCAGCCTTTCACTTTTTTTCTCATAGAAAGCTGATGAATTGAACATGGTGAATTTCCAGCACAGCTGGGAGGGAGTCAATTTGCTCTGTGAATCCACATGAATCTTATAAGGTAGTTCCATGACCATTTAATAGCATGAAGCATGAATGCCATTATAAAGGCAAAAATCTGCCTCTGAGATTGGCTGTTAATGAAAGCCTCATCATGCCAATTAGATTAAAGAATGTTAATCAACTTTTTTTTCGTTGCTCCCTGTTTCATAATATCTTCAAATCAAAGGGAAACATCTCCACTTTGTTAAAGAACTTGCAGGATCAGGATTTTCCTTGTCACTTAGAATAGGGACACTGACAGACAATCCTGTCCTAAAGAAATGGACCATATGGAATAGGAAGGGAGGAAGGAAGCGAAGAAAGAAGGAAAGGAAGGAAGAAAGAAAAGAAAGGAAGTAAAGGAAAGAAGAAAGAGAGAAGAAAAGAAGAAAGAGAAAGAAAGGCAAACAAAGAAAGGGAGAGAGAAAGAAAAGGTCAGTCTGTGGACAGGAGCAGCCAGTCGAGCAGCTTCTCTGTTTCGCTGGCAGACGTCAGGTGGTATCTTTTCCAGAAAGGTACGAAAGCTTTGTTGTTTTCACCTGTATTCAGCTCACCCTTTTAGGAGCACATCAGTTCGCTCCTCTTGGTATTTGATACTCCCCAACCTTGTCCTCAGGCCTGATTTGATTTGCCAGGGTCCCAACACCATCTCTCAGGCCAAGTTCTAAATTCAGGTGTGGGCTCACAGTGCTATTGAGCTTGTCAAATTCTGGCCTCCCCTGAACATTAGCCCCACTGGAGCCTGGGGTGTTTGAAAAGGGTGTGATCACTCTAGGGCTGAAATTAAAGGCTTCTTTCTTTTCCTTATGAAGCCAGGCTGCTTCTCCGGGGCACACCCTCCCAAGCAGCGGGGCACAGGCACTAGTGAAAGCGGGGATTGTTTCGAGGAAGCCCATCTACCCCCAGAAGGAAGGCAGCCTGGTCACACCACAGCTGAGGCTGCTCCTCTTAATTCACTCATTCTGCAAAGAGGTGACCTCTACCTACTCATTAAGGAAAAGAAAAAGAATCGCTTTGTAGTTTCAAACCATACGAGAAGTCCTGTACCAAGTGCCAACAACTGCAAAGAATGCAGCTAGAGGAATGTATTGAAATTATTACTGGGTCTTCCTTTTTAATGAGAATATGACAAAAAATGGTTGCTGTAGCCTTGCCTGATTTTGTATATGTTTGTCTAAGGACTGAGTTGGCACTTAAGCTCACTTCTCAAAGTATAATAATATTGTATGACCTCATTTGTCCTTTTACAAAAGCACTTGCATCATTTCCTTAAGTCATCTGTCCCCTGACATGTTTTCTTCCTTAATAAACAACTTCTGTCTGTTATTCCTGCCGATTATGTTCTGTTTCTGATGCCATGTACTATTGAGCGTAACCCTCTGCTAATATCACTGAAAATACTGATATGCAAACCCTTTCCCTTTCATCCCCACCCCATCTTTTCCTTTGGGGACAGATTTCTTTCCCAAAGCTCATGAACAAGTATTGGGAATGCTGGTACCTTGGAGGCAGTGCTAGAGTGGGAAGGGGCAAGGCAGAAAGGTAAAGCTTCGTGCAGATTCTCTTCTGATTGTCGTCCATGGCAACACGAAAGCTTAAAGGCAACTCAGTGACGTATCTTGCTCAGTAGTTTCTTATTCCTGAAGATCCACAAGCAGACAGTGAGGCCTCAGTGCTGGTGCTCTTGGAGTATGGGGAATGTGCAAATATTTAACTGTTTTGTATGCTGCACATTGCAGACCTGCTCACGTGCATTCTCCGTTTGTCTTCTTTTGTCATATGTGTTTTTGCTTTTTTTTTGAAAAAGTGCAGTCTTTATTGTACCCTTCTCCAGCTTGTAGCAAATTAGAATGCTTAGCATTTATGTTCATTCATTATTGTATTTGCCATGTAAAATTTTTATTACCTTAGACAAGCTTATAAGCTGTTACTACATAACTTATCTTATTGTAACTCTTTTATTTCCTGACATTGTAATTTGTTTGTGATGTATATTGTGAGATTGTATTCTATGTTAATTTAATCAGCACAATTCACTGACATGCTGGACTGACATGCTGGCTGCTGTTTCAAAGTGTAAAGTTTGTGTAGGGCTGTTGAGACAACTGCTACTCCGTTGTCAAGGTACTGTGCTGGTTCCCCTAGCAACACTGCGGGTGTGGCCCTTGGGACGCCGAGGGCATTGAATACACCCTTGAGCAAGTTTTAACTGCAGATTTTCTTTGTAGAAATTCTATGTATAATGCAGGTACCTACGTGGCCCATGGCTGGTAACTATTTGGGCAATTAGAAAAAAAAAAAAACAAGAACCATAAAAACTAGTGTCTATTGCTGCTTTGAATATGTTTGAAAGTCTGAAAATGTAAATAGTTTATCAAAAAAAAAAATCTTGTACAGTCCAGTGTAAAGTTTTTAAATGACCTTAAAAGGGTTGTCATCACATCTTTCTCACACTCTCCTCCTGATAATGGAAAAAAGTTTGCTAAGGATTAAAGAAATGAGAAAAACAAAAAAGAGAATCTCTTCAGATTTCAAGGAATGAATCATTGTTCTTAGCTTTGTTGCATACACACACTTCTTGGATTTCGTTGTGCAGTATTGATGTGAGATAAAACTCAACATTGAATAACCTTTCAGTGGTACTTTTCAAAGTCTTCCCCTCCTCTGCCTCATAATTAAGGGAAAAGACAAAATTGAAAGACACACTGTCTTTATCTATCCTGGTGTATGTTGGCACCTTAGCTACTTTTTTTTTTTTTTCCTTTTTGCACAAGGTGCTTTCCTGATATGTTAAACATGCCATCTTTGGGTGATAATGTATATGCCATGGTGGGGCCTAGGCCCCTCAGGGGAGTGTCTATAAGAACTGCCTATTTATGCTCATTTACCTCAAGACTGTCCTCTCTACCCTTAATCTAGTCGTCATCACTCCATCTTTTGTACTGCTGTTGACACTTACAAATTAAAGATAAATTTTGTTTTATGACCTCCGTGTATGGCCTTGTCTGTGCCCTGCAGACTGCCCCTGCCGAAGCCCGGGCAGTCCTGGGCTTCCTGCTGTCTCCCCGGCCCTCCCCACACCGCTTGCTGCTGGAGCCTGCAGGGCTCCCTTATCCCACTTCTCTCCCACTCCCTGCTTCTGCCTTGCTGGGAGGTAAGGCTCAGGAAACCTTCAAACCCCTTAGCCTGGGAGACTTGCCTGTTTTTTTCCTGGTGGAGGCTACACTGCTGCAGCAGGAAATGCTTGTGGATTCAGACAGTAGGAACAGGATCCAAGGCGGATTTTTTTGTCAAGAGAAGATGAGAAAGAATGTCACTTCCTATTTGCCTGACTTCTTCATGAGAGTGAAACGGTTCATGAAAACTCCCAGCATTCCTGGGTATGAACGAATCTCAAGGGCCAGCCTCTCATCTGACATCAACTTCTACAGGCCTAGCAGCCAAGAGTGGAAAATGCTGCACTTCTGGAACCATCGCCTCCACTGTGGTTGGGAGCGGTTGGCTGATGTCTCAGCTGCTTCTGCAGCAGAGGAGAGTTCCCATCCCGCTGTGCAGCCATGAGTTGGCTCAAGAGTGAATGATATCAGCCTCTAATGGTCTGGGGTCTGGAGGTGGGGTAGTGGACCGAAGCGAGGCGGGCCCTTAAAGGAGACTGGCCAAACCAGCCAAGCCAGTGCTGTGGATCCAGAGGTTAGTGACCAAGGTCTGGAGAGGGAAACCAAGGGCTCTCGGGGGAGAGAGGGGATGCACTTCGGTGCTCACACCCTGGGGCCTGACCACCACCCTGGGACTCTCACTTCACCTTTTGTTTGAAGTAAATCTGTGCTGTTTTCTGTTTGCAAAATTTCCTCTCCTCTTTCAAAGTGAAAGTGAAGTCACTCAAGTCGTGTCCGACTCTGCAACCCCATGGACTGTAGCCTACGAGATTCCTCCATCCATGGGATTTTCCAGGCAAGAGTACTGGAGTGGGTTGCCATTTCCTTCTCCACGGGGAATCTTCCTGACCCAGGGATCGAACCAGGGCCTCGCGCATTGTAGGCAGACACATCTGAGCCACCAGGGAAGTTCCTCTTTCAAACCCCACCCCAGATATTATATTACCAACTTATCATTACCTTATCAGGCCTCCCCCTGCTCCCCGGGCAGTTTCAGGCTCTCGCTCAGGGCTTCCAAGGTACGTGGAGAGAACCTCTATGATCACATTATCTCATCGTAATAACCTGTTTCTGTGTCTGTCTTTTCTGCTAGATAACAAGCTACTGAAACCAAGGACTGTACCTTGGTCCTCCCAGCTCCCAGCACAGTGCTTGGCACAGAGTAAGTGCTCAACACTTGTTTGTGGAATGAATGTATGAGTGGTGGCAACTTGGCCTCTATGTGTGTTACAGATGCCTCTGAGCATCAGGGTCTTAGACTGCGGAGTGAGGGAGCCTGTAGAGGTACCGAGGTATTAGTAATTTCATTGGAGAATATTTTTACTTGAAACATCTGTAGTCATTTGGGGGAGACCATTTCAAGATGGAGTGATGGTTTCTGTTGATCAGATGAGGGAATCAAGTTCCCATGCTTTGAATGCCCGTTTCCGAGCCTAGCGTCACTGCCCTGTCCTTCTTCCCAGGCATCCCGACTAAAGCATGGAAAAGACAAACCAGAAATAAGAAGTTTTATGGATTTGTCCTACTCCTTGCTTAACATCCCAGGGCCCAAGATTACTTTCCACTCTGCCCAGTGACGAGGGGTATTGGCAGGTCCACCCCATAGACGTTCACCACAGAAGCAGGGGGCTTCTTAGCTTCTCTGCCTGCTGGGGAGAAGACAGGTAATGACGTCACAAGCTGTTTATTTAGTACGTACTCCTTCTTCAACAAAAGAAACTCATGGTCCAGGTAATAATGACTCTTTCCCTTAATAGTGCTCTAGAACCCAGCCTTGCTTCCTGAAAATATGGTTCATGGATCAGCCTCATCATCACTTAAGACACATTAAAGCACTTGCTGGGCCAGGCTGAGTAGCAGGCTGTGATATACAGGAGCATGTGATAACTATAATCTACCTCTTCTTAGTCAATAACACACCATGGCATGGAGAGGTTAAGGATTATTGTCCTCATTTGAATTGTGAAGGTGTAGAGACAGGAATGGCACCCCACTCCAGTACTCTTGCCTGGAAAATCCCATGGATGGAGGGGCCTGGTGGGCTGCAGTCCATAAGGTCACTAAGAGTCGGACACGACTGAGCGACTTCACTTTCACTTTTCACTTTCATGCACTGGAGAAGGAAATGGCAACCCACTCCAGTGTTCTTGCCTGGAGAATCCCAGGGACGGGGTAGCCTGGTGCTGCCTGCTGCCGTCTATGGGGTCACACAGAGTCGGACACAACTAAAGTGACTTAGCAGCAGCAGCTAACAGTAAATGACCTACCCAAAGTCAGACTTCCCTGGTGGTTCAGACAGTAAAGAATACACCTGCAATGTGGAAGATCTGGGTTTGATCCCTGGGTCGGGAAGATCCCCTGGAGAAGGGAATGGCTACCCATTTCAGTATTCTTGCCTGAAGAATTCCAAGGACAGAGGAGCCTAGCCTGGAAGGCTACAGTCCATGGGATTGCAAAGAGTAGGACGGGACTGAGTGACTTTCACTTCACATACAAAGTCATGCAAAGATTAAATAGCAATGTCAGAATGCATGCTTGTATGTTTCAATTTTAAAAACAGTTGACAGTATTGCATATGGCCCCACAATAGTCTGTGGAGATCACAACCCTGAATCTAGACTCCAGTTATCACCAGGCATCGTGAGGTGTATCACTGTGGGCGCACTGAGGCATCTAGGGGCAGTGGCCTTTGACAGCTCCAACCCCTGCTCTGGCTGGGCCTGGTTCTTGGCCCAGGGCCCAGGAGAGACCCCCACCCCCCCACCCCCAGCTCTCTTAAGAACTTGTTGTATGGTCCCTCAAAAATTCTTCTTTGTTCCAGAAAATGTGAATTGCTCTGAAATTATCTGATTGCACTTGTCACATACGATGTATTGTGTCGCAGGAATCTAATGGATTTCTTTGTCTCATTCACTTTTTTTAAATCCTATAGTCCTGGCACATACTAGTTTCTCCATACATGTGTGTATTCTTAAAACACTTAAGAATAGGGCTTCCCTTGTAGCTCAGTAGGTAAAGAATCTGCCTGCGATGCAGGAGACCCTGGTTCAATTCCTGGGTCGGGAAGATTCCCTGGAAATGGCAGGAAGGAAGGAAATGGCAACCCACTCCAGTATTCTTGCCTGGAGAATTCCATGGACAGAGGAGTTTGGCAGGCTACCGTCCATGGAGTCTCACGAGTTGCACCAACTTAGTGACTAAACCACCACCATTCTTAAAACAATTTGAAACACGAAGGAATGAACTCTTCACCTCTGAATTCCAAATCTTCCATACTCTGCGACTGGTAATTTTTTTTTTTTTCCAGCCTATCTCCTAACCATGGCTCGTAACTCTCCAGACACATCAGCCTGTTTGTAGGGTATTTTCCCATGTCTTTGGACTTTTGGTCAATTCATGTTCCCTGTCTAAATTGCCCTTGGCCCACTTCTGCGATCACCATCTTTCCTTTCAGGACCAACTTGAAGTACACTCCTTCAACAACCTCTACAAAAATCCTGAGTTGACGATGTAGCAGAAGCATTATTAAATGTTTCATTTAACCCTTAACAACTGCTCTAAATGCTAGGTATCATTTTCCCTGTTTCACAGAAGGAGACACTACAACAGGGATAAATCAATTTGCTTGGTCAGGGTCTCCCAGTTAGTCAGAATGTCTTTTGTGTGGATGGGCTGCCTCTCAGACTTCTTCAGCTCAGAATGAATATCTTTCTCTCTGGTTCAGAGCTTCTTAACCTTTTATTTTTTTATTCATTATCACTACTTAAGGAGACTTTTAGGCATTTTCTTCCCCAATAGTGCTCTACCACCCATGGGATTTAAATAACACAAATACATTACCTGCTTTGTACTCTATGTGCATCTACACTTTATTCATTTAAAAAGATGATTTTTCACCCCCTATGAGCCAATTTTTGTCCCTTTAGCGGCACATTACCCTTATTGAGAATACATGCTCTGTATCGAGTTCACTTAGAGGTCTGGCCCTTGCCACAGAGCTTGTAACAGTTTCCTTACTATACATTGAATACTGCATTCTGTTTACTAGGGCTTAGTAGCAATTTTCCACAAAACGTGGTGATATGAAACAACCATTTATTATCCTCATAAATTCCGTGAGTTCACAAATTTGAACGGGGCACAACAGAAGGTTTTTCTCTATTCCGCAATGTCTAGGACCTCAGCTAGGAAACTCACAAACTGGGACTGGAATAAAATGAAGGCTCATTTGCTCTCATGTTTGGCCCAGTTGATGCCAGCTGTTGGCTAGAACATCTACATGTGGCCTCTTCATGTGACTTGGGCTGCCTTACAACATGGTGGCTGGGTGTCAAGGGGGAGCAGACCAAAGCAGAAAGAGTGAGGGCCGGGTTGAGTCCTCTTTTCTGGCCTAACCCCAGAAATCATGCAGCATCACTTCGACTCTATTCTATCCACTGATGCAGTCAGAGTCATGCCTAATTCAAGGGGAGAGGAAATCAGCTCCACCTCTCAATGGGAGAGTGATAAGCCTCTGTATAGTATGTGGGACTGGATAGGCTGCTGTAGACATTTTTGGAAAATACAATATGCTGCACTCTGATATTTGTTTATCTGTGACTCTGTGCCCTTCCTCCAACTACCACCTTATCTTTCAGAGGGCCTTGTACATGGTGCAATGTTGGTATATGTGTTTGAAATTTATTTGGATACTCTGAGTTGAGAGGATAAAACCCCAAGCTGTGGTCCATTCCTGCCATTACCAGCGTGTGGTTACCAGGTCCAGAGATCCCTGAAGAGGTCAGCTTTGGGCAGGAAACTCCATGATGCACCACAGTGCTCTAGAACAAACAGTAATGAATAGCAAGCATTATAAGCAAGATCCTGGTTAAAGTTTGTTTTTTTTGTTTGTTTGTTTTTTGTCTCAGAGGCCATCTGTTATTTCTGGAAATATTCAAACCAGTCAAATTCCAGTATATGTATTTTTAGATACATAGTTAGATAGGCAGATAGAGTGAATGAGGGAGTCACCCAAAGTATTTGCAATAGGATTTGACTTATATTCATTTCTATAGAAGCCTGTCAAAGAAACTCACTACTCAGCAAAATACAGTCTATCTGCTTTCGATAATATTCTACCTGCATTGATATTTCTGTCAACACTACTATCATCAATACAACAAAAGATGTTTTAAAATGGTAATAATTAGTATTATGAATCATAAACTATACAAAAATTAGCATTTTTTGGACTTGGGAAATAGTAGTTTGATGTTCTAGCAGTCTCTAATATGACCTACAGTAGCAGTTAAACCCAAAAAGGTTAAATTGAGAAAAAAAATGTGAACCTTAAAACAATCTTTTAAATTTCTGACTTTGGGTTAATATTAATCAGTTAATGGCTATTATCATCCATACCCAAACCAGATCTAAACAAGCAAGGATATTTAGCATATTCTTTTATTTGAGTCCTACTTATAATTCTACTTTAAAATATTGCTATATGTTAATTTTAATAAAAACTCCACTAGTATTTCCAAGTGTCATTATGTGAAAAGAACAAATGAAGCTGGATCCTTATCATTGAATGTAAAGTATAGAGTTTAGATATATTTTTGGAAATAAAAGATGCACTGATATTATCAGTGAATAAAACAGGCAGGCAGGAAAGTTAAGGCAAAACAAATAATTATATGACCACAAAGAATGATCAGAATTCTGACCCTGAGACAAGCCAATTGTTCATTCTTCCCTGATATGACTTCTACTGCCCTGATTCACCCTTGAGTTATTTAGTTGCAAAAAGTACTCATATAGTCTATATTTGGATAAAAAACCTTTATGAGATCATCTAAATGCACTTTTGTACATTAAAAAATTAATTCACTTAGAAAAGGCATTTGTTTATTAATATTGAAAAGAAGACCCACTAAATAAATGGGGTTGAGCCATTGGAGAAATGAGAAGTAATTTCCCAAGCAGCCTTAGGTCTGGGTTTGGGAACACCTTTACTTCTTTACCTGCAGAGATAACTTGGATCCTCTGTGAATACCAGGAGGACAGATAGGAATTGATGTGCTGGCTACTATTGGCCAAACACACTTGCCCTGGACAGAGCTATGGAAAAGACAAGTGTCTGGACCTTAAACTGTGTCAGATAAGACATACCAGGGGATAAATACTGCAGCTATAAATACAACTCAAGAAACTGGATCATTTTTCAGGCTGCTGAATTTCAGATGCTTGCCAAGCAGAGTGTAATATCTGGGACTCTCTATTTTTGCAACTCTACTGCAAGAAATGGCTAAAGTCCAATTAATTTAACCAAGAAAATCTAAGAAGTGAGGATCAAAAGAGTTAAATTATCCAATCAAAATTTGAAATTGAAACTAATTTCACAAATTTTAAGATGCTATTTGGAGGAAATTCAACTTAACCCTAAATTTCAGTCAACTCCACAATAATAGGCTAAAGAAATACAAGACATGCTGAAGAAGGGTAAATATTCGTTAATTTCTCTATTGCAATCCTAAGGATCAGATGATTCAGGTATATGAATTGCATCAAGTTTTCTGATCGGTAATCTGGGAGGATAATTCAGAGAGTTGAAGAGAGCTGGGAAATCCCCTTTTCCAAATAAAACAAAATCCACAAAGACTTTGGTAAGATCAAATACTGTACTGAGTTATTTAGATTTTGTCAATTATAAGTGACTGAAACCCAATTTAGATGGCTTCTGCAGCCAAAAGGGATTTAGTGGCTTACATAACTGAAACAGTGCAAGGATACCAGGGCTTCAGGCATGGCTAGATACAGGTGTTCAAAGAAGGCCATCCAGACTTGATGTCTCTATCTCTCCTCTCTGCTCTGGTTGGCCGTGCTCCCAGGTAGTCTCTTTCCATGAGCTATTCCTCTGCAGCTCCAGACTCAGAGTCTCTCAACTTTAACTTCCGCAAAAAGGGCTTATATAGCTGCTTCCTGGTTTTTTAGTTTTAAGAGTTAATGACGGATTTCCTATTCTGGGCTTGAACTTTGTTTACCTACATTTTTAGTTAGAGCTCACGGCTGAGACATGTGGAAAATTATAATTATTTTCTCTTTCCTATGTGGCAGATATCTAGAGATTTTCTGCTTCACCCTGATAGAGACTAAGTCTCCAGTCTTGCTGGAGAGGGGAAGTTCAGTCAAGGTGTCTGTTCAGAGTCGGGGAGATGATTCACTTCTTAAACAGACTTTCAACCAGTTCCATTATTTTAGCATCCCTTTACTTTCACTTCCGGGACATCAGTAGTGATTCCTGAGCCTTTAGGTTCTGAAGCTTAGATGGTTCTACCATGCAAATCATTCTACTTCTATAAAATGTTGTGGTTTGTGGTTGCCAACTGTTGGCTTGGTCATCTGCTTTCCTGGGCCTGCTAAATTAGTTCCATTTCACAGTCTACTTTCCACGTTCTGAAATTTTAGTGGTAAGGTCTTCTCTATTGTTCCCTTTGTCCTCTAGGCTTACAACTTTAAAAATATCTCTTTAAGAATATTTTAGCAATATTTCAGTAAAAATCAGAGCTAAAATGTATGTGTTCAATCTAACATTTTCAAATGTTTTCTGAATCCTTAGTGATTTTTTTTTAAGAGAGTGAAGAACTTAAAGTTCTTTTGTACCTACTGTGGGCCAGATACAGAGTAAGGCACTTCTACCTATAGTATTGAACTTAAACCTTGTAACAGTGAGGTTCTTGGAAATGTAATGAAAGGGTCAGAGAGATTAAATAATTAGATGATCATTTTAACTCATCATGCAAATAATTGGTTAAAAACTATTATGTGCCTTAAAACTGTGCAGGCTGCAGAGGATGAGTGAGCTAACATTGAATTCAGTCATCTGAACCTGAAACTTGGAAGTATCCTAGGCTCTTCCATTGTCCTTCCCGTATTCTACACATTTTCCCTCCTCGGTGTTCCTCGACTGTACCCTCCCCCGCTTCCTGGATGGCCCTGCCTTGCTTCAGGACTTTGAGATCTCTTTTCTGGACCTTGCAGTAATGTACCGCCTGGACTTCATGCCTCCAAGTCCCTAACGCCAACTGCAGCCAAGGTGGTCTTTCTGAACTACATTTCTGATCATATTACTCCCTTGCTTAAAACCTAAATGTGGTGGACATACCTTCTGCCTGCCAATGTCCGGCACAGCTGCCTGGCAGTGATTTCCACTCAGGGAAGCACCTAATTTGTCTCACTGTCCTCAGCACTTACTGCAGGGACTAGCATGCTAGTCAGCATCCATAAATGTTTATTGAACTGAGCTAAACATAACAGTCCAGCCATCATGAGCTTACATTCCACCTCCTAAGTGGATTGGATTCCACTCGGATTCCAACCCAGATCTGATTCCAGGCCTCTCGATGGCCTAGCTGTTGCACACCCCTGGCTTGCAGCCTTCCCTTTCCTGACTCTCAGATGCCCTCTGTGAGGTTCTTCCCACTGCTCTCCAGGCCATCACCTGCTCATACCTTTCGTCTTCTCCTCCTCCATCCCTGCAGAGAAAACTAAGCATCTAGCCTGATATTCTAGATATCAGGAGGGTGGGAAGGGAAGGAGCCATAGCCCCTTGCCCTTGGCCAAGGCAGGAAATTCCCTCTCCCCATCATTTGGGGTGGCCTTGGAGGCTCAGCTCAATTGTAGGTCCTGAACCTTCCAGAGTTGTTAACTTCTATCCTAGGAGCAGTTGATTAGATTGTTGGGGGAGAGAGTGGGAAAGGAAGGGTAGAACAAGTTTATTTGCTTTTAGTATTACCCATACAGTATTAGGTGGGAATTTCCAAGAAATTATGTGGCAATGACGTTATAACTTTCACACGATGGCTGGAAGCAACGTTATAAAAATATTACCTAACACGACTCCATATGGACATATGAAATTTCATTCCATTTTACACATGTAATTAAGTGGCCCACATAATGAAGTACTGTGTGTGCAAAGTGGGAGATGCCTTTTGTAGGTGAAAGATAGCTGGGGCAGAAACAAGGCCGGCATTTTAAAGGGAGAATAATCAAGCAAGGGTGGCTGAAAGTTATTGCACTTTATTCTATAAACAACTTAAACTTGATGGATTTTTTTCCCCTTAGAGCTGGTCTTCTGATATAAGCAAGACAAATACACCCACTATCCTGCTGCTAATATGCTCTCCCATCCTAAAGGTGGTGAGGCTTTATAAGCTGGTGAGTGGGAAAGGTGCTGAGTTTGGAATCAGATAGAGCCAGGTTCAAACCCCAGACTGCCACTTCCTAGCAAAGTGACCTTGGATGAGTGACTAAGCCAGTGCTCTCAGAATGTGGTCCCTGAACCAGCATCATTCATCATCTGGGTGCTTCCTAGAAATTTCAGATCCAAGCACCATCTCAGACCTATTGAATCTGAGTCTGAAGGCGAGGCCAGAAATCTGTATTTTAACAAGTTTTCCAAGTGATTCTGATGTACACAAAGAATGAGAGAAGAAAAGTCTCTATTTCTTCCCCTGTAAATGGATTCTTTATGGCAGCAAGTCCAAATCAAAGTAGCTGAAATAGGAAAAGAATTTAATGATTCACAAGACCAAAATGTAGAGGTAGAACTACCTTCTGGTGTGGTCCCATCCAGCATCTCAAACAGTGTCACCCAAGCTCCCTTTATTTTGAGTTCTCAATATCCTAGAATAAAAAGGGTTCAGAAGAAAAACTCAATTGAGGTCTGAAGCTTATGGTTTCTGCATGCCTGAGTTTTAAAACCAAAATTCATACTATTTTAATGTTTATTGAACAGCTAACCCATGCCAAGCATCATGAGGGGGTTGAGACACGGTGTTTGGTCACCAATATCAAGTGCCTTGTATTCCCCCAGGGCCTTCCCTGTAACATGCCTTGCCCCTTTGCTTTTGAACATGCCGGGCATCTTTTCTGAATTGCCCTCCTTCATCATGCCATCAGAGGAACTCCCATTCACCTTTCAGAAGCTACTTAGACATGGTCTACTTTCTAAAGCTTTCCCCAGCTCCCCAGCCAGTGCTAATCTCTGCTCCTTTGTGCTTCCAAGGCCCCTACCACGGGCTCTCTCCTCTACCTGGTGTCCATTGGATCATTACATGCTTATATGATCTGCCTTCCACACCAGCAAGTGCGCGCCTCAAGAACACAGCCCTCGGTTCACCATTTCAAAACCTCTAGCACCTGGCATAGGTCCCAGGACAGCACAGATGCTCCACAAATCATATTGAACTGAACTGACTCTTCTTAGAATGGTATCTTTAGAAAGCAAAGTTCAGCACTGTGTAGGACACAGTTGGGGATACAAGCTGTTAGCCCCCACACTGTCCTACAGCCTCCATGGAGCTCACAAAAAACTCACAAAAATTAGCACAATGTCATTTTGAATGGGCTTAGTGAATTTATCTAGGATAGGGTAAGGCTGTCAAACACAGCTCTCTGCAGCGATGAAACGTTCTGTGTCTGCACTGGCTCAAGTCGTGGCCGCTAGCCACGTGTCTTTTGAGCACTTGAAATATGATCAGTGAGCCTGAGGAGCTGAATTTTAATTTAATTTGATTTAATTTAAAAGCCACATGAGTCTAGTGGCTACCATATTGAAACTGCAAACCTGAAGGAGGACGGAGGGTAATCTGGTGAAAAGGAGAGTGGCAAGAATATTCGAGAAGAAGCATATACAAAAGCATGTTTGGGAAACTTCAAACAACCCTTTTCTAACTTCAGAGCAGGCTCAGTGGCTGCCTGCCTCCTGGTTCTACCGTCAAAGCCCTGGGGCAGTCAAATTTTCAGTTTCAATGAGTCAGCAGATGCCAGCAGCTACTTGGAAGCTGAATTCCATTAATCAATTCTAAAAATGTCCTATAGGACTCAATTGAAATATGATGAATTGGGCCAGCAGATATTCATATTCCTAACCTTTCCTTTAAAAATCTATTCCCTCATCCCATGAAAATTTAAGGGAGCCTATGAATTTCAAAACATTTTTCTTGGGTATTAGTCCCCTTTTTATAGGCTCTGTGGGAACCTGGGACTCCACAGAGGCAAGTACTTCAGGAAAAGGTTGTGTGAGGGTACTGTTAAGTATGAAAGTAACACTAGGCTCGTGAGGGTTAGGAGGGTGGGTAGGAAGGTGTCTAGTCTGGGTCTCTTGATGGGACTCCTTAAAACAGGTAAATAGAGAGCACAAGAAGGGTCTTTGGGAAGACCCTTTCCCACCAAAGCCTCTCGGCCATCTATGCAGCAAGGAGCCAGTGTCTGAAAGCCCCGTCCTTCGCTGGGAGCGCCTGGCTTGTCTGAACTTGGTTCCCCAGCTGGAACTGGAGCGATGCACTCACCTCCTGAAAGCCAAGAGGTTGAACTAAATAGGGAAGTGGCTGTGTGAGCCAAGACTGAGCAGCTAACTGAGGCTCGTGAGGGAGAATGTAAAGCTAATGGGGGCCTGGGTTGGGGAGGATGTGACTCAAGGTGGATAAAGCTCAGAATTAGAAGTCTGGGAGTCAGCGATAGGCTTGTATGTGATATAAGGTGGTGATGATAGAAGTCCTGAGAGAGCAGAAAGAACAGATATCAGTTCCAGTAGGCCACAGGATATGACAGTTGTTCATTGTTGTTTAGACACTAAGTCAAATCCAACTCTGCAATCCCATAGACAGCAGCATACCAGGCTTCCTTGTCTTTCACAATCTCCTGGAGTTCGCTCAGACTCGCGTGCATTGAGTTGGTGATGCCATTCAACCATCTCATCCTCTATCGCCCCCTTCTCCTGCCTTCAATCTCTCCCAGCATCAGGGTCTTCTCCTGATGAGCCGGTTCTTCACATCAGGTGACCAAAGTATTGGAGCTTCAGCTTCAGTCCTTCCAATGAATATTCAGGGTTGATTTCCTTGAGGATTAACTGGTTTGATCTCCTTGCCATCCAAGGGACTCTCAAGAGTCTTCTCCAGCACCATAGTTCTCAGGCATCAATTCTTTGGCGCTCAGCCTTCTTTATGGTCCAGCTCCCACATCTGTACCTGACTACTGGAAAAATCATAGCTTTGACTATACCTACCTTTGTTGGCAAAGTGATTTCTCTGCTTTTTAATACTCTATAGGTTTGTCAAAGCTTTTCTTCCAAGGAGTAAGCATCTTTTAATTTTGTGGCTACAGTCACTTTCCACAGTGATTCTGGAGCCCAAGAAAATACAGACTGTCACTGTTTCCACTTTTTCCCCATCTATTTACCATGAAGTGATGGGACCAGATGCCATGATCTTTGTTTTTTGAATGTTGAGTTTTAAGCCAGCTTTTTCACTCTCCTCTTTCACCCTCATCAAAAGGCTCTTTAATTTCTCTCCGCTTTTTGCAATTAGAGTGGCATTATCTGCCTATCTGTGGTTATTGATATTTCTCTTCTGTCCATGGAATTCTCCAGGCAAGAACACTGGAGTGGATAACCATTCCCTTCTGCAGGGGGATCTTCCTGACCCATAGATAGAACCTGTGTCTCCAGCATTGTAGGAAGATTATTTACCACCTGAGCCACCATGGACGCCTGAATATGACAGTAGCCTTTGAGAAAATAAGCAAAAATAAAAACAAGATAGTCAAGAATGTACACATACAAATAGTAAATTATATTGATTACTTTTCAAATATTAACCCAACCTTGCATTCCTAGACTAAACCTCACTTGATAATGATGTGTTTTTCTTTTACTATATTGCAGATTTGATTTGTTAATATTGTGTTAAGGATTTTTGTGTCCATATCCATGAAGACTGTTAGTCTATGATTTTTCTTTTCTTGTAATATCTTTGTCTAGTATTGGTATCAGGATAACCATACTCTTAAAAATAAGCTTAAGTAAGCTTAGTAGTTTTTTCATAAATAATTGAGATAACTGACACCTTTGGACCTTGAATGTTTTTAGGGGGAAAACTTTAAATTACAATATCAATTTACTTAAAATATATGAAGTAATTTCTACTTTCTATTTTTAAAGTAAGTTTGGTAATGTTTTTTTTAATTAATTTTTTAAAAATTTTGTCCTTTTACTCTAACCTTTCAAATTTATATAATTGATCAGAAGTGAAAAAGAGTCTTTGCATAATATTTCCTTATTCTCCTTCCCCCTTTCATTCTCAATATTTGCATCTTTTTCTTTCTCTTCTTGCTCAGTCTTGCTACAAGCTCATTAATTTTATTGATCTTTTCAAGGAAACAGCTTTTGGTTTTATTGATTTTTCTCAATTGCCTGTCTGTTTTCTATTTCATTGATTTCCACTCCCATCTTTATTATTTCCTTCCTTCTACTTCAGTTCAGTTCAGTTCAGTTCAATCGATCAGTTGTGTCCGACTCTTTGCGACCCCATGAATCGCAGCACGCCAGGCCTGCCTGTCCATCACCAACTCCCGGAGTTTATTCAAACTTACTTTTGGTTAAAAGAGCTTTTCAAACTTTGCACATGTTGTTCCCTCTTACTGGAACCCTCTTTTCCAAATCTTCTTTGGCTCATTCTTAGTTCATTCAGATAGACTTAATCATCACTTTCTAAGGGAAGCCTTTGACAGCCTCTTCAACAGAAAAGTTGGGATTGGCTGAATCTATGGTACCTGTGGCTGTCATTTTGCTGGCATGAAAGGGAATAAGGAGTTAAGTTTTTTAGAAGTCCCAGGGGCAGAATATTTTAGGTCAATGATTAACCAATTCTAGAATCCCCAGGAATCACCTGGAAAGCAATTTAAACTTTTTTTTTTTTTCAAGATGACTTCCCAATGTCTCTTTGGACTGAGAAACATTTCCCTGATCACAAAGGGCCTTTTTAGGGAAAAAGTCAGGCATGTTGGAGAGGAAAATGTTGGCTGGTATGTGCGTGAGCATACTGCATGTTTCAAACAGGTGCTGTTTTTTATTTTTTAAGATAATACATTGAAACATTATTTACCTTGCTTACTGGGTTTTGGGGGCACCCCCTTAAATTCTGCACCCAAACTGAGTGCCTCATCTTCCTCATACTAGTGCCAGCCCTTAGGGAATGCATCAATAAAGTATGTACTAAGTACCCAGCACAGATGGGTCTCAAGCAGACCTCAGTGAATCACAGTTCCTAAAGTCATTGTCAGAATTTCAGTAGGGCTCAGTGAGCAGTGCAATGGACACTCCAAGACAGGAATACCAATTCTGCCTTGGGGAGAAAGTTGTGCTGATATTTGAGATAACTGAGCAAATCTTAAAAGCAGAGTAGGAGCTTATCAGGTAGAAAAGAGGAAAGAAGAATTTTTAAATCTTTAAAATTTCAGAAGAATTTTAAAGAACAGTAAGACACTGTGCATGGCTAGAACCAGGATGGGTGGAAGGGCCTGGTGATGGATGAGGCAGCTTACATGTGTCTGATCCAGGTGGCCTAAAAAGCCCAGGTAAGGACCTAGAGCTTTGTCCAGTAAGTGAGGACCTGGCCAGAGGCATTTTAGGAACTGTTCACTGATCTCTGCAGAGCACACTGCCTTAGCCTCAACTTCCAAGGCCGTATGATGGAAATCATAACCTCCTCTGGGAGAATTAAGTGAGATGATGAATGTGAAATTTGGAATCTATAAGGGTCATGCTGGTGAGTAATTACATAAGATTTCCTCACACTCTGATTACTCCTTCCACCTGATTCTGAGATGACCTCTGCATCCAAGCTCATATAAGATGAGGGGGCCATGATAATGAGCCTGCAGTGCAAGTTCACCCACCTGGGAGTAGGTGGAGAGGACAGTCACAGTCTAGCAGAGTACTGGGAGGTGGGCTGTTCCCTCTGCCCCTCTTGCACCTAAGCTTCCTTCTCAGCTGTCTTCAGAGTTGAAACGGTCCCCAGCATCTACCGCTGGCACCCCACTGCCATGGGCTCCCTCCCTCCCCATGATCCTGCTCTTCCTGCCCACACAGTGGCAGAAGGGGAGAGGGTCATGCCCTCTTCATTTCTGAGAAGGGAGACGATGCAAGACACACCAGTGGGACTTGAAGCAAATCATCCCAGGCATCGTGAGCAGTCAGAGCCCACGTGTCCACCCCACTGGCTGCACACAGCCACTGAGTGTCACATGCACCCTCATTCGGTGTGACTCAGGTGTCTCCTGTCATTCTGCACACCCAGACACTGTACACTCAGGTGCTGGCTGCTTGTTCCCATGGGCACCCAACAAGACCTTCCACACCTGCTCAGTGCCACCCACACTCATGGCCACCCACATTCAGAGGTGGCCAACATTCGTGACTGAGGAGCTAGAAGGATGAAGGTGAGGGTGGGGAAAGTAGGTAAAAAGAGGTCCCTCCTTGTTTTTCTTATGGAGTCATTTTCCTTTCTCACGGAAGTTCTGTCACATTTTTTAGGTGAAGGCTACCATCTTGTTTTTCCTTCTTCCGTTGGCTTCTTCCTGTTTAGTCCTGGAATAACTTCCTGGGGATATTTGCTCTTCCAAGCGTTCTTCTGCCCCCTCAGTCTACTCCCTGACTCCGCTACACCACAGTCTGTACCATAGTCAATTCTGGAACTAATTTACATGTACAGTACTTTAGAGTTTCTGAACATCACTTGAGTCTCACAGAGGGAGAGTCTGTTATGATTCTTACCACCTGCCACACGGATGAGGAAGTGGAGTCTCAGTTCCATGTACGAGTTCAAGAAGCAGAGAGACCCATCTGGTGATTTTGCCTGCCTGTCAGACCATCTAAAATCCTCTTCTGGTTACAGCCCTCTACCTACCGTAGGCACTCCCTGGGCCTCAGTTTTCTCATCTGTAAAATGGGAGTGATTACATAGTGTCTGGGGCCAGACAATGAAAAACCCAGAAAAACTGACAATTCTGTCTTTAAATGTTTGTTCTATGCTCACTTAGTGTGGAGTAGTTTAGGAGATGGTTTAAGATATGATTCTGAGGCTTCAGAGGTGAGGACACTCTCAGCCCTGGCTGGTGTGCTGAGGGCTCTGTCCTCCAGGCCCTTCTGGTATTACCCACGGGGAGGCTTAGGACGAGGGGGTGCTCGGATGGCGGAAGAATCAGTTTACCCTCCTCTCTTTGTGTAGGGACCTGAATTAGCCTCACATTTTTTTGGTCTAGTCATGTTTTAGTGCCCCTGGAAGCCTGGGGCCCTGGCTGTCACTCCCTGAGACTTGGTGGTGGTGAGGATTTGATAAGAAAATGCTTAGAAGAGGTAGGACATGGCTGGGCACGTAGTAGATGCTTCATTAAAAGTGGTGGTTGAGCTCGGACTGTAATTCAGCAGCCCAGGGCGAATGAGTTCAGCGCTTGCCCAGACTGTATTTTCAGGCCTTGCACAGGCAGGCCGGCCTTGCCCCCCACCACGAGGAGACCGCTCTGATTTTCCAAAAGGGAGACACTGAGCTCTCAGGCCCGACAGCGATCCTGCTTCCCGCCCAAAGGTGGATGGTTTGGCTGCCGAGTTCCCCGAAAATTGGTTCCGCATGTTGCCGACATCAGGCCCGAACGTTTGCTCAGCACACAGCCGAGAGGGCCCTCCGGGGAGGCTGAAACCCCACACCGGCCTCACCATCCGCCCCCAGCCGCAGGCTGCCAAGCCGCTGCCCGCAGCCAACTCCCAGGGCCAAGTGGTGGGATCACAGGGCACTGCCAAAGACTGGGGCGGCCCAGAGCCCCTCCCGGCCCCCCAGGCGGCGCCCGCGACGCCACCTGGTGGCTGGCTGTGGAACTGCACCAGGATGGCCGCCCCTCTCTTGCTTTGGCCCGGGGACTCAGAGTGTGCTGCTGGGCTAAATCCGCAGAAGATGGTCCTTCTCCTGTTCCAGGAACTCCCCGGGGCAGGGAAATGCGGTTCCCAAGGCTGGGCTATTTTTAAACGTCAGCATCCGCCATGCAGATGCTCTGTTTACTGCTGATGTTCCAACCCTGTGAAAGGAGCTGTGCATTTAACCAAAGGCGGATGCCAGGCTGGGAGTAATTAGGATGGGCTGGGCCTGGCTATTCCCAGGCTTGGGCAGCTGGGCAGCGAAAGGGCCGGCAGCACCCTGAGGCTGAGGTTTTCACTGGGCAAGGAGACTCAGGGCCCTGGCTAATCTCTGAGGGCCTCTGGCACCCAGGCCCCTCTGGAAAGGGAATGATGTGGAAAGAATGAGGGGACGTCTCTCACTATCCCATTTGATTAGTATAATCACTACTGTCAACAACCTTTGCTGAGCAATAATGCTTCATAAAGGGTATTTTTCCCATTTTGCTGATGAGGAAAAGCTGAAATTCAGAGCCATTAAGATATTCGCCCAAGGTTACATAGACAGTGAGGGCTTCAAAGTTTTTAGAAATTTTTTACAGGGGGGGAGTCTGACCAGACATCTGACCTTCCATGGCTTCTAGTCACTCTCAGGTCCAAAACCCTTCAGGGACTGTCGAGTTTGTCCACTGGGGGCCTGGGCCTGCCTTCACAGCCTGTTCTTCCCCTGTTCCTGCTCCTGCCTCTCCCCAGGCTCTTTAGACATCCCAGAGTTGGACCAGCCCTGTGTTACCACCTTTAAGAGCTTTCTCATGAGCTCTTTCTCTGAGTTCTCTTCACTCTTGCCATGGCCCCAGTGGACCCCAAACTCAAAAATTCTATAATCTGATCTCAGGTCTGATGAGTCCTTGATTAAGGTCATCTTTGTCCTCCTATTCCCTGCCACTTAGCATACAGCCTGTCTCAGACAAGTCTTTGCTATTGTTGAATGAGTGAGTGAATATGTGAGCAGATTCAAAAGGAGAAGGCTCAGTGTGATTTCTTGAAGGAATCTAAGATCTGCTTTGAGAAAAAAAGACTATAAAATAAAGCAAGGCAGTACAAGTGACCTGCCAACCAGGCCTGGGAAACTGGGGCAGGCTTGGTGCAGGAGCAGAAGGTGGTAATAACAGAGAAGAGACTCAGTCTTGAGAAATGAGTAGCGGGACAGGAGAAGATACGGTAGCTGAAGGCAAAGAACACGGCGGGAATTCCAGCACAAAGGTCTGTCACACCTATATGTGTGTTGCACCAGCTCCCAGGCCCATCCTGGCTAGGACAGGCTGCACGTGAGAGGCGTCAGCTCCCAGCCCATCCTGGGAGGGTGAGAGTTAAGACGAGCAGCAACATGGGCCTAGTTGACGACTAATGGGGAGTTTCTAACCCCACTGTCTCTCATGAGAACAAATGGCTGCCTCAGTTTCTCTGATTAGCCCTTTGGCTCCCACAGAGCCAAGCCCTGGCCTGAATCTCCAGCAGCTGGCTTAGTCCCAAGACAAAACTAAGTTGAAGGTAGCTTCTGCCATCTCTCCAGTTGTGCCTGAGCCTGGCCTTGGTGCCTTATCATCCAACCCCGAGAGTCCCGAGAGTTCCAGGACCTTATTTTCCTCCAAGTTCAGCACAGCCATGGCCCAGGTCAGCCCCCATCTCCTTGTCTGTTTTGGACCCAGCTTCCTTCCCCTTCCTCCTGTCTTCTGGGTCTGGTGTCCCAGAACGCTTTGTGCCTGATAATGAGCGACAGACTTTGAGAGGCCTCGAACATCAAGACAAAGAGTGTGGCTACTGCATAGTGGCCAGTTACACAGACCTCAGGGGCTCCTGTGGGTGGGCAGTGGGAGTGCCTCTTGCAGACAGGGAGGCCACTGGGGGCCAACGCAGCAACTTTAGGGTGGCCAGGGAGGCCCGAGTGAAGGTTGGATGTGTTCTGAAGGGCAGAGCTCACTGTGGCCAAGTGTAAGAAATAAGGGAGAGCTAAGGGAACAGCAGATCTATGCCCTTTACTGCACAGATGCTGATACTCTAGACCGGAGAGGCGATGACAAGTGCCTAGTGTTACATAGCACATGTTTCCAGCCCCAAGTCACCAAGGATGTCTGGGCTTCTCAAGAAGCTCTCTTGTGTTCCTTTATTTCTCCCCAGGAGATAGTAAGAGGCAATCCTTTGGATTGAGGCAGGTCTGGGTTTCTGTCCCAGCATCCTCATTCATAAGCTGTGTGACCTTGGACAGGGCACTTAACCTCTCTGAGCACAAGTGTGTTTACCTTTTAGATGTAGACAATGCTACCTTCTCACAGGGCTGTTAGGGAGAGTTAAGGGCCATTAAAGTGCTCAGTACAGCACCTGATACCTAGCAGGGCTGTCCTAATAACTCTCTTAAACATTTTTAGCTTTTGAAGGATCCAGGGATCATTAGAAAGAGGCAAGAACTAGTTGAATGGGCCAGAGAGGAAGGGCTCAGAAAGGAGACAGGAGGCAGCCAGGCCATCCACCCAGCCATGGGGTCAGCTCTCTGGTCTCCAGGCCAGAAGAACCAATGCAGTAGACAGTGAAGCAGGCTCCAAGCCCAAGAAGTCATTCTCTGCCACCTCCTATGGCCTCCAGAGTCCCCCAGCTCTGCCAGGAAAAGCTACAAGGCCTTTGAACTGCCCAGGTCCTGGGATCCTGGCTGGCCTAGGGCTGGGGCGGCAAATATCTGGGCAGCCAGCGGCCACGTTCGGGGCTTTCTGTCCTTCCTGCAGGATCAGCATGTGCCGGGGTGCCCAGCTGCGAGGACCGCGGCCCGGCCACTGCGTAGGCGGTGGGCCGACACCAAGCCTGAGGATCCCCGGCGCCTGCAGCGGAAGCCCCCGGCCGAGGGCGGAAAATGCCACTCGGGGTGCACAATCCGTCCTGTTGTAATCCCCAGGGCTGGCGTCACCCAGGCCTGTCCAAAAACTGTCGTGTAGGGTCTGAACTCATACTTGTGTGTCTGCCATGGGAGCCGGGGGAGCCGCGGAGGCCATAAAAACAACCCCAAATGTTTCATTTGCTTTTGCACTTTTTTGCTGCAGACCACTTGGCTGCCGGTGCCAGCTGGGAGCGGGGGCCCAGCAAGAGCGCAGAGTTATGGGGCAGCGCTAAGTGCTCTGTTTGTATGAAACTGCCAAAATGTTAGTACAAAGTGGTAGGTGTTTGTGCTGCAGATAATAACTGATGGGCTCCCGGGCGGGAGGCGGACGCCTGGTTATTATGGCCGCGGCTCTTCTGAGAAATGCTGCAGCCGCCTCCAGAGCAGCAGCAATATTTTTCTGAGCGTTCAGGGCCGGCCTGGCAGCTAATGGGCACGCCTGGGCCTCAGGAATCAGCCCCGAGAGGGGTGGAGGCGGGCCACTGGTGTTTATCTGATTCTTGGGGTTTGCCCTCACTGGCCGAAGAAGCCCATTCCTTGGAACGTTCCAGAACCCACTGTGCTGTGGAAGGGGGAGAGGCTGTTAGGGGAGGCCAAGTGCCTGAGGGTCCCGCTCTGGGGAGGCTGAAGCAGCTGTCATCTAAAGGGGCTTAGGAGCTGAGAGCAGAGAGTGGGCACCTAGACTCTGAAGGGTGACCTGTTAACCTCACCGCTGCTCGCTCCTTGCCAGGCTTTTATCTGGACAGCAAGGCTACAGTAGTGAATAAAACCAGAAATATTTTCATCCTTGTCCATTCTAGCATATGGTGACAGACAGCACAAATGAATGCAGATATATGATACATCAGGTGATGAGAAGAGCTAAGGTGTAAAAGAAAAGAAAAAACAGGTTAAAAAATGCGAAAACAGTGGAGTAGGGCAGCTGAGGATGTCGGGGAGGCAGGGAGATGCCAGGTTAGCGCGGTGAGGTCTTGGGTGAGGTCCCTGCAGCACGTGGCATTCTTAGTTAAGATGGGAGAGCAGTGAACATTCCATTCCTTCAGTGCGTGCTGTTTCCTGTGGGCTAGAGAAGACCTGTGCACTTAACATGTCTTGTCAATACCACGGTATGAAGCCAAGGTGGGTGCCACGTGCGTGCTGAGTTGCTAATCATGTCTGACTCTTTGCCACCACAATGAACTGTAGCCCACCAGGCTCCTCTGTCCGTGGAATTCTCCAGGCAAGAGTACTGGAGGGTGTTGCCATTTCCTACTCCAGGGGATCTTCCGGACCCAGGCATCAAACCTTTGCCTCCTGTATCTCCTGCATTGGCAGGCAGATTCTTTACCACTGAGCCACCTGGGAAGCCGCTGGGCCCTTGAGACAGAGGCGTAAACTGAGGCTCAGAGAGGCTCCTGGTGTGAGAAGGGCTGGGGCTTCTACCAAGGCCCACCTGACTGTAAAGCCCACCGCCTCCCTGCATCGTTGGCTTCCGGTGTGCTGGTGGTGAATCCTGCCAGCCTGGAAGTCAGAGCCATGTGACTTCAGCAACTTTTTTTTACTTCTTTTAGTTTTGGTTTTTCCTCATTCCCATTGGGTTTTGGGAGCAATAATTATGAGATTTCTCTCTATAACATATACATAAAGCCTTTGACTCGATGCCTGGCACAAGCAGCCCTTTATAAATGGCTAAGCTAATATGGGCATTTTGATTTTCTCCTGTGCCTGAGGGCCCTGGGAGGGTGGAATGTCATCCGCAGCATCCCTGGTGCCAGAGGCTGTGGGTGGCCCTTGTCGTTGGTCAGCTGGGCCTCCACGGGGCTCTGCAGCTCTCTGCGAGTGGCCCTGGAGCCCCTGGCTCCATCCCCTCGGACACATGCCTTTGTCATCCCTGAGTCCTTAGAGGCCCTGAATCTGCCAGTGACTCTGAGGGTACAGCCTCCCGTGAGGGGTGAGGAAGTCCTTGAGCCCCAGCTCTGAGTTGAGTGCCCTGTTCCCACCTGGTTCTCAGTTGCAGATGGGGAGTCGTCTTGCTGAGGGCCGGTGGCATCCTGCTGGGTAAACAGGCCTCCAGCTATTAAGGAGGGCTTTCTTGGTGGCTCAGACAGTAAAGAATCCGCCTGCAATGTGGGAGACCTAAGTTCAATCCCAGGGTTGGGAAGATCCCCTAGAGAGAAGCATGGCAACCCACTCCAGTATTCTTGCCTGGAGAGTCCCCATGGACAGAGGAGCCTGGTGGGCTACAGTCCATGGGGTTGCAAAGGGTCAGACATGACTGAGAGATTAAGCACAGGACACAGCTATTAAGGAAGCCCCGGGGACTTTCCTGCTGGTCCAGTGATTAGCCATCCACTTAGCAATGCAGAGGACACAGGTTCAATCCTTGGTCGGGGAACTAAGGGTCCACGTGACGTGGAGCAGCTAATTTTGAGCAACACAACTGCTGAGCCCACCTGCTCTGGAGCTGATGTGCCAAACCTAAAGAGTCCGTGCGCCGCCAGGAAAGATGCGACATGCTACAACTAAGATGCAGTGCAGCCAAATGAATGAATGAATTTATTTTAAAGAAAAAGAAGCCCCCCCCGCCCCCACCCCACTTTGCTGACATATGTGTTGATTCCTGGCTCTGTCTTTTAACAGCTTGTTCAAGTTTCTCCTCTGAGAGCAGGAAGAAGGATGGACTCCAGAGCTGACCATGAATAGACTGTGTTTATTTGCTGAGTTCTCTGACTCAGTGTCTCCAAAGAGGGCCTCTAAATGTCATTGCAAATTCAACATGCATGCCAATCTAGAACACCCCTAGAAAGCTCATTTTCAGTCCAAGAAGTTCCTTATCCCCCTCAAGGGTGAAAAGAGAGGGATGGCGTGGTAGAGACTGAAAACTGCCCTCCGATGTCTGTCCCCCTTTCTTAATATTAGTAGACTTTTCAACTGGATGTATGTCTTCTCATCTAAAGGTGAGAGATCCTGTCTTCGCTGTAGCTCGGCGCAGTCATACAGCTAACTTCTGTCTGGTGGGATGAGTGGAAGTGATGTGAACAACGTCTGGATTACGCCTTTAAGGGGGAAGCTGAGCCCTGGCTCCTCCAGCTTACTTCCTAGAACACAGGGTGGTGGCCAGTTGACCCACTAGAGATGGCAGGGGCAACACCCAGGGGTGGGCAGAGCAACAGGTAGAAGAATACTGGGCCACTGACATGATGGAGCCCTGACTGCAAGCCTGGGTTGCTTGTAATATGAAAGAGAAATACACTCCATCTTACTTAAGCTGCTGTTATTTTGAGGTTTTGTTACAACAGATGAACGTCTATCTTACTTAATACAGCTAGGACTTGTGGGTCCCTTGGCCAATCCCCAAAAGCTGATGCTCGAGAGAGGTTACTGAGCCAGAGAACAGACCTGACTCCTGTATTGAAAAATATTATTGCTGCCAATAGCATCTTCTTATTGTGACCCCCCCAGGCATCCCTGTACATCAGGTGCTTCATAGAAGCCCCAGGTTGTGTGCTGTCAGTGAGGCTCAGAAAGGTGAAGTGATTTGTCCTTCACATGCGAGTGAGTAACACAGCCAAAATCAGAGCTCGGAGTGTCTGATTTCTAGTCCAGGCCTCTTTCACCTCCAGCAGAGCCTCCTGCCCATCTATAAATCTATAAATAATGTGTGAAGTGTGTGTGTGTGTGTGTGTGTGTGTGTGTGTGGTGTAGGGGGAGGAAAGGAGAGCTATAATCCTGCTTTAGTCTTTAAATAGGGACATCAAAGCAGCAGTCTCGGGGTGGGGAGGGGGCTCCTTCCAGAGACAGCTGGAGGAATCACACTTGCTGAACCCAGGCTGATGGCCTTCGCCCTCTGGCCTGCAGTCTGTGCCCTCTGGGGCTTCTCAGAACAAAGCTGTCCCTTGCCTCCAGAAACACCTTCAGGAGGAACTAGTGGTACAGTTCTGCAGGGAGCACTTCTGGGGACCCAGCGGTAGATGATCCCCAGGAATGAGTAAATGACCAAAGCAACCCAAGAGGCCAGCTCTGGCGTCCTCATCTGCAATCTGGCAGTAATACTAATGCCACGGACCTCACTAGGTTTCTGTGAGAAGTGAAGGAATAATGCCCGTCAGGGTGCTCTGTAAAGTAAGAGCTGTTCCAGGGCTCATGAAGCTAGTTGAAAAGTCCAGAAAACCAAGGGCTTGTCTGGTTTGTACTGGACTCAGAGAAATGGAAATAATTGATGTAACTACAAAGGGTGTGTCCTCTACAAATGTCCTGGCTGCTTTACACGTCTGGGCAGCATCCAAGAGGGTAGGGTGGAGGTGGGGACTTGGAGCCTTCAGTTACCATGTGAGCTTGAGTGAGTCAGCTTCCCATTGTCTTCAGTTTCTGCTCTGTAAGCATCAGCTGGCTGTAGGTCAACTCTGAGATGATTGTTTTATACATATACATACACACACACATATATCTGTTAATTCGGTTTATATATTTTCTAAATAGTTGGAATAAGATTTTTTTTCCTATTCCTGTTTCAGGTTTTTATATCTCTTTTCATGAGTGAGATTGGCCAGCTATTTCTCTCTTTTTTTTTTTTTCCTACTATTCTTTTGTGGTTTTTATAACAATATTATACTTTAGAGAAGGAGTCTGGTATGCGGCAAACTGTCGGTTTGGTCTTCCAGCTCTGATCTCTGCATTCTCCTGGACATGATTGCACAGTCAGAGATGACATTTTCAGCTTTCTTGGAGTTGACTGTGGCCCCTCCATGTGACTAAATGAGCACTGATGCAACGTGAGTTTAAAGTAAAATTGCTTGCCCTGGGTGCCTTTTCTTTCCACAAGCTGGCAGACAAATGTGTCCGTGACCAAACTTCACCCATGCAGATGACAGCAATACCCTAGGGAATGTTCGGGCGTCAACATGGAGGAGGTTGCACTCCCTAAACAACGTGGTAAAGCGGATCTGCCTAACCAGCCTACTGCTGCTGGCAGTGGTGATTGTTTGGTTACCTTTTTGTTATTGACTTACACCTTACTTGCTCAACAAGAATGTGTTCGCAGTTGGTTGAGAACTACTTTATAATTCAATATTGTGGTTGATTTTTTTATAAATGATCTTTATGTGTTTGAAAAGCTATGATCTGGGTACAGGGGCTTCCCAGATGGTTCTAGTGGTAAAGAACCTGCCTGCCAACGCAGGAGACAAAAAAGGATTTGATCCCTGGGTCAGGAGGATCCCCTGGAGGAGTGCATGGCAACCCACTCCAGTACTCTTGCCTGGAAAATCCCATGGACAGAGGAGCCTGGCAGGCTACAGTCCATGGGGTAGCAAAGAGTTGGACATGACTGAAGTGGCTTAACACACACAGACACATACACATACTGGGTATAATGGGCTTCCCAAGGGGCACTAGCATAAAGAATCTGCTTGCCAATGCAGGAGACATAAGAGTGGGTTTGATCCCTGGGTTGGGAAGATCCCCTGGAGGAGGGTATTTCAACTCATTCCAATATTCTTACCTGAAGAATCCCATGGACCAAGAAGCCTGGTGGGCTACACAAAGATCCGGACATGACTAAAGTGACTTAGCACACACACAGAGATATGGGGTACAGAGTTTTAATTAAGCTAGTGGATTATGTTGCTCAAATGTCTGAATCTTTTCTCAGTTTTTATTTGCTTCATCTGTCAGTAGAGAGATGTGTTGAACTCTCACTATGAAAGTAAGTTTTCATTTTCTCTCTATAGGTCTAGCAAGTTTAAAGTTATTTTATGAGATGAATGTAAGTAAATAGCCTGTGTATCTTCCTGAAGAGTAACCCTGTTAAGATGTAATGACTTCTGGGCTCTTTGTTTTAAAGTATATTTTTATACCAATATGCATGCATGCCAAGTTGCTTCAGTCCTGTCTGATTCTTTGTGACCCCGTGGACTGTAGTCCACCAGGCTGCTCTGTCCATGGGATTCTCAGGCAAGAATACTGGAGTGGGTAGCCCATTCCCTTCTCCAGGGGATCTTCTTGACCCAGGGATCGAACCTGCATCTCTTATGCCTCCTGCATTGGCAGGCAGCATTAGTGCCACCTGGGAAGCCCCATCAATATAGCTGCTCCAGATTTATTTAACTTGATCTAGTATATTTTTTCCACCCTTTTACTTTCAACTTTTTTGTGTGTGTCCTTATCTTTTAGACTTATTTCTTTGAAACAGCATATAGTTATACTTTCTATCCAGTATGGTGAGCTCTGATATTTTATCTGGTGACTTAAGTCTCTTTATATTTATTGTTTTGGCTGACATATTTGTATTTGCTTCTTACAGCTTACACTGTACCTCCTCCTTGCCTGGTTTTTGTTTTGTTTTGTTTTTTCTTTACTTTCTCTTGCTTTATTCTTCTTGCTTTTTATGGTTATTACTGGTTTAATTTTAAATTTTTTTTCTTCCACATTTTTTAAGTTATACATTTAATTTATATTCTTTTACTTACTGCATTTGCTTTTTACCTTGTACACTTAACATTGTTAAGCAACGTCTAAGCATTTCTTCTCAGCAGCACGGTGGTGGTGGTTTAGTTGTTAAGTCATGTCCAGCCATTTGTGACCCCCATGGACTGTAGTGCACCAAGCTCCTCTGTCCATGGGGATTCTCCAAGCAAGAATACTGGAGTGGGTTACCATTTCCTTCTCCATCTCAGCCGTATAGGAAATATCAAAAGAATGTTCAAATGCTTTAATACAGTCACCCTTCTCCTGAAGGACATGGTACTGTCATTGGATAATTTAGATCTATCCTTTTTAAACCTCATATTTGTATGTTTTTATTGTTATTATTGAGGCAGTTATTATTATTATATTTACCTTAAAGATAATGCCTGGTTTGTGTTTACCTACATATTCGCCACAATTTTCACTCTTTCTTGCACTTCTTCTGAGACTGTGTTCCTTCTTCTGAAGTTATTCTTTTAGGGAAGTTCACTGATTATAAACTGTGTTTTGCCCTCAACCTTGAAAGTGGTTTTTTTCATTTGTTTGTCTTTGGTTTTTGTTTTTTGGATAGTTACTTTCTCTTAGCACTTTGATGATCTTATTTTACTGTATTCTGGCTTCCATTAATGGTGAGAATTTTGCTGTCAATCTAATTATCATTCCTTTGGGGATGATCTGCTTTGCTTTCTTGTAAAGCGGGATTTAAGATCTCCTGTTTGTCACTGGTTCTTCTGCACCCTCACTACAATATTACATGAATTTATTTACTTAGTCTTGTTTGATATATTTATGTTTATGTTTTATGTTTATGCATCTGTAGATTTATAAATTTTCATCAGTTCTGGACATTTTCTCAGCCATTACTTCTTTGAATATTGGCCCCTTTTCATTTATTATTACTCTGTCTCATTTCATCCCTCATATCACTTAGCCTTTCATCCATCTCCCTCTCTGAGCTACATTCTCAGAAATCTCATCAGCTCTGTCTTCCAGATCACTAATTCTCTATTCAATTGTGTCTTAATCCACTGTTTAACTCAGCCACTGAATTTTAAATTTCAAAAAATTTTTTTCACTTCTCCGAGTTCTATGTTACTCATTTTGATATTTGCCTGATTAATTTTGATAATTTTCTGCCCCAATACCATTTTTAGCTCTTTATCCTAGCTCTTTATTTAATATATGGTGATTTAATACAGGGTTATCATATCTTAGGTATTACGATTCCAACATCTAAAGCATTTGAAGGTCAAAATCATTTGGCTGGTTCTCACCCATTTCATATATGTTTGATAGTTACCATTGTGAGCTCATTTTTTATTGAACTAATATGATAATCCCATCAGACCTTGATTGGTAGGTTATTTTTTCAGAGAATTGATATATAATTCTGATGAGAAGCAAGGAGCTCTAGAGATCTGGATCTACTTCAGTCCCCTTCAGAGTTACCCTGATTAAAGTTGAAGTCTTGGTCAGATCTCTGACCTTGCCTTCTATACAGGGCTAGTCTCCTCTCCATAGTATTGATGTTTGCACTCCAGCGAATTCTGCCTTTTACATGTGAGTTTCAGTTTGCTGATCTTGCTCTCTTTTTTGTCCATGTCTGGCCATGGGAATTTCCCTTACTTTCTAGGGAGCCCAGAAATACATTAAAGAATTCTGTTTGTTGTAATTAGTGCAGGATCCAAGGGGAGAGCTTTTCAGAGTTTACTGGGGCTTTACTGCAAGCAGAGAGGCAGCACACAAATTCGGCACTCTAACTGAGCCCTTTCAGTGGGAACAGGGAGGTGGGCCAGGGCATTAGCAGCCCTGGGGACGGGGCAGGCTCCTGGGTGCTGGGTGGTTCAGACAAGGGTCTTACCTGAGTGGACTGAGGCTCTTCATGGGTGAGATGAGCACTGAGGGAAGGACCAGATGGTAGGCCTGAAGGAGAGGGAAAGGCTGAAGGCAGGACATGCTATGAGGAGTTGGTATCTCTGGAACTGGGAGACAGAAAGGCTTTGAGGCAATTCTCGTTGTTCCTCCTGGGGATCAACTTTCCACACAGTACTGGAGTGGGACACTTGGTTTAAAGAGGCAGAGACCAGCCATGTACATGTGCCTCTGTGGATACAGAGAAGACTTGCACAATACCTGTCCATGGCATTTAATCAGCCTGTGAGCATCCCAGTCAGTGCAATAGGACTCAGAGGAAAATGGGATCAGCATGGGCTAGAAAAGGCACACCAAGCTTGCCTGTCTTCTTGCCTGTGCATCGTCTGTTCCCTTTGTCTGGGGTGGTCTCTCCTTTGTTTCTGCCCTGATGCCTCCTATACATCCTTCAACATCCAGCCCAGTGGTCACCCTTCACTGAAGACCTCCGGCTTTCCTGGGTTCTTTGAGGCTGCCTCTCGTGTGACCCACAGCACTGGCAATATCTCTCTCTTTTCTGCTTATCTCAGTGGTTACAAAGTATCTCCTGCTCTGCCAGCTCACCACTGGCTCTGGGGTAGGAACCAGTCTTACTGACGTCTTGGTCCCAGACAATCAGCTTGGCCTGCGGCTATGAGTGTGGACTCTGCAACCAGAGGCCAACTCCATTACATAAGGCTAGGTCCCCTTGGCACTACTGCTTAACACCTCTGTGTGTTCCTTGGGTCCCTCATCTGAAAACTGGACCTAAAATAGTACCTCTTCAAAGCACTGCTGCAAAGGTTTAAAGACTCAACACTGGCCAAGCACTTTGGAGGCACAGTATGTGTTGTCTGTAATCCTCCTGCATCGGCATGAAGTGAGCAGCGCCAGGCACTGGCATCGCGAATGAACAACTCAAGTCGGTCCTTTTAGGCAGAGTCGCGTTCAGCTGGGAGGGCAAGCACATTTGTGGCAGAGATTTCGAAGTTGTAGGAAACTGAAACTCACTCGCTCTACTTCCGGTACCGGAGGGACAGCTGGGCTTGCAGGACCTGATAGCCCCTCGGAAGTCGTTTCCTCTCACTTTCAGCTCGCGCTTGTGCCCTGTTCTCTCTGCAGGAGCATGTATTCCCACATCTGGGGATTTGTGTATGTCTCTGGTATGAGTTCCAAGTGCCAACAGATGCTGAAGCCTGTTAAGACTGATCCTGCGGCCAACAGACTCAGGGTTCCAAATCCAGATCCTCAAAGGGGAACGTTTTGATGGTCCCAGCTTCCCTAGGAGCTGTGGCTCTGCATCGGTGAGCTGATGCCAGGGAAGAGGATGGTGTCACAGGCGGTGGGAGGAGGCTGTGGCCAAGCAGGCCACTGTGGAGGTCCCTATTGACAGAGAGACAGCAGGAGCAGAGCCAGGACTGGGCCCTCGAAGAGGACTCTGGAGCACAAGGCGTCTTGGAAGCTCTATCCCTGGGCCTCCCAGGCAGCCTGTGGAGCCCAGGAGTTGGGCGATAGGCCGGGTGGACCTGGGTCAGGGCGGAAGGCCTCTCAGTCGTTTGAATTGGGTGAGATTGCACCTTGGCCAATCTGGAGCCCACCCTCAGGCTTTGGGACTGAGAAACTCCTGGTTCCATCAGATGGATAACCGCACAAGGTGTGTGAGCAGCCGCAGAGGCAGTCCGCGACTTGTCACGGAAGCGTCGTCTCTGACACCGCCGCAGCCAGGGCCTGCCCTCACGCCAGGTGCGTCACTGGCCGGCCACCGAGCCTCTGGCTTCTGAGCTGCTGAAGCCGCTCCCACGGCCAGCCCGGCTCCGGGCCCCCACCCCTCCAGTGCCTCAGCCTCTTCAGATACAACTCCTGTTTATTGGAGGCTGCACGGGGCAGGCCACACACGCCTGAGGTCCAGACATTAACCTGTGGTGTTTATGGCAGTGATGATTATTTCCATCGTTCATAGGAGCAAGCTGAGAACCAGGAAGTGAAGGGGTTGCCTGAGGTCACAGGGCTCCTAAGTGGCAGAACTGCAGTTTGGACGGAGTCTCATAAACACAAGTTCTGTGCTTTGTTCCCACGCTGCCTCTGATGGGTGAGGGCTGGAGGCCATCCGTCCCCCGCAGCCACCTTTTCACTTCTTTCGGCTCATTCGTTAAACAGGATGTGTTTTATGAGCATGTATTGTGTCTCACACATGGGCATTGTGCTAGATTCAGAGGTAAATCAAACGTGACTCTTACCCTCAAGTAGCTCACATTCTATTATTTGCCATGATTGTAAAGGAAATGCATAAAATCCAAAAGAAAAGAGCCTCTGAGTAGAGCTGAGAACTGGCCCACACAGGGCAAACCAGTTCCCTCTTGCGTGGCTCCTGCAGGGTCAAGTCCAGACTCCTTTGCAAGGCTCCTCAGCCCTGTTGAGGTCCAGCGCCCCCTCCCTCTCCTGCCTCATCGTTTGTCACTGTCCCATCAGGCCCTGGCTGCTTGTTCCCCGAAGGTGACTACTCTTTCTCTTTCTCTTGTCTCAGCCCCTGCTCCTTCCTGCAAAGCCCTGGCTGCCTTTGTTCCCTTTTCACAACAGAGACCCCTGCTCTCTTGGAGAGCTCCGCTGTGCCCTCCGCTGTGGGGCTTTACTGCCCTCGCCTTCAACAGACAGAAACCACTCCCTTCTCTGAGGCCTCTCTGTATCCTGGACAGTTGACTGTGGGTGGAGAGGTGGGCCCCAAATGTGACATCCATTTGGAACCTGTAAATGTGACCTTATTCGGGATAAAAGGGGTCTCTGCAGATGAAGTTCAGGACCCCCAGGTGAGAGCAGCCTGGATTAGATTGGGCCCTAAACTCGATGACAGCTGTCCTTATAAAAGGTCGAGGGGGATTTGATATGGACACAGAGGGGATGACGACCTGAAGATGGAGACAGAGGCTATCCACAAGCCAAGAGAGGCCGAGAATGGCCAGTTGCCACCAGAAACCAGAAAAGAGACCCAGAACAGAGGTTCCAGAAAGAATGAACCCTGCTGACACCTTGAGTTCATTCTTCTGGCTTCCAGAACTGTGAGTGAATACACTTCAGTTGTTTCCAGCCACTCCATCTGTAGTCGTTCCTTATGGCGGCCCTGGCAACTAGCAAGCATTGTCTGCAGAACACTGAAAACATTGTCACAGGCCAGTTCCCATGTGCTGGTCTGTGAGCAGGGTCCGGGTGACCTCTGTCTCTGCATTCCCAGCTCAATGTCTGTGACATATAATTGGTGCTTAATAAGTGCTCATTGACTTGAACTGGCCAAAGCAAATTCCTCTGTAACGAGTACTTGAAAGAATCTGTTTCATGGACTCAAACTTTGCCCAGTAATAAATGAAATGGCCTGTTAGCATGGGCCTCAGGGAGGCACGAGATTTGGTGGGTCAATTAATAAATCATCAAATGCCTCTGGCCCTGAGTCCACATCCAGATAGATGTGTTTTGCCGGCTTGCTCCTCATTAAAGGATTTCAAGAACAAAGTCCGTTTGGGAAAGGAATAAGTGGTCCTACAGAAGCCATTTTTTCCACAGGCTGCACACGCTTCAGTGGTGGGTTCATGCATTTACACAAAGAAGTGATTCCAAGAGGCCAAGCCCGAGGCAGAGGACGGGCATTGGGAGCTGGGCTGGGGAGGGCGGCGGAACATCTGTTGTTCGACCCACAACATCCCTGCACCTTTCTTTTGTTAAATAACTCTTAGAATTTCCTTTGGGAAATCCCATCACCTCAACTTTCAGAACCTTTAGGGTAGGAGCACCACCCCCTGGCATTCTGGAGGCCACAGTGATTGGTTCACGAATGGGCACATGACTCACAGGGCCAATGAGATAAAACACACTTTAGCTGAGAATTCTAGGAAAAGATGAGTGATTTTCCCCTTTGGATAGAAGCCCCAGTGCCTGCAGGTTGGAGTTACTTCTCTTCAGGTTGCTACCATGAAGAGTTTAAGAAGAGGACAGTTAAAAGACATGCCCTGCAAATGAGGTTTGAAGTCCAGTCAAGCTGTAGCTGAAATTCCCCTCAGACTTTTCAGTTTTGTGAGCTGATTGATTCCCATCTTAGTCTAGTTTGGGTTGAAATTTCTTCCATTAGTAACCGATAATTAAAAGTTTTAACTGTTATAAGGGTGACATTATGACCAGCTTATACAGCATATTAAAAAGCAGAGACATTACTTTGCCAGCAAAGGTCCGTCTAGTCAAACCTATGGTTTTTCCAGTAGTCATGTATGGATATGAGAGTTGGACCATAAAGAAAGCTGAGCACAGAAGAATTGATGCTTTTGAATTGTGGTTTTGGAGGAGACTCTTGAGAGTCCCTTGGACTGCAAGGAGATCCAACCAGTCCATTCTAAAGGAAATCAGTCCTGAATATTCATTGGGAGGACTGATGCTGAAGCTGAAGCTACACTACTTTGGCCACCTGATGTGAAGAGCTGATTCATTTGAAAAGACCCTGATGATGGGAAAGATTGAGTGTGGGAGGAAAAGGGAATGACAGAAGATGATATGGTTGAATGGCATCACCACCTCAATGAACATGAGTTTGTATAAACTCTGGGAGTTGGTGATGGACAGGGAGGCCTGGCGTGCTGCAGTCCATGGGGTCACAAAGAGTCGGACACGATTGAGTGACTGGACTGAACTGGTGGGTATCTTGGAAAATGAAATCGCTTCATACGCTAAAATAGTACAGGCTTTGGATTCAAATTCCACCTCCAGGTATTAGCTATGTGATAAACAACCTTGAGGAAAATATCTTGTTTCTCTGAGCCTCAGTTTTTTTCATCTGTGACATGGAGATAGTACCTGCCTTTGGGGTTTATGAGGATTAGAGCAAGCCCATACGTATCTCTGATTGTGATGACTGGACAAATACACCTTCTGTACATTGTACCTTCAGAGAGGCATCGCTCCTTTCTTTGTCTGTCTTCTTTGTGAGTGTGTGAAAGTTGCTCAGTTGTGTCTGACTCTTTGCAACCCCATGGAATAGTCCATGGAATTCTCCAGGGCCAGAATACTGAAGTGGGTAGCTGTTCCTTTCTCCAGGGGATCTTTCCAAGCCAGGGGCCGAACCCAGGTCTCCTGCATTGCAGGCAGATTCTTTACCAGCTGAGCCAACAGGAAAGCCCACTCTGGAAATACCTATTATCCTCCCAACTTTTGATTTGTCCTCAGAGACATTGATGTATTTTTTTTATTAGAATTGTATGAGGTTTTTAAAATTAAATTGTTTATTTTTGTCATTATGTTTATTCTATTCATTGACTCATTCATTTTGGTTGTACTGAGTCTTAGTTACGGCATGTGTGTTCTTTGGTGTGGTGCACGGGCTTCTCTAGTTGTGGTGAGCAGGCTCCAGAGTGCAAGGGCTCAGTAGCTGTGGCACGTGGGGTCAGTTTCCCCGAAGCACGTGGGATCCCAGTTCCTAGATCAGGGATCGAACCCATGTCCCTTTCACCGGAAGGTGGATTCTTAACCACCGGACTCCCAGGGAAGTTCCTACTTTTTATTATTATAAGCAATAAATGTTCACTGAGGAAAATGAGAATATGCCAAGAAGGGAAGAAGTAAAAAACACCCATAGTCCTATGATTAAGAATTAATCACTGTTATCACATTTAATACTTGATTGTTTATAGCACAAGATTTTCGCTGACAAAAGGTTACACCTCTCACATTCTTTGGGTATGTGGTCTTCAAAAGTTATTGGGGTGGTTGTAGAGATTAAGGACCATCTTAAGAATAAGAATAAGGTGCCTGTTGGGAGAGGAGGGGATGGACTATCTGGCTGTGACCACAGCCTGATACTCTGGAGGTGATAACAAAGGAGATTAGTGGGTAGGAAAAGGACCCTGTGCTGGGTTCTGCTGCACAAGACAAAGACCTAAGCAAACCGCAGCTGGAAAAAATAAGAAAGAAGAGACATTGTTATTTTGCTTTCATTTTCAAACTTGGAGGTACATAATGCATGGCTGATAAAACATTTTTGCTACTCTTAAGCTCTTGCTTCTCCACTCCTTAAGTGTGGTTCTCATTCAAATGATCTGCAATGGAAGCTAAAGTTCAAGACATCCCAGGCAGCAGGATGGAGCAAGCTATGACTCAAGAGGGAAAAGGTACATTTCAGCTTCTTTAAAAAGGTTTAAGCACGTTGTCACCCTCTGCTTACATCTCATTGGCCAGAGGTTAGTCTCAGGACTTACCTCCCTGCAACAGAGTGTGAGAAAAGTAGTCTTTAGTCAAGATACTCACATACAGAGGCTGTGTCACTTTGGAGGAAAGGGGAGGTTGACAGGAAACTCGCTTCATGGGAGGGGATATCTGGACTGTGATCAGGGCTCCACACTGGAGCTGATACTGCCCTGGGGATAGTTTGATGGGACACAATAGGAGGCCAGATTAGACGCCTCTCTTGATCACCCCCCTCCCCAGCCTAGCCCCAAGAGAGTTCTCTGGGATTATTGGTTCTGCAAGTACAGAGCTAGGCCCAAGTTGGTGCCAAGTGAGAAGTTCGCTGTTTCATCTTTCCCTCTCCTAGTGCCATCTGTCTAAGGTGCTGTCACAGCAATGGGCAGGGCAGCGTGTGTCTAATGAGAGGGGCAGACCCAGAAGGACCCAAAGGAAGGAGTGGTTATTTAGTCTTTGGATAGGTGGAGGAGGGGCGTCGAAAAGTCTCCGCTAAGAAGATGATATTCAAGTCGAGTCTTAAAAGAGGATTGGGGTTTGCTGAGTGGGTGGGGAGGAGAAGGGGAGCGGATGGCCTGCTGCAGAATGAGCGACTAGGGAACTTGTGTGGCATGCGGGTGTGACTAGGGCACCGGAGTGATGGCGAGAGGTCAAGAGAGGGAGGGAAGCTGGGAAGGTTGAGGAGGGTCCTGTGGGCCCACCAGGAGTCAGGGGAGCAGGGACTGGTGGGAGCAAGACAAGCCACGCTTGCTCTTGGCTTGAGTTGAGAGAGGCTTTGCCGCACCTCGTTAGGCTCTGACGAGGAAGAGGGTTTGAGATGGGTGGAGGTCCTCCAGGACCAGTGATGCTGGCTTAGGGAAACCAGGAGACCGGGTCCCTGGCTCTGGGTGTGAAAGCTGCGAGGCTAGGTGGTAGGGCAAGGTGAAGGGCCAGTTCTTGGGGTCAGAGGGCATACCCATGAGCTGTAGTTAGGTCCAGGAAGGGAGGTCTGTGTAACAATCTCCTTTGAAGAAAGCGAGACGAACCCACAAAGGAGGGACTCCCTGACCATCCTCGTCCTACCTGCTCAGCCCTTTTGGACAAATAGGGTCCCTGCAGGTCCCTGACTAGGCACCCTCACTGTCAGATGCCTGTACGGAGACAGTAGTATTACATGTAAACTCAAGATTGGGGTTTGAATTCTAGTTCTGTAGCCTACTTGACTTCACTGAGCCTCAGTCTCCTCATCTATACAATGGGAGTAGCAAGAAGATCAGCTTCAAAGTGCTGTACGAGGAAGTGATTGAATGGTAGGTGGTCAGCCAGGAAACAGTCTGCAGACTGTGAGGGTCCTGGTCTTAAAGAGGCAGCAGGAGGCCTGGAGCAGGACTGACTTCCTGGGGGTCAGCAACAGCCCCTCCGTCCGTCTGCCCCACTCCGGAGGGAAGGTCCATGAAGAGCTGGCAGTGCCAGGGCCGCTTCTGGGGCTGCAGACCCTGCTGACCGAGCCCCCTCCTGCACTAATCAGGCCCGTGTGGTGGAGTGGAGGAGCTGGGCCTGGGTGCACTTGGCTAATCACTGTGCATTCTTAGCTGCTGCAGTTGAATATTTTAACTAGGAGGTTTCCTCCCCTGAGCTGATTGCAGCGTATCCATGCACCAGCCTGGGACAGGGCTTGCCAGGGCAGAGGGCCAGGAAGCCAAAGAGACGGGCTTGTTTTTTAGGACTCTGAGTAGTGAAGTGAGTTCCAGATGGGCAACATGATTACCCGTTTCCTTTGTAACTCAGACATCCAAGTGGCCAGTCACTCTGTTTAGGTCCACATACTTCAAGCAGAGGGAGTAGTAATGGCCACTTATTCATTTATTTTTCCACTCATTCTCCAGTCTATCCATCTTTTCTTCCACCCATCCCCTCATCTACCCTTTCATCTACTTGTCAGTCCATCCATCTATCCATCCTTTAATAAGCTGTGCCTTCCCATTCTCTAGGCTCTTGCAGACATTCTTTCCTTTTCCATCCTAGACTGATACCTGAGGCCCTCACCCTGCTGACTGGAGGAAACCTCAGCCCCACCTACATCTCACTGAGGCTTTCTGGGGAGTGTTTTCTCGGGGTGGCTATTGCTATCACCTCTTTCTGTGAGGTGCTGCTGTGGGCTTCTCCCTTCATCCTCCCCAGCTTGTCCTGACTTCTCCTCCCTAACAGTTTGCCCCGAACATGGCCACAGCACCTGTCTTATTCTCCAAGTCTCCCTGACATACAGTCGTCATAGGTAATGGATGGTATTGAGAACATTCTAAGGAAAATGTGACCCAAGGAGAGAAAACTTAAAATTTACCCTTCAGTATCAGTGTTCTCAGGCTTCCCAGATGGTGCTAGCAGTGAAGAACCTGCCTGCCAATGCAGGAAATACCAGAGACACAGGTTCCATCCCTGGGTCAGGATGATCCCTTGGAGGAGGAAATGGCAACCCACTCCAGTATTCTTGCCCAGAGGATCCCATGGACAGAGGAGCCTGGTGGGCTACAGTCCAGGGGGTCCTAAACAGTGACACAACGCAAGTGACTTAGCGTGCACACATCAGTGTCCTCATGGCCCATCACAGGATGCCTGTCCCCGCCTGTCTACCTGGTCCTGGGGGCTGTTGCAGCTCCCCCTCAGCTCAGCATCTTCTCTCATCTCTTTTGTCTCTCTGGGTCCAAGACTATGACACCTGTACATCTCACTCATCAGGAATAACAAACCAGAACCAAAGGAAAAACTGCCATTCTTTTAACATGAAAAGACAAAAAAGTCCAGATATAGGCCCTTGTCCCTAGGCAGATGCTTAGTGATGATTCTGTAAAGAGGTCGACCCTGAATTTCCTTAATCTACACTTTTAGATGGGGCTTCCCCAGTGGCTCAGTGGTAAAAAATCCACCCGCAACACAGGAGATGTAGTTTGATCCCTGGGTCAGGAAGATCCCCTGGAGGAAGGCATGGCAACCCACTCCAGTATTCTTGCCTGGAGAATCCCCAGGGACTTCTGTCCATGGGGTCACAAAGAGTCGGACACGACTGAAACAGCTAAGCTCAGCACAGCACACTTTTAGATTAAGCCTGGGCCTTGTCTTCATGAAACCAAGAGACCGTTAAACTCTTTTCTCTCTCAAGAAAAAGTGGCCAGCTTTCTCTAGATTATAAAACTCAAGTGGACCTTTCCTGCTTTTAGCCTGGTACCCACCCCTACATCCTCTTATCCTACAATCCATGTTCATTATTTTCATTTGCCCAATAGATATTTATTGTGCACCTTCTAAGTTCCAGGCCTTAAGCTGAGTATGGAAGATACAACAGTGAATGAAGCACGCAGCCTGTGTCTTCACAGAGTACATACACAGGGTGGCTGGGAGAGGATATAGTAAATAAATATATAAGACGTACTTACAGAAATAAGTGCTAGGAAGGGAAAGTGCCTCCAAGCAGACTCCCATCTAACTGGCTGTTTATTTCTTCACGTGTCTGTTTTTGCTCATTCATTGCTTCAGGCATCAATAAACATGGGCTCGATATTTGTCATTTATTTGGCACTAGGCCAGGTGTTGGAGACTTGAATACAAAAAAAGACCATGACCTTTCCCTTGAAGCAGGCACAGACTGATAAGTGAGGGAAACAGATAAACACCTTACAGTGATACAGAGGGGCTGGAACTAGAACGGAGATGCTCGTGGGCCAATAGGAGCCAGAGGAGGAAAGAAGTACCACTGCAATCGGAGGCTGAGGGCAGGCTTCCTGGAGGAGGTATCATTTAATCAGGACTTGGCAGATGAGAAAGAATTTGCCCAGGCAGAGAAGAAGGTAAGGGTGTTGAGGGCAAGGGGGAGAAAAGGCAGTGAGATCTGGGGTTTTTCCTGCGATGGGGTGGAGCTGCCAGTGGCCAGAGAGTGTGCCTGGGGAGGAAACAGCCCTGGATGAGGCTGGGCTGTTTCCTGCGGAAGCTCCACAGAAGAAGCCTGACGGCTGAGCTGAAAAGGGGCACAAAAGCGGGGCTGAGGCTGCGGAGGACGCGGGGAGAGAGAAGAGGAGTGGGTTGGCGCTGTGGAGAGGGAAAGGAGCGATTCCAGGAGTATTTGAAGGCCCAGCCTTTGCACTCACTACCTGCTGGGTTGTGTTTGGCTTCTCCAGAGAAGCCTGTTGCTGCAGGGTAAATTCTCCCTGGTTGCCTGCACTTACCTCCCAGTGTGCTAATGAGAGCAGAACTTCAGGAGATGCCAGAGCCTGCTATTTAGTGTTTGTCGAGTGGAGCAGGGTTGGATGGAGGTGCTGCCAGTCAGAGACAAGGAGAGCGGGCTGGCGCTGGGACCCCGCTCTGCAGGGCGAGCCCCAGGCCTGGGGAAGGCAGGACTGGGGTCAGCAGAGCCGGGAGCTCCGTGTGGGAGGAAGGTGAATGCGCTGGACAGCAGGAGAGCAGGGAAGGGGGTGTTCTGAAGACGGCAAGTCGGCTCCCAGAGTTCTTGCAGACACCCAGCGGGGCAGGTCATGTGGCTGGACGGTAGCGTGAAGCATTAACTTTTGCATTTTGACCCCAGGACCTTCCCTCTTCTGGCTGGCAGACATGAAAGAATGCTGGCTGGGTAATTTTTTTCCACCTGAGAAGAGATTAAAGCAAAGTAAAACAAAAACAAGTTTTCCCTGTGCCAGAAAAGGAAAACCTGGATCATACATGAGAGTGAAGTCCAAGTTGCTAAACAAAGAGGGTTAAAAATGTGACGTCTTAAAGAAGATGGAGGTTATTGCATCTTGGCCTCACCATCCTCAGGTGAGAGGGGAACTGGTGGGCCACAGTTTGGCTTCTCGAGGACTCTTGGGGATCCAGGTGCCCTCCATCCTGTGGCTCCATCATCCCTAGAATAATAATCTCAGCTTCATGGTCAATGTGGGTCACAGACACATCTGTGTTCCAGCTTGTGGGAGGGGGATGAGTACACTGGGAGATTTCATGGTCCAGCAAATTTTCACTTCTTTTTTGGTCTATCAAAAACAGTAGGAATAAACTCCACAGAGGGAATAAACTCCCCTGCCCCAGTTCCAAGTCTAGGCCTTAAGAGGCATCATAAGTTTCCATCTGATCCTCTGGGAGCTTCTGACCTCAGCCGTAAGAAAAACCTGCCCAAGGTGACTGCTCTCTCGGGAGCCTCAGTGTGGGAACAAGAGATGTGGGGCAGACCTGAACTTAACCTAGGACTGGAAATGAAGCAGCTGCTTTGAGACCTGCGGATGTGTCAGAAATAAATACTCACACTTGTTTACCACTGAATTTTGGGGTGGTTTTATGCAGTATTACTGCAGCAAAAGCAGGTGATACGAAGTGTGGAATGAGGGCAAGCAATTTTCTTTTAAGTAAGCATGAGTGAAGTTTAGAAAATTAATATTAATCATATGATTATAGTTAGCTGCAAAGGAGGCTGAAAGATATAGTCTGTCATGGCACAATCTGATGTCCAGTTTAAAAGAAGAGCTATGGACATAAAATATGCTCATTAGTCAGTAGAGAAGTTCTAATTAAAGCCATGAAGCGATACTGCTAAATTCTCGCTAGAATGGCTGAAAGGGTTGATCATTTCGTGTGCTGATGAGGATGTAGAGCAACTGGAATTCTCAGACACCACCTGTGGGAATGTAAAATTACAACCACTTAGAAAAATGGCTTGGCAGTTACATGGAAGGCTAAGCATACCTCTACCCTATGATCCAGACAATACACTTCTATATATTTACCCAGGAGAATGAAAACATATGTCTGTACAAAGACTTGTGTGAATGTAGCAACTTTATTTGTAATTGCCCCAAACTGGAAACAATTCAAGTTATCCATCAAGAAGTGAGTGAATAAGCTGATTGTGGTCCATCCACGTGAAGGAATACTGCTTAGCAATAAAAAGGAATGAATTATTGGTACATGTAATAACATAGATGAAAATCTCAAAGTAATTACGTTGAGTAAAAGAGGTTTGGGGAGAGAGTAAGAAGGGCCTCTTCCCTGCCTGCATGGATCCCTGGGAGGCAAGAACTTTGCTGGAGTTTTCTGAGCCGGTGCTGGCAGAGTGGAGATGATGTGGCCACGCCTGGGGAGAGGGTGGTGGTCAGGGATGCAGAGCACCTGAGACGGCCTCTCTGTATCCCCCGGCCCAGTGCAACCAGAACAGGAAGATTTTTAGGAGCCCTTGAAAGGGTATCGTCCAGACCCTCTAAAAAGTGGATGCTAGGATAAGAAGTTGTAACAAACTGCAACCTCCCTTCCCAGGGCCCCAGGCTCACCACACTGGACTTTGACACTTGGGATCGGTGTCCAGGGTGGGAAGGGCAGGAGGAAGAAGATCTCCTTGCTTTGCACTTGTGTCAAGACTCTTAAGGGAGCACCTCTTCCTCGGAGGGGGACAGAAGAGGCTCACCTGGCCTGGGTCTTTTCTCCTTCCTTTGTGTGCAGAGCTTTCTGCCATATCCTTGATGCTGGGCTCAGCTGGGGCCTTGCTTTGGCCAAAGGTGTGGTAATAGGTACAATGCAAGTGGAGGTTTCACAAGCACTGTGCATTGGGGCGTGCTTTCTTGTCACTTTTGTTCCTTCATCACCGGTAAGAACACATCCAGGTCAGCTGCTGGAGACTCTAGGAGACTGACAGAGAAAACCACACTCATCACAGCCAGTCACCTGCAGACCACTGACTGGCTGCAGATGGGTGAGTGAGCTTAGCCAACTCACCGGAGCCTGGTTCAGATCTTCAGAACTGTTCAGCCGACCCACAGACGCCTAAGAAAATAATCCACGGGTGGTGTTGCAGTCTACTACATTTTGGGATTTGTTAAGCACAATAGCCAACGGATACGGGGTCCACTACCCTGACCCATATATGTGCCTTATTTTGTCCACTCAACTGGGGATACTATTTCCAGTGATGCTGTCTCCTTATCTTGGTCCCTTCCTGGTTCTGGAGACTTCTGGACAGCAGAGGTTTAGAGAAGGACTGGCCCCGTGTATGCACCTCTCACATCCCTCCGGGGAAAGCGTGGGGGTGGGGCGGATGGGAGGGGGACAGCTGGTTCGACAGGAGCCACCGCAGAGGAAGCCGAAGACATGAAGGAGCAGGGAAGTGGTGAGGACGTGAATTCCACGCGGGGAAACGCGCAACTTGATTACTACTCAACATCTGCAGTACCCAGATACTCTAATTAAGAGAAAAGGTCAATAGGTTAAATAAGAAACTTAATCAGAAAATTATGCAAAGTGCCACAAGTCAAACGTATTACACGGCTCTTGAGATCGATATGGTATGCAAATCGATCACCCGGGATCAGGACAGCGCAGCAGTGGGAAGGGGGAGTCAACCCAGGAGGCTCAGGAGACCCAGCCTGAGTGGGGGAGCGTGGGGGCCTGGCACCCCGAAGTAGATCGGTGAGGGAGGTGTGGTCTCTCATCCATAGACCGGGGAGGGTGGTATGGCACAGAGCATAGTTCTGGGGGCCCACGCCCTGGGCTGGAGCCCAGCTCTGCCTCTGCTGAGCTGTGTGGCCTTGGGCAAGCCATGTAGCCCCCGAAGCGCATTGACAAAGCAGGGATGTTAATACTGGCCTCTCAAGATTGGAGAAGAATCACTTATCAGCTCTGACCCGTGTGTGTGTGTGTGTGTGTGTTTGTGTGTGTGTTAGGGATTTGTGGTCATGGGACCAGTGAGGTTTCCTTCCTCTCTACCACCTGTCTTTCTTCCTCCTAAACCCTGCATGCAGTCAGGACACTTAATCAGAGACCAGTCAGAGGCCTTTAAATGCATTTAGAACAGTGGTCCTCAACTGGGGGTGATTCTTGGTGTATATCTGAGCAAGTTTTGTTAACATAACCCATAGGGGTGGGGGTGTGCTACAGGCATCTAGAGGGTAGAAGCCAGGGGTGCTTCCTAAATGCTCTGACATACAGGACAGCTGGTTATCCCACCCCCAGCAAAGAATTATGCTTGTGCCCTGTGGCTCAGTTGCATCCAATTCTTTGTGACCCTGTGGACTGCAGCCCACCAGGCTCCTCTGTCCATGAGACTGTCCAGGCAAGAATACTGGAGTGGGTTGCCATTTCCTCCTCCAGGGGATCTTCCCGACCCAGGGACTGAACCTGCATCTCCTGTACTGAAGGGAAATTCTTTAAGGCTGAGCCACTGGGGAAGAACCAGCAAAGAATTATCCAGCCCCAAATGTAGTTCTGAAGTTGAGAAACCCTGACTTAGAAGAATGGAATAGCTTATGAGAAAGAGAATCAGCCAGAGCGTAAAATGTGGCAAGAACCTTATGGAGTGATCCAGAACTGAGTGACGATAGCCTGTCAGGCTTCCAGGAACCTCTGGGGGTCCCCAACAGTCCTGGCCCTCCAGCGAACACCCTGCAGGAGCCCCTGCCCCTGGCCTGTGAGCGGACAGACTCATATTCGACAGAGTTTGCAGGGAGCAGTCCTGCCAGCTTGGCTGCAGAGGGTCTGATCTCGAGACAGCTCTTCCCGGCCTGGCGACGTCAGGCCTGGCCTGGCCCTGGTGGGGGGAGGCGGCCGTGGGGAGACTGCCCTGGCCTGGCATTCTCTTGCAGCCTGAAGGAATGTGGCAGAAATGGACCCTTATTTGGGCTTGTTTTTATCCCCCAGGAGTGTTAAAGCGGCCTGGCTTTTCCCAGGCTTTCCCACTGCTCCAGGGAGAGAAGTGGGACCTTGGGGACGGTCCCAGGCCTGGTGTGGAGAGAAGAGACCCAGCCCCCACCTGGGGTACAGAGCAGGAGGCCTGTGCTCCTGCTGGGGCCTGGGAAAAGCAAGGGCCGGGTCTTTGCCTTGGGAGCCTCCTGTTGGCCCCTGGGCCGCCTGTGGAGTGCTCTCCCAGGGGAAGAGGCGGGGACCCAGCTGGGTCCTTGAGGGGAAGGGGCTGGCGGAGATCTGTTCAGGGCTCGTGGGGGCTGAAGGCAGGAGATATGCCTGATGGAGAGGAGCAGGGCAGTGAGGACAACTCTTCCTTCCAAGGGACCCTCAGTGTCTTGAGTTTCCTCCCACCGATCTGGAGTGCCCCAGCCTCTGAGGTCAGAAAGTGTCACTAAAGACTGACTCATGCCATAGGGCTCAGGTCTGGGGAAAAGGGCAGGGGGTGGTGCAGGGCCGTCAGGCATCTTCCTCCTCCCCTTCCTCATGACGTATATAGTCATCTCAGGCCTGGAAGCTTCCCTTTCCTAGGTCTCAAGTCACAGGCAGTTGGAACTGACCCAGAGTCCTCCCCAGCGGTTGGGGAAGTAAGGCCCGTAAATGGTTAGGATCCTGTCCAAGGCCAGAGTGTGGGTCAGCGGCAGGACCCAAAACGAAGCCTAGGTCCACTGACTTACCCAGTACCGGCATGTGGCAACCTCACAGATGCCTCTGCTCACTCTTGCTTCGCGTGTCTCATGAAAAGGGGTCTTCCAAAAATGACGTTGTATGTAGCCATCAACTACACTGTAACAAATTACTCCAAAATATGGCAGCTTAAAACAGGAAACATTTGTTATCATGAAGTTCCTGAGGGTCAGGAAACTGGGTGCATCTTAGTTGGGACTCAAGTCTCAAGCTCTCTGGTACAGACAGGATTAGGGTGCCAGCTAGGGCTGCAATCTTCTCGAGGCTCAACTGGGGAGGATCTGTGTCCCAGCTCATGCACATGGATGTTGACAAAGTTCAGGGTCTCGCAGACTATCGGCCAGAGACACCAGTTCCTTGACAAGATGAGGGCTCCCAGCATGGTGCCCGGCTTCCTTCAGGGGGTGGTTGGAGAGAGGCCAGGGCAGGCCAGCAGGCAGAAGTAGCATCTTTTTGTAACCTCATTTATGAGTGACTTCCCACCATGCTGACCATATTCTATTCATTAGACTAGAGTCACAAGGTCCAACTCACCCTTGGAGTGGGGAATCACAGGTGTAGATCTAGGAGGTGGGGATTACTGGGAGCTGTTTGAGAGTTGGCGTCCCACATAGTCAGTTGGCAAAGGTCTAGCGAGGTCTGTGGCTTCTCCTCTCACTTAATAGTTTGTTTGCTTTCAAACTCTTGGGGAAATCCCAATACATATGACAATTTAAATGGAGCTGGAGGAGGAGTGGGATCCTCTTCTCCCCTCCAGATAGGAATCTCAGGCTAGATGAAGCCCAAGTTTCTTTGCACTTGTACAGCCTAGATTTTTATACCCATCTAATGAGGCTTCCCTGATGGCTCAAGCAGTAAAGAATCCACCTGCCATTGCAGGAGACATGGGAGATGCTTCCCTGGGTTAGGAAGAGCCCCAGGAGAAGGAAATGTCAACTCACTCCAGTATTCTTGCCTGGAAAATCTCATGGACAGAGGAATCTGACAGGCTACAGTCCATAGGGTCAAATAGAGTCTGACATGACTGAGCATGCATACATCTGATGGAGGCAAAAGCATTTGGCCGCAGGTCAGAAATGTCAGGTCCTTGGCCAGGTCTTAAGGAATTAAGGCAAGTCACTTGGTTCACAGATGAACTTACCTGTAAAATGTGGAACTTGGATGGGGATTTCTGGTGGAACATTCTCCTGAATTGAAATCTTCTCCCACTCTGAGGACAGAAATCTCCCACGTTCCTGCCTTCCCTCTGCCCTTCATGGACTCATAACTGGAAGATGCCAGTGCATCTGAGAGGGGTGGTTGCATTCCTGGAGTGGTGCATTCCAGGGGTGGAGGGTGAAGGCGGGTGGGGGGAGCTGGTAGAGAAAGGTCAGGACACTGGCCTGGGCCTTATCAGTTTGGTATCTGCCCAGGCAACCACCCTAACTTAGCAGTGACCCTGAACTCCTTGGGGGTGGAAGGGAGGGCCCCAGACAGAGAAAAGCAGGAAGGCTCCTGGGGAAGGTCCTACAGAGATCAGTGCTATCCAAAATGCACCCCTACCCTGCCACCTCCACTAGGATCCACATCTCAGATTTGCCTCTTCATCTCAGCCTGGCTTCCTATGTTTGCCTGGGAGGCGTTACCTGCTCCTCATCCACACCTGCTGGCCCTTCACCTTGCTGCTTCCAGGCCAGCCTCATGGGCCGGAGTCAGAGTGTCCACAGGGTCTGGAGGACAGCAGAGTCATTCTCCTGGGAGCTGAGAGGGTATGGACTTGGGTTCCCGCATCTAGGCAGGAAGGTGCTGCTGGCCTTAGCGCAGGGAGGAGGTGGCAAAAACCCCTGCCTGCATCTCAAACTCATTTCTAATTCACTTTCCTTCTGAAGTGGTTTTGAGGAAGTGCGATATCTGAAAAGGCAGCTAATGCAGGCCCTGTAAATAGTGCATCTGCGGCTGTAATGGAGGGAGAGAGAGAGAGAGAGCAAAAGATGGATTAAGTGCCCACCGTGGGCTTGGAAAAAAAAACCCTTTTGATCTCTCCCTACTGCACAATGCCCTGTTACCTTGTTAGCTTGCATCAGCCAGAGAGAGGATGTTTCTTATTGTGATTGCTGCAAATTGGCACCTATTTCCCAGAGAGTAGCTTTCTCCCGAATTAAGTAGAGCACCCGGCTCCATCCCGGGTGATAAGGACCTCCTATTAGGGGGTAATGTCAGCAGGGAGCCGCCTCCAGTCTGCCTGCCTGCCTCAGGGACTCCTGGCTGGCCGCACTCTCTGAGCTTAGCCTCGCAGGCCAGGGCAGCTGGGGCCCCTCCACTGAGACTCATCTTTCTCATCCCGGGGATGGGTTCATTGCTCCTGATGGATCCTTCTGATGGCTGCAGGGGGCCCACAGAACTGCTTGGGACATGTGGTGCTGATCACTGAACTCATCATCTTTCCCTCCAATATAAGCATCCTAGATTCTCCACTTATTTAATTAATAAATCCATTCAACAAATATTTATTGAGCACATGTTATGTTCCAGATGCTCTGATGGTGCTGGCGACACAGCAGTGAATGAGACAGAGTCCTGCCCTTACAAGGTGTGCAGAGTAAAGTACCACCATCTTCCATTTGGCTATCCCAAACCCAGAGTCACCTGAGACTCCTTCCTCTTCCAAAGCATCCACATCCACTCAACTCAGTCCCTAAGTCTCCCCCTGTGAGCCCCTCCATTTGTATTGGAAGGTATAAAAATTGATCTGTGTGCTTCTCTCTCACCACCTGGGACCAAACCCCAGCATCTCTCACTTGAACTCCTGGATTACCCACTTGTATTAGTCTCCTACTATTGCTGTAACAAATTACCAAAAGCCTGGTGGCTTGAAACAACACAAACTTGTTGTCTTGTTATTGTTCAGTCACTAAGTCAAGTCCAATTCTGATTCTTTGTGATGCTTCCCTGTCCTTCACTACCTCCCAGAGTTGGCTCAGACTCATTCCACTGAGTCAGTGATGCCATCCAACCGTCTCATCCTCTCTTGCCCTGTTCTCCTCCTGCCTTCAAATCTTTCCCAGCATCAAAGTTCTTCACATCAGGTGGCCAAAGTATTGAAGGTTCAGCTTCAGCATCAGTCCTTCAAATGAACATTCAGTGTTGATTTCCTTAAGGATTGACTGGTTTGATTTCCTTGGTGTCCAAGGGACTCTCTAGAGTCTTTTCCAACACCACAATGAAAGCATCAATTCTGAGGTGCTCAACCTTCTGTATGGTCCAACTCTCACATCTGTACATGACTCTTAGAAAAACCATGGCTTTGACTGTTCAGACCTTTGTTGGCAAAGTGATGTCTCTGCTTTTTAATATGCTGTCTAGGTTTGTCTTAGCCTTTCTTCTGAGGAGCAAGCATCCTTTAGTTTCATGGCCCTGTTATCTTACAGTTCTATAATTCAGAAGTCTGACACAGATCTTACTGGGCTGGATCAAGTTATCAGCAGGGATGTGTTACTTTCTGGAGCTTCTGGGGTGAGTTTCCTGGTCTTCTCCAGCTACCAGCAACTGCCTGCATTTCTTAGTCCTGCTGGACTGCAGAAGCTGGTCGGCAGGAGCCTGACTTCCAGTCTCTACTGCTCTCTCCTCAGCCTCCCAGTCCAGGCCATGAACACAGTTAGGATCCCAGTGAATATTTACTGAATTGGTGAATAATGAATTTACCATGTATTACTGTGTGAGAAAAAGAGCAGGATGCAGACAAATATGTGTTCTCTTAAGAAAGAAGTCCTATACATGGGTACAGCTGTGTGCATGTTTATGAAAATAGAAAAGCTCAGGAAAGACCACATTTATTGCAGTGGTGACCTCTGGGGAGAGAACTGAGTGGGAACAGAGAAGAGAATGATTTCTCTGTCTTACTTCATGCATTTCTCATTAAAAAAACATTTAAAAAAAAATTTTTGGTTAAAAGCATACATGGCCATTTTTAAGCACTTCCCTGGTAGCTCAAATGGTAAAGACTCTGCCTGTGATGCAGGAGAACCAGTTTCAATCCCTGGGTCAGGAAGATCCCTTGGAGAAGGAAATGGCAACCCACTCCAGTATTCTTGCCTGGAGAATTCCATAGACAGAGGAGCCTAGCAGGATACAGTCCATGGAGTCACAAAGAGTCGGACACAACCGAGTGACGCACTTTCACTTTCAACCATTTTTAAATGGAAAAAAAATTAAAACAAAACCAAACAACTGTCTTCTAATTGAATATGATCAAATGTCACAGAAACTGAACAATATATTTTAAATAAAAGCATGCCTCCTAAGCGCATCCCCAGAGGTGTCCTTTGTGTCTGCTCAGACCCTTAATGCTGTTCACGTGGTCCTGCGATGGCTGCAATGGACCCTGCTGGGGCTTCACGTGGGTCCCTGAGGGTGGGTCTCCAGTCAGATACTAGCTCTACGGCACCTCCCCCTTGTATCACAGCTGGGTGGGTCTCCAGTCAGATACTAGCTCTACGGCACCTCCCCCTTGTATCACAGCTGGGTGGGTCTCCAGTCAGATACTACGCACCTCCCTCCTGTATCACAGCTGTGGTACTTCCTCACCTGGAGGATCAGTGTGAGCCCCTGGGCCGGGTGGGGTGTGTGTGTGTGTGTGTGTGTGTGTGTGTAGGGGATGGTGGGTCTGGGGTCTGGCTTAACTCTGCAGCCTCCTCCTCACACCCCACTTGCAGGAACCCAGAGCCACCATCCTCTGACATTTCTCTTTTCTAGGCCTTAGTACCTGCCAGGCTTTTCACAGGGGTGGCTCTTCCCTGCTGTATTTACCTGCCAAATGTCTATGCATCTTTTGATACCTGGCACCCCTCTGGAAGTTTCCACTCAGCCCTTCCTGACTCTTCTCTCTCCCTCAGCAGAACCGGCCCCTCCTTTCTCTAGGCAGCTGCTGGAGAGATGGTGTGAAGTGGTTTGGGCAAAGCCTCTGGCTCCACACTGCCTGCTCCTATACCCCAGCACCACTGCCTACTCACTGTGACTTTGAGCAACTTCAATGCTAAGGCTTGGTGGCCCCACTTGAGACTTGAATGATGACACCCACTGGTAAGGTGGTTGTGCCCTTTAAATGGGGTGACCTATTTGAGGCTTACTGCTCAGAGGAGCCCAGTACTTGGAAGGGGCTCCAAGCCAGGTAGACCTCAGGCCCCTCGAGTTTGGTGGGTAGTCAGGGCTCACTGTCTTGAAAGGCCAGGAGAGCTCTTAGGAGGAAGCATATCTGAGCTGAGTTCTAAAGGCCAAGGAGATGGTTCCAGCCAGTGGGTGGGATGAGGAGCATCAACCACATGCCGTGGGTGTCCAGAAAAGCAGGGTCACGGAAGAGGGGACGAGTCCAGTGGCCTAGAAGACCGGAGGCCCGGGTGTCGGCCCAGTTCCCTGCTGGAGGGACGTGAGGATTCACAGCCTTTGTGCCGCTTCAGTTCAAGCTGTTTGGGGTTTGGCGTGAACACACAATAGTGCCTGAAGAGGTGGCTGCTTTTTTCCCCTGGAGCTCTCAGATGTCATGAAATTGGTCTGAATAATTTTTTCCCCTCAAATTGTTCAAAACATTCTGTTTTTGGCCTGAGCGTTCAGGTTTCCCATTGCCTCATGGAAAGGGTCCTGGGGCACATTTGGAGGTCTTGGGAAGCACAGTGAATCGGGGCACCCTGTCCATGTGCTCTGCTTCTCTGCCAAGCCAAACCCCCCCAGGGGCCAGAATGGAGGCTGACTGGTGGGCACTAATGGGCCGAGTGCTGCGGCCCCTTGGCCCGGGCGGTGGCCAGTGCCTGTGGGCAGCCTGGGCTGCAGGCCCAGCACAGACCAGCAGGAGCTGCCGGGAGTCCAGCCAACTGAAGCCTGATACCTGGCTCTTGGCTCCATGGGTAGCTGCCCAAGAAGGTGGGAAGGAGGCGTGGGCCTTCTAGGGCGGCCTGGCCTGGGGGCGGCTCTGTAGCTCTATTTACATTGGCTTCAGTGGAGCAAGAGTGAGGAGCTGCTGATAGCATCTCAGGGCCCGTTCAGCCTCCAGAGAGATAGGGCTAGTACTTCTCCAGCATGGGTGGGCTCACTCACACACGTGCGCAGACACACACACACACACACGCACACACATGCACACAGACACACACACACAGTGCCGTTTGTCCATGAGCCTCCTCGAAACGGACACTCACATGTGGACATTCTAAATCAGGAGGAGATATTAAGGGAAGGGGTGTGTGTGGGGAGTAGGGGTCCTGGCCAAGGGAGGCAGTGAGTGTCTCAGACTCTGACACTTGGGGAGGGACGCAGAGATGTGGATGCTGCAAGACGAGAAGTTTTGGCAGGCCAGAGCACTCTGATGATAGAAGAGTCCTTTTGTACTGCCTGCCAGCTAGTGTCTACTTCCCATAGCCCTGGGTCTCAGGACCCTCCTCTCTGCCACCCCGTGGTGGCCAGATGTCTTGCCTTGCGCAACAGAGCCCGGGGGTTTCAGGACTCTCCTCTCTGCCACCCCATGATGGCCAGCCATCTTGTCTTGCACAGCTGGGGGGACCCCATCTGCACCGAGCACTCTGGGACTCCTGTGCCTGGGGTTCAGGAGCTGTTCTTAGGGGTGCACTGTGAGTGCGCCCCCTGGGGGCTGTGAGACAAGGCAGGCAGCACTGAGAGACCCTCAGACCCATGAAAGGCTCTGTGGGGAAGTGGGTGTCAGCTTCCTCTGGACCCGAGGAAACTGGAGCTTCTGAGTCATCCTGCAGATGCAACTCAGAAATTTGTTTTATTGTTTCTTGTGGAGGGGGCAGGGTGGGGGTGGGGAGACTCGACTCTGCTGATGCTGATAATCAGCGTCACAAGGTCTCCATGGGGTAACCTGGCCCATAGTGGCTCAGAACAGTTACTGTCCCTTCTTGAGAACCTCCTGCCTTCCTGTCCCTCCTCAGACCACACACATAGACTTTTTTTTTTTAATTTATTTTTTAATTGGAGGTAGATTGCTTTACGGGCTTCCCTTGTGGCTCATCTGGTAAAGAATCTGCCTGCAATGCAGGAGACCTGGGTTCGATCCCTGGGTTGGGAAGATCCCCTGGAGAAGGAGAAGGCTACCCATTCCAGTATTCTGGTCCACAGAATTCCATGGACTGTATAGTGCATGGGGTCGCAAAGAGTCGGACAGGACTGAGTGACGTTCACTTTCACTAAATTGCTTTACAATGTTGTGTTGATTTCTGCCATACAACAACGTGAATCAATCATAATTGTATGTATATCCCTGTCCCTCTTGAGCCTCCCTCCCCTCCCTCATCGCACCCCCTAGGTCGTCACAGAGCCCTGGGTTGGGCTCCCCGGGTTTTACAGCAGCTTCCCACTAGCTAGCTATTTACACATGGCCGTGTATACATGTCAACACTACTCTTCGATTCATCCCAGCCTCTCCTTCCCCCGCTATGTCCACAAGTCCATTCTCTATATCTGCGTCTCCGTTCCTTCCCCGCAAACAGGTTCAGAGTGAAATAACACACAGGCTTCCAATTCAGGCTTGGCTTCCATCTTGCAAACACAGGAACCGGCTCTGGCTTATTTGGGTAAAATGGAGATGTATTAAAGGGTGTTGGAAATTTGCAGAATCTGGGCCAAAGCTCCTGACCTGGAGGCCCCCACCCCAAGTCAGGAACAACACCCAGATAGCTTCTCAGAACTAACTGGTCCGGGAAAGCCCCATGGCCGTCACTGCAGGGTGCTGCCTCTGCCCCCAGCATTGTGTCACGGCCAGCGCCTGGTACTTAATGTCCCAGAATCTCAGCCCAGCTCCCCTAGAAGCTGGGTGCGGTGGTTGCTGCACCCTTACTGGAACGGGCTCCAGGCAGCGTCTGCTTTGTTGCATCATTTTCTTTCAATTCAAAGGTTCAAAGTTTGCTGTGGGTGAGTCCAGTCAACAGAGTGAGGTCACGGGCTTGAACTCCGGTTGCAAGGAGGATGGGAAAGTGGAGGTGGGGTGGAGAGGATCTGACTTCCACATGAAAGTAGTTTCTGACCTGGACTCAGAGTGGGAAGTTACACCAACACACAGATGTGTTCAAAGGTGGCAAATGACTACTGCAGAGATGTGCGGAGCCCAGCTCAAAAGAGCAGCGTGGAGGTTTTTTCTTTCTTGTCTCTGTCTTTTTTTCTCTCCCAAGAGCGGGAACAGTAAGCCTGGGATACACAGATGCCTCAACCTTCCCTCAGTTCCACACAGCTCCTCTGCCAAAACCTGCAGTCTGGTGGTGTCCCAACCTCTTTACCCCAGAAGCTGCTCCTGTCCCTGGGGAAGATGTTTGGGCCCAGCGCCTATCCGGCAGCTCAGGGGTGGCCACGGGGTCTGTCTGATGTGCCCCTAGAGCAGCTGGCTCCCTCCCCAGATGACACCTACAGCACGTGCACCTTGCCCGGGTGAACATTCATCTCTCCCGAGGATAGCTTCATCTGATCCTCCATGGAGAAGGGCTATGCACCCTGTTAGCTTGCCTCTGACCGCTATGCAGCGCCCTGAGTCCAGGGTGGACCCTTCCCTCACTGGCTCACATAAGGAGAGTTGGTTTTCTGGCTTAGCATGAGTGGCTCTGGGTCTGGCGGCATGGCTGGGGTTGCGGGGAATGGGGGTATGGCATGGGGCATGTCTGGGGACCTGCCATGGAACTGAACACATCAGAACATACACCCCTCTAGAACCCCCAGTGACATAATTTTCCCCTCAGTTATTTCACTGTTCTACCACACAAACTAATGTGCTGTTTTTTAAAACAACATATTAGTGTATTTTAAATTTCAGAACAGGAATGTTCTTGTTGTTTTTCTATTGTAAAAGTAATGCACACTTTATAAAAATTCAAGCCATACAGAAATCTGTAAGCTAGAAACTGGAGAGAACTAGAAACTTTTTATATGGAACGTAGAGATAACCATTATTAAAAGTTTTCTTTTTTAGTCTACATATATAAATATACTTGTATGTAGAGCTAAGGCTGAAATGAGTGTGTGAATGGAAAGAGATCCCAATATGGTATTGATTTTAAAAAGTCAGTTGACAGGAGACTCTGCCTGGCTTCGCACTGGAAGCAAAGAGAACTAGGAAGACTGTCTATTGGATGCTCAGCCTCAGGCTGACTGGTCAGGCCCAGTGCTGAAGCTGGGCCTGAGCAGTGATTGTGTTTTTAGCAGTTATTCCTGGGATCTCATAGCCAGAAGGACCGGGATCATGTCCACGGTCGCCCCCTATGGAAGGAGGTGTAGTGGAGAGAGGGGACCCAGGCCCTGAGGGGTCTGGCCTGGGCCCCCTGGCCTGCCTTCTCTCCTGACCAGACTGCCTGGGGGTGCGGGGAGCTGCTCCTCTTGGGGATCTAGAGGAGGAAATGGCTGGGCCTGCTGACCTCCCAGACCCTGTGGTTCCCTGGGGCATTCATAGCTCCAGAAGCCAGCCTGGGATGTTTCACGGGGCCCTGGGGCAGGACAGAAGCAGACGAGTAGCAACCGCTCACTGGTTAGCACCCAGCTTTGCACTCAGCAGTCACCGAACATCTGCAGAATGAATGAATGAATGAATGAAGGGTACACATCCCCTTGGGGGGATAATCTTCATCAGCTCTAATTCTATTTCTGAGTCTCAGGGCGTCTCCCCAACCTGTCCCATTTCAGGAGGTAGAGCAGTTCCTAGGAAACCGCAATCCTAGCCTCACAGAACTCGGGCCTTCTGAGGAGGTTGGCCCTGCTGAGGTCACCTATCCTGTCCCCTCCTAGGCAGGCCTCTGACCTGTGACTGCAGTTTTCTGAGGAGAGACTTTTCCAGATCCAGCTTCCCACGGGGATGTGACTACTTGCCCAGTGCAGAGGGAGGCTATTCTGTGCACGTGTGTGAACAGGCCAGTGACGTGGAGGTGGCAAGGCTCTGCCCTGGGGACCCCTCCTCTTCATAATTCAGGGCTGTCATGGGCTAGGGTGAAGGGCGTCTCTCACAGTCTTGGGGTCTGAGGTGGATCCCCAAGATTTCCCACTTGTTGGGGGAGGGTCTTCAGGTCCCCTGCCCACGCCCCTGGTCCCCCTCCCCTGGTCTCCTTCAGTAGGGTTCTTTCTCTGCCTCTCCTCCTCCCCCCATCTCCTTCCCCTCCCCGTGGTTCCCAGAACTAGGACCCAGGCCGCCAGCTGCAGCCCGTCCAGGTTTCCTATCGGATTATGAAGCTTAACATTTTTGTGAAGGAAGAAGAAAGCCGTCCCTCTGGGAAGCGATAAGAACATTCCATCCTCCTCTGGCTCCAGGGAGCCTGGGAAACAATCACCAAAGGGAGAGAGACTCCCCAGGGACAGGCTCTCCTGCGCGGGCAGGGCCGCCCTCTGCCGGCTCCCCTCCCCTTCCTCCCCGTGTCCCTGGCCAGGCCATGAGCCTGAGGGGGTGGGCAGGCCTGAGGCCCCTAGACCCAGGTGCCCAGACCTGTTTCTTCTCAGCCCGGAGCTGCCCCTGGGGGCCTTGGGCACCAGCTCTCTTGAGGGGAAGCTGTACAATCTGGGAGGAAGGAAGCTTCCACTAAGAGGAGCCCCAGAAGAGACCGCCATGGTGGGGGTTGGTTAGCAGTGGGCGGGTGGGCTCCCCACCTGCGGTGACCTAGAGCCCATGAAGCGAGATGCTGAGTCAGTCTCTTGAAGGTCTGGGGGCCTGCAGAAGGCCCTATGGTTGGCATACCGATGAGGAATGGGAACTTTGTCCAGTCAGTGCTCCTTCTGCCCACTATCATCTCCCTCTGTCCCTCCCTCTCCCTTTCAGGGACAACATTCACCAAAGCCCACTGGGACCCGGGTGCTATAGGAGAGACAAGGCTCGGTGGCACCTTCTCTTCATTCCTTCCTCAAGGAGGACCTGCCACTGCTTTGGTGCCTTTGCACTTCTCTTTCCTCAGCTTCTCTTCCTTCAGAATCCCTACCCCTTCACTAATACGAGATCTTTTAACGTTGTCTTCTCAACGAGGCCTCCCTTACCTTCTTGTCTCAAAAGGCAAATTGCCGTCACCCACAAGAGTTCCTATCCCCCTTCTCTCAGCATTCACTACTATATAATATACATTTTACTTCTCGATAATACTTTTTTTCAGTCTCTTCCCCCTAAAACTGAAGTTCCCAGAAGGCAGGAATTATCACCCGCCTCCCTTGCTTCAGTGGCTAGAAGAAAGTCCGGGAGTCTGAAGGGTACACTGTACGGATCAGTTACCTGGCAGGAAACAAGGGGGGCCCTGCACCAAATGCAGGGGGAAGGGTGGGGAGTGGGCTTTGAAGAGAATGTAATGAAGGGACTATTTATAAACCTTTATCAACCGTGTGCATGGTTAACGGGAACAAACAAGGATGTGAAGTGCCCAGTGCTAGCCACAGCGGGGTCCTCCCCAGCCCCTCATGGGAGAACAGCTGCCAGACAGATCAGGGCCCTCGTCCAGTGCCGCCCAGTCAGACAGGGGTCTCTGGAAGCCAAAGAACAAGGGTACCTGGATCATACAGTCCAGGGCAGGCCCCTGGGACCCTGGGTAGGGTAGAGCCTGGACCTGGAAGAACACCTGAGAAGATCTGCACACAATAAATATGTGTGGAACACATGAATGGCCGCCCTTAAGAAACCCACATATTGGTGGAGAAGACACGCACATCCTTTCACTCATTGCCCTCATTCATAGAAGGCAGAACTGTTGAGCACTGGCTGGGTGTTTGGATCCATCAGAGAACAGCGCAGAGACAGTCCCAGCCCCTCCTGAAGCCCACCCCTGGGAAGGGCTTGCTGGAAAGAGGGACACAGAGGGTGGGTACCCATATACCTTCCCTGTTCACAGTTCATGGCCTGTGTACCTGGGTCAGGGTGCATTGGAACCAGTGCAGGACGGGGCAGGTAAGAAACCCTTGGGTTCCTTGGGGAACCTGTTAAGTCAGGCCCGATTGGGTGGAGGCACTGGGTGTGGGGAGACATCATTTGTCATTTGTTTTTCTAAACCCTGGGGTTTTGAAGGAGGGCAGTCTGCAGGCCCTCTAACCCTGCAGTCACTCACGCCAGGGCCACTCCCGGGCCAGGGCTCCCTCCGGCGCCTGACCTCACTTAATCTTGGTGGCTGACGGCCCTGTGAACTCCTTATCCTGCCCAGTTGACTGTGGAGGGAACGGAAGCACAGAGCGGTTAAGTAACTTGCCCAAGCTGCCACAGCTACTGAGTGGTGGAGTTGGCATTTGAACCCTGGTAATTGGTGGCTGGAGCCCACACTGCCGGCCTTTATGCAGAATCTTTTTTTGGTTATCCATTTTTTTAAATTAACTTATTTATTTTAATTGGAGGCTGATTGCTTTGCAATATTGTAGCGGTTTTTGCCATACATTGACATGAAACAGCCATGTGTTCCCCACCTTGAATCCCCCTCCCACCTCCCTCCCCATCCCAAAGCAGAGATCTTTGATGGGAGGTCCATTCTGGGGGAGAGTGTCAGTCCTCTGAAGGTCTGGGGACACTCGTGGTGACTCACCATGAGTGTCCCCAGACCTTCTCCATCTGGGGAAGGGAGGAGCCTTGTCAGAGACGAGGGTAAGCTTCAGGCCGGGTGTTCCTTGAGGCCAGGTGAGGCAGGGCTGACGGGGGTCCCCGGTTCTGGAAGCCAGCCCTCACCTTCATCTGCACTGCCACCTTCTCTTTCTCTCATACCTGTTCTGCGGTGGCTCCTCCCTGGCCACCCAGCCTGCAGTCCCCGCCTTGCCCCGAGCATTCTCCATACCAAGTTTCCAGAACTCCAACACTGTCATGTCACGCCCTCTACTCCTGACCTTCAGCAGCTTTTTTGGTACCAGGATAAAATGTCCAACTTTCTCCCCTGGGCCTGGAAGGCTCTGCGTGACCTTCCCTAGCCACCACACCAGCTTTGTTTCTGGCCATTTCCTCCTTGACCTCTTCATTCCAGCCCCCTAGTCTTCTTGCTGGTTCTAGAACACACCATGTCATTCTGGTCTGGGGACCATTCCGCTTACTGTGTCCCTTGGGGGTACTGTTTTCTCAGAATACCTCACTCCGTCACACACTTCAGTTCCAAAGGCCTTTCCTGAAATGCATGTGTCTCCCCTCACTCAGACCCTTTTCATTCCTTTATCTGAGGGATTATTTGTTTTCTTTCTGGACTTTATCACTGTCTGAAATGATCTTTTTTATTATATTTATTTCGTGTCTTTCTTCCCCCATTAGAATAAAAGCCCCAGGAGAGGAGGAAATGTGAGTTTTGGTTAGTGTTGTATCTTCAGGGCCTAGAACACTGTCTAGTGTATAATACATACTAAACAAATAATTCTTGAATCAGAACTTACTCTGCTATTTCTCACCATGGGGCCTTCAGACACACAAAGCCTCCTGCCACCTTCCTCATGGAGTTAAACTCCAGTGAACTTTAGTTCTGAGCTCAAAGCCCACTTCTTCAGGGAGCCTCCTCCAACTTCCCTGCCACGCCAGCCATGCCCCCACACCCTGCACATTTGCTCTCTCAGAGCCCTGGACTTCTGTGGTTGCGCCTCGTTCTTGCTCCTTACTAGGTCAGCTGTCTCTAAGCGCTAGAGAGTAAGGTCCACAAGGTCAGGGGCTGTGCTGTTTTGTTTACTTCTGAATCTTTGGTGCTTCACACTGAGCCTGGCCTACAACAATAGCTGCTCCGGGGTTATACGTTCAATCATTGAGGGGACAGCTGGGGCCCTCAGGTGGCCATCAAAGTGAGGGCACAGGTCTCTTCCAGTCACTTCTAACTTGAAAAGTCTAGAAAAGCCTGCCAGGAATTTTCATATATGTGATCTCAATCTTTTCAACGCATCCATAAGTAGGTATTGTGATCTTCCTTTATAGACAGAGACAGAGGCTTGGAGAGGTTAAGGAAACTCCCCAAGATTACCCATCTGAGAATCGCAGAGCTGAGACTCAAACCCAGGCCTCCTGAATTGAGAGCTTTTCACAGCAGTCTCTTGGAGAGAGTAAGCTGCAAGGCAGATTCTGGGCAAGGTTGGAGGTACCCCCTCTCCCCCAGGTTCTTCCCTTTCCTTATAGCCTGTATTAGATTTCTGATACTGTGTAACAGATTATCCCAAAACTTAGTGGCAATTATTATCTCACTGTGTCTGTAGGTCAGGAATTTGGGTGCAGATTAACTGGGTCCTTCGCTTTTGGGTCTCTCATGAGCTGCCATCCAGGTGCTGCCTGGCACTGCAATGAGTCATCTGAAGGCTCATTTGGGGAAGGATCCACTCCAAGCTCATCTATGTGGCTGCTGGCAGGATTCCACTCTTGCTGCCTTTTGGCTGAAGACGGTTCCCTGTGTTTTGTTGCAGGGGACTCTCCAACATGGCAGCCCGGTTCATCAAAGCAAGCAAACCAGAGAGGCAAGAGTGCTGGAGAAATGGAAGCCAGTCTTAATAATGAAATCCTGGAACAGTGTCCCAGCACAGTCTGCCCTACTCTGTCATGAGGAACATGTACCTAGGTCCAGCCACACCCACAGGAGGGGATTACATGAGGGTATAAATGCCAGGGGCAGGGGTCGCTGGGAGCCGTGCCAGAAGCTGCCACCACACAGCCTGTTCTCTTTCGGCTGCTCTCAGATCACGAATTCCTGCAGGGCAGCTGACATCATGTTCACAAGCACCCGTGGGATGCTGCGTGCCTTCATTCATTTATTGTCTCACTCATTTGACAGACATTTGCTCTCTACCTACTGTGTGCAAAATCTTGATTGCTGGAGTGACAAAACTTAATAAGGCTCATTTCCTGCCTTGAAAGAGACAGATGTGTAAAGAAATAAGTGAGGTTTAGTGTCTGCTACATGGAGACTCCTGGAAAGAATAGGGCTAATGCTCTTTTAGCACTGACTGTGTACAAGCATCAGTCTAAACACTTTATAAGTATTATCTCTTAATGCTCACAGCAACCTGTGAGGTAGCTACTTTATTATCACTCCATTTTGTAGAAAAAGAAACCGAAGTACAAAAAAAATGGGGGGTGAATGTAGCTGGCAAGGCAGGGCTAGGGTTCCACCTGGGCAGTTTGGCCCCTGAATACATACATTGAGTCCGTGTGTCATCTTGTCTCGTGCAAGATGGGCTCCACGAGCAGTCCTTTTAAAGGAACGACAGGTGTTGGGGACCATCCTTGGGACCAGTTCTTTCTTGTTCTTCAAGAGCAATATGCAGACAGATCCTTTTCCATGGGCCTTGATGAAGCTGCCTGCTGGCATATCTGGGGTGGGAAGAATGACTGGGAAGACCACTCAGCAAGCTGGGGAAGAGAGTTGTTTTGGTTTAAAAGATTGACATTTTAATAAACTGCTCTTAATTAACAGCACTTTGAAATTCTGAGTGGCGTGCTCTCCATCTTAAAACAGGCGGTCGGGTGGCTTCTTAGAGAACGCGATGCTTGTGGGTGATCTCCCTTTTTGAAACAAACCCAGACCCTCCAGTCACAATTTATTTTTCATTCCAAAAATGATCTTTACTGCAAATGTTGCTTTGGTTCGAGTGAATTAGAAATCCTTATTACACAGGCAGGCACTTCAAACAGTGCCCGGCTCACCGCGCCGGCTGTGGCATCAAAGACTCGGCTGGAATCTCTGATTACCACCCAGGCTGTGGGCCACTTGGGAGCAGGCGGCATCTGAAACGGGGCTCCAGCTGCGGGAGTGGTGGGCTCGGGGAGCCCAAAAGCCAGGCAGCCTCCATGCCAGGCTCGGCGCCTCCAAGTTCAGGGGCTTGGAGGGGTTGCTGTGGGCAGAAGGGATGGAGAAATGGCATAGTTGCCCTTGACTGAGCACCTACTGATGTCCCGGATGCCTGCTAGGAACTTTTTCATGCATTTGTGCTGTGCTAATTTGCTTCAGTCATGTTCGACTCTTTGTGACCTTATGGACCATAGCTGCCATCTCCTCTCTCCATAGGATTCTCAAGGCAAGAATACTGGAGGTGGTTGCCATGTTCTCCTTCAGGAGGTCTTCCCGACCCAGGGCAGGTTCTTTAACACTAGTGCCACCTGGGAAGCCCTTTTCACTCATTATCTCACTTAAAATTTAAAATTTCTGACGGCCACCTACTGTAATTGTTGTGAGGGTTTAAGAGAGCTTGAGAAACAATACTCCTCTTTACCTCACTTATTGTGAACCAACTGAGAAATAAGACAAAAGAGTGATGCAAATGAGAGATCAATATCAAGCTTCCCACTGATACCATACTTCAGTTCAGTTCAGTTCAGTTGCTCAGTCGTACCATACTTACTACTGATATTAACTATTCTGCTTACTACCAATATTTTCAGCTGGTATTGCAGAAGGTGCCTGGTATTTGCAGGCAAGCCGGGTTTGTAATTCTGAAGCTCACAGTTATCTAGTTCCTTCCCCATAAATATGCACACTATGCTGGGACAGGTTGCATGGGGGGGTGGTGGGTGGGGTTGGGAGTGGGGGAGTGGAGCACTGATCTCTAAATTGTTAAGATAAGAGAGAAAATGCAAGCTGCCTCCTCAGGTAAAGAGATGCTGAGGGAGCTTGGCCATGTTAGCCTTACCAAAATCACCAGAGAATTCCTTCTCACTTTTTAAGATCAGGTGAGGGAGGGAACTGTGGACCTCTTCACAAGCAAGGAGACATCACACCTCCACCACCCAGGCCCTTGGGATTATTTTCTTTGTTCTACAGGTGGAAAGGGCTTCCCTGGTGGCTCAGTTGATAAAGAATCTGCCTGCAATGCAGGAAACCTGGGTTCGATTCCTGGGTTGGGAAGATCCCCTGGAGAAGGGAATGACTGTCCACTCCAGTACTCTGGCCTGGAGAATTCCATGGACCGTATAGTCCATGGCATTGCAAAGAGTCGGACACGACTGAGCAACTTTCACTTCACAGGTACAGAAGGAGCTTCATGGCTCTCCAGTTAGTAGGAGGTGAGGCTGAGATTCACACTGCTTCATCTGTTGGCCCTATTCTATCTTCCCTTCTTGACTTTGAGATCCTCACTTTCAGGGTTGTGTCCTATGAATTGTGTCCTTAGGAGCTGACGCAGGGTCCAGCTCAGGGGAGGCTTCAGGCAATGTCTTTGAAGTGAACAAAACAGATTCATCCTTTCATTCAGCAACATGTTTTGTCTCTACTAGGTGTTGATCTCACTATTGGTGGCATTAAGCTGGTGGAGTGGGGAATGGTGGTCCCCAACCCCAAAAGATACATCCTAGCCTCTGGAAACTGTGAATGTGATCTTATCTGGAAAAAGGATCTTTGCAGATGTCATTAAAGATCTTGAGATGATATCATCCCTGATGATGACCTGAAAAGTGAAACTGTTAGTCACTTAGTCATGTCCCCATGGACACGTAGCTACCCCATGGACTATAGCCCGTCAGGCTCCTCTGACCATGAAATTTTCTAGGCAATGGAGTCAGTTGCCGTTCCCTTTTCCAGGGGATCTTTCCGACCCAGGGATCAAACCCAGGTCTCCAGCATTGCAGGCAGATTCTTCACCATCTGAGCCGTTAGAGAAGTCCATGATGACTTGGGTGGGCCCTAAATCCAATGACAACTGCCCTTGTAAGACACAGAAGAAGCAGCAGGACAAGAGAAGGCATATGAAGAAGAGGCAGAGATTGGAGAGGTGTGGCCACAAGCTAAGGGACACCTGGACCCACCATTGGCCAGAAGAGGAGAGGAATGATCCTCTCTTAGAGACTTTGGAGGGAGCAGGGCCCAGCTGGCACTTTGATTTTGGACGTCTGGTCTCCAAAACCATGAGGGGATAACTTTCTGTTGTTCTAAGCTCTCTAGTAGATGGTAACAGAGTGCCATCTGGGCAGCTCTAGGAAATGGCCACACTGGCACTGGAGGCAGAGAGATGGCTTGGAGCCTCCCCCTCACTCCCGATATGGGACAGCTGGCCATCTCATTGGGGCCTAGATCGGAACCCCTTTTCTCTGGAGGTGCTGGCTCCCCAGGCTCAGGCATGGGGCAGGAAGCCTCTCAGCAGCCTGGACATCATTGTTCACAGCATGTTGCTGAATCACGTAAAAGTAAGAGAAAACGAGTATGACCCTCAGAGCCTCAGACCAAACCATGGAGACACGGCGGCTAGAGTGTCTGGTTAAAGACCGGTGACTTTTCTCTGTAACTGGTGTAATTCCCCCTGTTGTGATCCCTTGGTGTCCAAAAAGGAACATCAGAGAATTGCCAACTGTTTTTGAAGGGACTTCAGGAGCCACCAGCGTTCCTCAGCATCATTCTTACCAAGGAGATATCCAGCTGCTGTCCAGCTGCCTGAGTCAGAGCAGACAGGCCACCTCCTGGGGTACCTCTTTTGAAAGTGCTTCTCTGCAGGGGACACACACCTGCCTGCCCCCATACATACGTTCACGCTCATTTCACAGATGGAGAAAATGAGTCTTGGCAACTTCCTAGGGTCACATGCATTGTTGTTGTTTAGTTGCTCAGTCGTGTCCAACACTTTGCGACCCTATGGACTGTAGCCTGCCAGTCTCCTCTGTCCTTGGGGTTCTCCAGGCAAGAATACTGGAGCCTGTTGCCATTTCCTTCTCCAGGGGATCTATCCGACCCAGGGATCAAACCCGAGTGCCCTGCATTGCAGGCAGATTCTTTACAGCTGAGACACCAGGGAAACCCAGGATCACATGTATAGTATGTGCTCAATTCAGTCTTCTGAGAGATTAGGGAACCTCAACTCCCTGCCTTGGGTGTGAGAGGAATCAAGCGTAGGACACTAGTGTATGTGGTTGTCACTCCAAACACTGCTCAGTAGCCCCATTGTTGATGGACAAGCCCTGTTGTAACTACTCACCCAGGGCTTAGCTGTGGTCCCTAGAAAACCAGGTAGGTTAACCAAGGTGTGGTTACACCTCTCTACACCTCTGTAGATGCATGCTTTTGGGGTGGAATTTTGATCAGAACATTTCCTGAGTTTGGGTCTCCTGGGTCCACTCGCAAAGAAGCATTCTGCCTGATGTGGATGATGCATCTAAAACCTCTTGGCTCTTTCAAGGTAACCTTGGACATACTACATATCAATACACTTCAGAATACAAATGTAATTGGTTAGGGGTATTGGGAACATAAGGATTGTATTTAAGCTTGAATTCTGGCTGGCGAATCTCCCTCCTTCCAGCTGGGTTGTTGGGTTTGTTACACACAAAGAAAAGCAAGGATGGCTCCTTTATTGTGAGCTGGGCCCTGCCTGATGCCCCCCTGCAGAGGCCTGGTAAGGTAAGGGTGGGACATTGGTGCAGCTTCTTTCCCTCCAGCTGAGCTCAGACCTGAACCTCATCACTGGCCAAGCACCCCATCTAAAGAGTGGGGGTCTGACAGAAGAGTGCTACATGGAGGAATCCTCCTCAAGCTGTCACCCTTCTGCAACGAAGTGAGCATCATATGGAGAATGTAAATCAACACCCTGCTTTCTTCATCAAGACAGCCTTGCTGGGAAAAACAGCCGAGCGAAACGGTGTGCTTAGTGACACTGTGCTTACATTCGGTCACAGGTCCTAATCTGCTTGCCGACCAGTGAAAACCAGTTCAGAGACTGACACTGGTCCAAGGACCACATGTTAGCAGCCCTGCTGTAGCACATGCAAGAAATGCAGAGAGAAGAGTTGCAGGGCCTGCCGTCAAGAGGGGCAGTCATGGGTTCCCCAACCAATTCTGCCAAGAAACCACAGGAAGCGGGGACGGGGTTGCAGGGGGTGGGGGGGCCCATGTGCATCAGGTCTCTCCAGGGAGTGATCCTGCTGATCAGGAAACACAGCCCATCTAGCAGATTAGAAGATGTCCCATTGGCAACAGGGAGTGAGGAAAAGGCTGGTTGGAGGGTTGGAGAGAGGGATGTAGGCTTTCTCTTCCCCCCCAGATATTTCTTTCATTTGTGCAATAAAGCCTTAGCAACAACAAATGAATTTCTGGCAATCGTACTGTCACACTTACATGTGCTTACTTTTTACAGCTCTTGATAAATTTAACAGCGGAAGGCCTGTAGGCATCTTCCAGCCTTCCTGGAAAATGTGAAGATTTGTTTCCAGGGCCATGGGACACAGATTTCTGGATTGGCAAGGTCCCTGTGAGGGCTGAGATGCACAAATTTAAACAAATTCTTTCACTGATCAGAACCTTACTATTAATTGACCAGAGGCCTGGGGACCCAAGAGGCCAGAGAGAGGCCTGGGCCAGAGGTGGGCAGGGTGTGAGGTGGGGAGGCAGGGAGTTCCCCCTGCCACTGACCAGAGTGGTCAGACTTTAAGGGGCTGGGGTGCATAAGCTTGTGTCCTGAGAACATACAGTGATACTCTTGGGGTCTGGTGTCCTATTACACCGACAGGCCCTGCTGTGAGGTGGCCAAGAGCGAGAAGACAGAGGGGTCCTGGGGTTGCCTTGAGCTCTCACCTGTTTGCACGCGAGCTGGTCTTGAAAGGGTCCCAGAGAGGATGCAAGTTGCCAACTGGCTGAGGAATGAGCCTGAGTGCTCAAGGAAGCCTCAGAGGGAGCTGGCCTGGGCTGGGCTCTGCCTAGCAGCGCTTGGCTTCCCTAGGAGCTCAGTTAAACAGATTCTAATACAGCACTTACCTCCCGGGTGCCTCTTTTGTGATGGGCTCTGCAGGGGACACAGAGCTGAGTGGCGTACACCCGCCTAAAGCCATACTAATGAGAGCTAATATGGAGTGTTTACCACATGCAGCGCTTCTGCCCCGAGCAGGATGCTCATTACCTAGTTTAAGTCTCGGGGCACTCCTCAGAGGAGGTGCTGTATTATCCCCTTTGGATAATTCTGGAAACTGTCAGTTTCAACAGCGGAGACTTGGTGACCTGCCCGAGGTCCCCAGCTGGTGGGGATGGACCTGGGATTTGACCTCCATGGTCAGGCTCTAGATCAGGGGTTTTGATCTTGGTGGCCCCTTTTTGTCACCTGGAGAGCTTTTAAAACTTAACCGTTTCTAGATCTCTCCCTAAACCAATAAAATCAGACTCTCTGAGGGTGAGATCGGGCATTGATGTTTAATAACTCCACCCCCAGGCTGTAGTCTTTTGCCAGGATTGAAAACAGTGTTTCCAGAGCCTGTAGACTTAATCACTGTGAGGCCCTGCCCCGGCCGAGCCCATCTCTGTGCATCGTGAGGACCCCTGAGCTTTTGCTTTTTCCCACTGGACCATGATGGCCCCAGACAGTGGCTTGCACAGAGGTCTCTGATACAGGGAGGCCCATCACAGTGTCATAAGAGAGGTCCCCTTCCAGCAGGGAAGAATCAGTAACAGCTTCATGTTGAAGGCAAGAGATTTTGGAGAAGGGTCCGAGGTTGAAAAAGATGCTGGGAACTTAACAATGGCCTCAATCTTTGTTTATTCATATGAACTCAATTCCCTAGGTACTGGGGAGCCATGGAGGGTTTTTGAGCATGGTAGTGACCCCATCAGAAAACCATCTACTTGCTGAAGCCCCTGCAGTTCTTGTAACACCCTCTTGCTCCAGGGGGAAGCTGGGAAATGGATTTGGCTGAGGAATTTTTTGAAAAATTAGGGTGTAAATCACATACCAGGAAAAACCACCCTCTTGTTTCTGCCCACTTCCCTGTCCACACTAGTAATGCCAGTCTCCCAGGCCACGCTCCTCCTGGCCTCTGTCCCCATAGTTTATTCTGCCTGGAACTCCCTTTCCTGTTTATAGGCCATGTAAATACATTTACATTTATATTTCAAAACCTGCTCCCAAAGTTTAGGAACCCTCCCAGATAGACTTAACCCTTTCCTCCTCAGCCCTCCTAGACCAAGGACATAGTTTCAAGGCCGTGCAAGTTACCTAGCCATTGTATTGTTCACCTATCTGGCTCCCCGGTAGACTGTGAGCTCCTTACTCAGAGTACTCAGCCTGCAATAGGTGCTAAAATCCCGATTAGGTCGAATTTGTCTCCAAGGACAGGAGTTTTGAAAAAGCAGAATTTTAGGAAACACCCCAAAACCTCATCTGTAAACTCCTCTTGGAACATCTCTTTCCTTCTTGTCTGCCACACTCAGCAATTTTCCTTATTATCCTCACTGCCTGGGACCAAAGGATTGACTTAGAAGGTTTCTTTTGAAAGACAAAAGGATTACCTTTGATTTTGGTATCAATAGCTTCCTGACAGCCAAGCACCCCTGAGCCCAGTCTAGTTTGTCAGATTAGCTTTACCAGGTCCTGGGAAAAGAGTGACACAGATGTGATGAGTTGTTTTATTGTTTTGTTTGTTTAATTGAAGTATAGTTGGTTTATGATGTATTATTTTCTGCTGTAGAGCAAAGTGAATCAGCTATATGCATACGTACATCCCCTCTTTTTGGATTTCCTTCCTGTTTAGGTCGCCGCAGAGCACTGAGTCGAGTTTTCTGAGTTATGCAATCATTTTCTCATTATCTATTTAATACATAGTGTCAATCAGTGTATATGTGTCAATCCTAATCTTCCAATTCATCCCACCCCACCCGCCTTCCCCTCCGTGTCCACATGCTTACATCTGTGTCTGCCTTTCTGTTTTGCAAGTGAGATCACCTGCACCATTTTTCTAGATTCCGCATACATGCATTAATACACTATATTCACTTTCCTGACTAGCTTCCCGCTGTGTGACGGTCTCTAGGTCCATCCACGACTTAACCAATGACTCAGTAAGTTTTGAAGGGAGGGGAGAGGGCTAGGCCAGGGTGCAGATGGAAGGGGGTGCTTGTCACTGCAGCCGGGGGAGCCTCGTGGGTGGGTTTATGGGGCTGCCAAATGGCCAGAGGGAGGCTGCCATTGACTGTGTGAGTGTAGATGAATACAGGAGAGACGGGGTGGGGGGGGGGGGTTGGCTTTAGGATGAACAAGAGCCCTCCGGCAGGAAGGGGAGGGGAGCCTTGGGGACTCGAGAGCTGGCATTGTTCAAATAGGTCGGGACCTTAATGCAGTATAGAGTGTGTGCCCCTAAGCACGTGTACAAGTGAGAGCAACCAATTCTCCCCCACAGGCTCTGAGCAGACCCAGGCTCCCAGGGCCAGCCAAAGAAGGGATTACTTTCTGGTTTAGTAGATTAAATGCTGAGGTTTCTGTGAATTAAACCCCAAAGCAGCTTTGGAATGTTTTCACTATCTCCACTGAGAAAATGAGATCTTTTTCATCTGGTAACACAGGGATAATAATACCCAGATCCCTGGGCTAGAGTGAGGATTAAATGAGATCCTGTACGTCAAAGCCCCGGCCTGTGCCTGGGACACAGCGAGGCCCCAGTAAATGGTGCTTCTCAAGTGAACCAGGGCTCCGGGCCCTGGCTAGAGGCAGGCCTGAAAGGAGAGCTTTATTCCTTAAAGCAGCAGCAGTGCCTGCCCTTTTCCTTGGTGTCTTGCAGTTTTTGAGCTTTATGGTTCTGCGGCAGCTCAGGCTCAGAGTCAAACGTGGGTTCTTTCCCAGTCTGTCTGCATCCTGGTGTAAGACCTGCAGAAAGTTCTCTAATGTCTCTGAGCCCCAGTTGCCTCATAACAATATGACTTATCTTCTGGGGTTGTTGAAGGATTTGATGATCTCATCTGCCCCTTACTCATCTCCCAGCCTCCACCCTCGACCCTCTCCAGACTGTTCTTCAAAGAGTGGCCAGATAAACCCTATAAAACTGAAATTGGAACTTGTTTTCTCGAGCACACATCTCAGTGTTTAGGATAAAATCTGAAGTCCCCACCATGGACTGGCAGGCCCTATGCGATCTGCCATCTGCCTCCTTTCATCCCTAGTTAGAGCCTGCTCCTGCACGTGGCCAGCAGCAACCTTCCTCTCTCCCTAAACAGAGCAGGCTCCTGCGCCATGGAATCTGTGCTCGTGTTCCCTCTGCCTGCATGCCTCGTCCCCATGCGTGCATGCTAAGTTGTATCCGTTGTGTTCGATTCTTTGAGACCCTTTGGACTACAGCCTAAAGGCTATATTCTCTATATATTCAATGTCATTTCACTCCATCGCTAACAATTCTGAATGCTCACCATGGTGTAGGAATGATTTTTCACAGGCGCTTCTCTATTCACAGGATTCTCCAGGCAAGAATACTGGAATGGGTTGCCATTTCCTCCTCCAGGAGATCTTCCCGACCTGGGGATCAAACCCACATCTATTATGCCTCCTGCATTGGCAGGCAGGTTCTTTACCACTAGCGCCACCTGGGAAGCCCTCAGAAAACAGAGCAAAGCTTGTCTCCACCATTGATTAAACTCGGCTGAAATCTCTCTGTTACCTCCTGCTAGAGACAACTCCTGATTCTTTCTCTTGAGGAGCATTTTGAGGCTTTCTCAATTCCCCTGTGTGTGTGTGCATGTGCGTGTGCAAATCCCCTGTGACTCAGTCAGTCACATCCGAGTCTTTGTGACCCCATGGACTGTAGCCCACTAGGCTCCTCTGTCCATGGAATTTTCCAGGCAAGAATATCAGAATGGGTTCCCATTTCCTTCTCTGGGGATCTTTCCGACTTAGGGACTGAACTTGCATCTCCTGCATCGCAGGCAGTTTCTTTATAACTGCATCACCTGGGAAGCCCCCTCAATTCCCTTACCCTGATGTATTTTCCCCAACTCACTGAGCATCGGCTGATACTATCATGTACATTTCTCTGTTGTTTTCTCCCTTGTTAGAATGTAAGCTTCAGGAGAGCAGAGACTTTGTTGAGCTCACTGCTGTAGGCCCACTTTGCTCAATAACAGTTTCATGAAGGAATAGATGAATGAGTCAGTGCCTGTGAAAGATCATTCCTACCACACGGTGAGCATTCAGAATTGTTAGTGATGGAGTGCAATGACCTTGAGTGTCTAGCCCTAAGACCCAGTGCTTGCTGACTGTGAACTTACTGTGCAACCTCAAGCAATTAACTTACCTTCTTTGGAACCCTGGGCAAGAGAGGATACCCGCTCCTGTCTTAGCTGATAGGGATCGGGGGTCGTGGAAGGGTCAAGTTGATAAGGAGAGAGTTTGCCAAGCAAAAGAAACCCAGGAATAATAAAGTGGAGGCCATTTTCTCTGAAAAAAGCCAGTGTCTCTTGTTTTTCAATATGCTGCCAGCTGGGCTGTGTCAGGTGGTTATGTGTAAGGGGAAAAAATGCCTTTGACTGAAACGGTGATGTTTTACCGAGCCCACTTGGTTCTGCTTTCAAATAATTTCTTCAGGGCTCCCAAGTGCCTCCTCTTTCTTACTCATTAGCAGTCTACAGAACTTAAAGGGAGACTCTAATTAGAGAGAACTTTCATATCATTTACTAGGGAAAGATTGAGGGAGGGGGCTGTCTTAAGGGCCAGAGAGAACCTTCTGAATCTGCAGACAGGCCCTTTGGCTCCAGGCCTCTGACTTGACCTCAGGAACTAAAATGAAAGCCACAGGTCAGGAGGATGCATCTGCCATTTGGAGTAAGCAATGGTTATTGTAAAAATACATACATTCTGAAAAAGTACACAGGTCTGGGGCATCTGGAGTGGCTGGGGATGGGTCTAACTCTGGCTTGTCAAAGAAGTGCAATTATTGACTCTGCTGTTAATGAGGAATGTGGAGTTTACAGGCTCAGGGCAAAGGAAAGGCAATGAGGACGGCCTGAACTGGCAGAGAAGATTCCAGGGACTGTGCTGCCGAATCCTAGCTCTGAGACCCCATCAGGAAGCAGGCAGGCCCACTCCCAGTCCCGCTGGAAATCGGTGGAGGTGAAAAATGTTTAGATCCTTGTGCTGATATTAGCTCAGAGTGTGTCAGCCGTGGTGGAAGGTTGCCTGGAGGGCTGATGTCTTGGGGCCCTACCAATGAAGGTAGAGTGTGCTGAATCAGGGAGATGATAGTCCTGCCATCCTCCATATTGATCATCTCCAAAGATATCAGGGTGTTTACCTGTGGTCCCCAAATTGATAAGGAACATACACATAACTGGTTAAGCAACAGAACTAAAAAGGTAGCGGAATCTTTGTGACAAGGACATCTGTTAGCCAAGTAGCTATGAGTGTGACCTTGGAATTAAAGGGATCTAAGTGGGAATCCTGGTTCTATATTGCTGACTGTGTGGCTTTGAGCAGAAATTTTCCTCTTTGTGAGTTTCATCTTCTTCCTTATCTGTTAAAGAGAATGATCATGTGTTCTATCTCATAGGAGTTTTTCAAGGGTCAATTTAAGTAAAATTACATAAAATGTTTAACATGTAGCATGCACTCAACAAATAGCAACAGTTATGATTATGCTTACTCTGTGAGAAGGGAGGCATCCTTGAAGTATTAAGCACAAGAATTCTGGAAGGGATTCCCATCTGGGAAGGCAACGTGCTAAATGGCCTGGGAGCTTTGGGTAGGGCCAGGGAGGCGAGTCCTGGTCTTTTCGGGCAGCAGCTCTCTCCGGCAGCTCTGCTTCCTCTCCCTGCCCTTCTGCCTCCGCCAGGGTGCTGCTCATGTGATGCTTGTGGGTGATGTTTGTTCTGTGGGTGGGGAGGCAATGGCTGTTCTTAGATGTGGTCCCTGAAAGCCTTCCTAGAATCCTTTTCACTATGTTGGGCCAGGATGTGGGAAGCAGTGGCTCGGAGGGTGTTTAGGAAAACTTGGATGATGCCAACCCAGAATAAGATCACCTGGGGGCTGACGACTTCAATCCCAGATGCAAAGGACTCTGGGTCTTAATCTTTCCCATGTCTCCTTTGGTCTGATTTTGACCACCAGCCTGGCTGAGGCAGCTCTACCTGGGGCCACTGGGATCTTAAAAGAGGTGTGGTCCTGGGACCCACCTGCAGCTATTAGCATGAGGCTGACCCTAGAGAGGAAATGGGCTTTGGTTTCAGCTAAAGCAGTGATGGGAGTGCGATAGGTCAGGGCTTGCAGGTCTGAACCCCCTGAGTGCTCATCCTATTTTTGCATGGGCACTACCCCCATGGCATTCCATGTGGAATTGGAGCCAGCAGCCCCAGGTTAACATGTCCTGGTTTGGCACCATCCACGTCATTCACAATCACTGGGGTCCTAGGCCCAGGGGTCAGTGATGGAAGGTGGTCAGGAAAGGGACCTCTGTGTCTGGTGTTAGACTCGTATTATCTCATCCTTTATGACGGACCTATTCTCATCTGCATTTGACTGGTGAAGAAAATGCAGCTCAGAAAAGTTAAGCAAACTGCCCAAGGTGACACAGGTAGGGAATGATGAAACAGATTTTTGTGCCTGAGTCTGTGACTTCAAGGTCTGGACTCCATCCATTGAGACTTGTTTTAAAGGAGACTTGTGATGGGGAGAGGGAGAGAGGGGGCTTCCCTGGTGGCTCAGATGGTAAAGAATCTGCCTGTGATGCCAGAGACCCAGGTTCGATCCCTCGCTTGGGAAGATCCCGTGGAGAAGGAAATGGCAACCCACTTCAGTATTCTTGCCTGGATGATTCCATCCATGGGGTGGTGACTAACACTTTCACTTTGTGATTTCAAGGTCTGTGCTCCCTCCATCGAGACTTGTTTTAAAGGAGACTGGTAATGGGGAGAGGGAGAGAGGGTGAACATCTGCCCCAGGGTCATAGTTTGAGAAGTAGGACAGGAGAGCCCCCTTGAGAATGAGAACTGAAGTCAGTGAGTGAGTATCTGGGATGGTTCCTGCCCACCCCCTCGCTAAGTAAAGGGTGGTAAGGAAGACAGAGCCTGGCTTCCTTTTAAAGGAGGCCCCTCCGGGGAGTCAGCTGTGGAGAGAGCATGCGGAGGGGCAGAGTGGCCAGCCCCTACCATCGTGCTGGTCTGCTGTGGTGAGAAAAGCCCCAGTTCCAGTTTGGCTGTGGCAGCACAGACGGGACAGACTGGGAGCTGGGGGGAGACACTGTCACCCCTCTCCCCTGACTTTTTGTGGCCTTCCGCCTGCCACTCACACCACCTCCACGGGTCTGTCTAGTTCTGATGTTCTATGCCAGGGCCCCCTAAACTTGAGAGTGCCTGAAAGTCATCTGGGGGGCTTGTTAAAAATTAAGTTCTGTTTCATGGAGCTCCCAGAAGAGGCTGGTGCTGTCACCCAGGGACCACACTCTGACTAAGCGGTTCTCATCCTCTGGACTCTGAGGCCCACTGTGTAGACAGCACCAGAGTCGAGGTATTTTATTCCCCTGTGTAGACCCCGAGTGTTAATAGATGAACTTGTGCCAAATGACATGTCTGTCTGGCCTCTCAAAGCTTCTTTCAGGACGTCTTCCCTGATCTGCTTCTACCGTCAGCTCCTTTAGGTGCAAAGTGGTTAGGAATACGGACCCTGGAGCCAGATGTTTTGGGTTCAAATCTTAACTCTGCCTGTGTGACCTTGAGCAAGTTACTTAACTTCTCTGAGCCTTGGTTTCACCATCTGTAAGCTGCAGATGATGGCGATACTGATCTCACAGAGTAGAGGATTAAAGCAGTGATCATCGGTAAAGCTCTCAGAGTGAGCCCGTTATAGCCGTTCCCTCTTCATTATTTTTGCCGTCATCACCATCCATTTCCTCCCAGCGTCCCTCCAGCCCTTGCTTGTTCCTCTCTGGGCCCCAGTGCCCAGCACAGAGAATTTTCTCAGAACTCAAGTGGTGTGCCCTGAGGCCAGGCAGAGCAGGACTGCTGCTCACAGGATGCAGATTTATGGCCCAGAGTCCAACGTTAGGGCCGACTGAGGGATTCTGCTGGGATTACAGGCTCCTCTCAGCAGGGTCAACCTTTTCTCATCTTATCTGGGAGCTGACAGAAAACAGAGGGTGACCCAGCTCAAGCCTCACCCTGCTCTGGGGGCCATGACCAAACCCTTTGTGATCTGGACATTTTGCCTGTCTCCTGGGTTTTGCTCTAGGGGTAACCCTCTCCCATAAACCAAGCCTGGTGAGGCTGGGGGAACCCATGAGCGTGGGTGGGGTGGGCTTCCAGGCTGTCAGACGTGAGACGGGACTAGGTCTGTTTCACCCCTGCCTCCCCTGCTTTCTCGCCAAATGCTAGGGATGCCGTACCCTGCCAGGGGGCTGGAGGGGTCCATGCCACACTCTGACAGAACGCAGTCCCCTCTTCAGATCCCTGGCTAAAGAGAAAAATGCAAGCACAGAAAACAAAGGCCCCACTGCCCAGCATAAAATACTGCTTCCTAATCCCAAGCGTGGCCAAGTACGCTGTTAAGATATTTAGAAGACTCCTGAATTATTTCCACTTGAAAAATGTTTTTATGTCTCCCATTCTGTTCACTTGATTGGCTAAAGTGTAATTGCTCTCCTGGCCCGGACTTTGCTTACCCACCGATGGGGACCCCGCTTCTGCATCTTGATATTAAGAACAGATACTGAGAGCTGAATGGGGCATTGTTTCCTGGCCAGATCAGTAGCTGCTGCCTGCATTTAGCGAGCAAGCGGTCCAAGACTGGCAGCCCAACCTAGACCACGCTGTGGCTTGCTTTGATTACTTGGTTCCATCCCGCTCCAATCAGGAATGGATCACACATGTCCAGGTTTGCATTTGCTCTTTCTCCCCCACGTGTTTTCCACAGTTGCAGCTTAAAGGAGTGGGTTTGGGGTTGGAAGCCTACTTTGGTTTCCATGTGTTCAGGGGGTTGGGCTGGAGTGACAGGGGATGTCCCCTGGTTGTCCCTTCTCTCCAACCGGCCCCCACCCACCCCTCACCATTGACTCAAAGCAGAGGCTTGGAATTTAAGCATCTTCTGCTGATACGTTCCCTGACTTGTGACCAGAAAATGTTCTAGAAACATCCCTCCAATTAAGAACAATGAGGAATGCCCATTCTTTCCCCAGCAGGCAGTAATCACTTGAAATTTGGCACTTTCACATTTTAACCAGATAGGTCTAAATATAGAATCACAGCATCTCATTTTAAAAGGATTTGGGAACACGATCTACTGGTTGCTTAAAAACTCTTGACTGCAAGTCTTTATTATCCTGTCCGTGCCCCCCCGCCCTCCCTCTGCTCATCGTGACGTTTGGTCATAAATGCCAAGAACCCAAATAGAAGCCTTTGAGTGGTGGGGCCCAGCTAAAGAACAATGGCAGGATGTTGGCTCACAGAGTGTCAGCATTTGCCAAATAAGTTTATCCTTTATTTATTATTTTCACTGTGGCTTAAAACATGCAGTCCTCAAAGCCAAGTCTCTAAACTGAAACGTATGTCAGGCCTGCTTCTGCTCACGACGAACTCGGGGACTTTCCCCTTCGCTCCTCGCCAGTGAGTGGGACCAAAGAGAGTATGTTTTGAATTTACGGAGAGATCTACTGCTTTGGGCTCAGTTTTTGTACTTTTAAAAAGCAATCAATAACGGCCAGTTTGTAATAAGAAAAATTTATGAACTGACAGGCAAAATGTAATTACGGAGGGGATTCCTTGCAAGAAAAAAGAGGTGATGTTAACAGACATCCCGACAATCTGTTTGCACTCATTTTCATTCATATAAATGATGAAGTGCTTCTGGGTGGAAGCAGCATTCTCCAAAGGCTTCCCGGGAGCCTGGAAATGTCGCTGCCAAAGTTTTCACTAACGAAGGGCAATGAGTTGTATTAACTTCTCATTGTTATCCATGATGTGGATTTTTCACAGTGTTGTTTTTATGACTAGAACTGTTAGCCAGCAGCAATTTCTACACCTCGTCTCGCTGGTCCCTGAGGAGACCCAGCATGTATGGGAGTTTCTGGAAACCGAGGTGGTGTTGCAGGCACCTCAGGAGGCTTCGGTTCCTTCCACCCATCACTCTGACTCTCTCTGGCCACTTTCTTCTTTTAGTCTTGGCTGCTGGGGACCTGGAATTTCCTGTCTGTAAAAGGTGTCCTTCAAGAGGGAGAGTGGAGGTGCATACCGGAAGTTGCCCCCAAACTGATGCTGATGCTGATGAGGATGGAGCATAGGGCCTTTACATATCCTAAGACTTGGGCTTCCCTGGTGGCTCAGTGGTAGAGAATCCACAGGCAAGGCAGGAGATGTAGGAGAGGCAGGTTTGATCCCTGGGGTTGGGAAAATCTCCTGGAGGAGGGCATGGCAATCCACTCCAGTATTCTTGCTTGGAGAATCCCATGGACAGAGGAGCCTGGCGGGCTAAAGTTCATAGGGTCACACAGAGTCAGACACGACTGAGATGACTTAGCGCACACACATGCATATCACAAATATTAACAAATGCTTGAAAAATAGTAATGACATCTGATACCCACATGTCACTTTCAAATCATAAATTACTTTAGATACCAATGTCCATGTTGACCTTCCCAGCAATCTGCAGGGACATTTATTATTATACTCATTCTACAGATTAGGAAATTCAGGTTCAATGACATTACTTGACTTGCCCACAGTCACCCAACTTATTAATACTGAAACCAGAGCTTGGACCCACATTTCTCTGTCTCCTAAGCATGTGGTCTTCTGAACATGGCAGAAGTAGAAAGGTCAGTTCTTTTAGGAAAATCAAGGAATAGAATAGACATTCTTGCTACAGAAATATGATTTAGTGACATTGTACTTAAATTGGTTGACTTTTACGGGGAGACCAAGGTTTCCCAAAAAGTGAGAACTGTTTACCATTTTGCATCTGCAGGCTATGTTGATTTTCCAAGTATGTCCATATCTTGACTTTCTGTCATTTGCTTTCGGTCACCACAGCCCTGTGGAGGGGGGCAGCGAGACTTCTCTATTCCCACTCTGTGGAGGAGAGCAAAACTATGAGGCTGGGGGACCTGCCCGGGTCAGAGAGGGCACCCCCAGGAAGCTGGAAGCTCCTGATCACATCACCACAGCCTACTGATGTACGAGAGGGGCATTTTCTTGCTTTTACAGAAAAGAAAACCTTAGTATGCTTTACTTTTTTTTCCCTTTCATGTTAACCTCTCAGTTGAAAGTTGAATCACAAATGGAGTTGAGATCCTGGAGTGAGTTGAAGTGAGCCCCATCCCCACAAAGAGCAGCAACTAGACAGAAGGGCCACCACAGCCCACCACAGCCCACCACAGCCCACCACAGCCTGAGTCCCATCTAGAAATTCAGTCCCAGTCCTTATGCCTCTGCCGCCTGGGCAGTTCTCTGTCACCTAAGCAGACAGTGACGTCCCATAGAGATTTTCAGTAACAAATGTGGAAATAGAAGTGGTCTAAGCCTCCTCCATTTACCCAATGATCCAAATGCACAGCATCTCTCTTTATCTGGTCAAGGCCCCTGGATGTAGGTTTGGGTATGTTTGGCTCTGCGCCTCCTCCCTGGGCACAGTAACGGGTGACAGGTGTGGCCACAGGACAGGTGTGGCTTTAGGGGCAGAGTTACCCTGTCAGCCTTACCAGTTAGGAATTTGGTTTCTAGATCTTTTATTTCTTTGTTACTACAGTAAAGCTGCAGATTCTGTAACTCAGTGGTTTCAAACCTCATTCTCTTCTTGTTCCTGTGTCTCTGGGGCATCTGGGTGTTGACTGATCTAGTCGGGGTCAACCCCAGCGCTGTGGGTTGGGTTCAGATCTGCCCCCTGTATCCTTCCTTCCTCCAGGGCCAGTGGACCCACCTGGGCAAAAGTCATGGTGATGGCAGATGTGCAAGTCACATTTACAAACATTCCACCCATCAAAGCCAGTCATATGGACCAGCCCAGCCTCAGTGGACCAGGGAAATATGCTCAGAGAACTCAAAGAGAGAATTCACTGAACTTTCAAATTATCACACAAGCTACCTGACTGGCATCCTATTTCCTAATTGACTCTAACTCAGAGGGAGAAAAGAGATGTGACTAACTATGATAGAATTTCCCCTGAAATCCCCTACACAGAGACCCTGAGCCCTAGATGCTGAGGGTAGAGAGGACTTCAAGAAGGGCGATCAGGCAGGGGCAGCTGCCTCCTTGTGATGGATCAAGGACACTGAGCTGGGGACCAACAGGTCCTGGGCAGTGCCTTGAAGAGCAACAGGATGGAAAGACAGGATGGTGATGGAAAACAGAAGCACCAGAGCCACGATGGACTGGGTTCAAATCCCAGCTTCTCTACTTGCTGAGCATGCAATTTCCTACGCTAGGGCTCCATTTCCTCATCTATAAAAGGAGGACAATCCCAGGTACCTCAAGGCAGGCACACAAGCAGGAAGAGCTAGCAGAGAGCAAGGATGCTGGGTGCAGGAGGATGCTCTGAAGGGAAGGAGGAAAACACAGTGATATCTGAGAGGCTTGGGTTTCTGGACAGGAAGAGAATGCTAGGATACATTTAGTGAGTGAAGTTGAGCGGGGTGGCTTCTATTTCAGCTGGCTAGAATCTCAATGCCCTATTCCAATCCCAGTTCCTTCATTCCTTCCAGAAATGTTTACTGAGCTGCTGCCCTGTGCCAGGCACCAGTCTAGGTGCTGGGACTGCATCAGTGAATGAACCAGATGAAACTCTGCCCTCGTGGGAGGTGAGGTAGGGCTGGGACTGAATTTATGAAGCACGGGTATGTTTCAGGCACTGTGCTGGGCTCCATATGTATCATCGCCAGATGCTTACTGTTCTTTCTGACTTGGGGATTAGAAAACTGAGAGTAGTGAAAGTAAGTTACTACTCCGTGGCCATCTGCAGCCTGTAAGAGACACAGCTGAGACTGCTCCATCCTGGAGTCTTTCTACTCTGTCACGTCTCCAGGCATGAAGAAGGCTTGTGAACAGACCCTGAGACTCTTGGAGGAACAAGGGAGACTAGAAGTGAAGTGGCAGTGATAGCATGTTAAGGTGACTAGCGATGTTGTGAGCAGAAGCACTGGGCTGGGAATTCCAGGTTGGTGCTAGAGCATGGGTAGAGTCCTGAGTGCAGGCAGTTCCTCTCCCGGCCTGTCCAAAGGGGACCAGTACCCCCTTTAAGACTGAGGGAGCAGGGATGGCTCCAGGGGATCCCTATGCACTTCTTCACTATTAAGCCCAGGCTGCTCCCTTCACTAATGTCAAATGCTCCAAGATAATGGGACCAAGGCCTGCCTGAAATAAAAAAGAAATCTGAAACAGATGTTAGGGAACCTTTTTTTTTTTTTAAACTTCGAATATGAGGATGAGCCCAGCAATTATTGGCAGAACTCTGGCCTGTGTCAGAAACAATTAGCTGCCTGGCCTGAGACCAAATGGGTCCCCAGCTTCCTTTTACTTCCTTTCTGGTTCAAGCCAGATGTGTTTCCAAGGCTGAGCTTTGGCCTTCCCAATGGGTGGGTGAACCCTGGGTCTCAGACTCAGTCTGGACCTATAACCTCCCTGTTCTACTCCTCCTGACCCACTGTCTTTCTCTCTTCCTGACCTTTTTTCTCTTTTTCTAATTCCCACTCCCACCAATACTAATCATGTAAACTTGGCAGGTGCACACACACAAACACACACACCAAACAGGCTACTTCCAATTTTGGCAACTGCCTCAAGATTCATAATGGGGACCAACCAGACAGGGCCATCCAAAAATTTATAATTCTCCTGTTCATCAAAGCCCCTCAAATAATCTTTCTGTGGAATTTACTCTTAGTCATGGCAACTGAATGGGCTCTTTGCTGGGGCCTTGATTCAGAAATTCCATAAACTTTGGATTCAAGAACACCATTAATTGAGCACCTTTGGTGTGCCAATCACTCGACAAGCATATTCCAGCTCTTTTCAAGGTCTCTCCAGCTTTCTGTGGTGGTGGGATCTCAGGTTTCATTGGCTCCTGCCCCATCCTGCAGGACGCTCTGGTCTTGTGTGGAGGAACTCAGGATGGTCACCTAGAGGCTCCTGACTTGGCCAGGTGTGTGATGACCATATGCAGCCTTTGGGAGATCTTACTCCCCTGCCCTCTTGCCCATGGAAGTCATCAGGGCTCTCATATCAATGAGTATGGCCAGGTCCCCAAAGCTCCTCCATCTGCCACTCTTCAGAGACTAGAACATGGCTGAACTCTGTGTAAGAGGACTTCCCTCCTGCCTCCCTACACCCTCATCTGCGTTGCTTGACTCTCAGACTGTGTTGGCCATGGACTACATTTGATCAGGTCCCTCAGGAAGCCCATTCCTCCTCTATCCCAACTTCCTTCTCCATAGGGCTTACACTAAAATCTCTTTAGCTTGACTGGGTGACTGAGATCCCCAAGAGGTATTATGTTATCATCTTTTCCATGTATTTGTGCCTTATTTCCTCGAGTTCACATTCCCTTTCTCTCTAGAAAGAGGGGCCTGTGTTCCCTTCCCCACGCCTCTGGACATGCTAAGGCATGACAGACGTCCCAGAGGTACTGTTGACTTTATCTCAGTGTAGGTTACGTTGACCCCTCACAGTGATCCTGTGAGGCAGCTAACCAGGTAATTTTGTGGTCTAAATTGGGGGGTGGAGGCTGAACCTGATGGAAGACAGTTCACTATGCTCCAGGAGTCCTGGCTTTGCCATTGATCCCAACGGGGCACCATAGCCAAATCTGTTCTCCTCTGTGGTTTTCTGAGTTCCTACCCATGAACTGAAGACAGCAAGAAGATGGCTCTCCAAATTCTCTTTCTGCTCTAATAAAAGGGATGCCTTGTTCAAGAATGGATCTTGAACACGGATCTTCTTGGCAGTCTCCTTACACTCTCACTGCCTGGTGATACACCCCTTGAATTTCCTCAACATGTACATTCAGTGCTTGAAGGACTGAGTCAACTTGATACCTCTGTGTCCCCAGTGATCTGACAGCCTTGTTGCTTCTCTGCAGCAGCCTCCACTTTCACTTGGCCTGACTTAATGAACATGGCCCCGGGACCTGCTGGACATCCTCTTCAACTGCTCTTCCTTGGCTCTCTACTTCCACCACACTGGCCCCTGGGGAACCTCCACACACCGGACACCCTCCAGCAGCAGGGCTGTTCCCTCTTCCCGGGCCACTCTTACCCCAGAGACCTGGAGAGCCTGATCCTTCATCCTTCGTGTATTTGCTCACATGCTACCTTCTCAGGACTTCCCTGGTGGTCTAGTGATTGAGATTTCACCTTCCAGTGCAGGGGATGCATGTTCAATCTCTGGTAGGGGAACTATGGTAGCTAAGATCTCACATGCCTCGAGGTCAAAAAACCAAAACAAAACAGAAGCAATATTGTAACAAATTCAATAAAGACTTTAAAAATGCTCCACATTGAAAAAAAAATCTTAAAAAAAGACACTGCCTTCTCAGCAAGGCCTTCTAGGAATGCCCTCTTTCAAAGTACTCCCTATACCACTGCTCCTATCCCCTTTCCTGGCTTTATTTTCTTATAGAACTTATTAACATCTGACTTATTCTATATTTTCCTTATACTTGTGAACTGTATTGTCTGTCTCTGCACATTGGGCTGTAAGCTCCAAAAAAGCAAGGAGTTTAGTGTTTGTCTAGAACCAGGGCAAAGACATTGCACAGCTCGAAGGGGCACCCTTTACATAGCATATAATGTAGAATATGATGTAGCAACTCTACCTGAAATAGTACTTGGCATATAGTTGGCACTTAAGGCAGTTTTGTGGCATGAATAAGCCAGAATTAGCTGTCTATTCTTGGCAGAATTAAATCTCTTGGAAGCAGAATGTATATGGGAGTTTCCCATTCAAAGGCAATCAACGCATGAAGTAGGATGAGACAGGATCAAATATCCTTGTGATACAAATGGCAGAGCCCAAACACCCTGCTTTTGATACCTGGATATAAGACATGTAGAAGTCTTATATTCATAAGGTGCAGAGGGATAAAAATGGATACAAAAGAAAACAATAAATCTCGTGAGTTTAGGATGATCAGACTCAAACTCAGTGCTCCAGGAGCAGAGAGGAAGAGTCCATTTTTTTAAAATTAATTTTTATTGGAAACTTCATGGACTGCAGCACTCCAGGCTTCCCTGTCCTTCACCATCTCCCAGAGTTGCTCAAACTCATGCCCATTGAGTCAGTGATGCCCTCCAACCATCTCATCCTCTGTCACCCCCTTCTCCTCCTGTCTTTAATCCTTCCCAGCATCAGGGTCTTTTCCAATGAGTCAGTTCTTCGTATCAGGTGGCCAAAGTATTGGAGCTTCAGGCTCAGCATCAGTCCCTCCAATGAATATTCAGGATTGATTTCCTTTAGGATTGACTGGTTGGATCTCCTTGCTATCCAAGGGACTCTCAAGAGTCTTCTCCAACACCACAGTTCAAAAGCATCAATTCTTCATCATTCAGCTTCCTTTATAGTCCAACTCTCGCATCCATACATGACTACTGGAAAAACCATAGCTTTGACTAGACGGACCTTTGTTGGCAAAGTAATATTTCTGATTTTCAATATGCTCTCTAGGTTTGTCATAGCTTTTCTTCCAAGGAGCAAGTGTCTTTTAATTTCATGGCTGCAGCCACCATCTGCAGTGATTTCAGAGCCCAAGAAAATAAAGTCTGTCACTGTTCCCATTGTTTCTCCATCTATTTGCCATGAAGTGATGGGACCGGATGCCATGATTTTAGTTTTTTGAATGTTGAGTTTTAAGTCAACTTTTTCACTCTCCTCTTTCATCTTCATTAAGAGGCTCTTCACTCTCTGCCATAAGGGTGGTGTCATCTGCATATCTGAGGTTATTGTTATTTCTCCCAGCAATCTTGATTCCAGCTTACATTTCATCCAGCCTGGCATTTTGTATGATGTACTCTGTTTATAAGTTAAATAAGGAGGGTGACATGTATACATGTATCCCCTCTTTTTTGGATTTCCTTCCCGTTTAGGTCTACTCAGAGCCCTGAGTAGAGTTCTGTGAGGTGTACAGCTGGTTATCTATTTATATGTAGTATTAATAGTGTTTATATGCCAATCACAATCTCCAAATGCCCCAAAATTCTGTTTTTAAAAGATTTATTTATTTACTTGTTTTTGACTGCACGGGGTCTTCATTGCTTTGCTAGTCGCAGCGAGCAGGGGCTACTCTCCAGTTGTGATGTATGGGCTTCTCACTGCGGTCGTTCCTCTTGTTGCAGAGCATGCTCTGTAGAGTGCATGGGCTTCAGGAGTTGTGGTGCTCGGACTTAGTTGCTCCGTGGCATGTAGGATCTTCCCGGGCCAGGGATTGAACCTGTGTCCCCTGCATTGGCAGGCAGATTCTTAATGAGTAGAACCACCAGGGAAGCCCCCTAATTCTTGAGGAAGCTAAGAAGGGGGAAATAACCATGTTCACCAGCTCACCCTGATATGGAAACACATGATTTTTCAAAGTGTTTCAGGAAAAAAGATGAACTATAGATTAGGGGGGAAGAAGTTTTCTGGTTAACTTTCAGTAAGATAGAACTTTCCAGTTACCCCCAGTCTTCCCTCCCTCCTCTCCTTGCCCTATCCTGAACACTCTGGTTAATCAAGGTTGAGCCACATCTCCTAGGGGGTCTAAGAGAAGTGCCCTTGAGCTTACTGAACATTTGGCTTCAGGGATGGAAAGCCATTTACCTGGTGCTATGTCTTTTAGGCACAAAGGGCTAAGTCATGGTTCTTTGTCTCTTTTTCTGAACTGCGTATCTATTAATACAAAACCTAGTCTGGCAGTGGGGCACAGAGGGCTGGGCCAGAGCCCCTCCTCATGCTTCTGAGAAAGCTTTTGAGGCCATTATCTCCCGGACCACAGCAGGAGCCAAAGTGGGTGTCATTAGACGCCTCTAAAATGCTGGTCTGCATCCCACCAGAGATACAGAAAAGGGTTAATTACAAAGAGGCGCTGGCTGAACAAAGGACCAGAGACAAGAAATTGTGAAAGGTAGAAGAAAAGAAAAAGTGAGACAAGATAAGTTAGGGGCAGATGGCAGTTCCCTAAACAATAAACACAGTGGGAAGTTTCTGTAATTGTGGGAGGCATGAGGGAAAAGGGGCTTTTAGAATACCATTAAGATAGGAATCTTCAAACCATGGCTGTTCCTAAGTCCAACAGAACCAGGCTGGCAAGGAAAGGGGTCCCCTTGGACTTTTAGGTGGCATTCTTTCTATATACTCCTTAATCTCCCTTTCTTTAAATATCTAAGGAAAAATACTGTAAGTTTCTCATGTCTGAAATCAGCCAACTCAGTGAAAGTAATAAGATGCATTACCTCTCCAGCCTTGCTTACAGTGACACTGGTAACAGAAGCCTATATTGACAACTACTTCATTGATATGAAGGGAAAAGACCAACCAAAGAGTGCAGTCTGGACCTGCAGAAGGAGTTGGACCCAGACCCAACCCCAAATCATTACCAGCCCATGTGCTGTAAGCAAATATAAGACAGAATGAATATTGAAATCAGTAAAGACTTGAATTTAAATCTCAGCTTTGTCATTTATTAGTTGTGAGAATTTGGGTCGTCATTTCACCTCTCAGAGCCTCCATTTTCCTTTCTGTAAAATGGGAACAATATCAGTGTTCCAAAGGGCCAGTAGGATGATACAATGAAATGGCTTCAAGCTGAGGACTCTTTTCAAGCATCACAACTGTCTTCACCTGATTTTAGAGGCCCCATCAGACTCATTGTATTAAGGGAGCTCATTAAAAATGGCAATGATGGTGTCCTTAATACGAATGGTGATGACAAGGATGGAAGTATACCTCAACCTCAAGAAATCAATCTCAGGTTTAGATTTAGCCTGCAAGGTAGGATATCAAACCACAGGGAACTTGACAATCAGGATAGATGAAGACATTCTTCAGACACTGTGGTTATTACACCAGGATGTTTTGCAGCCACGTTTCTCACTCAAGTGTCTGCTGAATGCAACTGTTCACATTCATAGTGATTATTGATTATATAGGTGGGTGTCCGTCTTTGTGGTATCTCTCATGGATTAGCCAGATCATTAATTTCATGGCATATGCTGCTTACTGACACTTCTGGGAAATCTGAAATATGAATAAACACTTTTACCAGAAATTATATTAGATTTAATATCTGACTAAGAGATTCATAGATATTTAACATTACACCATAGTCAAGAGAGAAAGCTTGGGAATTCCTGTGTGACTTCGGTTTGTAACCCATGGCATTTTATTTCCCTTCCTTAAGGTCATTCAAGCACATAAGACATCTTTACTCCTTTTTCCATCCTGGGCATCCTTTGCAGGCTCTGAGTTTCCAAGGAGCCAGGGAGCATGCATTAGATCTTCCTGAGGTCTGCCTCTCAACTTTCAGCCAGGACCACCCACCAGGCCTGTGGTGACCCCTAGTGATATCCTCAAGCCTAGCCAGTTGCTTGCCATACTGGGTTGAATTGTGTGTGTTTGTGTTTAGTCGCTAAGTTGTGTCTGACTCTTTGAGGACCTGTAAGTTGTAGCCTTCCAGGTTCCTCTGTCCATGAGATTTTTCAGGCAAGAATACTGGAATGGGTTACCATTTCCTCCTCCAGGGGATCATCCAGACCCAGGGGTCAAACTCGCATCTCCTGTGTCTCCTGCATTGGCAGATGGGTTCTTTACCACTGAGCCACCTGGAAGGGTTGAAAGGTAGCCACCCCAAAAGATACACCCACCGAGAACCTGCGAATGGGAACTTGTTTGGAAAAAGAAACTTTGCAGATGGAATTAATTTAAAACTCTTGAGATGAGTTCAGCCTGAGTTGCCTCAGTGTACCCTAAACCCACTTACAAGGGTCCTACCAAGAGACAGAGATCAGCAAGCATGGCTGGAAAAGAGGGGAAGACACGTGAAGATGGAGACAGCGATGTAGCCGCAGGGAACACGGAAGACCATCAGAGCTTGAAGAAGCATGAGGGATTCTCTCCCCGAGCCTCCAGAGGAAGCAGGGCCCTGCTGACACCTTGATTTTGGGCTTCTAGGCTCCAGAACTGTGAGACTAAATTTCTGTTGTTTCATGATACCTGACTTGTGATAATTGGCTATGGCAGCCCTACAAAACTAATAAAGTGGTCCAGACTGCTTTCTGCCAGGCGCTGGTCTCTCCCAACTCTCTCTTCAGTATTGCCTGGGGAGGGTAATTTATATGCACACATTCCAGCTTTATTTAGTTAACTTTATCTTTTAATATTCAGACGCTTCAGACACAGGCGTCTCAGCCTCACATCTTCAACCTGAAGATAGCAGGGATTTGAGGCTACAGTTAGTAGGTATCGTCCCATCCCTATGCTCATGATAGACAGCCATCTCGAGCATTCTCTCTCCTAACTCTGGTTTCTCTTCTACAGCATCTTGGCAGGGAGATTTTTCTGGGACTTGCTTGCTTGCTTGCATTTATTTTATTTTATTTTTTAGATTTTTTTTATATGGACCATTTTTAAAGTCTTTATTGAATTTGTTACAATATTGCTTCTGTTTTATGTTTTGGTCATGAGGCATGTGGAAATCTTAACTCTTCGACCAGGGATCAAACCTGCATCCCCTGAACTGGAAGCTGAAGTCTTAACCACTGGACCACCAGGCAAGTCCCCTCACTTACTTGCATGGAGGTGGGTTCTTCCATTCATAGACACGGAGCTCACCAGCCTCAGGGCAGCCTGTCTGGTTAGAGGCTGTCTGCCTGCTAAGACCTTGTAGTAGCCAGATACCAAAACAAATTTGCTTGTTTGCCTGTAACTTCACCCACTTTGGAGTAACACAAGATACACAGGCTTCCTATATTTGCAGAGAGATGACCCCATCCCTGGGTCTCTGGCCCCCTCCAAATGCAGTGTGCTCTCCTCTGCAGCTTTTTCTCCAGCCCAGGCACTTCCACAGAGGCTCCCAAGGATGATCAGCACTCTCTGGCCCCTTGCACCACAGCCCTGGGTGAAGGGACTAGACACCAGTTGTCCTCCTGCCCATTTGCCTCCCTTTCTTTAGGAAGAGTCCCACGCCCTGTGATTTCTGAAGAGGCTGATCAAAGACGTCAACATTCTCACCCCAGGGAAAACAGGGACCCCCAAAAGAGCACCTCAGACCCCTGGACACAGTGGATAGGATTAGATTAGTCTTGTAGGGACTAATTTATGCTCATGAGATGTTGTTATCATGTAAGCCTGAGCCGCTCAAGCGCTATTTCCCCACTCCTGAGAAAGAACCTAATAGAGAATGCCTCCGACACAATGAAAAACAATGGGGACAGAGAGAAAAAGAAAGAGGGCGGTGGGGGAGGGAAGAGATGAAGAGAGATGAGAGACCGAATTCTGGGCATATTCTTGGAGCATCTGGGTTCAGCTCTGTTTAATGCTAACCCACCCCAGGACTTCTCATGAGCCTAAAGTGCCATCTTTTCTTGAGCCTGTTTGACTTGGTTTGCTGCTTTTGCAAGCGAGTCTTGGCCAAACACATCCAGTCCAGCCAGTGCTCCTCTATGGGCCATCCAGGAAGGACTGACTGTGTTTGACTCTGGCCATCACCAAACCTCCATGCTTCTTTCTGACTCTGCCTTCAGCCCAGATCACGTAGATTCCTTCCCTTATGACATCCCAACCAGGGCTGTCTCCTCGTTTCACTCTGGTCATTTGCAACCTATGCCCCCCCTCCCCTGCCCTCTGTGCCCCACCTCTTGTGCAGAGAGGTGTCCCCATGCCATCTGCAGGGCCCTCCTCAAGTCCAGAGTGACGCCCTTTGGCCTGTTTACATGCCTCACATGGAGGCCACGCTGCACAGGCTCCAAGAAAGCTTGTGCATGCAACACAAGAAGGCTCACCTTCATTCAATCCAATTTAACTGTAAGAATAACAGCACTGAAAAACAATCTTTAGCAATCAATGCTGTGATGAATTATGTAGCAAATCATAAGCATCACCCCCAAATATTATGTCTACAGGAAATGGCCTTATGCAGCTAATTGTTAACTGGGAAACTCTTTCATTAATTCAAATGGGTCAACATTTTAAATGATACTGTCATATAAATGCGGTGTGAAGGTTTACATGCAGATCACTCTAAGGTATCCCTTTTTTTTTTTTTGGTGAAGCCGACTAATGCTGCATTATGTTTTATTGTGCAATAAAATTATGTGCTAAAATTATGCTCATAAATGTACGCAAATGTAAACCAAGCTATTAGTTATGTTTTCACAGATAAAAGTCATTAGCATAGCTATCAAACTCTTCTTCCATTTGAATAACAGAATTATGTCTGGAGTCTCTGGCTGCCTTGCTGGGGCTCAGTCTCCGGGGGAACAAGTGTAAATCTTGTTGCCTGTTGGTTATGTGGGAGTTAGTAACCTGACCTGACTTCCACCCGCTGAGGCTGACTTTATATGGAGCCCACTGGGTCACTAGCTGAGGAAGGACCCTTTCAGCATCTCTCAGCATCTCATATCCCTGGGAAGTCATTCTTAACACCTCCTCACCTACTTCCTGCTAATTAGATTTACTGAAAAACAATTGCAGATCTTTGGAGATTTCAGGAGTCTGACAGCATCTTTTAGCAACAGTCACAAGGAAACAAAGTTTCATGTATAATTCATGAGGTGCATGGTCATCCTGGTGGGAAATTATCTCCTGACAGACTTGGCGGTGGTGGTGTCCTGTCAGAATGGCCTACAGTGTATAATTAAAACCTGAACAGAACAAATTAATGCTGATTACTTTATAAACAATTTGAAAGCTTGAATTCTGCTCCCTGTCTTATGGGAAGAAAACAGATATTTCAGAAATGTGTAGATTTCCCCCCGCCCACTAATAGTTCTGCTAATAAAGGACCCTTGAATAGATATTACAGTTAATATTCTTTGTCCTCCAATTTGCTTTCATGAAGCTCAACTACATGAAGTCAGAGGCTCCAAACCAAAAATATGGCAGGTGCTAAATTTCCATGCTGAAAGTAACTCCCTGTCTCCTGTAAATGCAAGTGTATCTGTCTAGCAGGCTGATAAAAGCACTCTCAGGATATGAGCACTGTAAGGTCAGCTGGACACATCCCTTATTTGAGAGATAGGGTCACAGAGGCCAGTGAAGAAAAGTGGCCTGAGGTCAAGCAGAGCTGTTGTGAGGTCACTGCTGGCCAGTCCAAAGCTCCTCAAGCCCCCTCTATTTTTGACTGAATCTGCATCAATTTTCTGAACAGTTTGTCTCCCTGCCTCTAACTCTGATCTCTTCAGATGTGTTCTTCATACCTCAGTCAGAGCTGGCTTTTCAGAAAATGCATCATCTCACCTCCAGCATAAAATAATCAGTTCAACAAAACTCTATTTAGCACCTGCCACTAGCCAGGCTCAGGGCTAGGGGCAGGGCGCAGTTATTGCTGTGCTGTTCTTGGTCATGTCCGACTCTTTGCGACCCCATAGACTGTAGCTCGCCAGGCTTCTCTGCCCATGGGATTCTCTAGACAAGAATACTGGCATGGATTGCTATTTCCTACCTCAGGGGATCTTCCAGACCCTGGGATCGAACCTGCGTCTCTTGTCTTCTGCCTTGAGAGGCAGATTCTTCCTACTGTGCCACCTGGGAAGCCCTAGACGCAGGGTGTATGTTAGTGACTAAAACAGATCAGGTGCCTGCGCTCAGGGAGCTTATAGTTGGGTGGAGGGGGCTGATGATGACTGTGCTTGGTTTCAAGCTCTTGTAGAGTCATTGAACAGACTCACCAAATCTTGGACTCTTTTTCTCCAGCTTCACCTTCAACAATCCTTCCTGCATGAGACCACTTTCAAAAACCAAGGAAATAGGTCTCAGCTGACTTTTTCTATTGCAAAAAACCTGTGAAATTGAACTTCATGCCCTTCTGTCCTGTCTGCTCCACAAGAACCCTCAGCTAGAATTCTCTTTTCACTGCTGTTGTTCAGTCGCTCAGCCATGTCCGATGCTTTGCAACCACATGGACTGAAGCATGCCAGGCTTCCCTATCCTTTGCCATCTCCCAGACTTTGCTCAAATGCAGTAATAACATTCAGCCTCACATCACACCCCCCACCCCCCCTGGCTGAGCCCGATTTCCATTGAGGAGGATAGTGCAACCGGATCAGAGACGTACAGGACTGAACCAGCTATGAGTTCAAATTCTAGCTCAGCCTCTTAGTAGTTACCTGAACTTGAACACATTATTTTCTGTCTATGCTATTGTTTTTCAGTGACTAAGTCATGTCTGATTCTTTGTGACCCTATGGACTGCAGCACACCAGGCTTCTCTGTCTTTCATTATCTCCCAGAGTTTGCTCAAATTCACATCCAATTGAGGCAGTGATGTAATCCAACAGTCTCATCCTCTGTCACCCCCTTCTCTTCCTGCCCTCAATCTTTCCCAGCATCAGGGTCTTTTCCAATGAGTCGGCTCTTCGCATCAGGTGGACAAAGTATTGGAGCTTCAGCTTCAGCATTAGTCCTTCCAATGAATATTCAGGGTTGATTTCCTTTAGGATTGACTGGTTTGATCTCCTTGCTGTCCAAGGGACTCTCAAGAGACTTCTCCAATATCACAGTTCAAAAGCATCAATTCTTCGGTGCTCAGCCTTTTTTATGGTTCAACTCACATCCCTACATGACTACTGGAAAAACCATAGCTTTGACTAGATGGATGGAACTTTGTCAGCAAAGTGGTGTCGCTAATTTTTAATATGCTCTCTAGGTTTGTCATAACTTTTCTTTCAAGGAGCAAGCATATTCTAATTTCAAGTCTACAGTCACCATCCACAGTGATTTTGGAGCCCAAGAACAGAAAATCTGTCACTGCTTCCACTTTTCCCCCTTCCATTTCCCATGATGTGATGGACTGGATGCCATGACTTTAGCTTTTTAAATATTGAGTTTTAAGTCAACGTTTTCACTCTCCTCTTTCACCCTCATCAGGAGGTTCTTTAGTTTCTCTTCCCTTTCTGCCATTAGAGTGGTATCATCTGCGTATCTGAGGTTATTGATATTTCTCCCAGCAATCTTGATTCCAGCCTCTGATTTATCCAGGGCAGCATTTCTTATGATGTACTTTGCATATAAGTTAAATAAACAGGGTGACAATATACAACCTTGTCTCACTCCTTTCCCAATTTTGAACCAGTCAGTTGTTCCATGTAAGGGTCTAACTGTTGCTTCTTGATTCGCATACAGATTTCTCAGGAGACAGGTAAGGTGGTCTGGTATTCCAATCTCTTTAGGAATTTTCCACAGTTTGTTGTGATCCACACAGTCAAAGGCTTTCGCATGATCAATGAAACAGAAGTAGATGATTTTCTGGAATTCCCTTGCTTTCTCTATGATCCAGTGAATGTTGGCCATTTGATCCCTGGTTCCTCTGCTTTTGGGCTTTCCTGGTAACTCAGCTGATAAAGAATCCACCTGCAATGTAGGAGACTCCGGTTTAACTCCTGGGCTGGGAAGATCCCCTGGAGAAGGGATAGGCTACACACTCCAGTATTTTTGGACTTTGCTGGTGGCTCAGATGGTAAAGAATCCACTTGCAATACAGGAGACCTGGGCTTGATCCCTGGGTTGAGAAGATCCCCTGGAGGAGAGCATGGCAGCCCACTTCAGTATTCTTGCCTGGTGAATCCCCATGGACACAGAAGCATGGTGAGCTATAGTTCACGTGGTCATAAAGAGTCAGGCCTGTCCTCTGCCTTTTCCAAACCCACCTTGTGCATCTGGAAGCTCTTGGTTCAGATGCTGCTGATGCCTAGCTTGAAGGATTTTGAGCCTCTAACTTCATGTTAATGTCTAAGGTGTGGTAGGGTTTGGGGGTGGTGTTTGCAGTTCAGACAGCCTCTCCTTAAATTGTGTCTTCTTCAAATTTAATTTGGACTGTCAATTTTTACGTATCTTGGCATTGAACTTTCACCAGCATTTTAACTGATATATTCAAATTATTTTATTCCATTTCGTTCCTTTTAGAATGTGAGATCTTCAGCAGGCCAGCAATATTTAAGTGCCAAGACTGTGTAGGTAAAAAGAAGTGTGTGAATTAGAATACTTGATGGGAGCGATGGGAGAAAGCTACAGAAGAGGCTAGAAGGGCGTCTGTTCTCATTCTTAGTAACGAGCAAGAGGAGATGTACGCACACTCAGCCCGGGAATGGAGATTAGACACCAGGGAGACTTTATTGAGAAGGAGGAATGTAGACTTGCAAAGTCATTTTGCATGAATGCCAGCTAGCTCCCCGTGAGGCACTGCACTCAGACTGTGAATACAGAGATGAGCAGGACTTAGAGCTGCTACCCTCATGGGACTTAAATGGAGGTTGGAAGAAAGATGTCAACAAATAATTATGCTTACAACTCTGGGGTAGCGATCATCCTTACAAGCAAGGGTCAAAAATTTCAAAGCCATGGAAGAAAATATTGATACACTTAAAGATATTAAAAACTAAAAGTTCTGTGTAATAAAAGACTCAACACAAACAGTTAATGATAAGCAAAAGATTGGTGGAAACTATTTGCAACATATATAACCTTTAAAAGATATTCAACTGTGCTGTACAGAGTATCTACAAATCAAAAATAGAAAAATAGGCAAAGGATATGTATTAGTTACCTACCACTACATAACAAATTGCTCTCATATTTAGTAACTTAAGACATTTATGATCTCAGTTTGTGTAGCTCTGGAATCCAGGCATGGCTAAGCTGGCTCTTTTTGCTGGAGGTCTCACGAAAAACTGGACTCAAGGTGTTGGCTGGGGTTGCAGTCAAGTCAGACTCAACTAGGGAAAGACCACTTCCAAGCTCACTCTCATGACTGTTGAAGGATTCTGATCCTCACAGGCTGTTGCACTGGGAGCCTCAGTTCCTCTCTGGCTGTTGTCTGAAAGCCACGCTCAGTTCCTTGCCATGTGGGCTTCTCCATAGGACAGGTTGAAATATGACAGGTTGCTTCATCAGATTGAAGAAAAGCCAGGGGGGAAAAAGTGTTAACAAGATCAAAGTCACAGTCTTTTGCAACCTAAATTTGGAAATCATAAAATGTCATCTTTGCCTTGTTCTATTCATTAAGAGCAAGCCACTGGGTCCAGCCCATCCTCCAACAAAGGGGTTACACAAGGGCATGAATAACAAGGGATGAGGGTCACTGAAGGCCAGTAAGAGGTCTGACTACCACAGGGTACCAAAGGGCAATCCACAGGAATGATCTATAAACTTATGGAAAGATGCTCAGCTTCATTAAAGATGAGAAAGTCGCAAATTTATAAGATGAGAAAGAGAAATCATGTTTTATCCACCACACTGGGGAAAATTAAATACTGATGACCTCTAGTATGGGTAAGAGTTTGGGGAAATAAGTATTGTCACACACTATTGACAGAAAAATAAATTGATAATGAATGTAAAATTTACAGCTAACTTTTTATCCAGCAAGGGAACTTCAAAGAATCTACTGCAGAAAAACGCATGTTCAAGAATGTTCATGAAATAATGTTTGTGACAGTGAAAATTTGGAAACCACAGCCATGCCCATTTATAAGGATGGTTAAATAAATTATAAGATTATAAAACCTCTGATCTATGGAATTTAAGCCAGAGCTTGAAAGAATGAAGTAGGTGAAAAGACCTTCAAAATATATTTTTAAATAAAGAAAGCAAACTGCAGGATAACTGATATAATGATATGTAAAGAAGATGCCGTACATATATACAATGGAATATTACTCGGCCATAAAAAAGAATGAAATGATGCCACTTGCGGCAACATGGATGAACCTAGAGACTGTCACACTGAGGGAAGTCTAAGTCAGAGAAAAACAAATATGATATCACTTATATGTGGAATCTAAGAACAAGGAGTACAAATGAACTTATCTACAAAATAGAAATAGAACTATAGAATAGATGTAGAAAACAAGCTTATGGTCACCAGGGGGCAAGGTGGGGAAGGATAAATGGGGAGACTGGGACTCACATATACACACTACTATTTATAAAATAGAGAACTAAGAAGGACCTACTGTATAGCACAGGGACCTCTTCTCAATACTCAGTAACGGCCTATAAGGGAAAAGAATCTACAAAAGAGTGGATATATGTATATATATAACTGATTCACTTTTCTGTATACCTGAAACTAATACAACATTGTAAACCAACTGGATATTCACTGGGAGGACTGATACTGAAGCTGAAACTCTAATACTATGGCCACCTGATGCGAAGAAATGACTCATTAGAAAAGACCCTGATGCTGGCAAAGACTGAAGACAGTGGGAGAAGGGGATGACAGAGGATGGTGGGATGGCATCGCCGACTCAATGGACATGAATTTGAGCAAGCTCTGGGAGTTGGTGATGGACAGGGAAGCCTGGCGTGCTGCAGTCCATGCAGTCACAAAGAGTCGGACACGACTGAGCAACTGAACTGAATTGAAACCAACTATACACTAACACAACTTTTTTTAAAGGTTAATTGAAAAAACAAGCGCACACAATAAAACAAAGCTATTAGTTTTCTATATGCACATATAGGTATGTACATACATACTGAGAATATGGAAGGATACAGAACAAAGTGATGAAAGTACTCACCTCCAGGGGAAGAGAGAAGAGAGGAAGGATGGCCAAAGAGGATTTTCCCTTTATCTGCTATAGTCTTAACTCTTAAAATGTATACATGCATTATCTGTTTAATTAAAAAATAACTGAAAAGAATGGTTATTTTTAAAACAGTTACCATTGGTGGAGATTATATTGATAAATCCATTCTCCTTGAAAAAGAGAGTATGCTGTAGCCACGATTCTTAGCCTGGATGCTGCATGTTCTTGAGGAATATACACCAGATTAGATTATAAAGTTCTGAAGCTAGAGTACCTTGTAGTAAAAAAGCAGAAAATCTAACAGGCTACTAAAAATGGAGAGACTTTTGGAGCTGCCCCCTCAAACTCTCTGAGATTATCTCCTCAAGGCAAAATATGAGAGAGTTTGGAAATACCATATATTCTACAGGTCTATGGACACCTTAACTTGGGATCGATGGGAACCTCCATGAAATATGGTGAGGTCAGATAAGTATTGAGATGCCTTTCTGGTCTCTAATATTTGCAAGGCTGTTGTTTCTGATGAACTGTGGTTAAAATATCAGAATGCTTTCATGCTAGTTAATACACATATCCATCCCCCACTACTGATAACTTCACCTCCTCCTGGACGTGCACCTCCCCATGAGTCAGCAGAAAAGTGGGACTTTCTGGTACACCAGGTGCTCCAGGACTTTTCTTTTTTCTTTTTTTATTTTTTTTTCCATTTATTTTTATTAGTTGGAGGCTAATTACTTTACAACATTGCAGTGGTTTTTGTCATACATTGAAATGAATTAGCCATGGATTTACATGTATTCCCCATCCCGGTCCCCGCTCCCACCTCCCTCTCCACCCCATCCCTCTGGGTCTTCCCAGTGCACCAGGCCTGAGCACTTGTCCAGGACCTTTCTTGATAGGTTAGCATCAGTTGTGATTGGCCAGTGCCAACCCACTGCTGTTGCTAGATGTATACATGGTTTGAGTAAGTCAGGATGTTTGATGGGTACGTGGGGGTAATAATGATGCCCACCTATGTAGAATATTAAAGGAAATTGCAGGATTAGTGGTCATCATAATGTATCTTCCTTTTTCCTCTTTAGAGGTAGGTCATTATGGTGATGAGAAGAATTGAACTGGAAGGAAATTGGAGAAGTTATTGTAATATGGGGGTCCATATTAAAAAGAAATCCTCTCTGCTTGACCTGGCTTAGACATGCCTGAGGATAGATTTCATGCTATTAATGATGCATCCTAAGGTTCTCTTACATAGGCAATACAGACAGAAGGACAGTGCAACATAGGCATGTGGTGGTGGAAGCGCTTGAGCATTGAATGCTATGGAAGACCACACAAAAGGACGGGTCAGGGAAGGCTTCCTGGAGGAGGTACTCCCTGAGCCTAAATGATCTTTGAAAGACAAGAATTAATCAGCTGAAGAGGAGAAGGAAGGGTATTTCAGACAACAAGAAAAGTGACCAGAGGGCTTCCCTGGTAACTCAGTGGTAAAGAATCTGCCTCCAATGCAGGGACACGGGTTCAATCCCTGGTCTGGGAAGATCTCACATGCTGTGGGACAACTAAGCCCATACACCACAACTACTGAGCCACAACTACTGAGCAAGCAGTCTAGAGCCCGTGAGCCACAACTACTGAAGTTCATGGGCTTAGAGCCCGTGCTCTGCCGCAAGAGAGAACCACTGCAATGAGAATCTCGAGCACCACAGTTAGAGAGCAGCTCCCACCCCCTGCAACTGGAGGAGGCATTTGTGCAGTAAAGAAGACCCAGCACGTAAGTAAATAAATAAAAAACAAAATCTTTAAAAAAAGAAAAAAAATCAGCCACACACACACCAAAGTCTCCTAAGTGAGTTTAACATTGTTGCGGAAAATGGTGTGGATTATAGGGAGGGAGGAGCCTGGGTATAGAGGCCAGGACAGGTGTAGGCAAGTGTCCTTAGCAACATAACTATTGTAGAAATGCACCTTGCTGGGCTTAAGTGAAATTGCCATTGTCCCACCTGTCCTATGCTAGCTGAAAGCTTTTCCTTAGTCTAGATTCTCCCTCTCAAAAATCCAACTCTGTGCCTTGCCACCTCCCCACACCCCTTGTCCAGGAAAAAGACTGGATATATTGAGCAAACCCACTAGTATGATAGGAAACTCAGGCAGCAATTGCGTTTGAGGCTTCTCTGGTCAAGATATAACCCATTGCTGGAAAACGACTGACTTGGGATCCTACAACCTTGATCCTCTATACCAATGGGCAGACAGAGTTGTTTACATGAGGCAGTTGACCAACTGTAGACCAGGGAATTCTGGGTCTGGAAGGGCTTTTCTCAGGGGAGTGAGGTGGACATTCCACGGCCATCACACAAGCAGAGTCCCAAGGGTGCCCCGTCAGGCAGCCTGCAGACGCCATCTTCACCTCCTCCACCCCTCCCTCCGCTGGTGAGGATGCTGGGAAGGATGAACTCACCTGGCTCTCATGAGGACTGGGAGTTGTGATTTGTCTCTTCCAATCAGAGTCTGATGTCAGGAATTCCGACCAATTTCATGTTTACTTGCTATTTTTAACAGTTACCAGCAAAGATACCATGGATATGGTATTTAAATTCTCTGAGCCTCAAACTCCTCAGCTGCAAAATGAGGGAAAAAATAACTTCACAGAGACTCTCTGTAGATGCCCTGGAACCACGTGTAGTTGGGACAAGCTCTTTTTGTGCCATCTACCCCAGTCTTTTCTGCAGCTCCTGGGGAATAGGATCATTTTTGCAGGAATCCCTTGGACAAACATTTTGATGGAGTTTTGGATCATGTAAAAGGGACACTCAGCTCCTGTTGCCAATGGTGAAGTTGAGAAAATGAGAAGAGAAACTGCTTTGTCCTAGGAATGCTTCTCAGAGGATAATTTTCTGGATGGTGCCAAATGGGCACCAATTGGTGTGGAAGAAATGGTTTATTTCCCAGTTTATTTGTTTCTCTTCTTACTAGTCTAGGGAGAAAGTTGAGGTGCCCAGACGGAGCAGCACCCCAGAAGATGACTTGAATAATAATGGTAAGACTGATGAAGAGACTGTAGGTGGGACATTTTCCCTCCCTTCTTTATTAGTCTAAAAAGTTTTGCAAGGATAGAAGCACATGAGCAAAGGCACTCTATGGGAGGGGATCCCTGCATTATGTGACAGGTGGGGAAGGGGTGACCTAAAGACGGCAGGTCAGAGGGTCTCCCCTTGGAGGTACCCCTGGGGTTCTTCAGGAGCTGTGATGAATTCAGTTGAGGTATTTTTTTTTTTTTCTTTTTCCTTTTTTCATGTTTTCTGTTCTGATTATTCTCAAGTCCTCACCAACATTATGCTAAATGTTCAGTCTTCCTTGGTCTTAGTGTTGGAAAATTATGTCAGAGCTGAAGTTTGGAGCTGTAAGGATAATGCGGGGCAAAGAACTATGAGGATAATGAGGCTGTAGCGGCCTAAGGCAGGAGCAGAGGAATGGCTGGAGTGACCTCCAGCCCCACCAGTGACCCTGCAGGAATACCTGAGCTTGGGAGTCTCCTGCAAGGATAGGCTTCCTGGAGTTGCTCAGGAATGGAGCTTGAACTCTGACGCTGGGAGTTGTTTCTGTTTTGCAGAGCTAATTGGTCACCTCCTCCCCACTCTGGATTCTGAAAAATAGACACAAGGGTCAAGGTGCAGGGTCACCAGTCCTGCTGACGAGGCATCTGGCACCAGAATGAGAGTCGTTTCCTACACTTTAGTTTAGCTGTCAATTGTCTGAGGGGGGAACTGGGTCTGCAAGTCACCATGAGCTGCTTGCTTGGAGGGTTGCTGCGCCCTCGCCTGACAATAGGAGGGATCAATAGCACTAACCAGTGAAGCCACCCATCACTTCCTTCTGTTGCAAAAGGATGGACCAATGGAAGACCTTCCCGCCAGTTCATATATCAAACAAACCATCTGTCCCAGGCGGGAACCTCAGAGAAGGTGCGGCAAAGGACAGAAGATTTATACCTAACATCTTGAAGGAGAGAGAGAGAGTAGTGTCCTATGTGTATTAGGACTAAAATGATGCTGGAGGGAAGGAGAAACTGGAGACCTATACTTATAATGGTAAGTTATGAGAGGCAGCTATGGGACAGGTTAAAAGCACACACAGAGGAATCATCCTGGCCCTGCTACTTACTAGCTAGGTAACCTTGGGCATGTTACTCAATATCTCTGGGACTCAACGTTCCCATCTGTAAAATGGGGTTTGATAATAACATCTATTTCATTTTTTGTTGGATTGAATTTGTGTTGTTATAAAGACTAAATAAATTAATACATGTAAAGCTACCAGGTCAGCATTAACTCATTGCTTTCAATCTCATGAATGCATGCATACTCAACAGAGCTCCTGGCACATAGCTGGCAGCAGTAAATGGTGGTCAAATCCTCTGTTTTATCTTTGGGATGAAAATCGTCACTAGATACCCTGACTGAGAGGGAGCGGTCATTGGGAAGAGCCATGGTTCTGGACATGGTCTACTTTTCAGAGAAAATATAATAGATTGTTCCAATAATAACATTAGAGAGAAATTCCTTTCCCAAGTGGGGCCAGTGATTTATTCTCCAGTTGTGAGTATAGATCATTGCTAATACTGTGTATGTAACCCTCGCTTTTCTAAACTTATAGTATCTCTGGGTTTGAGCAATCCCTCTCCTCTCCTAAGAGTCTGGAAAGCAGGCCTGTCTCTCCTGCTCACCTCCAGCTCCTCCCTGTAGGCCTCTAACGAGATGGTAGCCCCTGGATAGAAACTGTGAGCTCTCAGACCCTCTCCAGGGAGAGGCTGGACTCAGCATGCCTGCTTCCTTACGGAGTGCAAAATGAGGCAAGAGGCCAAGACGATTTCCTCTCCTTTACTGCATCATAAAAAAGCATCTCATTTTGCATGTGACACCTCTCAGGTGCTCATGCCCAGGCCATGATTAGCAGATAATCTCATAAAGGCCCGTGGTCCCGCTGCCAAGACCCACCTGTCGGAGAAAGTGAAGGCCTGTGGCAGAGACCCCTTCCCACAGCCTTGAAGGCTTGATCTGTTAAGTCACCCCTTTTCCATCTGAGGATAATCCAGGCTCTCCATTTCATTGCTGGCTTGGTTTCCTGGCCCCCATTTTACCTTCTCAAAGAGAAGCCCGCCCCCCAACCACCCAGACACTACCAAAAAAAAAAAAAAAAGACCTCACTCATTCTCTGACTGAGTCATAGAAGTATTGAGCCAGGAACTTTGGAAATTGTCCAGCAGTGAAACATTTTCAGGTTATTTATAGGGAAAACGAGGCTCAGAGACATCAAACGACTTCCCCAGAGTCACACCACAGAGGGATGGTCCAGAGGAGGTGTGATCTGGATCTCCTGACGCTCAGCTGAAGGGTGCATTGTCTACACTCCCACCATCCACCAGCGGGGCCCCTTTCTTGGCTGAGCGTTTATCGTCTCAGACCCAGCCAAGAAATACCTGCTGAGAAGGGGCACGAGCTCCCAGGCTGGCCTTGGAGCATCCATCTCAGGTAATCTCCGGAACCGCCGTTGTGTTCAGCTCCACAGGGGCACCCAGGAGGGGACAAGCGGATTCCCGACTGCGGTCAGCAGCAGAGGACACAGCGGGCTCTCAACGAGCAGCTGACTTGTGCTCACCAGGAGACCTCGATGGGGTGAGGGCGGCCAGGCACAGTCTCTATGGGCGACTCCTCTTCCAGACTAGAGAGCATAGGGAAAGGAAACGGTGTGGCATGGGCTTGCGTTTGGGCATGGGACAGGCCACTTTCTAGCTGTGTGACCCTTGGCTGTACAGGTCTCTCTGAACCATGTTTTAAAAATAAGAGCAAAAATTGCTGGCATCATAGGCTGTTGTAAAGATTTAAAAAGTGATTCTTTATAGATATGCCTAGCATGGAGTCAGACTCATGGTGGGCACACAGTTATTACCATTATATGATCCCTCCTACTTGTACCAAATCAGACAAATAACAGACTATCTGAGCCTCAGAGTTTTCATCTAAGGGAGATTATTCCTACCCCATAAATCTAACCATAAGTTAGTTGAGAAACACTCAGTGGGTTCTCCAGTCAGCATTAGTTTCCTTCCTTCCATTTGGCAAGTGGGAGTTCTTGTTGGCAGAAAGAAATGCAAGTCAGCTGAAGGTTAAAGCTCAAACTCTGCTATTCTTACCATGGGTGTTGAACATCTATATCTATTATATATCCATATCTCTATATCTGTGTATGTGTGTATATAGAATATATGGACATAGACATAGAAGACAAAGATATGTAGAGAAATATAGATATGGGTAGAGATACGAATATATTATATCCATATCTGGGCTTCTCAGGTAGTGGCTAGTAGTAAGGAATCCATCTTCCAGTGCAAGAGATGTAAGAGATGAAGTTTTGATCTCTGGATTGGGAAGATCCCCTGGAGGAAGGCATAGGCACCACTCCAGTATTGTTGCCTGGAGAATCCTATGGACAGATGAGCCTGGTGGGCTACAGTCCATGGGGTTACAAAGAGTTGGACACGACTGAAGTGACTTAGCATGCACACACATATCTCTGTCTATATCCGTATCTGTCTCTATAGCTATTCCTAGATGACATATATGCTGCCAGTATTATCCCTTTTAAAAACAAAACAAACCAACTGTATTTGAAAAATTATATTTAAGAAATAGAGAAAAGTTTAAAGATAAACTAGTAAAATAATCTCACATACTACTACTCAGAAATAATCCTTTTGAGAATAATAAACATTATTGCTGTTATTTTTGTATTTGTGCACATAGATAGAAAAATAGATATCTAAAACACTTTAATAAAAATGAAATAATTATAAACACTGTTTAGAAAATTGGAAGTACTACCTTTAACTTTCCTGGAATTTAATGGAAGAAAATATGCCAGAGTCAAACTACAGGTTACTGAATATATGTGTCTCCACTGTAGGACAGTATTTTATGAAAAAATCCTTTAAAGGCTGGTCAAAGTGATTATGATGTATATTGAAGTGGCAGCCGTTGTTTCTTTTTAAACTACATGTTTCAATTTTAGTATCAGTTGTGTTTTGGCTGTGAAAGGTGAGGACATTAATACTCTCCCAAGTCTTCCAGTTCCCCTCCCCACACAATTTGAATTTTGTTAGTTACATAATTTGTTTTACATTGTTCAGATATATACTTTTGACTATCAGCTCTGTAATTAGCAAATTTCCCATATTTCATCCCATATTTCGTTCAATCCCAGCTATGCTGACTGAGTTACCTTCTATGGAGGGGGAACAGGGGTAGATAATGAAGAATATAAGAGTAAAACATAAGGTATGTTTGAAAGTGTTCAGTTCAGTTCAGTCGCTCAGTCATGTCCAACTCTTTGCGACTCCATGGACTGCAACACGCCAGGCCTCCCTCCCTGTCCATCACCAACTCCCAGAGTTTACTCAAACTCACGTCCATTGAGTCAGTGATGCCATCCAACCATCTCATCCTCTGGCGTCCCCTTCTCCTCCTGACTTCAATCTTTCCCAGCATCAGGGTCTTTTCAAACGAGTCAGTTCTTCGTATTAGGTGGCCAAAGTATTGGAGCTTCAGCTTCAATATCACTCTTTCCAATGAACACCTAGGACTGATCTCCTTTAGGATGGACTGGTTGGATCTCCTTGCAGTCCAAGGGACTCTCAAGAGTCTTCTCTAACACCACAGTTCAGAAGCATCAATTCTTTCGTGCTCAGCTTTCTTTATAGTCTAACTCTCACATCCATACATGACTACTAGAAAAACTATAGCTTTGGCTAGATGGAACTTTGTTGCCAAAGTAATGTCTCTGCTTTTTAATATGCTGTCTAGGTTGGTCATAACTTTTCTTCCAAGGGGCAAGCGTCTTTTAATTTCATGTCTGCAGTCACCATCTGCAGTGATTTTGGAGCCACCCCAAAATAAAATCTGTCACCATGTTTCCATTGTTTCCCCATCTATTTGCCATGAAGTGATGGGGCCAGATGCCATGATCTTAGTTTTCTGAATGTTGAGTTTTAAGCCAAATTTTTCACTCTCCTCTTTCACTTTCATCAAGAGGCTCTTTAGTTCCTCTTCACTTTCCGCCATAAGGGTGGTGTCATCTGCATATCTGAGGTTATTGACATTTCTCCCAGGAATCTTGACTCTAGTTTGTGCTTCATCCAGCCCAGCATTTCTAATGCATATAAGTTAAATAAGCAGGGTGACAATATACAGCCTGACATACCCCTTTCCCTATTTGGAATCAGTCTGTTGGTCCATGTCCAGTTCTGTGCTATAAAATAAAAGTAACAAGTAAAGCAGAGGGAAGGAGATGCAGAAAGCTCAGGTGAGCGAGGGCATATCCTGCCAGAGTAGGGCAGTTGGGTCAGGCTCCACTGAGAGATAGTGCTTAATATTAGTATACATGTTAAATAGATTAATTATTTACCACTAGTGCTCTCTCTGGAGAAGGAAATGGCACCCCACTCCAGTGTTCTTCCCTGGAGAATCCCAGGGACGGGGGAGCCTGGTGGGCTGCCGTCTCTGGGGTCGCAGAGTCGGACACGACTGAAGCGACTCAGCAGCAGCAGCAGTGCTCTCTCCTGGCATTTCAGTTCCTAAGTTCTTTTTTTCCTACTTTATTTCTTAATTGGCAGAATGTCATTGTCACACAATTTTGTTTAAGAAGGGCTCATGGGTGCCATATTCCTAGGTTTCTCAGGTTTAAGAGTCTGTTGCTTTTATATTTAACAATGTTTTTGTGTGGTTACTACATCCTGGAGTGCACTTTCTTTCTCTTAGATCATCATGAACACTGTCGTTTGTCATTAAATGCTTCTGTGGAGAAGGCTGAAGCAAGCTTCATTTTAACCCCTCGTAATGGTTTGCTCTTCCTGACTGAATGGTTGAAGCGTTCTTATTTAACTAGTAGAGATATATTTTGAGCTGTCAGTATTAAATTCTCCAGGAACATGGTATGTCTTTCAATTTGCATTTTCAATTTTTTTCCTTTATTTGGACAATTTTAAAAAGCATCACCTTTGGGTTGGATATTTCTTATTTTTTATCTGTTAGGTTTTAAAAAAATATATTAGCTTTTTTGCACTTGTTTCAAATACCTTTGTTCTAATCTGCACTTGCTGTGATTATCTCAAAGTCTCCTCCATATAAATAATTTATTTTCAGTGGAATATACCTGTTCCTTGCTCTAATTTTTGTATTAGCTCCATAATGATGTGACTTGGGCCCTCAATTTGTTTCTTTTAGATCTTCAATCTCCCTTTTTATTTTTAATCTCAATATCTTGTCTTTCAGTCCTACAGCTCCTAAATTTATATTCTTATTAAGATGTCTGGTAGCATGAAAGAACTGTGAAGAATTTCCTTTTGTTTCTTTACTATCTTTTTCCTTAGGTTGGTTCTTTGGTTCTCTCTCCCTTTCCTCTTTCCTTTCTTCCTACCTCTTTCTTGCCTTGCTACCTTCTCTCTCCTTTCTCACTTTCTTTCTTCTTTCATAATGCATCTACCCTGTTCTTTCATAAATAAGAGAAGAATTTTTATGATGCTGTTTCAACTCACCAACATAACATTTGTAGAAGCTCATTGTAAAGTGTCTGATTCTGTTTCTCTGCCTTACAAAGCACCATCTGGGAAACTGTTGCCTTAGACTCTGGAAGAGGCTGTTTCCTTGTCCAGTGTGGTGAACCAAGGCAGACACTTAGATCAGGGACTCCATGGGGCATCCTGATTGGCTGGAAGGCTTAGACATAGACAGTAGGGAAAATGCTAAGACTACAATCCAGAAACCCAAAGAAACTGATCTGGGGGAACCAGGAATCCAATTTGTAGCATCCAAATTGAACACTTAGTATCTACAATGACTGAGAGACACAGAAAAACTGGTGTTTTGTCAAGGCTCTGCAACTTACTGGTTTTATCATCTTGATCCTCTGTTTTCTCATCCGTACAAGGGGGTTGACGAATTGTTGGGAGGATTAGATGAGCCAATGAAAGCAACAGCTACCTCAGAAGCTGATAGCTTTAATAAACACTAGCATTTTCTCTCATTATAATTACTAATATACAAAGTTCTGATAGGTATTGATATCAGAGAATATCTAATCAGAAGATAGTGCTGAGCAGCAAAAAGATGTATTAAAAGTGACACGAAGTTAGTTTGGTGCCAGCTACAGTATTTAAGGCTACTGGTTAATCATTCACCCTAGGACCCCAGACTGTGACTGGGAGTCGCAGGGAACTCAAACTCCCACCTCCACTGTCCTGGTGAGAGGTCAGGAGAAAGGGGGCGCCTATGAGAGCCAGATAGAGTGACTTGCGTTTGTCTAGTGGTTTTTGAAATGTATTCCCCAGACGAGTGACATCATCACTTAGAAATCTGTTAGAATTACAGATTTCTTGGTACCATTCCACACCTACTGAATCAGAATCTCAGGAATTGAGATAAGGAAATTTGTGCTTGAATAAGTTCTCCAAGTGATGCTGATGTCCTTTTAAGTTTGAAAAGCATTCTGCCTTCTCCTACTGGGCTGGAGTTTGGGGAATTAAGAGGCCAGGATGGGAAGGCAGTACTCCTGGAGTGCCTTGGCCAACATCTTGGAAACTTGAAGTAGGCTGTGCCTTTGTACACAGAATTAGACTAAGTCGTTAATGGGCTTCCCAGGTGGCGCAGTGGTAACAAATCTGCCACCAATGCAGGAGCCGTAAGAGACACGAGTTCCATCCCTGGATCTGGAAGGTCCCCTGGAGAAGGAAACAGCAACCCACTCCAGTATTCTTGCCTGGAAAATTCCATGAACAGAGGAGCCTGGTGGACCCAGTCCATGGGGTCAGAAAGAGTCAGACATGACTGAGCAACTGAGCATGCATGTGTATGCCTGTTAACAGCAAAAAAAAATTTTAATAGGCATACAATCAATCTCTTTATTCTTTTAAGTATACATATCATCTGTATCATCAGTATCTATAAGGATACTCCTATACTCACCTATTTTTTTTTGTTGAACTATAACTTTGATTATGAAATAATAAAATATAGAAAAACACTTGACTTCCATGGTTAAGGTAAAAATCTGGAACTTACCATGAAACCAGAGTATCATCTGCCACCTGGTGAGAGCCTAACCTACTGACAGATTTTAACAGCAATAACCATAAGGATTGTAAAGATCTCAGAGACATAGGAATTAGGGGGCATCTTGGATCCGAAGAAATCAGGGGAAAGTTTCCCCTCATGTCAGGTCATTATGGTTTCCTTTCAGAGAAGTAGGGGGTGGGGGAGAACATGGATGATAGACAGAACTGGGCTAGGACCACTTTTGCAAAGGCATTTAATGTCTCTGAGCCTCAATTTCCTCAGCTTGTAATGCAGGTGATAGTATGTTAATGCTTCCAGCTCCAGATTATTGTGGGGGTCAAATGAGGTAATTGGTTGAAAACAGCTGGATGTGTTTGGAAAACTGTTAAGAGCTGCCCAGATGTGAGCTGTTTATTATTTAGATTTGAAATGTGGTCTCCAATTGTGGAATGTAGTGTTCTCTGTTGGAGGAACTCTAGATGTTAGCAAGCAGGTGGAGAAGGTATTTGGTGTTTGGGTTTGTCTTGGGAAAAAACTTTTTAAAGGATCTAAGGGAGGGAGATTCTGCCCTGCATTAACCCCAGCTCTAATTTAGGAAGGAAAGAAGCATGACTAACGCTATGTCCCCACTGAGGTGATGGGCAAGAAGACCAAGAATTCTGGCTGTGGGCCATTCTGCTGCCTCTCGTCCTCGTGTTGTCTCAATTCAAGGGGAAGAAGGATGGGGAGAAGGGGAGAAGACTGGATAGAAGTTTAAAGAGACAAAAGTGGTTATGAGGGAAAGGGGGAGAGAGAGAGAGGATGGAGGGCAAGATAGAGGGCAGGAAGGGAGTTAGTAACAGAGAGAATCAGAGAGAAGAAAGAGAATGTGGAAGAAACCACATTAAAAGAAGCCTCAGAAGGAGGGAAGAGGGGAGAACCTGTGTCTGGTGCTGTGGCCTTAGTTGGTTCTAGGTCCTTCCAACTGGCAGCACTTTCTGGGAGTCCACTTTTGCATCTGAAACTCTTCTTTCTTCAGGGACCTTGTGCTTTTGTATCCATGAAGTGTTTGGAGCCAACGTGCTCAGTGAAAGGGAAGAGTCATACATTGCTGGAAAAAGAGACCAGATGTCTTTGAAATCATCTAAATTGTCTCTATTTTTAAAAAAGTTACTCTTTCCATTGCTGCCAGATCTGAAAGTCCAATTTGCCAGGATAATATATCCGGTGTGGATAAAGATTTCCAAACTTGAAGTGTTGGTCGCTTAGCAACCCAGAGGCATGAAGGACCCACTTGGGCTTGGCCACTGAACCTTTCGGGGGACTAAGCTTCCCCTGGCATTAGGGAATAAGGCTGGGAAGGAAGGTGGGCTCCCCCAGGTCCTGGGCCCACTGTCCCTCCCCTTCCAGATTTCTTCCCAGGTACTTGAGTCTAATAAAACATAAACAGAGGGAGAAAAGGAAGCAGAGAGAAAGGGGGCCACCTAAAGACCGAAGTCCCAAGGAAGATGGAGATGAAAAGAAAAACACCAGTTGTGCTTATGACTTGGTCGTTGGTCCACAGCACACATTCAGACAGCTACTTCTCAAGTGGTGTGGAACAAGAAGAGTTTTGTTCTTTCACAAAGGCTTTTTTAATGTTAGCTTTTAAAACACCATGCAGAGTATCCTAATGGCTATTTCTCTTTATTTCTCCTGCTGGTTAGGAAGAAAGCTTTCAGTCCCTGCATGGTGTATGTGTGTGCAAATCACTGAGTCATGTCTGATAATTTGTGACCTCATAGACTATAGCCTGCCAGGCTCCTCTGTCCATGGAATTCTCCAGGGAAGAATACTGGAGTGGGTTGCCATGCCCTTCTCCAGGGGGTCTCGCTGATCCAGGAATCAAACCCCCGTCTCTCTCATTGTAGTCAGATTCTTCACTGCCTTTCTCTCCTCATTGATCCAGAACTCAATCAAAGGTTTGAGGCCTCAAGTTTCAAGCTGGGGACTGGGAAAAATAAGGGTGGACATTGTAGATGTTCCCTCATTCCCACTCCTTCTCTGGGCAGTTACCCTGATTGCTGGTGCAGTTTCCATCCTCCCTCCTCTACACAGTTCTTGCAGTAACAACAAAGATGACTACACGCAAGGGCTGTGGCCCAGACCAAGCCAGCATGCACAGTCCCACTTTCCTGCCACAGTTATTAGTTCAGGGATGGGCCTGTGAGCCCATTCTGGCTATTGAGCTACAAGAAGAGCAACTTGCTAGGGGTTCCTAGGAAAGCTTTTCTTAACACATATGGAGAAGCTTCCAGGCATGGGCCTTTTTTTGTTCTCTTTGCAGTCAAATGCTCTGCCACTGAGTTTTTTGGTTCTCTTTGGATACTTACAGCCACATGGAGGACAATAAGGAGACAGCCTTAGGGTAAAGCTGAACCTAAGAAGGATAGGATGAAGAGAGAGAAAACAAATAAAGAAAGGAACAACTTCTTGATGACATGGTTAGGCCACTGAATCAAACTCCTCCTAAAGCCTAGCTTTTTCTTGAATCTCCAGTTATATAAACCAATAATTTTCCTTTATTGTTTAAACTTCTTTGAATTGGGTTTTCTGTTACTTAGAAGCAAACATTCCCTATTAACATAGTAACATTTATTGAGCACCTACTCTATGCCTGACACTCCATGAAATGCTTTTATGTGTATTAGTTGCACCTTATCTCCATGGTAACCTGGCAGAGAAAGCGTAATGTCTCCCCTTTCAACTGAAGAGAATTCCAGTTTTAATCAGTCTGACTATAGAGCTCAGGCCTGCCCCCAGGCTCAGCTTCTCAGCTGGCAGCAGAAAACACCTGCTCTGAGCAGAGGTGGCAGGGAAAGACGAAGGTGAGAGCAAGTCTGAGATGACAGGATTGACAAAGACGAAGACCCTGGTAGCTCAGTTGGTAAAGAATCGGCCTGCAATGCAGAAAACCCCGGTTCGATCCCTGGGTTGGGAAGATCCCCTGGAGAAGGGAAAGGCTACCCACTCCAGCATTCTGGCCTGGAGAACCCCATGGACTCTATAGCCCATGGGTCGCAAAGAGTTGGACATGACTGAGTGACTTTCACTTTCAAGATGAGGGCCTTCAGGAGAATCAGCAGTGGGCTCAGATGAGCCGGTTTGTGCTGGGTCCTCATGTGGCAAACTATCTTCTGACACCACATGGCCCTCCTCTACATCCAGGCCATGGCTTGCTTTAAATGCCAGCTCCCTTGGCACCATGAGGGATGACAACTTAAAGACAACTACTCATCCCTTTAAACATATGCAAAGATCGTGAAATTTTATCTTACTTAAATAATGCTTCCTAATTTAATGTCTTCCTTTCCATCTTTCTCTTCAAAGTCAAGATAAATCATCAAAGCCCTGGAATGACAAGGCTATTGGGACATGAATATACTAGTTAACCTTCACAGAACATTTTCTCTGTGCCAGGCACTCTTCCAAGTGCCTTCCATAGGTATCGTGTATGTTACCAGGCAGGGTGTAGTCCACCCTTCTCCACTGCAAATGTGGAAATGGAGGCTCAGAGAGGTTAAATAGCTTGGCCAAGGTCACACAGCCAGTGCTCTCAACCAATATACTGTATTGCCATTTCATACGGACAGAATGAACAAAACCTCCTGCCAAGGTTCTTGGTGAACAGGATATAATAGATGTAGTGATAGACTGGGCATGCCCAGCTCTAAGTACTAGAACAACACCATTCAGTATGGAAATGAACTGAGTGTCACTTTGAAGTTGTGAGACTGATCTTTTTTAAAAACATGATACATCTAATAATTCATTTGTTGTTGTCATTGTTCAGTCACTCAGTCGTGTCTGATTCTTTGCAACCCCATGGACTGTAGCACGCCAGGCTTACCGGTCCTTCACTAGCTATTAGCACCATACTTTAAAAAGTTATCCTCCATGCCATACCTTTATTTCTTAAAGAGAGAAAACCAGAAAAGACTATATAAAAATCTTTCAGAGAGAAAAACGATGAGAATAGCATTGTTGGACGTTAAATGTACTACAGATCAGTAGTATTAAAGCTGCCTGGAATGTGAATGAAAATAAACAAGTAGATCAGTGCAAAATAACAGAAAGTTCCTCCATACTATTATTTGGTATGTAATAGAAGTAGTATTTCATGTGTGGAGGGCTGGGCAAAAATGTGGTATATAGAAACATATTAATATGGACTCTTTCCTTCTATCATATACTACATTACATTCTAGATAGGTTAAATAAATAAAATATAAAAACTAAGGCCACAAAATATCTATGGGAAATTTTAGGATGAGATTAGAGGAGGCTTTCCTAAATATTGCATCAACAGAAGGAACCATAAGCCAGTTTATCGATTTCACAACATAAAACAAGTATTTCTGGATAGCAAATATATCATAGAATATATGAAAGACAAGAGGTTCACAGCATTAGTATATAAAGAGCTCAAGAAATCAGTAAGATAAAATGGTGAACATAGCAAACAAAAAAAATCAGGCCACTTTTATCAATTATTAATGGAAGTATGAATTTACACATGATGAAACACAATATGACAAAACACATCAAAGACCTTAAATATTTGGCCCAACAATTCCCCTTCCAGATATTTATCTTAAGAGAAGGACTGGACAGATATGCAAAGGCATTTGTGCAAAAGATGCTCATCTCAATGTCATTCATGAGAATTTAAAAAATTGAAATTAAGCTAGCTGTCTGAAGAGATACATGACAATATGTCTCCATTCAAAGAACATTTAACAGTGATTAATAAGGATGGTATAGATGTGTATATTTGCTGACATCAAAACGTGTTCTTGATACGTCCTTAAGTGGGAAAAGGAAGTTACAAGTATGTATCAAAATATGATCATATTTGTGTATAGATGCAACCTTCTTTCTTTAAAATGCCTGGCAAGCAATTCACCTAAAAGTAAATATATTTGTTCTGTGTGTGTATTTCTGTTTTCCAATATTTTCTAAAATAAATATATATTTTTATGTAATAAATTTAAATACATCAGCAAGTTATTTTGTATATATCAAGTATTACATGATACAAAGCAAACAAAAACTGAAGATGTGTCTATAAAAGAAAAGACATTTTTCCCTTTTCCTAGCCCAAACGACATGGGAATTGGCCTGTTGGGTTGCAAGGAAGAGCATGAGCTTGGAAACCCAATTGGCCTAGGTTGAACTCTCAGTTATTACATACCAGTTGTATATAGACACATCTCTTAACCTCCCTGAGACCCAGTGTTCTCACCCACAAAATGAGAGTAATATTTCCCTTATGTGATTATTATGTGGAATACATTAAAATGATAAAATGTCTAGCTCAGTGACTGGTACATGGAAGAGTCTTAATAGATTGTAAGAAATATTACCCTCCTTTAATACTCAGCTCCAACACCTCTCCAACAGCTGGTGTCTTCACCAGCTACCCCTGACAGTTCATTCTTCTACTGTTTTTAATAGCCCTTTATAGGCACCTACTGTTTTTCATTGTGCTTTGAGCCGTTAGATGTGAGCTCCTGGAAATCAGAGATCAAGTGAGCTTACCTCTGGGTCCTAAGTGCTTAGGTCAGTGCTTGGAACATAGTAGGGCCACATGAAATAATTGTTAAATGAATGAATAACAATTATTATCAATGGCAGCAAAGTAATAAATATACATTTCCCTAAGGGGATAACTTTAAAGGCTTACATTTACTCACTGGTATGCCACATTTAAAAAAGCTATGACAAACCTAGAGAGCATATTAAAAAGCTGAGACATCACTTTGATGCCAAAGGTCCATATAGTCAAAGCTATGGTTTTTTCAGTAGTCATGTACAGATATGAGAGTTGGACCATAAAGAAAGCTGAGCACCAAAGAATTGATGCTTTCAAAGTGTGGTGCTGGAGAAGACTGTTGCCTTTCCCTTGGACATGAAGATCAAACCAGTCAATCCTAAAGAAAATTAACCCTGAATAGTCATTGGAAAGACTGATGCTGAAGCTGAAGCTCCAGTACTTTGGCCACCTGATATGAAGAGCTGACAAACTGGAAAAGACAGTAATGCTGGGAAAAATTGAGGACAGGATGAGAAGGAAGTGACAGAAGATGAGATGGTTGGATGGTATCACCGACTCAATGGACATAAGTCTGAGCAAACTCCAGGAGACAGTGAAGGACAAAGAAGCCTGGCCTGCTGCAGTCCGTGGGGTCACGAAGAGTTGGTCATGACCTAGTGACTAAACAACACATGAATATTATTTTGGAATATCATTTCATAAAGAAATTTGATTATATTATGATTTCATAAAGAAATGGGATTATGTAATGATATGTAAGATATGACAACGTTAATTGCAAATATTTAATACTTAACTGTGTACCTGGCAACATGCTAGGCACTATATTTGTAATGTTTATATAGTATGTATATACTACTTATATAGTATACATTATATGTGTATAATTTCATTTATTACTTTCAAAAGATACACAATGAAGAAACTGATGACTAGGGAGTATAAAACACTTGCCTCCAGTATCTAGAAATGGCAGAATCAGGATTTGAACCCAGTATTTCTGGCTGATTTAGGATCCTATGTTCTTCACCATGACCCTCTCCAGATAACATTTTAAAGGCTCCATTGAGAAGAATGCTGATGGCTCTGTAGCAGCTGGCCCAGTGGACTTCAGTAGCACTCTGGAGAAGCCTACAGAAGTGGAAAATGAGGAAGAGGAAGTGGGTTATGCTAAAGAGATAGGAGGCAAGAATGATGGCAGAGAGGGGGTGGGAGATGACAGGGAGAAACAAAACTGACACTAGATTGAATGGAAAAAAGCACCATTGACCACTGTGGCCTGCCATCCTGGGATGCAGCATTTTTATTATTTGGGCAAAATTGTGAAACAGGCACTAATGCAGAAATTAGGCAGAAATGAAAAATATGTAAATGTATTTTGTTTAGTCTCCCAGTTTAAAAAAATGAAACTTTATGAAATAAATATATTGATTTGTTGTGTTGAGTTAAAGCAAATTGACTGTCCAGGAAAATCTTAGCAAGAGGAAGAGGTCTTTTACCTCCCATCCCCGTAAGCCCTAACCTACCCCCACCCCACAAGCCTTTTCGGTGTTCTATTTCTGCTAATCCTTGCTAAGAAATAACTGGTGAGCAAGAGGTTAGCTGATGGGGTCTCAAGGTGTGACCTTTCCCAGGGGCATTTGCATGTTAATAGAGGGTACTGGGAACCCAGGAACAGCCTCCAGGTCTCAAATGAAAGAAGTCCTGAAGGTGGAGGAGAGGGGTGGCTCGGCCCCCAGAGGCCCTGCTGTGGAGGCCACGTTGAGTTGGCCTGTGTGGATGGCCGCTGGTCTGGGCTTTCCTCCAGCTGCTTTTACAAAGAAATGGTTTGGAGAAGAACAAAGGGATTGTGTTTATTTCCCTGCAAGAGCTCAATTGCCAGGGCTGTGTGCTTGGTGCCCAGCTCAGAGAATCTGGACTCAGGAGGCTTTGCTTACTGGTAATTCATTGAATGAATGAAGAATCACCTCCCCACCTCCCACACCACACAGCCACACCTTTAGCCCAGATGCCTATGAGCCTCTTAAGCTCCAAAGCCCACACCCAAGACCTGGGCAACTTCTTTCTAGTGATAAGAACATGGCCAAGAAGAAATGTCTACCATTTGTGTTTTTATTATCTTCCTGTCTTAACCTGAAAACTTGTGCTGAATTACATGACCTCACTGGCCACGTTTCATCTTCCTCATTGAACTGTGGTTAAGACAATCTCCTACAGCCCAACTGCAGAAAAGGAAATTCCTACCTGCACACAATTTTGTGCACATGCACACTTCAGGGTCCTGGGGAGGGAAAGCGGGCGGGGAGCAGATGGGGAGAGAGCAGTGAGGACAAGACTACTTTTCTGTTTGGCTGAATTCATCAAAAATGTCCAAACCCCATACCGAACATTCATCACTAATTAAATCCTAGCACCATAATTCAGAGAAAACAATTACAGCATTTAGAATTTTTAAAGGAACTATTATTGCTGCCTTGGCCCTTTTAAAAATTATGCTCCCCAAAGGACAAAATGTGATCCATTAATATGTATGTATTATTACTTTTTTTTTGTAAGGGGAAGATTGCTGATGCCTGTGAATATGGAAGCATTTATCGGTTGCAGACAGCCGCTTCGTTGACTTGCAGTTTTAAGTGCAGTATTTTCTAGAATCTAAAAGGCTATAACATTAATTACCTTTTTGCTTTTAGCTGGTAGCCTGCTCGCTTCTCCCCCATGTTCTCTTCTCTTACCCTGCCCACTTGGGTAACCAGCTTTCCAGGGTAGGGTTTGGTCAGAGTCAGGAGTAAAAACCGTTATTGGGAAAGATCATGCAATATTTCATTCAATGGAGACAATTGTTCCCGTTCACCTTTGGTGCCCAAAACGAGTCCATGTTTCTCATTTTTCATTTGAAGCCCCTCATGCTAGTCCTTGAGCAAAAGACTTCCCTAAGTCAAACTGAGATTCTTCTGCATCAAGTATCCCCAGCTAAACTGAGGACCTCAGCTCTACTTTTCTCCCTTTCATTTTATTCTTCTTCGTCTTGATAATTTAGCTGAGTTACTCAGAGGTGAGTTAACTGAGCCTGGCACCAAGGATGACTGTTAGGATGTGCTGCGTGCGTGATGTGTATGTGTGTGCGTGTGTACATGCTCATGCACGAAGTTGTGTGCATGTGTGTATGTATGTATGCATGTGTACCTATATAAAAGCACAACTCAGAAATTTTCATTCAGCTCCCTGATCAGTCTATTGTCACATGCATTTGGCATTCATTATCCATGAGCCTCCGGCGCCTCTGGTCCTGTGCCCTGGCTCACAGTGATTTGGTTTATAGAGATCATATGGCAGGGAAACAGACCTTGAAAGACAGAGCTCTGAGAAGCACATTTGATGAATTTCCTATGATTTGAGTCTGGGTTTATTCTTCCCTGTGGCGGGGCAGACACCCCAGAGCACACAGAGCCGGCCTGGGAGCCCAGGAGGAGTGGAGGCTATGACAATAAGCGCAGTGTTTTTTTCTTCACACGTCTCGGGTTGCATTTCCTATCTGGGAAAAAAAGAAAAGGGAGCCTTGTAAAGGATCCAGAATCTGGGCAGGAAACCACACAGAGTGAAGGTTGCCATTGTCATTAGCAATTAATGTAACCACCACGGCTGGAAGGAGAAAACCCTGCCAAGGCAGCCGGCATGGGGAGGGGGCAGGGGCTGCTCACCCCCATTCACCAGTCATGCTTGGTTGGGGGGCTGAGCAGGACACGTCCCCAGACACTCCCGAGAGGTTCCACAGTGCTAAATGGGTTTTATTTTAAAACAAGGTGCTCAGGACTTGATAAGTTATAAAATGTCTCTGTCACCCATTTTCACTCTCTGTGGCTCCATGTCCAATTTCTTAGTCTCTTGATCAGTGAATTTTTTCTGCCTAAGTGAGTCTGTTGAGACTCACTTCTTCAGCAGTATTTACGGAGTGCCTTCTATGTGCCAAGCACTTGGGGTGCTGGGCAAGAGGCTGGTACTAATGTATAACATGTGTTGAGTGTACGAGGACCCAGCCTGGTGCTATGTATTTTCTATTTCCATTTATTATCTCATTTAGGCATCACTACAGTTCTACAAGCTAGGTTTCTTCTTACTCCATTTTACAGATAACATAACTGACGCTCAGAGAGGTTAATTAACTTCTTCCAGGTCATGAAGTCAATACATGAACCCAGCTGGGATTTGAGCCTCAGTAAATTAATCTCTTCAGACCTAGGCTTTCAGTCCTTACTGTATGCCTTCAAGAAGCCCACAGTCTAGGCAGGGTTCTAGCAAGTAGATCAGTGTTGAAATGATGAGGTGAAACGGGCTACAGTGAGGGTCAGCTTAGGGCCTCTGGAAGTCCAGTGAAGAGATACCTAATCCAGGCTCAGGAGCCACTCAGAGAAGGCTGCCTGGAGGAGGTGAGTTTGACATTTCTCCTGTCCTCTCTTGTGTCCCAGTGGTGACTTGGCCACACTAGTCAGTCTGGAAGGAAATGTTCGTGTGTTAGTATGTCTGCACCGCTTACTCTGTAGGTGTTGGGATATTCGGCAGATCTGTCCAGTCACTGAAAATGTCTGCTTCTTACATCCTACTCAGCAAAGTCCCATCTGGGCTGGTAAGAGATGGGACGGCCACATTCCTTCTACTTCTTAGATGGATTCAATCGCTCTCCTGTTCCTCCTTCCCCTCCCTATTTCCTCTCTCTTCCTCTTCATCCCTCCCCTCTTCGCCCCCACCCTCTTTCTCTTTCTTGCTGGTAGTTTAAAAAATGCCACTTTTCATTAATGTGACCAAAATGTCATCAAGTAGTTTAATGCTCTTTAATGTCCTTGTATCGTTTACGTTTTGCGAACAGTGTGGAAATGAATCCCATCTGTGGGTTCAAGAACATCAAAAAAGTTGGACAGGCTATTTAGACGTGCTCCTTCACATCGCATTAGCGTGTACAATGTCAGGGGGCTGAGCCAGGCACGGCCTGTCCGGGCCTCAGCCCGCCCCTTCCTCAGCTGGGGAGCAACAGATCCTTTACCTCGGGAACTCAGTCAGTCCTGGGGATGGGGCTCCTGGAAGGCTGCCCGGAGGCCCCAGGAAAAGTGTGAAGGCTAAATAAAAAATGAGAAATGATTCAGGAAAATCTTTCTCTTCCTTTCTGGTGCCAAGACGCCCCAACAATAGCTTTTTCATCACTTGGGTAAGAGGCTGGTTATAACGCCGTCTGACTTCTTCCAAATCATTAGCTAGTCTCTGTCTTTCTCTATCTCTCTCCTCCCCCGCCATCCTACCCCGGTTCCCCAGGGAAGGAAACTCTGGAGCCAAAATTGAGCTGACAGTTTGTATGGAGATGGCTATAGCCCAAAAACGGCTGCAGAGTAGCAAGTTCAGGGCCAGCAGAACTCGTCAGAGGTGCTCTCCAGGGGGCCCTGAGAGGGTCTCAGGAGCCCCGTCAGCAGGGTGATGGTTCCAGGATGATGGGTTTGCTGTGGCAACCGACAGAGGGTGCTGACTCTGCAGTCACCCTGCTACAATTCTGGCTCCTCTATCTTCTAGGAAGACGGCCTTGAACAGGTGAACCCCTGTCTCAGTTTCCTTACCTGCAAATTGAGGGTACTAATTACATCAACCTAGTCAAATGAGCTAACGCATGTACAGCACCCAGACCTGTGTCTGGCCATAGAGAGTCCCCAGTAAAGGTTAATGATCAGCTGTTGTTAGCACTGCTTGGTGGCCCTGCTCTTGCCATATCCTGCCACCTACCCTGAGCCCCTTGGGTTGTACTTTCAGGTTGAGTCAGTCCTCCTTCCCTCCCGCTGAGCACTCAGTCTGAGCCCTGCCTCACCCTCCCCTGCAAGGGTAGTGGCAAGGGGGAGGGGCAGGGGACCTTGACTCCAAAATATCCTGGCTTTTTTCCAGCTCTGTGAAAACCCCTATTCTAATGCATTCCCTGGAAAGAAAGATGTAGCTTTTTATTTCAGGGAAAAAAAAAAAAAAACCTCTCCAAAACAAAAGCTTCTATTCTTCCCCCAGACATAGAGCAAGAGTGGATTTTTAACTGTTAATCATTACAGCAGAATGAATAATAATCCACCTCTCTGAAGGCTCTTAATCAGTAACCAGTATTACAACCCTCTCCTTATTTTGCATTTGCTCATATGAATACTTAATCCTAAATATAAACATAAGCAAATAACTTCTGATGATTATTTCACAATTTTCAAGACAAGGTCATTCTGTTTTAACTTCTAAGATAAACAAACAAATATGTTCCCTTAATGCAATTACCAGAAGGGCAATGTTCTTCTAAGTTCTTTATAGGATGTGGTTTCTAAGATGTGCATCTGTCAACCTGTTGGTTATTTATGCTGAGGCAATTGGAAGAAGGCCAGGGGGTGCTACATCTGCAGTTCCCAGGAGACCCGTGAGCTCGGCTTATAGAAGCCCCCACTCCAGTCTTTGGGCTTAGCCTGTTGAGAAGGACACTGGATTCTAAAGTGCCCCCCGGCCCCAGCCTGACTCAAAGACCTGAATCATGCCTTACTTGCCGTGTGACCTTGGATAAGTCCGATAGTCTCGTTCAGCCTGATTTTCCATCAATATAAAATGCAGCCGGTCCACATGTGCCCTGTGGGGCTCTCAGTGTCCTGTCTTTGTGGCATTAACATCTGTTCATCCTGCAGGCTTCAGCTAAGAAGGCTTTCCCTGACCTCTCTACTGGGTAAATCCCAGAGCCTTCTTGATCCATCTACTTTCCATTTTAACTCTCGTAACACTGCTGTTGGCCAGTGGTTTCAGTGCTATGGCTAAGAGCACAGACTCGGGAGCCAAGCTACATAAGTTTGATTTCTGGCTTTGTTAGTTGCTGGCTGGTGACCCTGGATGAGTTACCCAACTTCCAAGACTAATAATAGTATCTCTCTCAAAGGACTATTGTAAGGATTAATTGAGTTAATATGTGTTGGGCCCTTAGCCTAGTACCTGACACGCAGTGAAAGCTAGGTATTAGTACATCAGCTATTACTTTCTCTTCAATAATTTAACCTTTCTTTATAGCTACACTGAGAGTTCTCTGAGAACAAAGACCACTTCTGCTTCCACTGCCATAGGCTACCACTAAGCACGGTGCCCAGCACTTGGAAGATTCTATTATTTGTTGAATTGTACCGAAGTGAAATAAATGATGTAGAAATGTGTTGTGAATCACCGTGGGAGAAATTGTTTATTATTAGCTCTGGAAAGAGTTTATGAGATGAACTATAGCTGCTGCCATTGAATATAATACAGTGTCGATCCATAGACTATTCGGTCTATGAGTCACCTCTGTCATCAGCATTTTCTGTGTTTAGTTTTATCCTCCTTGTTGGCTCAGTGAGTAAAGAATCTGCCTGCAATGCAGGAGACACAGGAGACTCGGGTTCGATCCCTAGGTCAGGAAGATCCCCTGCAGGAGGAAATGGCAACCCACTCCAGTATTCTTGCCTGAAAAATCCCCTGGACTGAGGAGCCTGGTGAGCTATGGTCCATAGGGTTGCAAAAAGTCAGGCGTGACCAAGCACAAGCACATTCAGAGTATCCTATGCCCCTGGACACAGTAAGAAATCAATGCCCGGTCCAACCCTGGTCAAAGTCTTTCCGCAGGAATTTATTTATGGTGACTGAGAGACACAAGGTCTCTCTTTCCTTTGGGGTCAAAGACTGGTTAAATGCAAGCCTGGACGTGTCTGGAGGCCATACTCACTCTTTCTATGTTGCCTGGGGGGTGCCCATTGGAGGTAGCAAAAGATGAAGACAACTCACAAAGTGAAATGGGGGTGCTATGAGGGAGAGCTCTGGGGGTCTTTCATTATTATAGCAAAACCAGTCTACTCAGCTAACATAAGTTCAGTTCAGTTCAGTTGCTCTGTCGTGTCAGACTCTTTGCAATCCCATGGACTGCAGCACTCCAGGCCTCCCTGTCCATCACCAACTCCCGGAGCTTACTCAAACTCATGTCCATTGAGTCAGTGATGCCATCCAACCATCTCATCCTCTGTCATCCCCTTCTCCTCCCTCCCTCAATCGTTCCCAGCATCAGGGTCTTTTCAAATAACTCAGTTCTTTGCGTCAGGTGGACAAAGTTTTGGAGCTTCAGCTTTAGCATCAGTCCTTCCAATGAATATTCAGGACTGATTTCCTTTAGGATGGACTGGTTGGATCTCCACCCTGTCCAAGGGACTCTCAAGAGTCTTTTCCAACACCACAGTTCAAGAGCATCATTTCTTCACCACTCAGCTTTCTTTGTAGTCCAACCCTCACATCTGTACATGACTACTGGAAAAACCATAGCCTTGACCAGATAGACCTTTGTTGGCAAAGTAATGTCTCTGCTTTTTAATAAACTCTCTCTTTCCTAAGTCTCTGTACGATGCCACATACCAAGGCCTGAAATTCCTGTCGTTTGGAAAGCTTGGGCAATGAGTTAAAGGATTCCACAGCCGTGGAATGTGCAGGAATCTTGAGCAGGGCTCTGTTTGTATCTGTCTTGTTGTTGACATCCTGGTCCCTAATGAGGTCATTTGAACATCTGTAGCGTATCTGCCAAGAGCCAGTTAACTGGAAATGACATTAGTCACTGTTAGCACAGTGTCTCTTCCCCTTTCTCCCTTGGCTGTGTGCCTTGGGGACACTCCGGCACAGCTCAGAGGTTTTTAGGGCCCAGACATCAAAGGCAGGGATATAGTCATCAGCAGCCCCCTGTCAAAACATCCAGCCTTGTGCTTGCTGCCTCCCAACCTTGCTGATACTGAAGACCTCTTTTAGTAATCCCTCCCTCTGAGTTTTGAAAGATCGAGTCTTCAAACATAAAGCACTGATTAAGTAATAATATACTTATTTGCTCATTTGCTGTTAATCCACCTTCACATAGAGTACTGATCAAATAACACTAACAACATGGAAGTGATATAATTTCAGACCAGAGAAATTTTAGTTTGGCAAGGTGGGTTTAAACTACAATTAAGAGGAGGGTTTCCAGTAGGTCTCTTATTTTACTTCTAATTTGCTTTCAAAACTGAGAAATTGTTGTAGACCTTTTAAATGAATGAAATAGTCCAGAAATCACTACCCTTTAGCATCTTAAAGACTATGATCTCTAAAATGGCCTTATACTCTGCTATTAATGATCACTTTATACCCTGCCAGTAATGCCTGCAGGACACAGGACCAAGGTGCAAGGCAGTCTGCATACTCATTGTGTCCCAGGCCTACGACAGGGACTGTAGAGTATTAATTCCTTTTACTCATCCCCAAGCCCTGCGGTAGAACTACAGGCATGTCCCAGCATGGCTAAGCTTTGGCATTCTTAGGTTAGCTCTTAGCTCCTGGGGATAAGGGGCAAGAAAAGCCAGAAGCCCCCAGGACAACCCTACTGACCTTGCCTAGTGCCCCGCCCATCCCTCCCCACCCAGTGTACTCAGAAGGAGCCAAGGAGCAGCTGCTCTGAAAGGAAAGGCCTGGTGTCCCCTCCCAGGTTGTGTGTATGTGTGTGTTTGCACGGAGGAGTTGGAGTCCTTATAAATATTTCTCGCCTTGAGGTTTTCACAATTTCCATCAACACAAGTTACCAGGCAACTATGCTGTGACTTAATGGAAATTCATGTTAGACAGGACCAGAAATCTTTATTTCAGAGATGAGGAAATGATGACAGGGAAGAGCTTTGAGGTGCTGGAGGTCACACATCAAGTAGGGAAAAGTTTTTGGTTCCAAAGCTAGTGTTCTTACAACTTGGTGGAGTGGCAGGGTCAGGTGGGCCCCTATCATTGTGTAGATAGAGAAACTGAGGCTCAGAGAGGGTATATCCATGACCAGGGTTACAATTAGTTCATAAAAGGGGCAGGGATAGGACCCTGGTCTCCGAACTCCAGTTCCAGGGCATCTAAAATTTTTGAATGGTCATCAGAGATGAATGGAAACTTAGAGATTCATACATTCATTCATCCAACTGACCAACCTTCACTCCTTGTTAGAAATGAGGAAGCCTTGCCCAGAGGCCTCCTTCAGCCATGTCTCATTGGCTAGAAATTGCACCCCATGCTGAAGTCTAACCGAAGCACTGGTCAGGGAACTAGGGCCCTCTATTCTCCTGAATGTTACACTCCTGTATCTACTTGCAGATTACTTAATATTTGCACCCGAATGTCTAGTAGGTTCCCGCAAATCCAGCATTTATCAACCCAAGTTCTGGATCTCTTCCCACTCAGAAGCGCCTATCCTCTGGTGTTCTTTATCTCAGTTCAAAATGGCACTCTTACTTATTCAGTTGTGCAGACCCAGTGGCTCAGTGGTAAAGAAGCTGCCTGCAATGCAAGAGATACAAGAAACACGAGTTCAGTCTCTGGGCTGGGAAGATTCCCTGGAGGATGGCGTGGCAACCCGTTCTAGTAGTCTCACCTGGAGAATTCCATGGACAGAGGAGCCTGGTTGGCTACAGTCCATGGGATTGCAAAGAGTCGGACAGGACGGAGTGACTTAGCACACACAGCAGGCCCCAAACTTTCATTCTCCATACCAAATTCATCAGCAAATTCTTTTGCCTCTACCTTCAAAATAGGTCCCAAATCCAACCAGTTATCGCCCCCTCCCTGGCTGCCACCTTGGTTCACCATGCTCACTGGTCTCCTGCTTTCCCTCTTGCCCTGCATCCGTCAGTTTTCCACATGGCAGCCATGGCAATCCTCTGAATATGTAAGTCAGATCAATTATCTCTCTTAGTGAAGAGTCCCTGGTAATTCCCTATCACATTTAGAACAAAATTCAAAGTCACAACCCTCCAGCCACTCCAGCCAACACTTCAGCTAGTTGGCCCTCTAGCTCGTCTCAACATGCAGGTTCATCCCGTACCTGGGGCTTTTGAGCCTGCTCTTCCCTCTGGCTGGACTGCTTCCCATCACCCCTGTCCCCACCCTTGAGTCACACGGCTGGTGCCCTGCCTTATTCATGTCTCTGCTGAAATAACCACCGCCCTCTGTCCCCTTATCTGAAACAGCAGGACTGTTTCTCTCTCTCTCTTTATCTGCATTTATTTTTTTTTTCCATTAAATCTATCATTGCTTGGCTTGACACTGTATATTTACTATATAGCATATATTTATGTGTCTATTTCCTATCACCCCAACTAGAATTAAGGCCACATGAAGGTGAAGACTTTGCCTGATATTTTCATGACTCTACCTTCAGTGCCTAGAACAATGCCAAACATAAATTGTTCTTTAGTCGCTAACTCCTGTCTGAGTCTTTGCGAGCCCACGGACTATAGCCCACCAGGCTCCTCTGTCCTTGGAATTTTTCAGGCAAGCATACTGGAGCAGGTTGCCATTTCCTTCTTCAGGGAATCTTCCCAACCCAGGAATTGAACCCGCATCTCCTACACTGGCAGGTGGGTTTTTTACTCCTGAACCATAGATGCTCCATAATGTTCATTGAATGAACATATGATGAATGATTACATGGCTTAGACCCATGAGGATCCACCCCTCAAAGGTGGGGATGCACCAGTCTCTCCCAGAGGAGGGTACAGATGAGAGCAAAATGGGTTCCACCAGCTCAGGAGGAAGAGTATATGGATGTGGAATAGATGATCAGTAGAGTCTGCTGTATCTAGCTTGTCCAGTTTCTATTGTTACAGAGTCATGAGCACTTTTGGGCAAGCTCAGCATGACCCACTCTGTTTTGTTTAAGCAGAGCAGCCAGCAAGGGGGTGTGCACTAGCTCTCCTGGCCTTGGTCAGGGTGGAAGCACAGGTTGTCTACTCTCTAGGCCCACAGTGAAGCCACAAAATGAATTGTGACTTCCTGGGGCAGTGGGGACTTTGGGCCGGTCTCCATTTGTTATCTCCCTTGGTGACAGGCTGGTCCCCAGTGATGTCATCTGAGCATCTGTAGGCACCTCTGACAGGAACCCACTAACTGGAAATGACATCAGCTAGCAGCAAAGTGACTTGGGCGCCCAGCAGACATGTCCCACTGAACCCCTGTCTGGAGCTCATCTCCTTCCTACCTGGAAGTCTTCTGGCTGGCACTTTGGCAAACAAAGAGGCATTTGAGAGGGAATTAAGTTGACTTTAAAAGATAGCCTCAAAGTGTTTCCCAACATGTTGATGCTTACATTGAATTATAGGTGCTAATAAAGCTGTCAGAGCCTTGGCGCGAGGACCAAACTCAAGCTAATGATCCCTGAGAAATGATGAGAATTCCTCTGGGCCTGGAATCAGTCCCTGGCCCAGCTGGAGGCTCACATACACACTACAAAGCTGAGGGAGGGCTGGAATTACCCATTCTTACTGCCATGATGATTGGCCCAAAGGGCTTGCGGTCATCTTAAAGTGGAAGGCAGCTTTGCTGGAGTCCCCTGTGTATTCTTGTATTCTGGGAAGACCTGATCCTTTCCTTTCTAGAATACTCAGTGTGGTCATAGAGCCTGAGTGACTATGGGAATTTGCAGTTAAGAGTAGTGTTTAAAGTGTTAGGGAAAAGGAGGTACAACAGAGCACTCCTCCTGGGACTTAATCAGGTCTGTGATTTTGTTCAAAAGACACACAGATAAGTCCCAGATGTCACATAGGTTTCTACTTCCTGGGGACTTATTAAATGCCAGGTCTTATACCAAATTCTACACATTTTGAAAGCATCTAATAAACTGCATATGCATGTATGTATATATGTATGTATGGATGGATGGATGAATGGAGGAATATATGTATGTACTCATTTCACCAAATATTTATCAAGAAACAATAATGTGCTAGGCCTTGAGTTAGACTCTTGGGATATAATGAGGAGCAAGAGACATATACTATACCCCTGTCCCTCAGATTTGGTCACGTGAACCACAATCATCAACAATTTTAAATGTAGTGAGTACTAAGGAGTAGTCGAGGGGGCTGTGTGAAGATGTAATTGGGAAACATGAGGTTAAAGTGTCAAGGAAGGCTGCCTTGAGAAGACGAAATTGAAGCTATGAGCTCAAGAGTAAGTGACAGTTAAAGAAAGCAAAGGATGTGCCAGAAAACACAGGCTGGGCTAGTGCCACTGTGTTAGTTTCCCATTGCTGCTGTACCAAATGGCTATAAGCTTGGCTGAAAACAAAACAAATTTATTCTCCTTCTTAAAAATTCTTGCAGTCTGAAGTCCAAAATCAGCTTTACTGGGTGAGAGTCAAAGTGTTGGCAGGGCTGTTTTCTTCTGGAGACTGGAAGACTTAGTTCCTTGCTTCTTTCAGCTTTGGGTGACTACCAGCATCCCTTGGTTTGTGGCTGCATCACTCCAGTCTCTGCCTCCATGCTCTCATTGCCTTCTCCATTCTGCAGTCAAATCTCCCTTGGCTTCTGTCTCATAAAGACATTTGTGATTACACTAGTGCCAACCCAGATAATATAGGATAAATCCTCTCATCTGAAGTAAGGATCCCTAACTTATTCACTTCTGCAAAGTCTCTTTTGCTATATATGGTAGCATTCACAGGTTCTAGAGATTAGGATGTGAATATAGTTGGGGACCATTATTCAGTCTACCACAGCCCCAAATGGGAGAAAATCTGTGGAATGCTTTTACAGAGGTAGCATAGTGGAGTAGTTAACCTATGGGCTTTGGAGGTGCGCCTGGCTGTGTCCTGTCACTTCAGTTGTGTCTGACTGTTTGTGACCCTATGGACTGTAGCCTGCCAGGCTCCTCTGTCCAAGGGATTTCCCAGGCAAGAATACCGGAGTGGGTTGCCATGCCCTCCTCCCAGGGATCTTTCTGACCCAGGGATCGACTGCGTCTCCTGTGGCTCCTGCATTGCAGGTGGATTCTTTACCACTGAGCCGTCTGGAAAGTCCTGGGCTCTGGATACTGGCATCTAGGTTTGCAACCTGACCATAATGACCTTTACCAGACAGCAAAGATACTGTCTGACATTGAACAAATTATTTAATCTTTCTGTGTTTCAGTTTTTCAATCTATAAAGTTGGGGTAATAATAGTATCTACTTTACAGGAGTGTCTTAAGGCTTCTGAGGTGATAAAGAATCCTCCTGCCAATGCAGAAGATGCTGGTTTGATCCCTGGGTCAGGAAGATCCCCTGGAGAAGGAAATGGAAACCCACCCCAGTATTCTTGTCTGGGGAAATTCCATGGACAGAGGAGCATGGCAGGATACAGTCTATGGGGTCACAAAGATTCAGACACTACTTAATGGCTAAACAACATAAGGGTTAAATGAGTTATTTCAAGTAAAGTATTTAAAGCACTGCCTGACATCTTGTATGTGCCCAATAAATGTTCATTTTTATTATTAAATATTATTATTATTAACTATTTTTTTTGCAATTTTATTGAGATATAATTGACAGCACATTTAAAAGCAGAGACATTACTTTGTCAACAAAGGTCCGTCTAGTCAGGCTACGGTTTTTCCAGTGGTCATGTATGGATGTGAGTTGGACTATAAAGAAAGCTGAGTGCAGAAGAATGGATGCTTTTAAACTGTGGTGTTGAAGACTCTTGAGAGTCCCTTGGACTGCAAGGAGGTTCAACCAGTCCATCCTAAAGGAGATCAGTCCTGGGTGTTCATTGGAAGGACTGATGATGAAGCTAAAACTCCAATACTTTGGCCACCTGATGCGAAGAGCTAACTCATTTGAAAAGACCCTGATGCTGGGAAAGATTGAGGGCAGGAGGATAAGGGGACGACAGAGGATGAGATGGTTGGATGACATCACCAACTCAAAGGACATGGGTTTGGGTGGACTCCAGGAATTGGTGATGGACAGGGAGGCCTGGTGTGCTGTGGTTCATGGGGTTGCAAAGAGTTGGACATGACTGAGCGACTGAACTGACTGACTGAATTGACAGCATTGTATAATTTAAAACGTACAACTTCTTGATTTGATATATTAATATATTGCAAGTAATTACCACCATAGCTTAGCTAACACATGTCTCATGTCACGTAATTACCATTTCTTTTTTACTGTAACAACATTTAAGATTTACTCTCCTAGTAACTTTCCAGCACATAATACAGTATTAGTAACTACTATCAACATGCTGTACAGTAGATCCTCACAACCTATTCATTTAAGTGGCCTTAAACTAGTTTGAGTCTTCACCTGTTAAGTCATTAAATTAACAAAAAGTGGGACTTAAACCAGTGAGATCCGAAATCAAATCAGCTTGATTTCAAAGTCTGTACTCTACAGCACTAAATGGCTGCCATATCCATGGTAACATGCTTCCTAGCATGTTAGAAAGACTCGCTTCCTAGATACAACAGGAGTAACTATTATATGGTAACATGCTTCCTAGAATGTTAGAAAGACTTGCTTCCTAGATACATCAGGAGTAACTATTAAGGACCTGATGGTAGACCCCTATATGAGAGAAGCCTTTGCTTTCCTTGTCGTTGCTCTAGCTCAGTTTCTCTCGCGTTGACAGAGAAAGGCTTCTTAAACTATAATAAACTTGCATTTCCATTTAATGAATCTCCCACTCTGCATACACCCTGGTTCACTGTTCACCTTGTCCCTTCAGGTTAGGGTGTCTTGGTCCTTGACAGCTTGGTCTTTTCCCTCAAAGTCTTCTCTCTTGATGGTTCAGTGGCAGTCTTGTCAACCATGGCCACTTTCTGTAGCCCTTCTGGACCAGGGAACTCATATTATACTACATATTTCCAGATGCTAATGATAAAAATGTAAATCAATCTGGCTTAAGAATAAATGGGAATTTTTAAACTCATAAAAACTAAAATAACAAACCTGGAGGTGTCGTCTTCAGACATGGCTAGATCTAGGTGTTCAAATGATGCTGAAGATTCAGCATGCTTTATTTCTCAGCACTACTTTTATTTTTTATTGACTTACTTCCTGGAGTGATTCATTTCAAAACAAGACATTCACTAACTCTTACAACTTCTGGCTAACATTTAACCCAAGTCCAGTGGGAAGATGCTTTTAAACTGTGGTGTTGGAGAAGATCTTGAGAGTCCCTTGGACTGCAAGGAGATCAAACCAGTCAATCCTAAAGGAAGTCAACTCTGAATATTCATTGGAAGGACTGATGCTGAAGCTCCAATACTTTGGCCACCTGATGCTAAGAGCCAACTCATTGGAAAAGACTCTGATACTGGGAAAGATTGAAGGCAGGAGGAGAAGGGGACGACAGAGGACGAATGGTTGGATGGCATCACCGACTCAAAGGACATGAGTTTGAGCAAGCTCTGGGAGATGGTGAAGGACAGGGAAGCCTGGCATATCGTAGTCCTTGGGGTCACAAAGACTCGGACATGACTGAGCGACTGAATAACAAGTGGGAAGATGGAATCCAGAAAAAGTTTCAGTGTGAGTTTCATTGGATCTTCTTGAGTCACATGCCCCTATTTAACCAATCACTGTGGTAAGGGGAATGAAATACCCTACTTTTCTGGAGCAGGATTATATATTTCCCCTGATGCTAGGTGGAGTGGTATCAGTCTTATCCAAACCAGGGGGACTGAGAGTAGGGGAGTGGGTGCCCAAGAAGGTGAATTTCCATGCTTCTATACAAAGAAAGGAAATTGCTGATGGGCTCATGAAGACCCAATAAACGTCCACTCCTTTCACAAATCCCATGTGCATTTCAGTCTTTCCACTTTGACCTACCTAGTCACTTCTACTCAAAACTTCCTACCTTGACACTTTACTTGTTGGGCCATACTTAATTTCTTCTTCCCAGGCAACTCTCCTTTATCTCAAGGACAGTCTCCACCTCTTAATCTGCCCCATACCCCTCTAGTTACATCTTTATTAGGTTCAAAAATCTTTATATTACTGTTATCTAGGTCAGTCCTTCCCACCTCTCCTGATGGGGTATGATCTGAGAAGAAACTAGAACATCCACATGGAAGTTTGTCCCCTCTGCACCAGGCACAGATGGGATAGTCACATGCTATTTGCAAAATTAATGATTGTCCCTGATATAGTCATGAGAAAAAAGTCTTCCAAAGATACAATCAATAATGATAGCAATGAGTTACTCAATCAGTAATGAGTTGAAGTGAGAGACTTCACCACTCCTCATCCCCTTCTGCTCCCTTTCCTGCTCCTCTGTCCCCTCTCAGGCATCCCTGCTTCATGGAATTAGAGACTCTTCACCCTGGAAGAGGCCTCAGGGAGCACCTAATTCATGCAGTGCTGGACTAGATCTGAGTCTCCTAACAACCTGTTCAGTAATCTTCCCATTCCAACCCATTTTCCTTTTCTCTTTTTTGAATATTTGCTTGTCCTCAATAAAGAATTTGCCTGCAGTGTAGGAGACCTGGGTTTGATCCCTGAGTCAGAAGGTCCCCTGGAAGCAAATGGCAACCTGCTCCAGTTTTCTTTCCTGGAAAACCCCATGGGCAGAGGAGCCTGGTGGGTTATAATTCATGGGGTCACAAAGAGTTGGACATGACTGAGCGACTTTCACTTCTTCACAACAATCTTGCAAAAAAGATTCTTCTATTTTATGATGTGGAAACTGAGGCTCAGAAAGATACAGTGGCCTGCCCTAATCCAGGTTTGGTTTTTAATAATCCTGCCGCTTATATTCCCCTCATCTAGTCTGTTTAATATGTGTGCATCTTTTTATTTTAACTTTATTTCCTTATATTATGTTAAAAGTGTTTAGGGTGAACCACCTAGAAACCATTTTTTAAGGATGTAGGGTATGAACAAATATATAGAGTAATTCACCCCAAAACACATGGCCTGGATCTGAGGTCTCAGCCACTTAGATGGCCTGGATTCTCTGGACTCCTTGCTGCCAGGATGTCCCCACACACCGGGGTTGGGAGGGGACGTTCCCCTGGAGGAGGGCAGGAGGATAGGATTACGCTTGGAGCTGAGAAACAATATGATTCACTTCCCATCACCCTCAGATGCCTTTTTCTTTCCCCACCAGACATGAGCTCATGGAATTCTGTTTCACGCTCCTTTCGATAGACTTTCCTTTTCCTGGGGTAAGGTTAAATGGAACCATCACAGGGATGCATTCATCCAGAGCAGCCATTGGATGGTAACGTGATAATTGTGCTGGTCCTGGGACCACAGAGATGATCACTAGCGTCGCTTTAAGAATGTGCAGAGGCCACATTTATGTTTTAGGGCAGCCCCTCTGACAACTTTGGCAAAAGTCCCCAGCACTGCTTTCCTTCCCGCAGAGCGATGTGAGAACACTGCTACAGTACAATCCTTGTTTAAGCACAAGCCAGGCACTGTGCCGTCTGGGAGGTGGATTACGGCCCAGATGATGGTGGAAAGCCTCGGTGGGGAGGGATTCGTTTCCTCCAGGCTCCGTGTATATATTTTACAATAATGTCTGTTGCCCACATACTCCGTGGCTATCATAGCCATGTAAGGAGCAGCTGAATCCACACTCAGCAAAATGTTTTCATTATTCGTATTCTTGGTCTTGACATTCAGGGCTCTCTGCGCTTTGATCCAGTCTTCTTTTCCACTACTGGCCTACGTGTGCCCTATGTTCCTTCTGTTGTGTCCAACTGTGTTATCCTACAGAGCCTGCCAGCCTCCTCTGTCCACGGGATTCTCCAGGCAAGAATACTGGAGTGGGTTGCCATTCCCTTCTACAGGGGGTCTTCCTGACCCAAGGATTGAACCCATGTCTCTTGCATATGTTGTTATATATACTTTAAAACAAGAGAGCAAAGAGGTTTCGTTCTACATTATCTGCTGTGATCATTTGGGAGTGGCTGCCTGAAACACTGTTGAGAAGCTTTCTTAGGCCCCACCCTGACTAAGCAGGATGAAGCTCTGCGATTGACTGGTGAGGTCTGCTATAGGTGAAGGTGAGGAATTAGCAGGGATAATTGTGCTGGTCCTGGGATCAGCACATCTGCCTTCCCCTCTCTCTGCCCAGTAGGGGCTTCCCAGCTGGCTCAGCGGTAAAGAATCTGCCTGCCAATGCAGGAGATGCAGGAGACTCAGGTTTGATCTCTGGGTTGAGAAGACCCCCTGGAGTAGGAAATGGCAATCCACTCCAGTTTCCTTGCCTGGGAAATCTAATGGACAGAGGAACCCGGCAGACTACAGTCCACAGGGTCGCAAAGAGTCAGATGTGACTGAGCACACACACACACATCTCTGCCCAATACATTACATTCACTTTATTACCTAAGGTGCAATTTCATACCCATTTGCCTTTTCCCATCTTTTTCTCACTTGTTTGGAATTCCTGTGAATATCTGTTAATATTCTCCATGGGTCATCACCATCTGCAGTTTTTCTCTAAAGCTACTATCAAGTCCTCCTAAGCAAGCATATTTATCTTTCTTCATCATTCCTTTAGCCTTTGGTAACACTCTTAAAGCACCATCTTCTAGTTTGAACTAGAGAGTTTGTGTATGTATGCACCTTATTTCTCCTGCAGGTTCATAAACTCTTTGATGGTAGAGATCAAATCTTTTATTTTTGTATCCCCATGGCCAGTTGCTGAAAGCAGAGCTAAAATCCAAGAATGAATCTAAGCACATTTTACAGATTAGAAAACTGAGACTTAGGAGAGGATGAGAGAGTTGCTGAAGGTCATGATGAAAGTCAGAAACACTGATTCTGACTCTAAAAGTCATACTCCTGGAATGTTAAATTTGGAAGGAGTCCCTTAGGCTGCTTGGTTTAGCTTTGGTGACTAGAAAGCGCTAAGTGAAAAGACATTACTCTTTTGATTGTTCTTCCTTATCCTGGTCTTTGATGTTCTTGTTTCATTGTGATCACTCTGTGGTAAACATGAACCATGACAAATCATTTTTGGACATAAGCTGAGAGTAAACACTGAACAAATAAAAATAAATTCTATGCATTCATTCATCCATGGGAAATTATTGACACTATCCTATGTCCTAAGGATACAGTAGCATACAAATCGGACAAAAACCATGCCTTTATGGAGTTTAAATTCTAGGAGTGTGTGTGTGTGTCTGTTTGGTTTTACTTGTATCAATTCATTAAATTCTCACAAACTATATGTGACAGTTAATATTATCATAATCCCCATTTTGCTAATGAGGAAATTAAGGCTCAGAGAGATATGGTTACTTTCCCAATGTTGCACAGTTAGGATATGATGGAAACAGAATTTGAACTCAACCCACTTCAGTATTCTTATCTGTAGAATCCCCATGGACAGAGGAGCCTGGTAGGCTAAGGTCCAAGGGGTCACAAAGAGTGGGACACGACTGAGCGACTAAGCACAGCACAGTATAGTCTGGCTATTTACAGAAAGAAAATTGAACTCAGAGAGGGTAAGCCATTAATCCAAGGTCACACAGCAGCTTAGGATAGGACTGGTCTATCGGACTCTTAGATCAGGTTCTTTCCAGCGCAGTGGCCTTTCTTTCTTCCCCAAGCTATGGGGAGGAATGGGATAGCCAGAATCCATGGGTGTAATGGCCCGGTAAGATATGAGAACACAAGATTTCTCTTGCAGAATAGACATGGGCTGTCTATTTCTCACCCAAGTGAGATGGTGGAAGGGTGGGGAATAGACTTCCAACACACCAAATATTGCCCTAATTGGCTCAAAGGCCATGATTGTATCAAGTTCCAGAAATTATGAGTGAACCAGACAGTTAGGCCACCGCAGCTGGTCGGCAAATTATTGGCTCAAGTGTTGTAATTATTAAATGCAGCAGAGAGAGAGAGCAAGAAACTCAGACACTTAGTCCGGGATAATTGATCCAAAAATTATGGGTTCCAAGAAGGCCAACACTTGCTTAAATTTAGATTTGGACTCGGCTCCTGTCACACGCACACAAATGCCTACTGTTTCCTGGACACCCACTCAGCGCGCACAATCGGCCCCTCAGCTCTGCCAGCCCGCAGGAACAAAAGGGATTTTGATTCTGATTATTTTTAAACTTTAATGACAAATCCTTTCCTTCTCCACATTAAAAAATAAAGGCTGTGCATAGTACCATTAAGGGACTGCTCACTGCCGCTTGATTCTCGGAGGCACTTACATTGTTTAAATTTTAATTTCCGGGTTGAAAATTTTATTGAAAACATCACTATCTTTCTAAACAACAAAAAAACGTTTCTTCTCTTGTCACCGTACTAGTTTGTTCTTTTACCTGCTCTCAATTCTCCTCCACAGGAGGTTTTCCTCCCTCTTCATGGCTCCCTGGTCTCCCTCCAGCCCTGTGATTCGAACTTGCTGTTCCTGCCTCAAACAAAGGGTTTTTAGTAGTGTTTTTCTTTTGTAAGTGGGTTTGTCATGGGGCAGGCTGAGGACTAAAGTCTGTAAATCCTTGACCACCCAGGGGCAGTGTCCCTAAATCATCCCTCCCCATTGAAAACAATGGGGAGGAGGGGGATGACTGTGATATAATGATAATGATGAGACTTTGCCATGTGACAGGCCCAGTTTTAGGTGCTTATCATGCACCATCTCCTATATCCTTCAACACACTACAGGGAAGAGGTTTTTACTCTCTCTTACAGAAGAGCAGACGGATTCTGAGAAGTCATTATCATTCTAGCATAATGTTGGCCATGACGAATGCCACTAGAAAGGCAGATGGGAAGGGCTGAGCGAGAACAGAAGAGAGATGTTTTTTAGTAAGTGGCTGGGATAAACCAGGAAGTTCATGGCAAAGGGGACTTGGAGCCAAATAAGCAGGATCTTGACACACAGAGGAAAGGCCAGAGAATGCCCTCAGTGAAGACAAGGAAACTGGAGGTATATTTGGGAATAAGTGTCTTGGCCAATGAGGGAAGATAAGGAGTGATGTTTAGGGCAAGATTTAGGGATGTGATGGTACGTTATTAGAGGGCCTTGAGTATCAGCCTGATGGCATTGGTCATTCCCCATGGGCAGAGGAATCAGCCAATGGTTTTAACCAAGGGGGTGACTACATTGGAACTGCAATTTTGAAAGACCACTCTAACAAAGTGTGAAAGAGAAATTGGAGGCAATAAGACAGGAGGCCGGGAGATCAGGATGGCTGTTGGATAGACCCCCTCCCAGTTCCATGTCTTAACGTGCAGGGTCTTCCTGGTGACTGGCCTTGGGTTCCAGCCCTCCACCGGGACTCCCAGGCGGCCCACGGGTCCCGGCGGGCCCTCCGATAGCTCTCTGCTGCCCCCACCTGGCCCAGGCCGCCCCTGCACAGCTCGCTTGCAGGGCCCGGTCCAGAGTATGTGTGCATGTACTTACCCCGCTCAGCTGTACTTGACTCTTCTGCAGCCCTGTGGACTGTCGCCCACCAGGTTCCTCTGCCCATGTAATTTTCCTGGCAAGAATACCGGAGAAGGTTACCATTTCCTACTCCAGGAGATCTTCCCAACCGAGGGGTCAAACCTGCGTCTCCTGCTTGGCAGGCAGATTCTTTACCATTGTGCCACCTGGGTCCAGAGTGTAACTGGCTTCCCCGCTGGCTCAGCAGGAAGGAATCCACCTACCAATGCAGGAGACGTGGGTTTGGTCCCTGGGTCAGGAAGATCCCCTGGAGGAGGAAATGGCAGCCCTCTCTGGTATTCTTCTCTGGGAAATCCCATGAACTGGGGAACCTGGTAGTCTACAGTCCATGGGGGTCACAAAAGAATCAGATATGATCGAGCAACTAAACAACAACAATTACTAGCCAAGATTCAGAACATAAACAATGTGCCAGACACTATTCATGTCTATTACACTACTAAATGCTTACCTCCCATAGGAATTCATGGAAATGGCTACTATTATTACTTCCATTTTACAAGTAAGGATGCTGAGGCTTGGATCTGCTCTATCTCCAGGCTGATAAAATATGGGAGTTTTGCCAGGAGCCTACCCCAGGTTCTGGGGTTCCTGCATTAAAGTCACTACTGTTCAGATACTGAAGGAAGATCTGGTCAGAGCGCAGTGGGGAGACTTGCCCATGAGGGTGTAGCTGTTTTTAGAGGGGTGGCCAGGCTAGAAAGGCATGAGGAATGAGAGTAGGGGTAGTGGTCACATCTAGCATCATAGTGCTGGGAACTGGGGTCCCAGGGAGAGCCGAGCTTTATATGAGGAATGGAAGCAGCACTCCTTGGAGATACACAGAAAGAAGACAGGAGCTTGGGGAACACCAGGGCAAAGATTTGGGCTTCCAGCTGTGACTGGCATGTGGGTTTGGGGCTGGCTTTGTGTTTGTTGATTTCTTTAAGCAGACAAGTTTCTGACTGCTCAAAGTCATTTTTCAGGCTTGACAATATGTGGGGTGAAGGCACTGACTCTTAAGAGATTCCTGTTAAGGAAAACCCCCTGGTATATTTCAAGCCGAGAGCAGGGCCCTGAGGAGGCTGGAGACAGACAGGGTAGTTTTTAATAGCAAGATGCAGGGCAGGGCGCAGCTGGCAGTCAGCAGGAGGGAGCGGGCCCAGAGAGGTGCGTGGAGAGCCAAATGCTAACTTCTCCCACTTCCCAGTCTTGCCTGGGGCCAGCCCTGGGCACAATGATAACGTTTCTATAAAACAATTCTCAGGAAGGCTGGTACAAGAAGGCAGAGTACCTTTCCACAGTTAAGTACATCCTGCCAAGTTAAAGAGCTCTCTGGGACCAGCTGAGGTTGGGAGCGTGTTCCACGTGAAGCATCAGAGCATTAGTGGAGTGGAAGCTGGCAGTGTGTGTCTGTGTGCACATTCTCCATGTCACGTCTTCCGTTTGTCCAACTGGTCATCTCACTTCCCCCAAACGCTCACTGTCTCCTGGCTGGTGGTGTAATACAGTAGCAGCTGAGCCCCACCCCAGACAGACTAATGAGAGGATGTGAATAAGAGTGGGAAGGAAACCGTGTGGGGAGTGTTACTCAGATTGTTGCTGGCAGGAAACAAAAACCATCTTAAGAGAGGCTTATTGTTAGGATGAGAGTAGACCAAAGCTGAACTCACATACACTTCAAGACAGCCTATGGACACACTTCTCTCTCTCATGAGCTGTGAGAGGGCATGTGTTCACAGCATCTCTACTTCCTGCTCCAATCAGATCCCAAGATGTGAGATGTGGTGGACAATCCTGCCCGTATGCTGCAGCCCAAGTTGTGGAGGGAGTCCATGTTTAATTACTGACTGTTGGTCCACAGGCTAATGTCCTTCAGGACAGCCTCATGGGGATAGAATCTGGCCTATGGGCAAGCCACCGTGGTGGGATGTCCTCTCCTAGTGAATTGCTTGTTACCTGGCACTAAGGACATCACGCGGCTGCTCTCTTTAGCGGAGATGCAGATGGGCTGGTTTTGGATAGCTGGGGGGTCAAACACCATAAAATACACATTGTAAAGAGAGTCGCCTCTGATTTTAATCTCCACGCAACTCATCCTATGAGTAGGAGAAGGAATTAGGGAAAGAAGAAACCATAAGGACATGCATAGAAACAAAAAAGTATTTTCTGAAACCACGAAAGTCATATCTGAGACCTACCTTAAAGAAAGCCTGGTCAACACTTTATGTTACACATGAGAAAACCAAGCACGAGAGGAGGAAACCAACATGACCGTACATCACTTCTTCCCTCGTTGCTGTCTCCTCTCCTTCAAGCCACCCACACAGGAGAAGAGAGTTCTCGGAGCAGATGATTCAATGAGTCAGTCCGTGTCTTTACATCTAGAGGACAGATCTGTCCTGTATTAAACTGGGATTCCTGAGACATGCTTAAGTAAAGACCTTGTCAAGGAAGGACACTTGAAGTACGTAGGATTAGGAGTGAAGATCAAACCACAGAAACGAAAGCAAAATTTAAATTAAAGTTTGATTAAATATCTGAATTAGGAATGGCTTTATAATCTTAAAACCAACACAGATACCAAAAGGAAAGGACATATTTGATTACATAAAAATATAATACTTCTGTATGTGAAAATTAGCATAAACAAATTAAAGTGGAAAATGGAAAATTGGCACAAATGTCAAAGGATTAACATCCTCCTGGAATATGGGAATTTTCTTTTTTTTTTTTCTTTTTTTTTTCCATTTATTTTTATTAGTTGGAGGCTAATTACTTTACAACATTGTAGTGGTTTTTGTCATACATTGACATGAATCAGCCATGGATTTACATGTATTCCCCATCCCGGTCCCCCCTCCCACTTCTCTCTCCACCCGATCCCTCTGGGTCTTTCCAGTGCACCAGGCCCGAGCACTTGTCTCATGCATCCAACCTGGGCTGGTGATCTGTCTCACTCTAGATAATATACATGTTTCGATGCTGTTCTCTTGAAACATCCCACCCTCGCCTTCTCCCACAGAGTCCACAAGTCTGTTCTATACATCTGAGTCTCTTTTTCTGTTTTGCATATAGGGTTATCGTTACCATCTTTCTAAATTCCATATATATGTGTTAGTATACTGTAATGGTCTTTATGGGAATTTTCTAAAAATTGATAAGTAAAACACTAAGGTCTCAATGGATAATGATGAAATATGAACATGCATAAAGGAAGAAATATATGATTAATTAGCATCCAAACAAAGTATCTGCAGGACTATTCAGAACAATGAAAATGAAAATAGCAACAGGATGCTTCTCTCCCCTTTTCTCTACCCAGATTAGTAAAGATTACAAACAACCCCTGCTGCAGGTGGAAAGACAGTGAAATAGCCACTTTCCTGCACTTTGGAGAGGAGTTTAATACAAGGCGCTCATTTTGGAAAATAATTTGGGACTAGGTATCTGGGAATTTGTCATAAAGAGATAATCTGGAATCTAAAGATGTTTGTCAAAGTACTATTTATCATAATGAATAATTAGGAAACCCCTTGTACCTCTCTTGAGGAGCATTAAAGTAAACCACAGTTTCTCTCTGTGCGAGCATATGTAGCCCTTAGAATTTTTCCAGCAACCTGTGGAGATGTTAACATCATGGTGTTAAACCTGTGTGCACATATAGTGAATATGATCATGTACAAAAAAGGCACAGGAGTAAAGCTCACTTGCCAACATGTTTGCATTTCATCTGCTTAATGGACATTCTAGGTCATTCTATTTTTATTTAAAATTTGTTCTCTTCAATCAAAATAAGCATAAACAAAATTAATCAGAAAAAAAAATGAGCGTGAGAATTTATCTGGACTTGAGTGCAGCCCATAACAGGGATTGAGCGAGTGAGGGGAGAAATGTAGAGGGCAGTGGAGTGGGTCCCGGATGCTGACTCAGCATTGCAGTTCGGGAAGGACTGACCCCGCGACCGGCTCTGGAGATGGGCTCTGATTGGTATAAGTCAGTGAAGGTAGCCCCTCCTGCCTGCCCAGGCTCAAGCCAAGGTGACTTTGTGGTTATCCTGGGGCCCCAGTGGAGCAAAGTGAAGCTACTTGCAATGATATGTGGGGGGCTCTCCTCTCTCTAGGAAGTGTGTGGCCCCCGCTGCTGGTGGCCCACGTGCAAACTTGAGGGAAGCCAACCTGCAGGCAAAACCAATACCCAGAGGATGACAGGACCTGCAGGGCAGCAGGGGGGCAGTGACCGCAAACCTCTTCTACTAAGAGGGCTTCTAAGGCAGGAAGTTGGTTTGAGATTTCTGGTTTTCTTTCTTTCTTTTTTAATAGTGTCACTTACAACTGTAAGGATTCCTGATACAGAGAGATGTCAGAGATTGCTTTCCGCTGACAGATTATACCAGAAATAGAAAGGAATGTAGGGAAAGGTGAGGGTATGTGTCTGACTTTGCTACTGAGAAAAAAAGAGCCTGAGTAAGAAGCCTAGAAAGCAGGATGAGCCTTGGAAACAAGCAATCTGAGAAAGAGGTAGAAATGCCCAGAAGGGAAAACCCTTTATGAATGATGCTTGACACCATCAGCCCTACGGCATCTCATCTTATCTCATCTGACCATTTTGATGGACCTGCTAAATCATAAAGACTGGAGAAAGAAAGAATGACAACTCCCGGGAAGGACATTTTTCGTTCCCTCTTGACTTGCTAGCCAGAATCTAGATAGTCTCTAGGAATTGGGATGTGCTCAGTTGGTCATCTGGATAAATCATGATGCCAACAAACTCATAGCATCTTATGAAGGGGGCCAGAGTCCATGCTCTATGGATGATTGACTCCGCCAAAGGGCGACTGGTTAGGGATGAAAGCACAGGATGTTTCACAAGATCTTTACAGTCCTGATTTTGGACTTGGAACAGAAAATCCTCAGCTGGATTTGAGGAAGAAAATCCTTAGCTCATCTAAGTAATTCAACCTTTGAAATTAAATACAAATTGCTGCTCAAATTTTGCTGAAGAGTTGAACAAACACATAGACACACAGATACATAGACAGACAGACACACACACAACTAAAACAGTGATTTTCCTATTTGAAACTACGGTTTCTAGGAGATCTATGTGTCTCTAGTAAGTTTTCTTACTCTACTCATTCAGTTGAATGAGCTGATCTACTTAACCATTTACTTAACATATGTTTCCTGGGAACAACCTACCTAAAGGCTTGGGAGAGGTAATAAGAATAATAAAAATAATAAATAAAATTTACTTACTATAGTAAGTAAAGTGCTTACATAGTAAGCACTTCCATGGTATTATTTATTGCATTTCATCCACCAAAACAAGTATATAGTTCACCTCTATTATTTTTTCCAATTTAACAGATAAGAAAATTAAAAATCTGACAGGTAATTTTCCCACGGTCAGATAGTGTCCAAGAGGTGGAACCAGCATTCAGTCCAAGAGCTTATGTACACTAAATTAATCCTTACGCCAAGGAGAAGACAGAAGCCCCCTAAATGAGTTAGATTCCCTTGGGATCCTATATATTTGGTACTGGGGAAGCTGGGAAGGTGATTGCTAATCCTGTTAGGGAATACTAACAGGAAACCTGAAAGACAAATCAGCATTTGATCTGGATCTTAAAAACTATGGAGAAAAATAGTAGGTACTGGGGAGAACATAAATTCCTAGTAGAGAGTAGAACTGAGCAAAGGTGTGGAGATGAAAGAGCACGGTGGGCCTGTGCCTGGGTAGCACCTCAAGTTTAACAGGGGAGCAGAAGGAAAAAGGATAATGAGAAAAGCTTTATCTGCCAAGTCAAAGAGTTTGAACTTGAACAAGAGGAGCCAAAGAGGTTTTCCAGCCTGGAGGCAACATGATCAGCTTTATGTTTTAGAATGATCTTGCAGCCAGTGTGCCGGGAGGGATTCTTAAGGAGGGAGAGACCAGATGTACAGAAACTTGTTGGGGTGGCCTCTGTAAACTCCAGGAAGCAAAATGTAGAGGACTTGTGCTATCCTGGCCCCCACCTCACAATCTTAAGTTAGTTCCAGTTTGGAATTTTTTTTTTCTGGGATTAGGGAGTAACTCATCATGAAGACACCTCCAACTCTTACACCATATGACTTCAAATAACAGAGCTGGAGGAATCTCAGAGAGAACTTCCAGGTCAACTTTTGCATGGAAATTGGGTGTCCTGAATTGGCAAGTGACACGAGCTGCAGTCCATGGGGTCGCAGAGTCAGAAATGACTGAGCAACTAAACAACAACAAAGCATCAGTTTTTGTCTTGACTCTTGCTTCTTTTACAGGAGAGTGATAAGAAGGCTCTATTAGTGCTCGACATGGGGTGGGCTAGAATAGAGATCGTTGGCTCATGGAAGATATTCCCTCCAGCCCCACATAAACTCAGAAAGTAAATAGAACAATTTATGTTTCTAAATCACTATTTCTCTAATTTGGGGACTCAGCACATGCTGTGCCAGAATCATCTATGTATGGTGTCTATATGTTCTATCCTAGATGTATTAAATCTATGAAAAAAGGGCTCAGGCATTTTTATGTGTTGAGCCCTGCTTTGACATTAAGCTCAGGAAAACTTGATCTGTTTGCACGTAATGGTTCATCATGGGTCCAGCACCTCTGGGGCTGGGCAGGATGAAGGTGGAATGACTGGGTGTGACTGCAAAGACTGAGCTTCAAGAGATGCCACTTTCAGGATTCAATGGGGAGCAGCTTCTGGTTAAGTATGGTCCCAGGGGAGTGGAATCACCCAGGGTCCGCCCTTCCTCGGAGGACTTTGAGAGCTCGCATAATCTAAAAGAGCACCGGTCTACAGCTGAGACAAACTAGGCATTGTGCACACACCAGCAGTGCCAATGACAGAAGAGTGGGCCAGTGCTCCACAGGGGCACCGTGTGGCAGGGAGAAGCCTTGCCAGCAACGATGGCAGCTAGAGCAGAGAGTGTTTGCTCAAAAGTGGATGTTCTGTAGACGCGTTTAGATTATGCGAGCTCTCAAAGTCGTCAGGCAACTGGAGGGCAAAGTACTCAAGAGTGAGACACTGAATATATTATCTCTCTGGTGACTAAGAAGCTCTAGTACATGAAATTGAGTTTGGAGAAATGAGAGATATGAAGGGATCTGGCCCCTAGAGTTGTAGCGAAATTCAGACTGATTATACCCAGTTGGGAAAACGGAGGCCCAGACAGAAAGTTGACCAGAGCTAAAATAGTAAAAAGTGGCAGAGCTTGCTTTATCCCCAGATCGTCTTATCCCTAGTTCAGTGGAATTATGGAATTATGCTGTTCACAGCAAAATCTTCAAAGTCTACAGCAACTTTGTTCACAGAGTTCAACCTCCTCCTTGTCAGACATGGAAAACCAGATACATGGAATTAGATATAGAGAATGGTATGTGAAAATTATTTAACCTCTCTGAGCCTAATACTCACAACTGTCTCATAGGATTAAGCAAAACATTGTAACACTTTGCCTCTTACAGGGTCTGACACACGTGTGTTAGTCACTCAGTTGTGTCCGACTCTTTGCGACCCCATGGGATGTAGCCCACTAGGCTCCTCCACCCATGGGATTTTCCAGGCAAGAGTACTGGCGTGGGTTGCCATTTCCTTCTCCAGGGGATCTTCCTGACCCAAGGATCGAACCCAGGTCTCCTGCATTGCAGGCAGACTCTACCATCTGAACCACCAGGGAAGCCCTAACTCCTGTTGATGAGGAAAGCTGAAATGGAAAGAATCTGGGAAACAGAAACCCCAGGACTCTTGTCGTTGTACCCTTGCCAGCCCACCTGGGTGCTTGGCAAATGTCTCAAGATTTGACATAGCTAATTCTGAAAGTCAGATACTATGATAATGAAACGTGGGAGGAAAAGCTGTTGACCTATTTCCTGGAGAAAAAAAATTCTGCCAAAACAAAGATGTTTTCAGAGAGTGGGTTGGTTTTGATAAATAATTAACTTGAGTTGGTTTCATTGTGTCTGGAGGAGTAATTACAACAGCATGTTCACGCCCCTGGAGTTCTGTTGTCACATTTTCCATGATAAAAATCTCCTTTGAATAAAATGTGTTCAGAAACTTGGCTGTAAAACAGTGCTCTGGTCTGAAGAATGCCATGAAAACTTTCACAGTTTATGGGCAACATTTTTAATTGGATCAAAAGATGCTCTATCATTTCCAGCTGGCCTCAATTAAACCAAGGTAAATGAATTGTATTTCTTTGGGAGGTATTTCATGGTCACCAAAGTAGAACATTTCCTCCGATTTCCTATTGAGAATGTTGCTCCTTTCAACAGTTATTGAGTATCCTGTCATCCTGATATATATTTTTCTCTGTGTTAGGTGCTGGGATGGTTGGAGGTGGATATAGCAGAAGATTTCATCTGACGTTGAGCTCACAATCTCGCTGAAGAAATGATAGTTTACAATGTAGTAGAAAGAGTGCTGAGCTAAAGTTGTTGATTCAAATTTAAGCACCTCTATTTATAAAACTTAATTTATAAAAACCTGTTTATAAACCTAATTTATAAAAAACCTATATATAAAAAGAAGGCTGAGCACTTAAGAATTGATGCTTTTGAACAGTAGTGTTTGAGAAGATCTTGAGAGTCCCCTGGACTGCAAGGAGATCAAACCAATCAATCCTAAAGGAAATCAACCCTGACTATTCATTAGAAGGACTGATGCTGATGCTGAAGCTCCAATACTTCGGCCATCTGATACAAAGAGTGGACTCATTGGAAAAGACCCTGATACTGAGAAAGACTGAAGGTAGGAGGAGAAGGGGATGGCAGAGGATGAGATGGTTGGATGGCATCACTGACTCAATGGACATGAGGTTGAACAAGCTCCAGGAGATGGTGAAGGACAAGGTAGCCTGGCGTGCTATAGTCCATGAGGTCGCATAGAGTTAGGCACAGTTGAACGACTGAACAACAACAACAATGGATCTCAAGTCCCTTTTCTGTGAAATGGGATAATTGGATTATATGGTAATTGAACTCTTAGGCCAACTCTGGTGGTGGTGCCTGAGGTCATGTCCAAGCTTGGTGAGAAAGGACATCACAAAAGAACAAAAGAATGCTTAAACTCTTCTGTATGAGATAATGAGGGGAAGGGAGGAAAGGGGGAGGTGAAAAGAGAAATATGAGGGAGGAACCAAAAAGATGGTATGGCAGGAAAACTACTGCATTTCCACCAATTTTTTGTTTTCCCTCTGGGAACACTTATTACTATATTTCCTAGCTTCCTCTACAGTAGCAGGGGCCAGGTGATTTACTTCTGGTCAATGGAATATTGACTGAAAGAGTGTATGCCATTTCCTGGCTTGACCTCTGAGACATTCTGTAAGGTTCTCTATATTCAATTCTTCATCCTCACTTCCTTGTCTCCCAGTTGGATGAACAAGAGCCAGAGGAAAGTTTTGAGATGAAAGTACTAGAGAAAAATGATTTGATTCTTGTATCATTGCAGGCAACTTCCCTCCAAATACCCATCTGGGCTGTGACATAGGTAAGAAACACATTTTCTTAAAGTTGCTGAGATACTGGGGTTGCTTGTTACAGCGTTTAGCCTTCCCTGACTAATGCAGATTGTGGGAAGCAGGAAACTATATGGGGAGAGGCCAGGGGATGCTCCTAAAGGTAGGGTTGTAGGAGAGAGTTTTTGGTAAGGGCAGGCCCAAGATCTGATTTGAAGTCCTTAACCTAGATGGAATGGGAACCCTTCTGCATCTCAGCCCCACCCCTAAATCACAAGTGTTTTGTAAGAATCAGTTTTCAGTGAAATTCCACAAAAAGGATGAATGTCATACCTGAGCTGCTACGAAAGAGACCACACCCACAAACACAAGAACCTCAAGGCAAATATGACCAAAGTACGTAAGTCCCCTGGGAATTCACAATAGACTCACACAAAACATGAAGATTTTGACTCATTTTTGTCTAGACGGTAATGGCACAGGGACACTGTAGCTTGCCTTAGTGTTTTACCAGGACGTACAGCTCAAAACAAACCAGCAATGTAGCCAGCCCTGAAGCTCAGGTCTCACTCAGGTCCTGCTGGACTCTCAGCCTGGCTCTTGTTTTGCCACCTTCCTCTCTGCTTTTTCATAACCACTCAAGACCACGAGAATGCCAAACTTGAGAGAATCTTGTCTGTCAAGAAATCCAAAGGCCCGACATCCTTTAGTGATAGGGTTAGTGTCTGGCTCCAGACTTTGGATAAGTGAACTAAGATGAGATCTCTGTGGAGCAGGACCGCCTATTCCTCATCCTAGGAGGTGGAACTGCTTCCAAAACAGGATTGGGTTCTAGGAAATTTCCTAGGATAGATGTTTGTCTATTTTCTTAAACTATATTTAGATAAGGTTGGATTGGCTGTGATTAGCTCTCCATGAACCAGTGCCAATGGACAGTGGAATGATTTTCATTGGATCAAGTTTCTCCACAACTCTCAAATAATACATATTTTTAGATGTGAATTTCAGATTCAGAGTCTTCTCCTTGTGCTACTATTTTAGAAGTCTTGCCAAGTGAATGTGTTAGCTTTCTGGGCCAATGGCTGAAATCAGAGCCATTGTTGCCCTTTGGGATTGTTTGTCAGACTCCTGCCGTCACATGGCTGGGGATTCAAAACGTATCTTCTGAACTGTTCACAGTTTGTGTGCTCTCAAATCCAGGATGATTCCATACAGATAAGAACCCAACACCTTCCTGCCCTTCCAGCCCCTCCCTGGGCAGCCCAGAAACCACGGAGGAGAGCAATGCTCAGAAATCCAGATTCAGTGTTTTTGATTTCATGGACTTCTAGCACTGCCAATGTGCTGAGAGACCACCTAATGCAAACTGGTTACTTAGTAGCTGAGCAAAATAATGCCCAGAGGGGTGAACTGTATAAAGAAGATTATACAGTGAGTCTGAGTCATAAACAGAAAGCAAAAAATGATAGTATGCTTTTCAGTACACTGTAATTTTATTAAAGCGCACTGTAAAATGGTACAGGTTGAACTGAAAAATAACAAAACAAGAAAAAAAAATGAACAGTTTGGAATTAGAGTATGAAAAAGAAATCAATGATAGGCATCCCAAAAAGAAGATTCATAAAATTTCTTCTTATCCAAATAAAAAGAATTAAAACACTGGAGCAAAGCTAAACCATTAATGCAAAACTAAGGAAGTATCCCAATCTCATACTCTGAGTGTTATGAAAAGGGTTTTTAGATTTTGGACAATTTGGACTGAAATGAAGGAAGATGCTTGGCCGCATGGATGCATGACTCCCCTTAGAAACAACAGTGCAAAGGAACAGGAAGTAAGGAGAGTAAAGCTAAATTTTGTTGACATTCAGATTTGGAGAGATTAGGATTAAGGTATAAATCGTTATGGATGGGGGGGTGATGGGGACTATCTTCTGTTGAAGAAGCCCTTTCTCACTGTTGATTTTCAAAAGCACTATAAGCGTGAGCTTGGATTGCTGCAGCTGTTCCTTTGGCCTTTGGCAGGGCAGATGGTATGAGAGACATGGAAGGAACATCTCTTGGGATTCCCTGTTTGAGCTGACCCAACAGCAGCAAACATGGTCTCGTAGAGTGTAGAAATCAGTGTATGTTGAACCCAAATCAAAAGCATGTGAGGAGCAAAGACAGAAATAAGGACAGCACCTCTTAGTCACACCAGAGAAGGGTGCAAACCCAAGACCAAAGCTCACCTCCCGTTCTTCCATGAGACAGGGGAACTGAGTCACCAATATAGTGGTGTGATTCTCAGCTATTTCCAACAAGCACAGAGAAAGAAAGCAAAGCCAGAATTCTCTAATTGTGGTTACACAAAACTCAAGCTCCTTGTCCACACCCTTTGGACACTTGTGTGACTGGAGAGGAAAAAAAAAAATATCCAGTGCTTCAGCTCATATTCCAAGGAAAAGATTTACACAGAGCTCAGGGCAATAGTAAATCCACAACTTGGAAAACGAATAGCTTGGGATACAATGGCTCTGTTCAAAGATGAGTGAAAAGAAATCCCTACAATAGAAAACCACAATAAGAATTAGCAAAAATAAATACATGAGTATTACATGAGTAAATGGAACATAACATGAAAAAATACAAATAAGTTTTGAAAAATGTATTCAAGGAAATAGAAAATCAGTTGCTACTACTTTCTGCTCTCAAGGCAAACATAGACTTTATGGAATGAAAGACATATTGATAATTATGCAACTAGCTAAAATAAAAAGGAAGCTGATAAATTTAAGAAAATGAGTTAGAGTGAAAAAATATGTTGGGAACATTAAAATATACTTTCAAAAACCAAAATAAATATTTGAAAATATTAAGTCAATAGTGTGTGGACACAGCACTGAGGAAAAAAAAAAACAGGATGTAGAACAAATAGGAAAAGATTAAAATATTTACAAATATAATAACATGATAGGGAGAACACACTGGAGAGAAGCACAGGACATTTGCGGAAAGGAAACACTGTAAATAAAACAGAACACCTAAGAGAATGAAATGCTTCAGATTTGAAGGAATGACTGATTTTCTGATTGGAAGTGTTTAATCCATTCCAGGAAACTTAACAGATAGCAAAAATTCCTCAAATATAGTCTAGTGAAGCAACTAGATTTCGAAGAAAATTAAAAAAAAAAAAGTAGCTTTTAAACTTCAAGTCATGTTACCTAAAGGGGAAAAATTAGGTTGAGCTCAGAATGCTGGAAAGCAATTGCACACGAATTCTATAACTAGTTAGATGTGTAAGTAAAACCAACAGAAAGTTGTTCTCAAATACAAAAGGTCTTGGGAAATATTCTATCCATGAGAAATGGATTTCTCCTCCTGAGAAATGAACCAAAAATACAACTTAGCCAAGAAATTTTTAGGAATAGTAAGACAGTTGAAGAATGGGAAAATCTGAGTATGAAAGGAAATTGAGAATTAAATATGATAGACACATAATTATACCTAAAGAACTGTGATAATTATAGTTAAAATGGTTTATAAATGTTATAATTTAAAAATAGAGCAATGTTGAATTAAAAACAAAGTGACAATAACAAGATCTTGAAAATAGCATGATAACAGATGTGGGGGGGGAATCCCAGAGTGATTATGTATTATATTTTATTTTATCATGAGGGTAGGGGTAGAACTGATGACTGTCAATAGATTTGGCTTGGAAGAACATACAGTTTGATATTCACAAATACTGATATAAAAATCCGAAACAAATTGAATACTAACAAGATCTCTTCAAGAAAATTGGAGATACAAAGGGAACATTTCATGCAAAGGTGGGCACAATAAAGAACAGAAATGACAAGGACCTGACAGAAGCAGAAGAGTTTAAAAAGAGGTGGCAAGAATACACAGAAGAACTGTATAGGAAAGTCTTCATGACCCAGATAACCACAATGGTGTCATCACTCACCTAGAGCCAGACATCCTGGAGTGTGATGTCAAGTGGGCCTTAGGAACCATCACTACAAACAAAGCTAGTGGAGGTGATGGAATTCCAGCTGAGCTATTTCAAATCCTAAAAGATGGTGCTGTTATAAGTATTGCAGTCAATATGCCAGCAAATTTGGAAAACTCAGCAGTGACCACAGGACTGGAAAATGTCAGTTTTCATTCCAATCCCAAATAAAGGCAATGTAAAGAATGTTAAACTACCATACAATTGCACTCATTTCACATGCTAGAAAGATTATGCTGAAAATCCTTCAAGTTAGGCTTCAGTAGTACGTGAACCAGGAATTTTCAGATGTACAAGCTGGATTTAGAAAAGGCAGAGGAGCCAGAGATCAAATTGCCCATATCTGTCGCATCATAGAAAAAGCAAGGGGATTCCAGAAAAAATACCTACTGCTGCTTCATCGACTTTGTGAAAGCCTTTGACTGTGTGGATCATAATAAATTGGAAAATTCTTAGAGATGGGAATATCAGCCCACTTTACCTGTCTCCTGAGAAACCTGTATGCAGATCAGGAAGCAACAGTTAGAACCGGACATGGAAAAACAGACAGGTTCCAAATTGGGAAAGGAGTACATCAAGGCTGAATATCGTCACCCTGCTTATTTTATGTATATGCAGAGTACATCATGCGAAATGCTGGGCTGGATGAATCACAAGCTGGAATCAAGATTGTTGATCAATATCAATAACCTCATATATGCAGATGATACCACTCTAATGGCGGAAAGCAAAGAGGAATTAAAAAGCCTCTTGATGAGGGTGAAAGAGGAGAGTGAAAAAACTGGCTTAAAACTCAACATTCAAAAAAACTAAGATCAAGGCATCAGGTCCCATCACTTCGTTGCAAACAAATAGGGGAAAAGTGACAGATTTTCTTTTCTTGGGCTCCAAAATCACTGGGGACAGTGACTGCAGCCTCGAAATTAAAAGATGCTTGTTCCTTGGAAGAAAAGCTATGACAAACCTAGACAGCATATTAAAAAGCAGAGACATAACTTTGCTGACAAAGGTCTGTGTAGTCAAAGCTATATTTTTTCCAGTAGTCATTATGGATGTGAGAGTTGGACCATAAAAATGGCTGAACATTGAAGAATTTATGCTTTTGAATTGTGCTGGAGAAGACTTGAGGGTCTCTTGGATTTCAAGGCAATCAAATCACTCAGTCCTCAGGGAAATCAACCCTGAATATTCCTTGGAAGGACTTATGCTGAAGCTGAAGCTCCAATACTTTGGCTATCTGATGTGCAGAGCTGACTCATTGGAAAAAACCCTGATGCTGGGACAGATTGAGTGCAGAAGGAGAAGGGGATGACAGAGGATGAGATAGTTGGATGGCACCATTGACACAATGACATGAGTTTGAGCACACTCTGGGAGATGGCAAGACAAGAAATCCTGGTGTGCTGCAGTCCATGGGGTCACAAATAGTCAGACATGACTTAGGGACTGAATAACAACAAACTCAATTAGTTTAATTTATGAAATATTTATTGAGCTTCCATTGTAATTTTGTTCTAGAGATTTAACAATGATTATAAGATAAAAGGGCTTCCCAGGTGGTGCTAGTGGTAAAGAACCTGCCTGGCAATGCAGGAGACTAAGAGAAGCAGGTGTATCTCTGGGTCAGGAAGATCCCCTGGAGGAGAGCATGGAAACCCACTTCAGTATTCTTGCCTGGAGAATCCCATGGACAGAGAAGCCTGGCGGGCTATGGTTCATACTGTAGTGGGTCACAAAGAGTCAGATATGACTGAAGCGACTTAGCACACACGCATGCCTGCAAGCATAAGATAAAATTCCTGTCTCTCCTGGAAGTTACATTCTACACAATGATTAATAACGATTGATCCCAGGAAAGCAAATATGGGTTGGCACTACAGTATCTATTAATACAATTCAGAATCTTGGAAAGGTTTCTAGTTCCACATGCAAGAATTTCCAAAGTCATCAACCTGTCCTAAGAATAAGGACAAAGGTGAACAGACTGAAAAATTTAAAAAATCTCCTAGAGTTTAAGAGAGGTGGGGACATAGGGCAAGCCACTATTTCCAAGATTGGATAGACAAACAGGCAAATATTAATACAAGAAATTAATACAAGCTTACTGGAGCACAGACTCACAAGAGTAAGCCTCAGTGGGAACCAGCTTCAGGAACCAGTGCCAGGGAGGAAAACTTGAGTTGTAATCGATGAATTGCTAGAGGCTCAGTGTGGACAACTCTGAGAGTTAACAACTAGGGGAATCAATCACAAGGGGCTCCCACAATTTTATGAGTTTTACTTCTAGGAGCTCAACCAGGTTCCCACAGTAAATATCACAGAAAAATCCCTTCGGCTGGGGAATAGGAAAAGGAAACAGCATTCTGTTCTGAACAGGGCCTGTCCTCAGAAGAAACTGGTTAATGAGAGCCTAATCTATTGAGATATTATCAAAGCCTAACTGACCAGGGGGAGGGAAAATATCCACTCCAGGACACTTTAGCAATCATATTTCATCTCAGGAAGGAGGGAAAAAAATGCTAGAAACTCCTGTGAAATCCACAGTTTGGAGACTCACTAAGTCGTTATTCAGTCGCCAATTCATGTCCAACTCTTCTTGACCCCTTGGACTGCAGCACATCAGGCCTCCCTGTGCCTCACCATCTCCCAGACTTTGCCCAAGTTCATGTCCATTACATCAGTGATGTCATCCAAACTCTCATCCTTTAGACTCACTAAAAGACTAGCCGAAATCATAGGACTGTAGAACATTTCCCCTCTCCCACACTTCACCATCACATTACTAAATGCCTACTTTTAGCAGGTATTTTTATCTGGTACATCAAGTCTGCCTCTCAAGAAAAACTTACAATATATACTAAAAGGCAAAAAAAACACAACATTAGTTATCAGAGCGAGCATCAGAAGCATACATGGCAGGGATATTGGAGTTATCAGACTGGGAATTAAAAACAACTATGGTACATATGCTAAGGGCGCTAATGGGTAAAATGAATAGCATGCAAGAGCAGGTGGACAATGTAAGCAGAGAGGTGGAAATCCTAAGAAAGAACCAAGAAAATCTGTTAGAGATCAAAAACACTAAGAGAAATGAAAAATGCCTTTGTTGCACCAACTCCTTAAGTTTTTTCCCAGGAATACCACCTTTGGATGTCTTACTTACAGATCTGTAAGGCAGCAAATTTGTATAGTTTAAGTCACTGATGGTTATGGCAACCACAGAATACTAACACATCTACCATCTCCACAGTGATTATTGAATACTGTCAACATGAAAGGAAACAGCAAACATTGCTTGCAGATCATATGGTTGTATAGCTGGAGGACTTGAAATAATCAACAAGCTATTGGAAAACAGCAAGTGTTCAGTCAAGAAGATCATTTAAAGATTAATGTAAAAAAAAGACAATAGCTTTCTTATATTTCAGCAACAAATAGAACATGTAATCTGATAAAGATTCCATTTATTGTAGAAAAAGTCTATGAAATACATAGCAAATTCATCAAGAAATGTGTTTGAAGAAAACTGATACACAATAATGAACAATATTGAAAAAATGAAATTAATTCATTTTTCTGGTATTAGCAGTCTTAATATTGTAGTCTCTTTAAATTTAACAAAATCCAAAATAATTTATACACTGTTTTGGTAATAAAATGCTAAAATTACTCTAAAATTACTGGGAATCAAATATGCAAGATTAGGAAGAACAAAACCACACAAAATATTTTTTTAAATTATAAGCTCTATTATTAAAACAATGTAATATTACTTTAGGCTAGAAAGATAATTCAGCTGACTATAATTGATCAATTCTAAAGTAGATTTAAAAAAATATGGGATTGTATTATATGACAGGATGCTATTGCAGATGTGTGATAAGAAATATAGATGTTTAATAAATAGTGTTAAGAATGGAAATAATAAATAGTGAAAACAATGAAGATCAATTAATGCTTTGTTTTATACAAAAATAAATTTCAAATAGCTATAACATTGAAATGTAAAAAGTAGAGGCATGATTACTAAAAAATGGTGATGAATATTTTATATTCTTAAGGCTATGGAGGCCATAACTCATAAACCATAAAGAAAGAGACCAAAACATTTCTATATAAAGAAAAATACACAAAATGAAAATTTTGAAATCAAAATATGAAACAGTCTCAAGTAAGAAAATCATCATATAATCCGACGGCAATTTGGGTAAAAATTATAGGAAATAATAAATATGAACAGCCCATAAACATCAGAAGATATATTCAACTTAGTCTCCAATAAAGTAAATGCATGTATACCTGATGACTTGTTTCTGTTGTACCATATCAGATTGGTACAGAGGAAAAGAGAGATAATATCCAGGGTTGTAAGGTTGCAGGGAAACAGAAACATTAAATACAAGTTGATAGATGTGAAAGTTAGTACAGTCTTCCTGGATGACAGGATGCAGAGAGATTTAAAATGTATGTCCTGAGACCCTTTTAATATAACTTTAAAAGGATGGAGATAATTAAAAATGAATTTGATCACACAGGCATGTTCATTAAAGTGCTGTGTATAATAGTGAGATAGTAGAAACAGTCATAGACAATGGAATTGTTGTTAGTAGCTAAGTTGTGTTCAACTCTGCAACCCCATGAACTGCAGCCACTCCAGGCTTCCATGTCCTCCACTATCTCCCGGAGTTTGCTCCAATTCATGTCCACTGAGTTGCTGATGCCATCCAACCGTCTCATCCTCTGTCACCCTCTTCTTCTCTTGCCCTAAATCTTTCCCAGCATCAGGGTCTTTTCTAATGAGTCAGTTCTTCGCATCAGGTAGCCAAAGTATTGGAGCTTCAGCTTTAGCCTCAGTCTTCCCAATGGATATTCAGGGTTGACTTCCTTGAGGACTGGTGGGTTTCATCTCCTTGCTGTCCAAGGGACTCTCAAGAGTGTTCTCCAGCACCACACTTTGAAAGCATCAATTTTTTAGCACTCAGCCTTCTGGTCCAACTCTCATATCCCTACATGACTACTGGAAAAACCATAGCTTCAACTAGATGGACTTTTGTCCACAAAGTGATGTCACTGATTTTAATATGCTCTCTAGATCTGTCATAGCTTTTCTTCTCAGAAGCAAACTGTCTGTTAATTTTGTGACTGCAGTCACTGTCTACAAGGATTCTGTAGCCCAAGAAAAGAAAAATCTGTCACTGTTTCCACTTTTTTCCCATCTATCTGCCATGAAGAGATGGGACCAGATTCCATGATCTTAGTTTTTTGAATGTTGGGTTTAAGCCAGCTGTTTCACTCTTCTCTTTCACCTTTGCCAAGCACTAAAGAGTTCCTCTTCACTTTCTGCCATTAAAGTACTATTATCTGCATATTTCAGGTTGTTGATATTTCTCCCAGCAATCTTCATTCCAGCTTGTGCTTCATCCAGCCCAGCATTTTTCATGATGTACTCTGCATACAAGTTAGGGTGACAATATACAGCCTTGATGTACTCCTTTCCCAATTTTTATCCAGTCAGTTGCTTCATGTCAGGTTCTAATTGTTGCTTCTTGTCCTGCATACAGACTTCTGAGGAAACAGGTAAAGTCACCTGGTATTCCTATTTCTTTAAGAATTTCCCACAGTTTGTTGTGATCCACACGGTCAGAGGCTTTCGCTGAGTTGAAGAAGCAGTAGATGTTTTTCTCAGATTCCCTTGCCTTCTCTATGATCCAATGGATGTTGGTGATTTGATCTTTGGCTCCTTTGCCTTTTCTAAATCCAGTTAGTACATCTGGAAGTTCTCAGTTCACATATTCTTGAAGCCTAGCTTGAAGGATTTTGAGCGTAATCTTGTTAGCATGTGAAATGAGTGCAATTGTGAGGTAGTTGGTATATTCTTGGCTTTGCCATTCTTTGGGATTGGAATGAAAACTGACTGACCTTTTCCAGTCCTATGGCCACTGATGAGTTTTCCAAATTTGCTGGCATATTGACTGCAGCACTTTAACAGCATCATCTTTTAGGATTTGAAATAGCTCAGCTGGAATTCATTCACCTCCACTAGTTTTGTTCATAGTAATGCTTCCTAAGGTCCACTTAGGAAATTGGAGTGCATAAGTAAAGTTTTGTATATCTGTACTATAGAATATAGATGAAAGATCATGATACAGATTTATATCTATTTAATTCTCAAATTCCATTAAAACCTATATTATCCTTAAAACATATAAATGTCCATATGTTATTGTTGAATGAAAAATGGAGATTAGATATCGAGGGGTCTAATAAAATACTTATCAAAAGCTTGATGGTGATTTTGCTGGATAATGATGAATTTTGTTGCTTTGTTTGTCATATTTTTGTTGTCTGTTTATATTTTTATGTGATGTTGAATTTTCCACAATGAAGGTGCACTTCTCTGTGTAGACATACAAACAAGAACAACAAACTCGTACCAAGTTTAATAAAGTTGGTGAACATACAAAAATAAAATCTTCAGATACCTTATTGCAAAATAATGATTCTGTTCAAATTATTTTGGAAGAAAACATTTCACTTACTTGTAATTCTCTTAACAAGAAAAATGCTTAATTTTCTCCTAACAGATCCTATTATGCAAAGATTTTAAAGTAGAAACAATTGCTTCAAGTTGAGTTGTGTAAAGAATTCTTCCTTGGGCTGGTAAGATTGCTATGTAATTTAGAATCATCTGTTCTTTTTTTTTCCTTCTCAAATATTCTCATTGATATTATGGTGGAGACATCATTCTGGTGGTCCCAAGTAATCCCAAAATGGGTTAGTAGATGTAGTGATATAAGGAGGCATAGTGTTGTTGAGATGAAACAAAATGTATTTCTATTAACTTCACTTTATACTTCAGAAAAAAACCATGCTCAGAAGTATACATATAGCTCATGCAACTCAATACACAACAAACAACCCAATCACAAAATGGACAGCGGATCTGAATAGACATTTCTTCAGAGAAGACATACAGATAACCAAAAAGCACATGAAAATATGCTCCACATCACTAATTATTAGAGAAATGCAAATCAAAACTACAATGCGATATCATCTCACACTGTTCAGTATGGCCATCATCAAGAAATCTACAAACAGTAAATGCTGGATAGAGTGTGGAGAAAAGGGAACCCTCCTGCACTGTTGGTGGGAATGTTAATTGGTACAGCCACTGTGAAGAACAGTATGGAGGTTCCTTAAAAAAACAACTAAGAACAGAGCTACCATATGATCCAGCAATCCTATTCATGGGCATATATCCAGAGAAAACATACTTTGAAAAGGTACATACATTCCAATGTTATTGCAGCACTATTTACAATAACCAGGATGTGGAAGCAACCTAAATGTCCATTAATAGAGGAATATGGATAAAGAAGATGTGGTATAGGTATATAATGAAATACTACTCAGCAATTAAAAAAAAACAATGAAATAATGCCATTTTCAGCAACATGGATGGACCTATCTATGGATTAACACACTGTGTGTGTGTGCGCTTAGTCACTCACTCATGTCCCACTCTGCGACTACATGGACTGTAGTCTGCCAGCCACTGGAGTGGGTTGCCTTGCCCCTGTTCAAGGGATCTTCCCAACCCAGGGATCAAACTCAGGTTTCTGGCATTGCGAGTGGATTCTTGTACCATCTGAGCCACAGGGGAAGTCCATGAATGCTGGAGTGGGTAGCTTATCCCTTCTCCAGGGGAGGATTAACACACTACTACATATAAAATAGGTCATCAGAAAGAATCTACTATATAGCACAGGGAACTCTACTCAAAATTCTGTAGTAACCTAAATGGGAAAAGAATCTGAAAAAGAATAAAACTTCTTTTTTTCAGTAAAACTGAATCACTTTGCTGTACACTTGAAACTAAGACAACATTACAAATCAACTATAAGACAAATAAAAATTGTTTAAAAAGTAATGTGACTTGAACAGAGGCAGACAATCAGTCAATAGCAGCCCTGAGACTTGTCTGGCAACCATGATTTGCAAATTGCTCCCTGATATGTTTCTCCTAGAGTGCCTCTGATTTGCTTAAGGTGCCTCATGGGTAGGGAGGGGTCCATGTAGATGGAATTCAATCAGAGCAGCTCTGCCTCAGTCTATTTTATATATCAGGCTCCCAGCCAAGTTTGAAAATCAATCTACTAGGTCACAGTATTTTTCCACAGCAATTTGTTGTATGAATATAAACTAATCCCACTAGTGATCCAGCCCAGAGCACTTTCAGACTGAGACTTATTGCTATCATTTGTCTATGGCCTGATTTCCTCGGAATCCAGCCTAACGTCTTAGGCTGGTTGGCCAGTGCCAAATGATTAATCTCCTTTTTTCTCTTAGTCTTTTTGAGTTGTTTGGGGGTGATGCTGCTTCTGGGTATGGTATAATTCACAGATCTTTAGGAAGCATGCCCTGTGTATGTACATGAGTTTCATACCTGGGTGAATGATTATACCCAAAGTGGCAGGAGGACAGTGAGGGCAGGCAACAGACTCTGTCCATGGTTACTATTCAGGCTCATATTTTTGTTGAGGTCATTGATAAAGTCACAGATGTCATGCTACTCAATTTGTGGATAATTAGACCTGGAAGTAATAGTAAATAGCTTCGTTTAACAAGAATCAAGGACTTAAAGGACTTTAACAGCATGGGCAATGGAAACGAACTGCATAATTATCAACACTGTTAAAAACTGCTGATTTTTAAGGTAGTAAAGGAAAGCTATGACAAGTCTAGACAGCATATTTAAAAGCAAAGAAATTACTTTGCTGACAAAGGTCCATATAGTCAAAGCTATGGCTTTTCCAATAGTCATGTATGGATGTGAGAGTTGGACTACAAAGAAAGCTGAGTGCTGGAGAATTGATGCTTTCAAATTGTGGTGCTAGGGAAGACTTTTGAGAGTCCCTTGGACTGCAAGGAGATCAAACCAGTCATTCCTAAAGGAAATCAATCCTGAATATTCATTGGAAGGACTGATGCTGAAGCTGAAACTCTAATGTTTTGGCCACTTGATGTGAAGAGCTGACTCACTGGAAAAGACCCTGATGCAGGGAAAGACTGAGGACAGGAAGAGAAGGGGTGACAGAGGATGAGATGGTTGGATGGAATCATCGATACAATGGACATGAGTTTGAGCAGACTCTGGGAGATAGTAAAGAATAGGGAAGCCTGGTGTGCTGCAGTCCATGGGGTCCCAAAGATTTGGATGCTACTTAGCAACTGAACAACAACAAAGTAGTAAAGTTCACACTGCTACAAATGTTAATTCAGTGCCTACTTGTCATTTTCAGAGGAATTCTTGGACCTCTACCTCTAGTATTCTCCCCAACTTTTGTATTCTAGTCCAGTATGTACAGTGAATTCTTCCTCAACATAACAGATGCTCTTCCATATTGTTCCTAACAAAGAACCAATAGGAAAATTGTTGGTAAGATATTTTTGTGACTAAGGGCACTGGAATGAGCTAAAGGAAACTTTTAAGGACCTTGCAAGCTATTACTTGGTGCATAGCCAAGCCCCTGGTTTGATAATGAGACCCTAGGCTTGTAGTGCAGTTATGGAGCCAGGTATGAAGAAAAGGAAGTCAGATCTTCTAAGAAGCCAGGGGGAGAGTCAGACAGAAGTGACAGACCTGTGACAGTCAGGGTGGCTGCAGGCCAGTTTCTCATCTTCCCACTTCTTACAACAGGCATCTTCAGGCTTCTTGAAAATTGCCCAGAAGTAAAGCAGCCACCTTTTCCAGTTCACAGAGCAGTCAAAATAGAGATGTGAGAGGCAGATTTTATACTTTTTGAACTTTGATTATATGTCTGGTATATGCTTGATTCCCATATTAAAGAGATGGGAATACCGGACCATCTGACCTGCCTCCTGAGAAATCTGTATGCAGGTCAACAAGAAACAGTTAGAACTGGACATGGAACAACAGAGTGGTTCCAAATCAGGAACAGAGTACGTCAAGGCTATATATTGTCACCCTGCTTATTTAACTTACATGCAGAGTACAGCATGAGAAATGCTGGAATGAATGAACCACAAGCTGGAATCAAGATTGCTGGGAGAAATATCAATAACCTTAGATATGCAGATGACACCACACTTATGGCTGAAAGCAAAGAAGAACTAAAGAGCCTCTTGATGAAAGTGAAAGAGGAGAGTGAAAAAGTTAGCTTAAAACTCAACATTCAAAAAACTAAGATCATGGCATCTGGTCCCATCACTTCATGGCAAAGTGTTGGGGGAAAAGTGGAAACAGTGACAGACTTTATTTTTTTTGGCTCCAAAATCACTGCAGATGGTGACTGCAGCCATGAAATTAAAAGACGCTTTCTCCTTGAAAGATAAGTTATGACCAACCTAGATAGCATATTAAAAAGCAGAGACATTACTTTGCCAACAAAGGTCCATCTGGTCAAAGCTATGGTTTTTACAGTCACGTATGGATGTGAGATTTGGACTACAAAGAAAGCTGAGTGCCAAAGAATTGATGCTTTTGAACTGTGGTGTTGGAGAAGACTCTTGAGAGTCCCTCCGACAGCAAGGAGATCCAACAAGTCCATCTTAAAGGAAATCAGTCCTGCATATTCATTGGAGGGACTGATGCTAAAGCTGAAACTCCAATACTTTGCCCACCTGATGCGAAGAGCTGACTCATTTGAAAAGACCCTGATGCTGGGAAAGATCGAAGGAGGGAGGAGAAGGGGACGACAGAGGATGAGATGGTTGGATGGCATCACCGACTCAATGGGCATGAGTTTGAGTAAACTCTGGGAGTTGGTGATGGACAGGGAAGCCTGACATGCTGCAGTCCATGAGGTCGCAGAGTCAGACATGACTGAGCAACTGAGTTCACTGACTGACATGCTAGATGTATTATTTCATTTAACTTCTTATATTTTTATTCTTTTTTTTTTTTTTCCTTTCATGGCATTGTTTCTTTTGTTTTTGTTTTTTGTTTTGTTTTGTTTTTTCCCATTTATTTTTATTAGTTGGAGGCTAATTACTTTACATCATTACAGTAGTTTTTGTTATACATTGAAATGAATTAGCCATGGATTTACATGTATTCCCCATCCCGGTCCCCCCTCCCACCTCCCTCTCTACCCGCTCCCTCTGGGTCTTCCCAGTGCACCATACACACCAAGGAAACCAGATCTGAAAGAGACACATGCACCCCAATGTTCATCGCAGCACTGTTTATAATATATTTTTATTCTTATTTAACACAAAAAGAAATTAAGACTCAGCAAAATGTAGTAAAAATCCCCAGGACCCACAAACAATTAAGTGGCAGAACTTGAATCCTGATTTGTTTGATTTATTTTATCTGAAATCAAAACTATCAGAGGAGCATATAAATATATAAAGTAAATATTAACAGACTTGAAGTGTGAAATAGACAATAATACAATAATATTAAGGGACTTTAATACTGTACTTTTGACAATAAATGTACTTTTGATCATCCAGACAGAAAACCAATAAGTAAATATTAAACTATGTTAGATCAGATAAACTTAACAGACTTTGACAGCAGTAGAATATATATTTTTTCTCAAGCATAACTGAAGCATTCTCCAAAATAGATTGTAGTCAGGCCACAAAATATGTCTTAATAAACTTAAGAAGACTAAAATAATGTCATATTTTTGACTACCATGGTATGAAACTAGAAATCAGCTATAAGAAGAAAACTGGATAATTCACAAGTTTATGGAGATTAAAAAACATGCTACTGAACAACCAATGAGTAAGAAGAAATAAAAAATGTTTTGAGGCATGTGAAAATAGAAAAACTACATACCAAAACTTATGGGATGCAGCAAAAAGCAGTTCTAAGAGGGAAATTCATAGTGATAAATGCCTATATTAAGAAAAAAGAAAGAGCACAAATAAACAACCAAAATTTATGTCTCAAGGAACTAGAGAAAAGAACAAATTAAGTCCAAAATTCTTAGAAGGAAGGAAATGACAGAGATTAGAACGGAAGTTAATGAAACAGAGACCAGAAAAACAATAGGGAAAAAATTTATAAAACTCAGAGCTGTTTTTTAAAAGACAAAAATCAATAAACCTTTACCAAGAAAAGAGAGAGAGGATTCAAATAAATAAAATTATAAATGAGAGGAGACATTACAACTGAAAGTACACTAATATAAGTGATCATTAAGAGACTATTTGAGCAATTATACACCAGTGAAAAGGACTACCTAGGAGAAACGGGTAACTTTCTAGAAACATACAGCCCACAAGACTGAATCATGAAGCAACAGAAAATCTGAGATCAATGCTAGTAAGGATATTGAGTCAGTAATCCAAAACTTCCCAACAAAGAAAAGCCCAGGATCAGATGGCATCACAGGTAAATTCTACCAAACATTTAAAGAAGAATAAATAAAAATTCTCCTCAAAATCTTCCAAAAAAGAGGAGATGACACTTACAAACTCGTTTTATGAGGTCAGCATTATTCTGACACCCAAACCAGACAAGGACGCTAAAAGAGAAGAAACTTACAAGCCAATGTCTCTGATGTACATAGATGCAAACATCAATAACATATTAGCAAATCAAGTTCAACAACACTTTAAAAGGATCATACACCATGATCAAGTGAGATTTATTCAAGAGATTCCCTATAAAAATCCCAGTAACATTTTTCCCAGAAATTGAAAAACAATACTAAAATTTATATGGAACTACAAAAGAATTTGAAGTGCCAAAACAATCTTGAAAAAGAAGGGCGAAGCTGGAGACATCACACTTCCTGATTTTGAATTATATTACAAAGAAAATTGCCATAATCAAAACAGTATGGTATTGGCATAAAAACAGACACATAGATCAATGGAACAGAATCGAGAGCCCAGAAATAAATCTATACATATATGGTTAATTCATGACAAAGGAATTAAGAATACATAATGGGGAAAGGATAGTCTCTTCAATAGAAAATGATGGGAAAACTAGACAGTCACATGCAAAAAAAAAAAAAACTGGACTCCTATATTATACTGTACACAAAATCAATTCAAAATAGATTAAAGATGTGAATGTAAGAAGACCTGAAAGTATAAAACTCCTAGAAAAAAATGGGATAAATCCTTGATACTGGTATTGGCAAAGTATTTTTGAATTTGACACAGAAGCACAGTTAACAGAAGCAAAAATAAACAAACTATATCAAACTAAAGGCTTCTGCCAAACAAAGGAAACTGTCAATGAAATGAAAACGCAGTCTACAGAATGGGAGAAAATATTTGCCAATTATATATTAATAAGGGGTTAATACCCAAGATATATAAAGAATTCATACAACTCAATATAAAAATAAAAATTCAAGCCATCATATTAAAAATAGGCAGACAAACTGAATACACATTTTTCCAAAGAAGATATAGGCTGACATGTACTTGAAAAGATACTCAACATCATAACCATCAGGGAAATGCAAATCAAACCCACAAAAAAATATCATCTCACAGCCTGGTAGAATGGTTGTCATTAAAGAGACAAGGGATAACAAGTGTTGGAGAGGATGTAGAGAAAAAGAAACCCTTGTGCATGCTGGTGGGAATGTAAATTGGTGCAGCCACCATGGACAACACATGGAGGCTTCCCCCCAAATTAAAATAGATCTACCATACGAATAGCAATTCCACTTCTGAGTATATATCTAAAGGAAGTAAGAACAGGACCTCAAAGAAATGTCTATACTCCAGGTTTGTTGCAGCACTATTCATAATAGCGAAGATATGGAAACAACCTAAGTCTGTCAACAGATGAATGGACAAAGGAGATGTGGTACATATATACGGTAGGATACTATTCAGTCATGAGAAAGAAGGAAATTCTGCCATTTGTGACAATGTGGATGAAACTTGAGGGCATTATGCTTAGTGAAATAAGCCAGACAGTGAAAGATACTGCATGGTAATGCTTTTGTGTGAAATCTAAAATCAAAAGCAAAATAAAAAATGTCGAAAATAGAGAATAGAAAAGTGGTTGTCAGAGAAATCCCCATGAGATTTCGGGATTTAGTGTAAAACAGGATGACTGTAGTTAATAACACTGTATTGCATTAAAGAATGTTTTTAATTAAAAAATTGAGTGACGTGCCCAAGATCAGATGCAGGGCTGATAACCTGTTGAAGATAATCATGTTCTCCCTCCCCCAAATGGAATCAGCATTTTTTAAAAGATCTGTGAGAGATCAATAGATAAAGCATCTACTGTGTGTCAGGCAGTGTTCACAAAATTATGTATGTTTCATAACTCTCCATTTATGTGCAGCAAAGCAAACATCAGATTTAGCGCCTTTGGAAGAAGCTTGAAAAGAAGTAAAACGAGAGATGCATACTCTGGTTGCATGTGCCAGAAACTCGAAGAGTCTAAGAAACAGCAAACAGAGTCTTTAATGCATGGCAGCTTGTAAAGTTGTTTTTTTAGGGTCATTGTTCAAAGGTATAGCATGTCATTTCTGCTTCCATTTATAGCAGGGGTCCCCCAACCACGGTCTGTAGGCCAAATGCAGCCCTTGACCTGTTTTTGTAAATAAAAATTTTATTAGAATGTAGCCACATCCACTCATTTGCATATTGTCTATGTCTGCTTTTGCCTTACAATGAGTTTAATATTTGTGATAGAAAAATATGGTTTGCAAATCCTACAATATTTACTATCTACAAGACTTTATAGAAAACGTTTGCTGACCCTGGTTTACTGTATTTTTCAGCTCACTTCAGCACTTTTTATTGAAATTTCTCACTTTCCCAAAGCCCAGGAATGAATATTAATTCTATTGCTGGTTTTTTAAACTTCTGGCAAGTTGGTTATTTGTAGACGTAAATATTCTGGCACGGTTTCTAGCACATGTGAACCCCTATGTATATACACCACAGTGATGGAATGATTTCTTAAGTTTCACACCCTTTTTATAAGATTTGCCTGTGGCTATGGGGGAGGGGTGGCATCCTGCTCCCTCACTACAAATTCTAATGCAGGGGAGAAAACAGAGCTGTGTGGTCCAGGGTCTGTTTCCTTTGCTTTAACTACTGGTGGACTCATTAAGGACTTGTTAGGTTGGGGAGCAGGTGCCCAGACAAGAATGAATCTTTGACTTTATTGTGTAGAAGCCCTGAGGTCTGAAAATATTAGGTTAAAGCAAAAGTCTTAGGCCTATATTAAGTGTTGCAAAAAGTTCCACACGAGTCTCCTTTTTGAATAGCGAAAACCAAAGACCTAGCTTTGTTTTCATTTTTGCCCTGGGTTGCAGGACAGTCTTGGTGAAATAAGATGCCCTTTCACAGCACTCATGTTGATCCTAATGATTGCATGTGTGTGTGCTCAGTTCAGTCCAGTTCAGTTGCTCAGTCATGTCCGACTCTTTGCGACCCCATGAATTGCAGCACGCCAGGCCTCCCCGTCTATCACCAACTCCCGGAGTTTACTCAAACTCATGCCCATCGAGTCGGTGATGCCATCCAGCCATCTCATCTTCTGTCATCCCCTTCTCCTCCTGCCCCCAATCCCTCCCAGCATCAGGGTCTTTTCCAATGAGTCAACTCTTCACATGAGGTGGCCAAAGTACTGGAGTTTCAGCTTCAGCATCAGTCCTTCCAATGAACACCCAGGACTGATCTCCTTTAGGATGGACTGGTTGGATCTCCTTGCAGTCCAAGGGACTCTCAAGAGTCTTCTCCAACACCACAGTTCAAAAGCATCAATTTTTTGGCGCTCAGCTTTCTTCACAGTCCAAATCTCACATCCATTCATGACCACTGGAAAAACCATAGCCTTGACTAGACAGACCTTTGTTGGCAAAGTAATGTGTTTGCTTTTTAATATGCTGTCTAGGTTGGTCATAACTTTCCTTCCAAGGAGTAAGCGTCTTTTAATTTCATGGCTGCAGTCACCATCTGCAGTGATTTTGGAGTCCAAAAAAATAAAGTCTGACACTGTTTCCTCTGTTTCCCCCTCTGAAACACAACTGTTTCAGTTGTGTCCAAATCTTTGTGATCTATGGACTGTAGCCTGCCAGGCTGCTCTGTCCACGGGATTTTCCCAGCAAGAATACTGAAGTGGAGCGCCATTTCCTTCTCCAGTTGTTGCATATTTCCAGTCTTTTTTTCTTGGTCGATTTTCCATGTATACTTGCATTTCCCAACTTTTTCATTTCATTTTATTTTTATTTCAGTGTTTGTATTTTTGTTATACAGTCACTTCAGACACTTAGTGGGTAGAAATGGGGCATCAATATATACAAATATTCAGATAAATATGGCTAATGGAAAACGCACACTTGCCCCCAGTGAAGTCAAAGAGCCTATAAATATGTAAAGTTTCTGTGCTTTGGAATGGAATTTCTTTGACTGTGTCTGGTAGTCCTGGATATCTCATGTGGATCAGAAGTTCTGATCGTCTGCTGCTGCCATTGTATGACTTTCTGAGGTCCTTGGGGGGGAACATGAAAGTGGTCCTTGGCAATGAAAAGCTTGAAAACCATGGTGTTAAAACACGTCTTCCAGACCCTGACGGTGTATTTTCTTTGGCACCGTCCATGAGCAATAACTTTGCAAATGCATGCAGGTGAGTGATACGGTTCCTTGGAGGAGTGAGCCAAGGCTCATGGTTAAAATTGGAGAGCTGAAAGGTCCTATTTAAGATTGGGGCAGAAGAACATAGATCTCAAAATTACACATAGAACCGGCTTTGGGAAACAGGTGTGATGCTAACAAAGATGGTCCGTAATGCTCCTTGTTTCTTCATTAGCACTTTGCCCCACTTCATTCTCTGGGTTTCTTGCTGTCATATCTCGGTCTAAATGGACTTCTTGTAGCGTTGACTTGTCCCTCCTTCTGTCCCCCTAATGAAAGCTTATCAGTCCTTAGAATTTTGCTTTTTGCTTAGGCTAATCTGATAAATGAATTTAAGTCAGAAAGAAATGGGTCCCAATTGTATTAAACCAAGCCCTTTTATAGGGATCTACTCAGAGGTAACCCTTGGGATGTTTGGCCATTCTGAGAACCGAAATAAACGAGTGGAGGACAAGTAAGAGGACAAAATCAGTCATCACAAGACCTGGGTTTTGTGCCAGCTCAGTCATTGATTATGTGGCTTTGAGCAAGTCCTCAGAACTCTTCAGATATTAGGTCTCTAATCTGTAATGTACGATTAGAAATCCTAATGGACTGAGTTGCTGTGAGTAACAGAAGACTTGATTATGCATGCCAAAGGATAAGAACTTTCCAAATCTGCATGAATATAAGATGCCATTATTATTACAAATAATTACATTTTAAATTCCACACCACTATGACAGTTGACACAGAGCCATTGTGAAAAAGTAAAGGACAGTTCACAGTGGTGTTTCAAGTACGTCTCTGAAGGGCATCCTATTACCCAGTATTTTGGGAGACTCTGAGCAGGGACCACAGGCAGGGCAGAGGAGCTTTCCTGCCAGACTTTCAGCCAAGTGTGGGTTACTTTATGATACGGTTACATCGGTTCTCAACTATTTAAGCAATTCTACCAATGTGGAAAGTGAAGCTAATAATAAAGTGCACCTGTATGTGACAGATGTCTTTCAAGGCATCATCTTAAACTTACTTAATACTCACAACAACCCTGAAAAGAAGAAATTAAAAATCACAAAATGAGAAGACAGAAATTTTGATATGCTAATGGGCATCTCCTCTTGGTGTTTTTTCCAGCATGGTCAGAATCACCTTGGCTTACAGGCCAGTCCCTCCAAGTGGTGAGTCTCCTCGTTCATCTTAGGCTCATCAGTTCATGAGCACCACATTCACAGGTGACATACAGCATAGAATGATCACTGAGGCTTACATAGTAGGACCAGGAATCAGAATAATATTGAAGGGTTAAAATAATGAGCCCAAAGTATAAGAGGTAGTGTGACAAGATGGACGCAATGTCTTTTATTTAGCTTTGAAAAATCAACTGTTCAGTTTAAAGATCAAAAAATAATTGGTTCATGAGTGTGTGTTTGGAATGCCCTAAGCATTTTAGATGAGTAAAAAGTCAATAGAAACCAAAAGTGTGTTACGATTGAAACTAAAAAGGCTTATTTATAGAAGTAGATAGCTCAAATTAAAGGAGATGATACTGCACTGATATCTGCATTGAATAAAAGCATACTAGCTATATTTCATTCAGATCTAAACCACTATTAAACACTCCTGGTAGGCTAGAGACAATTCAGTATCTGACCAGGTTGGAGAAGGAATCAGAAACTATACGAAATGGGGAGCAGACCAAATGGTTACTTTTAGAAAGAACAGAATCAAGAATGTACTTGATACTTCAAGGTATATAAAGGGTTGTCACAGGAAGAGGAATTAGGGTCATTGATTAGATGTCAGAACAAAACCTATGAGGGAAAATGTTAGGGATGCAGAATTTGGCTCATATAGGAAATAACTTTCTTTTTCCTATTTTTAAAACAATTTAGCTTACTTCTTAAATTAAATTAAAATAAATTAAATTTGTTCATTGAAGAATTTTTATAACATACAAAAATAAAAGTATTAAGACAATGTAAAAATCAGCCATGACTCTACCGTCTAGAGATGATTACTGTTAACACCAGGACTGATTTTGTAAGAAACAGAACTATGCAAAGCAGATGAGTTTTCCTTGGGGATTATGGTTATTTGAGCAGATAGAGCAAGCAACTCTGAGAGCCTGTTCTAAATGCTGAGATTCCATTCTTTACAATTCTATGTAAAACAAATTCAAGCTAATGCATATTTCCAGAAAGCTTACCTGCATCATTTTCACAAAGACCTTCCACAGGGTGAGCCAGGATCAGAACAAGTGTTGAGGGTTCCAGACTCTAGGACATAATTAGTATTGTGGGGGGCGGGGGAGAGAAGAGAGGGCTATTTTGTGTCTTTCCAACCACACATGGTGATTGATGTCATCTGTCAACTTGTTTATAATATATAACACCCAAGCTAAGCATCCTATGGCATCTGGCTTAAGCAAAAATTGTGTACTTCTCTCTTAACATCAAAAGACTGAGAACTCCTGTTGTTCCACCCTGACTAGAGCTGAGCATGGCTTCATAGGAAAAGTGGATTTCGAAGTCACAGCAAATGAATGGCATGGCCACACATGAGGGGCTGGGGAGGCAGCAGGAGAAGATACATCTGATGAACAACTTTAGGATGGCAGTGCAGACCTGAGCTAGTGTTTGCATGAGAGCTGAGGCTGAAAACTAGTAGGAACTTAATAAAGCAGTAGCAAAAGACAGGGACTGGAGGAGAATATCGGGGCAGACCAGTCAGATTCCTACAGAATATGTTTTATTAACATGAGACTGTTTTTTTTCTCCCTTCTCTCCCAATAACAGGACTTTTCATTAGGATCCCAAATTCTAGTACTAATCTATAAATAGTAGATATGAAATGGGGAACCATGACTTGAAACAAGGATGGAAGACAGAAGTCCTTATAAGTTGAACTGGTTTCACATGGCATTCTAATGATACAGGAATGTATGTGCTCGCCCCATCTGCTTGGGTGCCAAGCAAGAGTCTGACCTTTGATTAACTGAAGTTAATCCAGGTGCTGGGAGATCAGTTCAGTTCAGTTCAGTTGCTGAGTCGTGTCCGACTCTTTGCGACCCCATGAATTGCAGCACGCCAGGCCTCCCTGTCCATCACCAACTCACAGAGTCTACCCAAACCCATGCCCATCAAGTCGGTGATGCCATCCAGCCATCTCATCTGTCATCCCCTTCTCCTCCTGCCCCCAATCCCTCCCAGCATCAGGGTCTTTTCCAATGAGTCAACTCTTTGCAAGAGGTGTCCAAAGTATTGGAGTTTCAGCTTCAGCATCAGTCCTTCCAATGAACACCCAGGACTTATCTCCTTCAGGATGGACTGGTTGGATCTCCTTGCAGTCCAAGGGACTCAAGAGTCTTCTCCAACACCATAGTTCAAAAGCATCAATTTTTCAGCATTCAGTTTTCTTCACAGTCCAACTCTCACATCCATACATGACCACTGGAAAAATCATAGCCTTGACCAGATGGACCTTAGTTGTTCTGGGAGATGGTGGGCACTGTATACCACTTTCCTCCTCCAAGACATACCATCATCAGTATCCAAACAGCCAGACAATCATGCTCATCCCAATTCAGTTTTCAAGCAGTAGTGAAGCTGACTAATTCAAACTTAAAGAAAAACAAAAGGAAAGACATTGGGAGAAGGGAAAGATCACCAAGGTTCTTTCTAGAGTTTAGAGTTCAAACCTTGACATGGCCTTGTTTTTATTGTTGCTGCTTACTTGTAAGCAATTTGGGGTCAGAAATCCTTATAAGTGCTTCTCATTATACCTTTGATTTCCCCAGGAGTTGGCAGGATCACAGTCAATATTTGGATGCCTGCTTTGAAGGGAAAGTGACATTCACCTTGGTTCTCTGCTTCATCATGACCTGTTGGTTAGGAGTGCACCATAGGCAGCGTGCCCCAGTGACCTGCCATGACGTCTGAGAGATAGGTAGGCAGAGAATTAGAGAAGTGTAGGTTTGCCGATTCAGAGTAGTTTCAGAATTAAAAAGTCCTGAAATCGTAGATTGGGAAGGGCATTGAAGGTCATGCAGCAACCACCTCCAGCTCCTTGCCTGAAAGGATTATAGTAGAAAAGAAAGGGACAGGGAGTCTAGCCAAATTGCAGTAGCTCTACTGAGAGAGATTTAATCCATTTCACTTAAATTTAATTTACGACTGCTTTAGATTGGTAACATTGTCGGTACAGAAAGCCTAAAATATGACTTAGTCTTTGATTCCAAATAATATCAGATTTCTTTATCCTGCAGAGGCGTGGGTTTATTTTTGTTGTTGTTGAACTTTGTTCTAATGGCTAAAACAAAACATAGACCAAACAAAAAAAAAAGAGAGAAACATAGCTTTTTTTTCATTTTTAAACATCAACTGAAGGTTCAAAACACTTATGATAGATTTTAATAATGAAGAGAAAACTTTAGTAAGGTAGACTGCTTAGCAACTCACTGGGAGCCACATGCCATTATAAAGAAGCACGTCTGGTTTGGCCGAAATCCTGCCTTTGTCTCCAGAGCTATTTTGCTGTAAATTTAGAACAGAAGTACCCTTTCTGGAATAAAAATGTAACTTTGTTGGCTACAAGTGCATGTTTGCTGCCTCACAATTTTAGAATTAGACGATGGACTTATTTAGTAGACATCGGAGGGTAAAAAGCAAAAGCCCATAATTTAAAACATTCCACTCCACCACAGTCCAAGAAAAACATGGACCGGTGAACAAAACCAGCAGTATTGTAATAAGAAAACAACTAGGTGCATTTTTTCCAAAACCTAAAAACCAAGAATCTAAATGTATGAGTTACTGGCTAAAAATTCCATTTTCATGTCTCAGTTTTGAGCTGGAAAAACAACGTAGACCCGATAAACATCGTTTTAAAAAATGTACAAGTTCGCCTGCAGCCCGAGGTGTGGACAGCAGCCTCACATCCATCTTTATGTACTCAAGGGCACTTTCTGTGGCCTGGAGGGAGCCTGGGCTAAAAGGATTTTACTTTGCAAAGATTCATAGGCTTCCAGTCAGGCCCGTGGTGACTTCTGAGGCTCCCTCCCCACAAGTTATTTGGCCATGCTGTTAAGGTATTTTATTTTCCCCCTAAACACTTTGAATATCTGTTCAAGGTCCATGGAGTTTTCCAGGGCAAATGATGTGGTAACTGTTAGTAATGCAGGTGGACTTACCCAGGCTGAAAGGCAGGAGGGATTGGCATTTCCTCAAGAAGAGAGCGGAGCAGGCCTCTGTTCTAAGACAATTATAAAATGCCAGTCAACCAATCAGTGGCATGAATGGCACTTGTATTTGAGTGTGTGTGTGTGTGTGTGTGTGTGTGTGTGAGAGAGAGAGAGAGAGAGAGAGAGAGAGAGGAGAGTGCGCACAATTCCTGAAGATGGCCGAAAGTTACTTGGAAACCACCAATGACGAATACAGAAGTCTACTGGCAAGAAAGCAACCTACTTGAGAGTTAAAACTTCAATTCAGTTAAAACTGGTCTTAGAGTTTTAGATGAGTCTGCAGTCAGTGAAGACAGAGGGGGTCTGGTTCTACTATAATGTAAAACATGGTAACGTTAAATGCTGAGGATGATAAAACTTTTGTGAGAGAAGAGGAACTTTCCAGAAGGAGCAAAACTTTCCTTCATCAGTGGTTGGTCACCTACCTGTGGTTGGTCACCCACCTGTGGGTACCTCAGGTCTCATCATGCAAGTAACAGGTGTGACACTTGAGTGGACACATCTCTCATTTGAGTGTGTGTGATGTCAGAATAAATGTACATGGTCTCTGAAGGTGTACACAGATGGAGTTCAAGTCTGTAACTTTTAACAGCAGGATCACTTAGCAATCATAATTTTGGTCACGTTCCCCTAGAGAAAATTTCCCGCTTAAAATTTTTGACAGGAGGAATGTGTAGGGACAATGAAAGTGAGGGGACCCATTTGGGGACCTATCAATGGACTCCGTGTAAACACAGGCTGTCTCTTCTAATTCTTGCATCACTGCTCAAGGAACAAGTTGGGGTTATTTTTTTTTCCTTTTGAATCCTTTTCTTTTACACTTTTGTTGAAAGCAAAAATGAACAGTCCTAGTCACTTGCCATTTAAACAAGAGGGGGTTTATTACCTTTAACCAGTTGTTATGGCAAGAATGCTGTACATGTCAGTGGTGGCTAAGTTCCCAGGTGCCCGTTTGGCTTTTCTGGCCTCCAGAGAATTCCTTTTCTGTCTACGCTGCCTACATGTCTGGAGTCTGGCCCTCTGGAGCACGGCCAATTGAGAACCACAGGCTGACACGCTGCTGCCCAGAGATGTTTGCCGAGTCACGTGCTTCCTGACTCCGGGGTCCCCTACTGTTTTCTTCATCACTCAGTTATGGCTTCTTCAGGACTGAGTGTTGCGTGCAGACTAAGTCCTCTTTCTCTGTTAGCCACAGGCTGGTTTAGGTAGGGCTACACTCACTCCTTTGACTATTGGTATGCAGGAAAAATGGAGGAAGATCACCATTGGCTGAATTTAGGCAACTGGTACAGTCTTGGGCTACCTGATGATGTCATAAGCATGAGGGAGATGTAGGGATGTTGATGTATCATGTTCCCTCAAGATCTCCACCTTATCTCTTTTATTTGAAGATCAACAACAGCAATTTCTCTGCTTAAGGGCCAACCTACCAGGACATCATGTGGGGAACGTGCCATTCCGGGCATTCAGATAGGTGCACAGCAATTATTGCGGAATGTGTTTGTGTGTAGTAAGGGCTTGAAAGATCCTGATAGACACTGCCTTCACACTCTTTTGAAAAGTTATAAAGAGACTTGGCCACTTCCACAGTTTTATTAAAACTGGTGATAAGAAAAGGAAATGCATCCAGAGAATCAACTGGAAAATGATCGTATCTGGCTGACCAAAGTTTTCTCAGAGACCTGAACCATTCTACTTCCAGACCTGCCTCCTTGTGACAAAAGCCATTTCCCCATCTAACTCCTATGGTGAAACATCCAGCAATCATTCTTCACATCTATATCCCCTAAAGAAAGTGGGGAGCCTTCTCCCACCTGCAAAAGAGTTCTTGTTTACTGCCTGAGGACCTGACTTTTTGCAGGAACCCTTGATGACTGCTAGGCCATACCCACTGCCTGGTTTTCCAAACTTCAGGAAGATACCTTTGAGCACATTCACACTAGAGATGCATACAAATAGTAGTGGAGACAGGAGAGTTCTTTACTTGAAGTGAGTTACTTCTTTCGGAGTCTGATTGAATTGGACTTAGGACTGTGTAAGCCACCTGTATTCTAGGGAGCTCATAAACTATTCTGCAAAGATTGTTTATCTGGATGCCTTAACAAATGGAGTTTATTTTTGCATTTTACTCACTTACCTTTACTGTAAAGAATAAAACAGTAAAATAATAAAATAATTTTATATGCACATCCCATTCACTCTTTTTTATTATGAAGAGAAGCTATTAATTATCCCTACATAGATTACGGAACTGAAGCTTGAAGCAATGGAGTGACTTGTTCCAACTTACACAGCTAGCATTCAATATGTATATAAACCTGGGACTGGTTTTAATAGACAGGTATGATCTGCTACCTCACACAAAACTGGTTGAAAGAATGGCAAGTGAACTATTCACTATGACTATGACATGTGTGTGTGTGTGTGTGTGTGTGTGTGCACGCGTGTATGTGTGTGTGTCTGTTGCTCAGCCTTGTCTGACTCTTTGCTACCCTATGGACTGTAGCCCACCAGGCTCCTCTGTCCATGGAATTCTCCAGGCAAGAATACTGGAGTGGGTAGCCCTTCCCTTCTCCAGGAAGCCATGATTATTATTGTGTTAATATACTGCTTCTTAGACTATAAGTTTCATGAGGCCAAGGGTTAGAGTTGATTCATCACTGTATCCTCGGTGCCCAGAACAGTACCTAAAACAGAATGAGCAGATAAACTATCTACTGAATTGGTGAGTAAACAAATATTTGGGCTGGTATATCAATACAAATTATATTTTATAGTGTTGTTCATAATTACGGACTTTCATGTTTCTATAGCACTTTAACTTTGTAAAGGCTTTCCTTTTTCTTAATAAAGTTTGCCTTAGGAGGACAAAGTGAAAGTTAAGGACTCAGATACTGGGGATACACACTGGATTTCTAACCCATGAATAAGAAGATTAATCGTGAAGGAGACAAGCTTCACAAAATTGCTGCTGCAGCCTGTCTTTCTGGACCATATGTTCCAGGTTCTCTGGAACAGATCTGGTTGCTATATCTATTCCATTGTCCCCTTAAGGGTATTCTTACTTGTCAACCATGTGTCCTGATTTTCCATTTAGAAAATATGGTCACCATATGCATGTTATAAAACTTGAGTCCCTAGACTAACTTCACCCTTCTGTGCAAGTATTACCAAATCCCATATTCGGCTAAATTTTCTACATGTGCTTCACATGAGTGCTGATTCCAGCTCTTTGCATTGATCATAAATAGATACATTAATAAGCCTATTTAAATTAATAACTTAGTTTTCCATAGAAAGATGCTTTTGATGACTAGAAAAATGCATTTTTCAAAACATATTGAATTATTTATCTAATGTAATCAACTTATTCTTTTTATTCAACTTGAGCATTTTCTAATTTTCCTAAAATAAAAGATTCTCATTGGGATCCAATAAAATTTATTAAATATGTTGATTCTCATAAGCATTCAATGAAATGTAATAATATATGGTTTGCCATTATATTGCATTTGTTATTTTAAATATTGCTGAAATAAGATGGATCAAGTCAAATGGATATGTTTGAACAACTTCATTATTTGATTCCATGGATATTCTGGATAAATTTTAGAGAGAGAGAGAGAGTACAGAAGCCTCCATGTATAAAGTCTGAGTGGACATTGTTTCTGGTTTAGTCTCTACACCAATTTATTCTGTGACTCTGGGCAAAATCCTTCCACTCTGAGGATTCAATGTGCCCTTTTGTAAATTAAATAACTTAGTCTAGGTTAATGGCTCTCCTCCTTTGCTCTGGTAGCCCTGGAGTCTCTTGGAGGCCTAAGAATTTGCCTTGGAAGACCCCTTCCCCTGCCCTTCCTTCATTTGGAGCAGCTCAGCACATATCCATTAAGTACATAATGCCATTCCACTGTGGAAATATGGCTTGGAAAGAAAAAATTACAACTAAAATAGTTTTATGGTCCTTTGGTGTCTGTTTTAGAGAAGGAAATGGCACCCACTCCAGTATTCTTGCCTGGAGAATCCCAGGGACAGAGGAGCCTGGTGGTCTACAATCCACGGGGTCACAAAGAGTCAGACAGTGTCTGTTTAGTCTGTACTTCTACCTCACTTTGTTCAAATATATCACTGTGAGGGATATGGGGTTTACCTGTGTGGAAAAAAGGTCTAGGCATGTATATAAGCAGTGAATAGAATAAGACATCTTTTTGTGTAACTTGCTAGGGTAGAGTAAGAAGGGAATCATTGACTGGCTTGGACCCTCAAGGGGAGGATCAATGTGGTGAAGGGAAAGTTTCGATCTGGGAAGGGGTCATTAGCCACAGCACTGAAGTGGAATTTAAAGTGTATTAAATACAGAGATGTATATGTACAGAGAGCTGGTCACCATGGGTATGAGCCAAGCTTTGATACGGTTATATATATGCAGGGATTGAATGGGTCTAATAGGGAAATTTCCAGAAAACTGGAGGAAAAGAAGAGCACTCTCCATCACTGACATGATCAGTCCTTGACTTCCCAAGTTGTAGGTATTGGTGTTTTCCATCAAGCCCATGCTCCTGGTGAAATTCTGACCAAGACTTGGCAGAGCAATTGTAGGGTCAGCCCCTCTATTGATTGGAGCCTAGAATTAGTCTTGTTGCATTTATCCCATTAGTCAGGGGGCCTGGAAGTCCTTCATGGCCCCACATGCTCTCTGCATTGCTGATTTCCTATTATTCCTGATACATGGATCCATTCCAGCTGGGTTTCTTGTTGTTATACTGACCCACTCAGTACACTTTCTTTGATAGGAATTCCAGCCTAAATCAAACCTGGGCTCACCACACTGATTTGGGAACCCTTCTATGTTCCTCTTGGAGCAGTTGGGTTTTTTCTTTCATATCCCATCAGTCTGCACTGCTGAGGTCCCAGAATGTCTTAAGATATGTCTGTCCAACCATGAGTACCACATGCTGAGAGCCTTAGAGAGCAGCCAGGTTTTGGCTAGAACTTTAAAGCTCTGCTTTCTTAGAATCCTGTGTGTCTAGAGGAGGACTGTTTCATAGAGTGGGGTCAACCACATGGGGCGGGGTGGGGGGTGGTGGGGAATCACAAAGAATGCAGCCCAGGTTCAGCCCTGGCAGGTGTCCAGGACCCAGTTTAGTGGTTCTGGCGGCTTGTAGATCTGCCCTAACGCTGCTGTGGCCACTATAACTGAGAGTGAATTTGACTTAAGCTTATTTCCTTTCTAGTTCCTGGCCCCACACATGTTGAATCCATGGTGCTGTCTCCCTATTAGTGTGTCTCTCATCTTGCCCCTGTTGTGGCTCTTTTCCAGGAATTTTTGATCTCTCTCCAAGGACTAGAAGGCATTTCCAAGAGCTGCAGTCTAATTCAGAGGGCAACTGGCTTCCAAAAGTTCCCTGTATTTCCTAGAGCAGGGTCGACCACAATTCCAACACCTTGGGGACAGGGCTCCATCTTGTTTCTTTCTCCCCTCTAAGGTCCTGTGTCAAAATGAAGTTTCACCAGAGGAGGCCATGACAAGTTACTTGATTTCCCCAGAATGTGCCATGACTAATCTGCCTCCCCAAGGAGAGGCGGTGTGACTGCTTCATTATGTGTTCTGACCTTCAGAGGCACATATCCTTCAGCCCTGTCACCCACCAGTTGTCTTTGCTTTCCTCCCATCCCTGTGCCTCTGACAAGAGCTGAGAAGAATGTCTGAGCACACAGTGTCATCTTTGCTCACAAGTTTGTTTTATTGTCTCCAGTGGAGGGTTCTCCAGGATAGGCTTGAAATCCCCTTCCCTATGCCACCCACCATAGTCTGGCTGAGTTCAGTGCTCAGTGCACACTTACGGTTGATTGAATGTGTGATAACACAAACCTGTGTGCTCACGCAGAGATTAGACAGCACCTTCCCAACCATTTCTTCATCTGACCTTTCACCATGGCTGTGAAAATCAGGAAAGGTTGACTAGAAGGCTGAACTTAGCTGGGATGCTGAGATGGCTGAGTCTTTCTTTCTAATCTGGGACCTTCTCTTCTCTGAGTGGCCTCTCCATCTGGTTTCTGCAAGTGTACCTTTCAACAGGTAGCATGCTTTCTTACATAGCAGCTCAGGGCTCCTAAAAGTGCAAAAGTAGTCATCAGGCATTCTTAAATTCTATGATCAGAATTGGCACATCGTAATAATGTATTCTAGGCCTCCCTGGTGGCTCCGTGGTAAGGAATCCACCTGCCAATACAGGAGACATGGGTTCAATCCCTGGGTTGGGAAGATCTCCTGGAGGAGGGCACGGTTCAGTATTCTTGCCTAGAGAATCCCACTGAGAGAGGAGCCTGGTGGGCTACAGTACATGGGGTTGCAAAGAGTTGGACATGACTGAGTAAGCAAGCAACAACACAAATACTGCATTCTACCCATAAAAGTAAGTTATAGACCAAGCCAGATCTAATGTGGGAGGAGGCTATATCAGGGCACGAATACTGGGATTACTGGGGTGGGGGCTCTTCTTATCTTTGAAGACTAGTTACTATGATTTTGTAATCATTTTCTTAGATATGATGCTCTCAGTGCTGTGTTTCTCTCATAATTTCCTAGCTAGTGAGAAGAATGACCAGGTAATTAAAGCAGCATCATAAAGCTCTCCCTCCTAGATAATCCTAGAGTTTACAGGGAGGTACTAATACTTCATGAAAAGATTCCCTTAAATAAAAGAAGTGCTCTAAAGTCCTTTGGATAAAGATAAATGTGACCCTGGACATGTATTGCCTTTTAGCCTTAATGAATAAGTAAGCCATGTTGCCTCTTGTAGACAGCATGTTTGAATGCACAGTCAGAGATAAGACAATGGCAAATGAGGATCTGCCTATGCCTGTTTTTAAGAACCTCCAGTTAGCCCCAAAACAATGACTGTTGGAGGCAAAATTATAAAAGCAGAGGCATTTCAGTGAGACAGGCCTGGGTTTGGTTCCTTGTATTATCACTTACCAGTTATGGGAGTGATAGGCCCTACTTAAGAGTAGGAGTTTAATAAACATTAGATTTTCTTTTAATCAGATAATTTTGTATATTAACATAAACAACAATATTTAGAGATACTATACAATAAGTCAGGCAATGTTTTAGTTGCCAAGAATACTTGGATGATGCAGGGGGTGAAGGAGAGGGAGAAGTAGAAGATTACTCATTTATCTATTTGTAGCTTCAGGAAGCCAGATAGATGGTGAAGTCATTCACTGTATTAAGGAATACAGCAGGAGAAGGCAGTTTTCCCCCTCTTGCAGAACTTCTTATTACACCATCTCTGAAGCTTTGGAGCTTTTCCTTTGAGCTCACATTTCTAGTATAGAAGTATATAAGTCAATCTTCACTGGGTGTGAGGCTCACATTACACATGAACAAAAATAAACCACTGTTTTTGGAAGTCACTGAGATTTTGGGCTGTTACCATGGTCTTACCCAGTGAAAGCTGACTAATACAGAAATTGGTACCAGAAGTGGGGTGTTACCATAACAAAGCAAAATGAAACAAAAACAACCAAATTATGTGGCACTGGCTTCAGAGTCAAGCAGTGGGCAGGGAGGGAACTATTATTGAAGTTGACAACAAAGTGACTCATGTTAGGCTGTGGCTAAACACTTTGGTAAAACTATTTCCTGAGATAACTTGGAAGATAATTTACCTAACAAAGGTGCGGCTCTAGGTGAAGCTCTAGGCAAACAGAATGAGGCCTGTGGGCTTGTTTGTTCTTGGTTGTATGTGACAAGGTATTATAAGAAAGAGATGAGTTCAGAAGTAATTGTCCAGTTTTCAAGCATGAATAAAAGGGAAAAGAGAGAATTCAGAACTTTCAGGCATTGTAGGATGCAAGTGATTCTCGTATACAAGCTATAAAAGTTAAACTGAAAAATATGTTGAACAACAAAAGCTAATTATATTATGGCCCCAAGCAAAGTCTAAATCAAGGGTGTAGCCTCCATACCCTTTGTTAAAACCTGTAAATGAATTAAGGTGATCCTGAGTAAATAATTTAAATTAGACAAAATGGTTCAAGGAAAGGAAGTGTTTGCTCTCTCATAAAAGCATGATAAGTTTGAAGCACCTCTAATTAATTCTAGAACAAGAAGCATGTCTTCAAAGGAATTCTGGGTGTGGCTGTTGGCACATAATGTTGGTTGGTGAAGAGCCAAATGAGGGTTTGAGAGATTTTTACTTCCAAAACAGCCACCAGCATGAATTAAGAGATTGTAACTGTTATATACAAAACTAAATTTAAGGCCCCCAAATTTCTGCCATTCAGTTCTCAAGGATAGAATATCCCCTAATGTTCTCTATAGATATATCCAAAGTGGACAATGGCAAAGGGAGAAATTATCAAAGTATGAAGACAAGAGCCATGGAGAGCAATGACTGCACCCAGGGAGCAGACCTGGTATCTAATAGAAGAATATTTCTTACACTAGGTTATGGGTTTGACAGAATTTGCCCATCTATATTTCAGAATTGCTATGGACCAGTGATCACCTGCTGCTTCTCCTTTACAAATGGAGAGTTCATTACAGTTATTCTGGCCTTGTTCTACCAACGCATGTTGAATTTGGAGAAAGAAAGGTAACCGTCTTTTGGTTTGATTTGGTTTTGGTTCATGGCTCTCTGGATCAAGAGAAGCCACAGTTTGACCACCTTTAATGTAGAGACTTTCCATTTACTATCATATCCCATTGGACTTTTGCCCTTCTACTTTGGGGAGTGGTATATATTGTGTGCAGAAGGGAGGGAGCAAATATTTATGACCAAGATACTTATCGTGGAATATTGTATCATTGTTTCCAACATTTGCTTCCTCCTTTACAATATTATATATCCCTGCCTCTTGTGGTGTGATTTGAAGAGCTTCCCTATGGGATGAGTATAGTTGTCTACCCCATTTTCCACTTGGTCATGCAATTTCTCAGATTAATGAAATATGAGCAAAATCGTCACATGCCATGAGTGAACAGAAGTTTTCAGAACCACTGTGCTTTTCCAGTAGCTCTCTTGACCTTTTTTCTTTGCCATGATAACAGTGTAGAGAATGCTTTTTCCAGTCTGATCTCCAGGATAGGAAGACCATATGCAGAATGAAGCTAATCAACAGTCCGGTAACATGAGTAAGGAATAAGTTCAATAGGATATTGTTTCTGTTGTAAGAAATCTTGGAAATTTGAGGATTTTTGTATTTGTAGGCTTACTGAAGTCACAAAGCTGACTGAAACATCTGGTATCAGGACCCAGAGTGATCATGTCTCAGGCCTCTGGGTTACATCCTCAGAATTTCACTAAACAGTTTTTATCTGATTATTAATCATAACTTACCTTCACTGTTCAGAAGCTCAAGAAAGTGATGTTATTTTTCTGAAGGAAACAGTCATAATCTGTAGTACACTGGATATGTATTGCAGTTCAATGCATTAATGCACAATAATGTATAGCAGTACAAGAGATACAAAGTAAAATGAGAGTAGTATTAATAGAATAATATAAAAATCTTTTTTCACATATGTATGAATGCACATATGTATCTATCTATTTCACGTATTAACTATAGAACATATGAGAATTACATGTTTGCATGCTGAATTGTTAAGTCGTGTTTAACTCTTTGTGACCGTATGGACTGCAGCCCTCCAGGCTCCTCTGTCCATGAAATTTTCCCAGGCAGGAATACTGGAATGGGTTGCCTTTTCCTTCTCCAGGGGATCTTCTTGATCCAGGGTTAAAACCTGCATCTTCTGCATTGACAGGCAGATTCTCTACCGCTGAGCCACTAGGGAAACCCATTGTCTAATATATAATCTTAATCAAGTATCTCTAATTGTCTCAAAAATGCCTTTTGTGGCAAAAGAAAAAAAATCTGCTCCAAGATCTAACCTATGATCATGCATTGTATTTAGTTTTCATGCCTCTTTATTGTCTCAAACTGGAACAGTCTTTATTTTCCTCCTTTTATAATCTGACATTCTTGAAGAGTGCAGGTCAGTTTTGTACACTATTCCTCAATTTGGTGTGACTTTTTTCACAATCAGGTTCAAATTATGCATTTTTGTCATGAACATCAGAAAAATAAAATATAGTGTTCTTATCATTATATCAGCCAAAGGATGTAGATTTGTCCCATTACTATGGATGTTAAGGTCTTCCCTGGTGGCTCAGTCGGTAAAGAGCTTGCCTGCAATGTGGGAGACCCGGGTTCCAATCCCTGGGCTGGGAAGATCCCCTGGAGAAGGAAATGGCAGCCCACTCCAGGGTTCTTGCCTGGAGAATCCCATGGACAGAGGAGCCTGGTGGGCTACAGTCCCTGGGGTCACAAAGAGTCTGACATTGACTGAGTAACTACACTTTCACTTTATGGATGTTAACTTAGGTCACTTGGCTAAGGTGATATCTGCAGGATACTTCATATACAGTTACTCTTTTTTGCTTTGAAATTAGAGGATGTTTTGTGGGAAGACGGTTTGAGACAAAGTAGATACCATGCTTCTTATCAACGTTTTGTTAGTTTTAGCATATACTGATAACTCTTGCTTGAGTAACTTAGTACTTTGGTTAGCAAACAGTTATATCTAATTTTATGACTTTTTATTCATTGATCAACAACAAATTCATTGTTGAAATTCTACCTAAGGAAGAACTTTCCATTCTTTTCAATTTTCGTATTTAATTAAATTCATTAATTAACATATTTCCCTTATACATTATTTTTATAAACTTAAAACTGTTCCATGCTGAGATTAATTAATTTAAGTATGAGTCATGGACTCTTGATAATGCATTGTCACCGTTCTTCAGTTGCTAAGTCATGTTCAACTCTTTTCAACCCCATGGACTGCAGCATGTGAGGCTCCTCTGTCCTCCACTATCTCCCAGAGTTTGCTCAAATTCATGTCCATTGAGTCAGTGATGTTATCTAACCATTTTCACTCTCTGTTGCCCCCTTCTTCGTTTGCCTTCAGTCTTTTCTGGCATCAGGGTCTTTTACAAGGAATAGGCTCTTTGCATCAAGTGGCCAAACTATTGGAGCTTTAGCTTCAGCATCAGTCCTTCCAATGATTAGTCAGGGTTGATTTCCTTTAGGACTGACTGATTTGATCTCCTTGCAATCCAAGGGACTCTCAAAGAGTCTTCTCCAGAACCACAATTTGAAAGTATCAGTTCTTCAGTGCTCAGCCCTCTTTATGGACCAACTCTCACATTAGTACATGACTACTGGAAAAACCATAGCTTTTACTATATGGACTTTTGTCAGCAAAGTGATGTCTCTACTTTTTAATATGCTGTCTAGGTTTCTGTTAACTTTTCTTCTAAGCAAGCATCTTTTAATTTCATGGCTGCAATCACCATCTGAAGTGATTTTGGAGTCCAAGAAGATAAAATCTGTCACTGCTTCCTCTTTTCCACCTTCTATTTGCCATGAAGTGATGGGACCAGATGACACAATGTTAATTTTTTGAATGTTGAGTTTTAAGCCAACTTTTCCACTCTTCTCTTTCACTTTCATCAAGAGGCTCTTTAGTCCCTCTTCACTTTCTGCCATCAGAGTGGTATCAAGTGCATATCTGAGGTTGTTGATATTTCTCCCAGCAATCTAGATTCCAGCTTGTGACTCATCCAGCCTGGCATTTCTCATGATGTACTCTGCATATAAGTTAAATAAGCAGGGTGACAATATACAGCCTTATTGTACTCCTTTCCCATTTTTGAAGCAGTTAGTTGTTTCATGTCCAGTTCTAATTATTGCTTCTTGACCCACGTATAGGTTTCTCAGGAGGCAGGGAGGGTGGTCTGCTATTCTCATCTCTTTAGGAATTTTTCTAAAGTTTGTTGTGATCCATACAAAGGGTTTAGCATAGTCAAGGAAGCAGAAGAATAATCCATTACTATCATTTATTCAGATTCTCAAACAATCCTCCACTCGGCCAGTGGGAGTTACTTCAATATGGGTTCTTTGTCCTTTTGAAACTCTCCTATCAGTCTTTGAGCACTTCCTATTGTTTGAGATGAGACAATATTCCAAGCACATCTTAGGCTTTTCCAGTTTCAACCCTGAAACCAGCCATTTTTCTAAGGATTTCTGGTTCCTTCTAGTGGGGAATCATATTTGGAAACTAAGATCTGGATGCTAAGCTGTCTTTTTGCTCCCAAAGAAGTCATTTTAACATCTAACATTTTGGCGTTTCTCTTTGTATTTTCCCCTATATATTAGTTTTACAAACTTGAAATTCATCCATGCTGAAATTCTTATTCCTGATTTTCATAACAGCATAACATGAATATTTTCTGGTTATTTCAAACATCTTTGTAGATGCTTAAAAAGTTTTCATAAATGCTGCTGCTGCTACTGCTGCTAAGTCGCTTCAGTCATGTCTGACTATGTGATCCCATAGATGGAAGCCCACCAGGCTCCCCCATCGCTGGGATTCTCCAGGTAAGAATGCTGGAGTGGGTTGCATTTCCTCCTCCAATGCATGGAAGTGAAAAGTGAAAGTGATGTCACTCAGTCATGTCCGATTCGTAGTGACCCCATGGACTGCAGCCTACCAGGCTCCTCCGTCCAGGGGATTTTCCAGGCAGGAGCACTGGAGTGGGGTGCCATTGCCTTCTCCTTTCATGAATAGTTAATGCCAAAAGTTACTTTTGCATTTGGTATCATTGGAAAATTAAGTTACTTCCAATTTACTTTTGTAAATCACAGTAAATGATAGTAATAATGGATACATTTATTTTTAAGATGCTTTCCCAAGCAATCTCTATCTTAATTCTCACAATAGTCCTATGATGTCCTTTTACAGGGGAAGGTCATGGCTCACAGATATTCTGTGATCCTCAGCTCAGTGGAGCTGGAATGAAGCCTAGATCCTCTGGTTTGCTCGCATTGTTGGTCACCTGCTTAAGTGTATGCATTCACCTTCCAGACTTAAGTCTAAGCTACTAGATGGCAGAGGCTGTGTTTTAATGAGCATTGTGTCCCCACAACTCCGTATACCACTATTCCGTATGCCGCTATAGAAGTTTAACACTTGCTTCAGGAAAGTCTGAAAAGTCTTTGACCCAAGCAAATTCTTGGGAAGCTATTCCACTGGGAGTTAGCTATTAAAGCACATCTCCCTCCTTTTTGGACACTGGTGACCAGATGTCTTAATTATTGCAGTTCTTTGCAGGGAATGTCATCAGTGAGGGAGGAAGAGACGAGCAATCTGTTTGGATAGGGAGGGGTAAATCCAATATATTTGCCAGCTGCATTTGCTATCCTAGCAGTAAAACACACCATCCCACACTGCCTTCAACCTCAGACAGAGGACATGGTGATAAACTATCCCGTGGTAGGGATCCTTATCTGCGGCAGATTAAGAGGCCCATAGATCACATGGGGACAAATGTGTAGTTAATGATATTGTTCCTATTAGGAACTGGTTCAGCTGAAAACTAAAAGCACAAAATCCAAAATCCCTCCACCCTTAGTCACTTCCTTGCAGACTTCCGGACCAAGAGGCTTTTTGATGTTGATTGTCTCCTTGTAGCTTTCAGTTGAGGATGAGCCAAATTGCACCACTTGTGCTAATTATCCCTCTCCTGAGATTGCAAATTCCTGGTTAAAAGGGGAATCAGTCCAAACTACTTACTGAGTTTTCAAGGTGGCAGCTCTGTGCTGGGGACCTGGGCCAGTACAGACCTCAGCTGCCAAGAGGCCACTGGCATGAATATTTCCACCTGAAGCCATTTAACCAGGGGAGTGAAGGAACTCAAGGCTTTGAAGAAAGAGTAGGAATAATAGGTGCTCCTGTAAGCAAAGAGAAACAATTTCCTCCCCTGGATCCCCTAGCTCATTCATGGCTTTGCCATCTTCCTGGCATCTTCCACCTTACTTTTCCATACAGACCCCCAACCTGTAAGTATCCATCAAAACCTGTTGCTTGTGCTGTTTAAGTGTTTCTTCTCTCTTACTTCACCTGTCCTCATTGCACCTAGTTCATTCAGCTGTTAGCATCATTCAGGTGATAAGTAGAACTGATACTTGAACTCAGAATTTAGGTGCCAAGTCTTTTATCTTTTGCAGTCTGGTGTGTGTCTAACTGCAACAAAAGTCTAGTAGGATTTAATATTTTATAGAAAATACTGAATCGAAAAGTTTTTCCCAAGTCACATTCTAGCTGAGAAGGCTTAAGCAGCAACCCTTACCCCTCTAATTATGGTTAGATTTGTTTTGCTATCATTGGTAAGTTTTCTGAAGGATATCATAGCAAAGTGAGAAAGGATCTGGTGCTGGATCTTCTTTGCTCCTCTAGACTCTCCACCAGTCTCCATCCAGCTCTGTGCCCCGGGAGGCTAACTCTGCCCCAACTCTCTACTTTGCTCAGACTCTCTTACTCTCTGGCTGTGGTTGGGTTTGGTCAATAGAAAGTACCAGCAGGAGGAAGGAGCACCAGGCTTGGCTCTTTCTCTGCCAGGGAACTGTGGATGGGTATATCTCTTTCTGAAGGTTGCAGCTCCTATCAGGTGACCCTCTGACAGTTCTTGCTCCCTCTTCTGGCTCCCCTGACCTCTCCCCCTCCACTTGTCCTTCCAGACCTTCCCACACCTCTACAAATAGTCCCTCCATTAAATTCTCCTTTGTTACCTGTTTGAGTAGGCCATCTCTCTCTCTCTCTCTCTCTTTTTTTTTTTTTTTGGCCTGGACCCTAATTGATTTAGGGGTTTGGATTACCCAGATCTAGTCATGAGGACTAGAAACGTGTGGACAAGGGTTATTTGTGGCATGCTTGATTCTGATCAAGTTCTGAGCCCTTAATATAGAGGTTAAGAACTTTGTTAGCCATCTGTATGTCTTCCTTGGAGAAATGTCTGTTGAGTTCTTTGGCCCATTTTTTGATTGGGTCATTTATTTTTCTGGAGTTGAGCTGGAGGAGTTGCTTGTATATTTTTGAGATTAATCCTTTGTCTGTTGCTTCGTTTGCTATTATTTTCTCCCAATCTGAAGGCTGTCTTTTCACCTTGCTTATATTTTCCTTTGTTGTGCAAAAGCTTTTGCAGCACTGTTTATAATAGCCAGGACATGGAAGCAACCCAGATGCCCATCAGCAGATGAATGGATGAGGAAGCTGTGGTACATATACACCATGGAATATTACTCAGCCATTAAAAAGAATTCATTTGAATCAGTTCTAATGAGATGGATGAAACTGGAGCCCATTATACAGAGCGAAGTAAGCCAGAAAGATAAAGACCATTACAGTATACTAACACATATATATGGACTTTAGAAAGATGGTAATGATAACCCTATATGCAAAACAGAAAAAGAGACTCAGTTGTATAGAACAGACTTGTGGACTCTGGGAGAAGGCGAGGGTGGGATGTTTCAAGAGAACAGCATTGAAGCATGTATGTTATCTAGGGTGAAACATCACCAGCCCAGGTTGGGTGCATGAGTCAAGTGCTCGGGCCTGGTGCACTGGGAAGACCCAAAGGGATCGGGTGGAGAGGGAGGTGGGAGGGGGGACTGGGATGGGGAATACATGTAAATCCATGGCTAATTCATTTCAATGTATGACAAAAACTACTGTAATGATGTAAAGTAATTAGCCTCCAACTAATAAAAATAAATGGAAAAAAAATAAATAAATAAAAAAGAAAAAAAAAAAAAAGAACTTTGGCCAGGTAAAATAACAATCTTGCTTACAATAATAATAGTAGCAAGCATACTTTTAGCACATGCCAGGCACTGTTCTAATCATTTAATATGTATTAGCTCTTTTTATCCTCACAACAAGCTTAGAAGATAGGTACTATTTTTATCACTATTTCCTAGATGAGGAAACAGAAGTATAGAAAAGTGAAGAATCCTGCTTAAGGCCCTGAACCTTAGCGTGTCAATCAAAACCAGGCAATCAGTTTCCAGAGTCCTTAATTTCTACACTAGACTTCTCCAAACAGCCAGGAAGTCAGTGTCAATGGACACATAATGAGATTGCATTTAATTGCCAAAATTATAGAATCATCTGAACATAACTTTTGAAGGAAATATCCATCATGTTGAAAAACTATTTTAAGTTTGGGATTTCTAACATAAATGCTAACACCCAGTAGTGCCATTTTTAGAAACTTGTCATTTACTTAGGCAGATGGAAATGGACATTGTTCTTAGGTTTAAATGTTCAACACTATCTAGGCAGCACAAGGCTGTGGAAAGGACTCAGAAGACGTGGGTCCCCCCATTCATTAGCTGGATGACCTTGAGCCAGTCACTCATGCTCTTGGAAACTGGCTTCCCTTTCTCAAGGTTGACAAGGTCTCTAGCCCATCCCCTCCTCTGATGGATATGTTCCCTATGTTGTTGTCCATAATGTGACCACCATCAACTCTAACATCAACAATTGATATCTGCTTCCTGTTTTGGCTTATAATGCCCAGATCTGTGTTATTTACAATATTTCAAACAAGGAGACGTTCCCCTTTGGCTTAAATATTTATGGGAATTAGAGACTTGTTTCTGCCTCAGGGACTCAGTCTCAAGGGCTGGCCTGACTACTTGCAATGCAGTTAAAGCCCCTGTAGGGAGTCCAGGTGGAGATGGTGTTATAGTCATTACAGTGGAGGAAGAGAATGGGGAAAATTTAGGAGGTAGGAAGTGACGGTTTGAAAGATACAAAGGATGCTTTAGGATGAAGTCTCTAGGAAACACCCTTGAAACAAGCATCTGTTACCTGTGACAGGTTTCATGATGGCTTGGCTCACTGCTCTCTGAACCTTCTCCTCCTTTACCCTTCCATACATTTGTTCATGCCATGCGGTCTGTCTAAAAGGACCTCACCTGTCCAGTGAAACCCTCAAGGACAGGTGAAACTTCTGAGACCTCATGAATTCAACCAGAGGTAATGTTTCTCCTCCTGCTGGAATTCTGTGTGGTTCTGTTTGGACCACATTCATGGCACTCCTGTTAGGCTGTGTGCCATCATTATTTGTATAGCTACTGAGTCTCCCTGACTAGGTGTGAACTCTTTGTGTATTATTTACATCTGTATGTCTGAGTGCATGAAACTGGCTGTATAATCTTTACCAGGTAGATGGCAGGGAGGGGGGCGGGATCTACAAAGCCCATTTCTAATGCTAATTGTGTTTACCCACACACACATGCTCATACATACCATCTGTACATTCATACATACAAGTCTGGCATTTAAAACACCTGGGATGGTATGCCCATTAGTGGGCCTTTGTAATCCAGAGCTTAATCTTAGTTCTCAGCCCTAAGAGATACTGGGAGATGTCTTGGCAAACAGTAGAGGATAGGGTACACTTTTACTCATAAACCTGTGTGTGACACTTTCATCTTCAATCCATATTAGCTTTCAGGCCCACTGGTAATGCCATCCACTGTCAAAGGTAGCAGCCAATCCCAAATGATCCTGTCTCCTCGAATCATGATAATTACCAGATTTGCATAACACCCTTGCTTGCCAGCTACCATTCAGGGTGCCTGCCTCCTTGGTTGAACTGACCATGTCCAGAGTAAAAATGGTCAGACACTTTTAAAAATGGTGACTCTTCCTGCTCTGTAGAAGTATAAAAATTAACATAATCCAAAGAAACTTTGGAATTGTTGGGAGCCTAGAACTGGGGATTGTCTTTTTGCCTCGTTAGCAGAAATGAGCCTCCGAGCTATCTTTGCTGGCTCCACTCTGGGGAACAGGAGCCAGCACCTGACAACCTTATAACTGTAAGAGAAAAAAGGGTGGAATGTTTGTGTGAGTCTTGGTGGTACACTCAGCCTACACCTGGCAACTCATCTGTGCTTGATAAGCACAGAATTTTTGGTTAAAAGCAATCAATCTCCTCGTTTAAGTAAATTGTTACCTTTTCTGTTTTGGAAAAATTCATAAAGAGGAAAATAATTTGCACATCTTGGAGGGAAAGATTAATTTGGAGACTAAGGCTGGGCCCTAGCCCTGATAACCTTATGATGGGAGACCCCTCTCTGGGCCCAGGACAGACAGGTGCAGTGGAGGGAGTCATGTGTCAGATCAGTGGCGATCAGGGCTGGACTTTATGGCTAACTGCAGAATCTAGGGAGGTTCTGGAATCTGGCAGGAAGCCCAGGCCAGGGGTGGGGCACTGGGAAAGCTGGAGTGGCCTGAGCAAGCTGATCTGACTCTCTACCTGGGCCCTTACTGGTGCGATGATTAGGATAGACTCAGGTTCCCCATGGGACCATCAGCTCCAGGAGAGTGGGACGATCTAATTCAACTTGTATTTCTATCTCAGAACCTAGCACAGATGGGGAATGCAGTCCATCCACCATGACGACTAGTGTGCTAAATGAATCTGCCTCCGAATCAGGTCTGTACCTCAACCTTTGCTCAGCCCTCAACATGTCCCAGTGCCCTCTGCTCCTTAGCTTGAGCCTAGCATCCTCTCTCCGCTGATCCATAAGAGCTGGAACCCATGGGGACCCAACTCAACCTTGTCCAGGCTGGTGTTGGAGTGTGGAAGGGCACAGGGCAGGGACTTGTGAATTGAGGGCTCGGAGTCACTGTGGGGGCCTCTCTGAGAGCGACTCAGAGGGCCGCAGCCCCTCCTTTTGACACCTCTTCATCTGCACCAGGAAGTTTTTTTCCCTTGGAGCCCTCAAATGCTTGAAGAGGGATGGGTGTGGTGCAGGACTGCGCTTGCCAAGCCAGCTCCTCGGGTCCTGTAAAAGCTGCTGCAGATGGCTTCTCCCTTCCCTCTGGCCCTCAGGTGCAAGATCAGAGGATCTGACAGTCATCTACTTATCAGGCGGCTCTCTGCCTTTAAAGGGGGAGCTGGGTGGCATGTACATGGATCTCTGAAAGGCAGGAATCTGCAAGCCATGGGCAGCTCTGGCCAAGCTGTCATCCACTGGCCCCATCCTCTTGTGAGCTGTGAGCTGGGGCCCACCTTCCCACCCGCATCAAGGCTGCTAACTTGAAATGGGAATGCTCCACCCTGAAGACTCAGCTGGCCAAAGGTGGTTCTTCCTGAGTTTTATAAACAGCTTCCGCCTTCCCACTTAAGTCTTTGTGATCAAGAAAGAGAATTCTGGCCATTTGTGACTTCAAATTCAAATAATAATACTAATAATGGTGATTATGCTAACATTTATTGAGAGCTCACGCTCTGTGCCAAGCATGAAGTTAATGATTGTTAACTCATTCCTTTCAACTCAGGAGGAACACATTATTTATTAAGCTTGTTTTCAGATGAGGAAAAGAGGCTCAGATCACAGCTTGCCCTCAGTTACCCAGCTACTCATAAGCAAAGCCAGAACTGAAGCCCAGGAGTCAGGGCCCACACAGTTAAACTCCTCTCTTCTGCCCCTTGCATGAAGCTTTTTGACCTGGGGGCTTTGTCTTTCCTTGTTTCTAGAGATGTCAGCTTGTGGAGTGCACTGATATCTCTGTGTGTGACTGGTCCTACCTACAAGTCAGGTCTCAGTATAAGTGTGACTGCTCATATTCATGGGATGATACCTATTTATTCTCTCAGAGTTCTGGAGGCCACACTCTGTGCATAGACGCTGGGGGAGGAATCTGTTCCACGCCTCTCTCCTTACTTCTGGCAGCTGGGGCCATCTTGGTTGTGAACACAGCCCTCCAGTCTCTGTATCCATCTTCACATAACTGTTACCTCTGTGTATCTGTCACTTCTGCTGACTCAAATATCCTTCTGCCATTATCTTATAAAGACACTTCACTGAATTCAAGTTTCACCTAAACCATGCAGGGTGATCTTTCCATGTCAAGATCCTTAACTTGGTACATCTGCACAGACCCTTTTCCCAAATAAGGTTTCATTCACAGGTTCTGGGCATTACAGCATGAAAATAGCATTCAACCTATATGTCATCTAATGCAGAGTAGATCCCACTGGCCCGTCCATCTCATTACCCTGTTTCTTTCCCATATAGTATTTTTCACTATCTTAGAGTCTTCTTTTCCTTTATGTGTTTCCAACCAGGGTGCTTCTAGCATCTGGAGAAGGGCATATCTTCACCATGCATAAACAAGTCTTTCATTACAGCACACTTGTCATTGCTCATTCCTGGCCCAATCTGAATGCCAGAGTGAGGATGAGGTGGGGAGGGAGAGTCTTTATGACAGCCAAATATCCCCCCACTGCCTTTCTCCCTATAGCCCGCAGACATGAGATGTCCCACCTGGCCAGCAATACCAACCCAAGGTCAGAACCACCAATCCATGTGTTTATCATCTGTCTCCTTTCACAGGAACGAGAGTCCCTATGGTAGGAACCTTGTCTCTCTTGCTTGTGCTTTTGCAGTCACCTTGGGTCTGTGGTCATCCTCGCAAGCCTCCTCCCAAGTCACTGCTACAGAATTAAAGGTTGAGCATCAGGTCAGTGTTTTGTGATATTGCCATCTAGCTAAGATGCTGTTTCTCCATCCCTGCTGGCCACCAAAGCAGGTAAGTCATTCTACCTCTGTGATCCTCAGAAACCTCATCTATAAATCAGAGATGATGCTTGGTGGATGTCTCAGCAACTGGGGCCTTTGGCAGATAGTAGTTATGCCATCAAAGCTTATTTTCTTTCCCTTGCCTTTGATAAGAAAAAGAGAGAGTGTCTTCCACCTCTATCTGGACCTCAAAGACATCCCCAGTTCACTTGGAGGGAGTGGTGGCAGAGTGGGATGGAGGGATGTAAGCCAGGCCTACAGGTACAGATACATGTATGAAAAGGGGTTAGATTGGTACAGAAAGGAGAAAGGAACTATCACCCAGTGGCTAGACTGAAGTTTTGGAATCAGGAATCCCAAATGTGACCTTGGGCAAGGTTTCTGTAAAACAGAGAAAATAAATAACTTGCCCAAGGTCATACAGCTGGACATGACAGAGCTGGGAATTGACACAGCACAAGTTTATGCTTTTCCTATCACACCATTCTGCTCCCTGACAGAGTCTCTCAGGAACAATTGCTGCTATAGGCCCCAAAGCTGGAAAAACAGCCAAGAATGGTTTTGCTCTGCCCAGTGTATGACTTATTTGAAGGAATGCTCTGTTGTTTTGTTTTTTTTTTTTTTGTGATACATTAGGAAGCAGAGGCACAGATGATAGAAATCAATATGCACTCCCCAGGCTGTATATGAATTGGCTATGATAATCAGCTGGGAACACAGGATCACGCCCCCCCCCCCCCGCCACACCCCACACCCCACACGGCCCACCATGATCACCATCGTACAGACACCATCTCAGCTTGGGCCAGCTTGGGAAGTCAGCATGGGACTGGACAACCACAGAAAAATCAACGCAGCTGAGCACAAGTTGTGGGCAGGTAATCGAGAGGTGATTGTGCAGGGATCATCGCCTCCATTTAGGTGTCAATTGTATAATTTCCAGCTGTTCCTCAGCTCAACAGCTGGAGTTCAATATGCTCAGGGCTTATCTGGAGGCCCCCAGCCAGGCAACTCAATATTAAGCTGGCTTCCAGGACCTAGGAAAAGTAGCTACTATTGCAGCAAACCACAGAGGAGAGGCCTCTTTTTTCCATCCACTTAAGCAATGGCGGCTCTTTGGGAGCAATATTGGTGCTGCTTATAAATGGCTGGCCTGAAACAGAAGGGAGCTAGGGAGCAGATGATATCCTGACACAAAGATACAAAGTGTGTTAATCCCTTTACAGGGATAATTTCATTTTGTCCTGGCCTGTGGTGCAGTGGTAGTATTATTTTTTTCCATATTGCACAAAGAAGATACATAGTTTGTCCTATGTCAAGCAAGGCGTAATTTGCAGAACTGGTCACTGAAGCCAGATCTGTTGATTTTGGATCCTAAGCTAGGTATCTCCTCGTAATCAGAGTCCGTCTCCAGGTAGGGCTCCATTGTCTTTTGGAAATGTCACTGCCATGAGATCAGATTGTGCCACTTAGAGATCAGTGATACCAGAGGGCTGATGGGAATGCTCAGCTAGGCCTGGAGCAAAAGTCAAATGTGAGCAGAAGGGAAATGTCACTTAGAACACAAGGATAATGTCTTCTCTTATGGGGTCGAAAAGCATCATCACTGGAGTCAGTAGGCGATGGAAGACAGTGGCTTTTAGTCTTCATCCCATATTTGCTTCTTGTTTTCATTCTCTGCCTCCTTCTGCAAAACCACAATGCACCCTTCCCTTATTCTCTCTTCTTCCCACCACTTAATTATCTTGCCTGGTGACAGAAAATACTGAAGCCACACCATGCGTCCCTGAGCCCAGGCCAGGCCTTACTAATTAATCACAACAGTCTTTCCCAGAAAGCCCAGAAATTGCCCTAGAATTATTCTTTAAACAGAACTCGAGGAATTTATTTCTAATAGTTGTTGGCCCATGAGCTGAAACCTACTTGGATGCCTGGGTTATTCATTCACTTGCTCATTGATATTTATAAATCTTTGTGAAGAATGTACTATGTAATTGTACATTGTACAGTTGTAATTGTACAATCTGGGGATTCAGAAGTGAACAGAAGTCTATGGTCTTGGAACATATTTAAGGGATGTAGCCCAATCGCTTCAAGTTACAGATGGTAAAAAAACATACAAGGAGAGCAAAGTGACTTGACCTTGGATTCCTGTTGAGGCACATGTTGCAGGGCTTGGGATAATGGAGAGTATTGTGGGTGATAGAAAGGATGAGCCTGGGCCTCCAGCATGTCATTCCTGACTGCAAGGCCTCCTGGGTTCATGGCTCTGGAAAGGTAAGTCTGGTGACCAGAACCAGGGATAAGGGCATCTGGGCTGGGGTATCTGGGTTGCATTGAGGACTCTGCCATTAACTTGATGAGCCCTTGGAGCTCTCCGGGCCTTGCCTCACTTTAGCTCATAGAACTGTCACTGAGCTTCCACTATGGGCCTACCACTGGGCTAGGCATTTGGGACATAAAGACAAAAGGATGTGCACAGTGAGAAGAGGTGTTCGATTAGGAAACAGATACTTTTCAGTCTCATGTTTCTCTTCTGTAAAAGAGGATTGGACTATCTGTCCCTGAGGCTACTTTCATCTCTGATATTTTATACCAGGTAGGGCAGTCATCTCAGGAACATGACTCCTGACTCTGGCCAGGGAACCAGGCCATTTCATTCTGTATCTTGGCCTTTCATTGGTGCTGCTGACTGGGAAGGCTTGGTGGTCAGGATGGTTTGCCTGAGGGTGAATCCCATTCTCTCACACCATCCCGCATGACATTGCTCAGTGTTTCAAGCACTGAGACACTTGCTCAGTTTTTTCTCCAACAGACCACCCAGAGGCACACGCCTTCTACCTTACTAAATGAGAGAAAACAGAAATAGTGTGTGTGCCTTTCCTGTCCTCTCCCTGATTCCAGGTCCCCTGTAGGTGAGCTGCTAAATGTACCATTCCACCCAGAATTATTCTAGAAAGAGTGACTCAAGAAGGAGCAAATTTCACTGGTAGAATAGGGTGGCAGATATAGAACCAGAGTTTAAGCAATCCTTCAATGAGATAAAAAGCTGCTTGCTGTGCCTATGACCAAGTTATAAGGAAAAAAATTAAGGAAAACACTGTGCAAACGTGTGTATTTAGAAGGTGTGTTTAAAATACAATGCAGAAGAGCCATAAATGCATGAAAATATTAATAAGAAAGTTCGGACCAGAATAAAAAAGAAGTAAGAAAAGAGAATGGAGAGCCTATATTAGACTGTATTTCCCCAGAGGGTGGAAAAATGATGTTGAAGGTTTTCTGCTGACAAAGTTCAATAGATTGGATTTGCAAGGTTCTCTTGGAGCTAAGTTATACCTCCTAAGCCATCATGCCTGTAACTTGATGAGCAATGTGCCTGCTAGAATAGTTTGGAAACGCAAACTATGAAGAGGACCATCTAGACCTATGGGTTAGTTGCTGATTTTGTGCTAAAATATATCTTTATATTAAAATGATAGCACATGTAAAATATATATATATATATATAGTGTTCATGTATATATATGTATATATATATATATATGTATATATATATAAAATGTGTATATACTATATGACTAGACTCATGATCACATTATTATAGAATCTATATCTTTATCAGTCCTGTCTCACATAATAACCCAGAACAATTTCTGGCACTTAGTTGGGCCTCATTACTCACTGAATTTTTCTTAAATAAATGGAGTTGGAAACAAGTTTCTTTTCTATAGTGCAGTGATTCCTCCTGTCCTCAGGGGGCAGCCTACTTAAAGGTTGTACAAATGTGTTTATGCTCTTCTGTCCCTATTCCAGAAGTTTTTATTTCACTTGTGACTCCCTTATCTAAAACCCCTTTAATACACACAGAATTCCAGAATCCATCTCTATTTTTGTGTTGATCTATTAAGGACAATAGTTGACCATTGCAAAAAATAAAAAAATGATTTTTACTTGTGACTTCAGGGGGCAAAAATTGTTTTCTACATAACAGGATTCATTGTGGAATAATATGCTTGCTACATCCTTAGAGGCTGCCACCAGGTAGGGACTAGACATGTTTCCTATATAAAAGTGTTACTCTTATTGTTAAAAGTATTATTGAGCTAAGACACTGAGCTAATACTTGTTTTATCTCATTTAACTATCACTATGAAATAATTGTTATTATTTACCTTATGCAAATATTGAAATTGAGGCTCCAAGAAGGTTGAGTAATTCACTCTAAGTTACCCAGACAGTGAGAAGCAGAGCCAAAATTCACACCCAAGGAGAGCTGTCTCCAAAGTCAATGCACTTATTCGTATGGGGCACTTATCAGGGAAGTGGTAGAAATCATGGAGGCATAAAAGTCACAGATCCTGGTGGGGAGATCACCGTAGTGGTCACCTCCCAGGGTGGCCATGCAGAGTGGAAGAGATCATGTGAGCCAAGCACCCAGACTGATGCTGGCCAACGAGAAAGACTCAAGAACAATGGCCTCCTGCCCTCTCCCTGTGAAGCAGAAAATGTGACTAATACAATGTATGAAATGCTTAGATTTTCCTTTTGAGTGAGATGCTGATATTCCTCCCAGTTTTGATGGGGCTTCATCTTCAGTGCCTATAGAAATACTCGTAGAAATGCTCCCATTAGACTTATGCCTCTGTTCATCTCACATGTTGATCCTCACGGCAGAGGTTACTATGATAGACCAACAAATAATAAAGCTGATAATAGTCAAGTGCCAAACCTCCAAACTTTGTAATACTGTACGCTTTCTGCCTGAAAGATGTCATTTCTTTCAACAGCTTTAAGTTTCTTCAAGGCAGAAAACCATTGAAGCTGCAGTGTAGCTGAACATCTGTCTTATCATGTGGGCAGATATTGGGATTAAATTAACTAGAAATGAATAGAATGATGTATGACAGGGTGCAGATGTCCCAGGCACAGTGTGATAATTTCATTGCAAAACTATGTAATGAATTCCAAACATTATAGAAGTACAAATGTACCACTTTAGGTAATTGTGATGAAAAGGTATAATGTGCGGTGCATAAACAGAGTGTGTACCCAGGGGCGTTTCTCCTCTGCTATTTCTCTTTAGTCATTTCAAAATGACTTTATTTGGTTTAATGTAAGCCTATTATTATTATTAGAGCCTTATTTTTTTGGTTGGCCCCTTCAGCACTTCTTGTCTGTTTGGTATAAGAAATATTTGGAATAGAAGAATAGAATTTGGGCAGGTCAGAGCTTTGGCCTCTTGGAGACTGATGGCGGAGACAGCATTTAAAGAAATAGTCTGTTGTGAGAACTTCAAAGCAGAAACTGACTCTCTTTTCTCCCCTCCCTTCCGCTCTCTCTCACTCTCTTTTTCCCTCTCTTTCCTTTCTTCCTGATGGCTGGGGAGAGTTTTTCAGCATCTCCTGCTACTCCGTGCAAGGGAATTCAGGATGATATAATGGGGAAATATGTGGATTTAAAGCCAGAAAACCAATTTTCTTCTCTTGACTCTACTCTGGAATGCTGTGTGTCCTTTGGCAAATCACTCCACCTCTCTGAGATTCCATTGTCTCATTTGTAAAATGCAGTTTATAATATACTATATCATGGTATTGTCAGGTACAAAGAGGGGAGCTTGAACATAAACCCTGAAAGGAGAGGGAGGCATCTATCTTGCTTACTGCTTTATCCCTATTGCTTAGCTAAATGATCATACAACATGGGCCACTCATAAGTTTTTAAAAATAAATATATCAGTGATTAATGTGAAGGTACCTAGCACAATGCCTGGCACAAAGAAGACCTTTAGTTAATATTTCTTGAATTTCAGTTGATGTGAAGGAGTTCCCTGAACAGCTCATCACACAAAGTCAAAGGCCAAGCAGCCGGTTACAGCTGAAGCCAGAGATGGCCCAGGATCTCCCAGGATTGCACAGCTCAGTAGAGGCAGGGCCAGAACCCCTTTGAGATCAGCAGCCTCCTGTTTCCTAGCTGCACCAGTGGGAGCAGGGACCGGGACGGTGGGAGCCATGGTCAGCACTTGCAAGTCTGCACTCCTGAGACAAGCAGTCTTTGCTAGCACATTTTTGATCAAGGGACAGGAGGAAGGTTTCATTCCATGGCAAATGGCTGGCCCACACTCCTGCTTCCCAAGTGAGGGTGAGATCCCCGTGGTCCCAGCTGGGGCCAGTGCCAGCCCTGTTTTCTCTCCATCTCGCTGCTCTGTTCACACAGTCCCTCTCTTTCCCTTTAAGCCTCCTCTCCACCAATTATGTGCCTGGGGTGACATCAGTGGAAAATGTGAGGAGATGGCAACAGAGCCGAAACCCTAGCCTTCCCTGGGAGGCCAGAAAAGCCTGTTTTTAATGCTCCGATTGGTCCCTGATTTCCCTAGCTCGTTTGTGCCATGTAATGCTTTCGGCACAGTGAAGCAGGATGCCTGGGGTGACTCGAGGCCACCGGGGGCCTGGGTCTGCCTGCCCACTGGACAGATGCTCTGCTGTTGGCCTCCTTTCCTAGCTGGGAACACCCCGAAACCAGCCCAAAGAGTGCGCCCATGGTGGAAAATCCACGTGGTAGAGCTTCTTGCGTCCCCCGAGCAAATGTTGCTCCATTAGAAGCTGCGGGTTTGGGGTTTGTCACCATATATCTTCTCTCCCCTGCTCTCCTCCTCCCACCCTTCTCCTCTCCCCACAAGCTTCAGAGCTGTCTGCAGGGTCTGGATTTTCTGCCAAATTTGGATGCCTTGAAAGGAACATTGTTCGAAATAGAGACTTGAGGAAGGTGCTAATCTTCTGCTGCTTATCAAATTTGAGCAAAAAATGTTGACATCCCACTTTCCCAAGTGCTAGCTCAGCTCTTTTGTGTTCAACAGCGAGAGGGACCAGCTGTGTATCTAGTTAGGGATTAAAAACTCTACTCTGACTCCCAGCCCTTCTCACCTGGCCCTGCCAGACCCAGAGGTGAGCAGGGGTGGTGGGTGGCTTGGTTTGGGAGTCTCTTCATCCCTGAGAGCCCAGCCCTGTCACAATCTAGGAGAGGCCACCCATGGATCACTTCTGCCACTGCTTTGCTTAAACTCTCAAGAGGAAAAAAAAAAAATGTTACTGAGAAGTCACTGCTCCAAATGTGGAGAGAGCTCTTCATTTTCTCATGATGAAAGACATATTTGGGATCATCTGGTTTTCCAAGCAGATGCCCAGTTTATCTCACTTTAAATCAACCCTTTCTGACTGGACCCTTTTCTGGATGAATTAATTGAGCGTGGCTAAAACCAAAATGCTCTCGCGGTTAAGGAGCTAGGCAAGGGGCTCTGAGTCAAGGATGTCAGCTTGCGAGGAGGGTGGCGAGTTGCTTACTTCCATTCTCATAACAGAAGGAACAGGCAGGCTCAGCCCACTGGAAATAATTTTGAATAATCTCACTCTATTACTCGAAGCGAAATTGAGTCTGTTCAAGCTACCCTAGTGATCCGACATTTCAGCAAAACGGGAAAACTAATATCCAATTCATGCAGCATAAAATAAGTGACATAAGGAAAAGCAGGATGAAATCTGGAAGTTTTTAGTTTTCAATTTGTATGGCTTGTCTTCTATTACTGGATCAACTCACTAATGCTCACACAGAAGAGGGGGCTTCATTAAGCTGCTGGTCATTAGTGGTGGTGGGCGTATGTGTGGGTGTGTGTGTGTGTGTGTGTGTGTGAGAGAGAGAGCTATTGATGCCTGACATGGATATTGGATATATATTACCCTGCATCAATCAAAGCTACAAAGAGAATTTGTCTAAGCCATGGAAGTGGAGCCCTGATTTATCAACTGGATCTCTCCTGGCTGAGGGGGCAGATGGCCTGGAATTTAGATTTGAGCCTTTAGAAGATGCTCTCAGTGTGAGGGGATCGACTCATTAGCTTCGCTCACCCACCAGCCATGACACGGTCTGCACTCCCACGTACATGCTTTCTGCTAAGGGAGCTGTCATCCGTGAGTCCGGAGAAAAAAACCTTAACATCTCTCTTAACTCCTTCCTCCATCACGGCCCTCACAACTTACCCAGAGCTAAATAATAGCTTCTGGCTTCAAATCATTGATGACTTCCATTCTCTCTTCTCTCTACCTGGTTAAGAGCCTGAGCCCATTTTTTTTTTTTTTGAGTAATCCTAATTGCTCTTTATCTTGCCCCATCTCCCTGCCTTCAGCTATCCTCTTTCTGATTGCTAAGTCATCCTAAGCACAGATCTAATACATCACTCCCTGCTCAAAAGTATTCAATGGCTCCCTATTGCCTAGTAATTCCATCCAAGCCTCCAGGCTTATCATTCAAAACTCTCTGCAGTCTGGCTCCCGTCCCTGTCTTCCTTCCTGACTGAACCTCAGACATTCCTCTTCATTCATCCTGAGTTGCCGCCAAGTGAAAAGAACTCTGATTTTTCTCGCACGTGCAGCAGTGTTCTGCCTGTGTGTTTGCTCAGTTTCCTCTGCATGTAATCCCCGCCCTGCAGAGGCAGATCTAGGCCACATGCTGCCTCCTCCAGAATGACTTCCTTGATCCTGTGGTTGAAAGGCATACCTTCTCCTTAGAGGCATGTTCATTGTCCTGCCTCCTTCCCCTGTGGCCTATTCTAGCCCAGAGCAGTACATGAGATCATAATTAAGTGCAGTAATTAATTAATTGGGGCTTCCCTGGTGGCTCAGACGGTAAAGAATCTGCCTGCAATGTAGGAGACCCAGGTTCAGTCCCTGAGTCAGGAAGATCCCCTGCAGAAGGGAACGGCTACCCATTATGGTATTCTTGCTTGGAGAATTCCACTTACAGAGGAGCCTGATGGGCTACAGTCCACGGGGTCGCAAAGATTTGGACATGACTGAGCATGCACACACATACAATTAGTGCATGGGCAATGTCAAATGTCTAAATGAGAATCAGAGCTGTGGGGTCTTGTGTATGCCACTTTTATGCTCTGTACCTCAGTTTCTCTTCTGCAAAAGTGGGCTAATAATAGTATTTACTTCTCAGAGAATTCTAAGGAATTAAGGGGGAAAATAAATGCAATGTTCTTGGCAAGATGCTATTTAATGGCAAGAGTTCAACAAATATTCTTTTTCCCTAGTTACCTTTCTCCTCTGCAGTAATAGAAGCTTTATAAGGTTTGCTTAAACTCAGTTTTCAACTCAGCAACGATGAGTTGAATGATAAGCACCTACTAGAAGTCATATTTTTTAAGACATAGTGTTGGCCTTCAAGGAACTCATAATCAAGGGCAGAAGAGATAATGGCAGCACACTGGTTTTAAAGCTCTGATAGAGATAAGAACCGGTGAAGTAGTATGGTGAGATGGTTTAGCTCTCAGAGCTGGAGCCAGACTCCTTGGATTTGAATCCTAGTGTGGTCACTTCCTAGCTTCTATCTGTGCTTTGGTCTCCATATTTGCAACGAGGATGGTAAATGGTACTTACCACAGAGGGTGGTTGTATGGATTCCATGGCTTAAGAACCAAATCATACCTGGAATGGGGCCTGGCATGTTGTAAGAGCTCAGTAAGGCTAGTTATTATCTCAGAGCTCTTCGAGTTCTAATTGGTGCTTTGACTTTGGGCCATTTCTTTCTCCATCTGAGTGGTGAGCTTTTACAAGGATGAAGATAGCATGATTCACAGAAGCCACCATGGGAGGGTGGGGCATAAGGCTTTAGGTAGTGCACTTAGAAGCAGGTTTGGATATCCCCTTCCCAGACACACCCCCTCCCTCTTTTAGAACCACACACACTCCAGCCTGTGTCTTGGACAGAGACTCCCTTCCTTCTGCTGACTGTGGTTAGTACATGTCATTGCCCAGAGTCTTTCACTTAATCACTTGAAGTTTCCTAGTGCCAAGAAGTCCAATTCTGCCCTCCTGGGCTTCTGTCCAAAAAATTTCCACTCAAAGAATCCTACTCCCACCCTGCATTATACACAGATATTGAGATCTTAGAAGGCAGGGAAGGGGTGTAATTTTATCAGGCAGGTTTAGCTGGCCTTAACTCTGAAACTGCTTTTGTGGCTTTGCTAATTGGTCCTTCTGAAAAATAGAAACTCCTCCACAGTCCAGAGATTCATTTCCCCAAAACCTCATCTCCCTATGGGGTACCTATATTTCACTCATTTCCCTCATAACCCCAGCAGAGACCCATGTGACTCACTGGCACTCCTTGGTGGGCATTTGGGTTCTGCAGCTCCTGTCTCGGATACTGAGCTCCTGTTTGGGCCTCTCTTGCTCTCATGAAGCAATGCCAATCCACCATTGCTGCTACATTTAGTCTGTGCTGCCCAGATCCTGCCCCAACCTAGATGGAAAGGATTTCCTCCCACTAGTGTCCCTATTCATTTTTTAGGCTTCCCAGTGGAGGACTAAGACCCTTCTCATACATTCTTTTTTGAATCAAGGATCTTGGGACTGAGTGATAGATTAGAAGACCATTGGAAGGATTCTACCCAAAGCAATCTATAAATTTAATGCAATCCCTATCAAATTACTCAGGACATTTTTCACATAGTACAAATAATCCTAAAGTTTATATGGAACCATAAAAGACCCAGAATTGCCAAAGAAATCCTGAGGGAAAAGAACAAAGCAGGAGACATAATCTTCTTAGACTTCAGACAATACTACAAAGCTACAGTAATCAAAATAGTGTGGAATTGGCACAAAAACAGATATATGAATCAATGGAACAGAATAGAGAGCCCAGAAATAAACCCACATATCTATGGTCAACTAATCTTTGATAAAGGAGACAAGAATATAAAATGGGGAAAAGTCAGTCTCTTCAGCAAATGGTGTTGAGAAAATTGGATAGCTGCATGTAAATCAATGAAATTAGAGCACCACCCTCACACCATGCACAAAAAATAAATTAAAAATGGCTTAAAGACTTATATATAGGACATAACATCATAAAACTCCTAGAAGAGAACATAGACAAAATGTTCTCCTACATAAATTGTACCAATGTTTTCTTAGGTCAGTCTCCCAAGGCAGTAGAAATAAAAGCAAAAACAAACAAATGTGAATTAATCAAACTTAAAAGCTTTCACACATAAAAGGAAACCTTAAGCAAAATGAAAAGACAACCTATGGATTGGGAGAAAATACTTGCAAACGACGTGACCAACAAAGGCTTAATTTCCAAGATAGCTCATAAAACTTAGCAACAAAAAACCAAACAACCCAATAAAAGGAGGGGAAGACCTAAACTGACATTCTCCAAAGAAGATATACAGATGGCCAATAGACACATGAAAAGATGCTCAACATAGTTAATTATTAGAGAAATACAAAGTAAAACTACCATGAGATAGCGCCTCAACCAGGCAGAATGGCCCTCATTAAAAGCTCTACAAATAACAAATGCTGGAGAGGGTGTGAAGAAAAGGGAATCCTCCTATACTGTTGGTGGGAATATAAACTGGATCAGCCACTTTGAAGAACAATATGGAGATTCCTCAAAAAACTAGAAGTAAAGTTTCCATATGATCTAGCAACTCCACTCCTGGGCATACATCTGGACAAAACTACAATTGGAAAAGATACATGCACCCCTATGTTCAGCAGCACTACTTATAATAGCCAAGACATGGAAACAATGTAAGTGTCCATCAACAGATGAATGGATAAAGAGGATGTGAGATACACATATGTGTGTGTGTGTGTGTGTGTGTGTATGTGTGTGTATAAAATGGAATATTATTCAGTCATAAAATATAATGAAATAGTGCCATTTGCAGCTACATGGAAGGCCCTAGAGATTATCATACAAAGTAAACTAAGTCAGAAACGGAAAGACAAATACCATATGATATCACTTATATGTAGAATCTAAAATATGACACAAATGAACTTTAAACATAAAGTTTAGTTTGTGTCTGGGTCTATGTCTATGAGTCTGTCTATGAAACATAAATAGACTCACAGACAGAGAGAATAGATTTGTCGTTGCCAGGATGTGAGGGAGGGGAGGGATGGGGTGAGAGCTTGGGAATAGCAGCTACCAACTATTATATATAGAATGGAGAAACAACAATGTGCTATTGTATAGCACAGGGAACTATATTCAATATCCTGTAATAAACCATTATGGAAAAGAAAAAAAAAGCTCATTTATTAATACTGTGAAAGAATTAGATCATCAGAGCTTATTCCTAAATTTTGGGAGCAAAGCTAAATATCAATAAGTAAATAGACAATTCAAAACAAAAGGAAGACCCTTGAGGGAATACTGACTAGTGTCACAGTTAATGTTCACAGGCCCCTGAATTCTTTCTACATCACGCCTGTCTGCCTGGGTAGCCTTTAGAGACACCAGGTGAATTTGGACTTCTGCTCACTGCCTGGGATCCCAGAACTGATGGAAGCCCCCCAGTTTAGGGAAACCCCAGCCAGCCTGTCAACAGAGCAAACACCTACCTAACTGAGCAAACACCTACCTACCTACCCTTCTCGTGTGATGTCTGAGTGCCTAGAAACAGGCAACTTAGGTTCAAGCCCCACCTCTCAACTGTTCAAAGCATGGGGCTTTGGCCAAATCACTGAATCAATCCAAGTTTTACTAAATACAAAATAGAAATAATAATCTGTCTTATAGGACTTACAAATAATAACTCATTGTCTTGCAAGAGTTCTTCCAAGATTGTTGGGGGAGTCAGAGCTGATGCATGTCAAATGAGTGGCCTGGTGTCTAGCTGGCTGGGACAGTGCTAATATCAGCTGTCATTTACTTCATTGCTTACTGAGTGCCAGACACTAATACATCCTCCACATGTTTGAGTAGGGGTGGTTTTCATAGGCTACACATTCTGCAAGTCAAATAAATATGTGTATTTTTAAAATAATCTTTAATATTTTATTAATTACTTATTTGTTTATAAAACTTTATTTCAAGCTCCCATTGTGCACAATGGCAAACAGTCAATTCTAGTCCTGGCTGGGGCTCAGTCACCCCAGTGTTTTCTAAGTTACACTGGGCTTAAGCTCAGTAAATTCAGAATGTTTCCCTTTCTCGCCTTCCCCTTGGTGTGGTGTTTTCATTCTGGTGCTGAGTATTATCCTGGCATGCATGTAGGTGGAGGAAAGGCTGAGGCTTCTGGCTGCAGGTCATTCTTTTTCCAATGATGGCAGCTGCCAAGATGCATCTCCTAGTCTTTGGTCTCTGGTATCCTTGCCCCAGGCATGTAGGCACTCTGTGTCCCACCTTGTCCCTGGCGGCGTGGTCTCTCCTGATTCCTGCGTGGCATCTTTCTCTCATAATTCTAGCACAATTCTATGGGGTACATGGAACCCTGGCTCTTTCCCAGTGCCATGCTGATGCGACTGGAGACTTCTCAGTGCACGCAGACTTTGCCTGAGTATCCTGATGAACCTTCCTCCTTTGCAGCTGCTACTCGGGGGCAGGAGGGTGGTGCGGCAAGGAAGAGCAGCTTCTGAGAGCGCCATTGCTTCCTGTCACATTCTCTCTCCCCACCTTGGAAGATTTTGTGGAGACTTTTATTGAGAAGATTTTATGGTGGTGAGACAGGAAAACCTGGTTCCACTTGGTCACAGATTTTCCTAAATATTTTCTGTTGCAGTTCTGAACTGAGAGTTTTGAACTTAAAACCCGAGAATGTGAGGTCTGTTTTCTCTGGTTCTACCAAGACAGTTTTCTCAGAGCGGTAGAGGTGTCTGTTTAACTGACTCAATTTGGGGTGGGGGTTTGAGATGGAAGCAAGGAATGCAGGATGACTGAGTAAGGGGACACTCACCCTCTTACACACAAATAATTTTATTTAATTTTTCACACAATCCTATCCTCTAGCCATTATTATTAACCTCATTTTACAGTCAATGAGCTAAGGCTCAAAGAAAGAACTTGGGTGTCAGACCCAATTCATTTAGCTACCAGATATTTATAGAATATCCACTATGTGTTGGGCACTCTTCTGGGCTTTTGGGGAATACAGCAATAACCTATACAGATAAAACTCCTGCTCCCATGGAGCTTACCTCCAAGTGGAGTGGGAAGGGGAAAGAATAAGGAAAAAGATCAACAGGTAAACTATATAGGTTATCCTGTGATGATGAGTTCTAGGAAGAAACATTAATCAGGATGGGGTCTTGGGAATTTGAGGGAGGATATATTGAACAGCATGACTTACCAAGACAGTAAGACAGGTGAAGAACCCCACATTGGAGAGAAGCGAAACCCAAAGAAAGGGACAAGAGGGAACCAAAAGTCTTGAGGTAGGAATCTACCTGAGTGGCTGAATAGCCTAGGAAAGGAGGGGCTGGGGTTTAAACCCAACTTAGTCTGACCAGAGTCTATATTCCTTATTACCATCTAGTGGGATCCAAAGTATTGACTATGATAGTCATTATTGCTCTTATTTTATTGCATATATATGTCTATCATTGCATTGTATTGTTGATATCAAGCCCCTCTTCTACTTAGGTGTCCTAGCTTTCTCTGTAACTGTGAAACGGTTATGTTCCCCAGGTGTAGAAGTACCACCTGGCTGTCAAATCATTTCTAGTGATATGAGGAACAGGGCCCAGGAGGAAGCATCTCTTGTGGCCTGGTGGTGTAAGAGCGGAGCATCACTTGTGGCTGTATGCGAGTGGTGATGGACCTTGACCAGGGTGGCTGCGTCATTGGTATAAGATGCAAGGTCAGGGCAAGGTGAAGCAGGACTTGTGTTGTGCATGACCTTGGGCTGTGGCCCTGAGCCAGGTTCCTGAGACTTCATGGCCATTCACTGAATTAGCTATTATCCCTCTGTTTTCTCCTTCAAAAGTAACATGGGTTTATTTTTAGTTTAATAATAAAAAAAAAGACTAGATGACAGAAACATTTTCTTTTTCATCTTGCAACCTATCCCTCCAAATTTGGAGTTTGCAATTTTTATAAGGTTTGTATGATGATAAATAAGAAATAGAGATGTTATTAAAATTGAAGTGAATTTCCTTTTGGGATGTGGAAAATAATGAAAAAGCTATTTCATCTGCTTTCTTTCCTATTTCAGAATATAAAGTGGAAGATGAGGCTGCTTGCTGTTTTGACACTGTCAGGCATGCCTCAAATGCCCTCCGTGTTCTCACATTACTCCAGCAAGGTCCCCCAGCCACTGGAAGAAAGGGTGAAAGGCTTCCTGTTCCTCTCCTCTGCTTCGTCTTCCCAAAGCAGTCAAAAGACAAACTTGTCCATGTAACATTTCATTTCACCTGCAAAACAGCCTTTTCCTCCCCTCTAAAAATATATTTACTAAAGTGAACTGGTTTAAATAGGAAAAGGTCCATCTAGGTTAAAGCTATGGTTTTTCCAGTAGTCATGTATAGATGTGAGAGTTGGACCATAAATAAAGCTGAGCACTGAAGAACTGATGCTTTTGAACTGTGGTGTTGGAGAACTCACATGAGTTCCTTGGACTGCAAGGAGATCAAACCAGTCAATCATAATATTGAATATTACAATTCAATATTAGTCCTGAATAATCATTGGAAGGACTGATGCTGAAGCTGAAGCTCCAGTGTTTTGGCCATCTGATGTGAAGAACTGACTCATTGGAAAAGACCCTGATGCTGAGAAAGACTGAAGGCAGGAAGGGGATGACAGGATGAGATGGTTGGATGGCATCACTGACTTGATGGACATGAGTTTGAGCAAGCTCCAGGAGTTGGTGATGGACAGGGAAGCCGGCGTGCTGCAGTCCATGGGGTTGCAAAGAGTTGGACACAACTCAGGGACAGTACTGCACTAAGCTGAAGTAGGAAAAACATTAACACAACTTCTTGGGATACCTCATCCCCAGAAGATTATAATACTTTAGGTAAAGTCCTAACCCAAATCACAAGCCTTATTTGAGCTAAGTTTTCCCCTTTAAATTTTTCTTTTGTTTTTAAATCAAGTTAATTATGGACAAAATTTGGAGAATTCAACAACCCTATAATATCAGTTACATCAAAGGAAGCATTCTGTCCCCATGTGGTCACCCCTTCTTCCCAGAGGCAAACACTTCACCCTAAAAGCAGACAGTTTTGTCATTTACCTCATACCTCTCAGCAACATATTCCTACCACTGTTTTTTAAGGGTTCAGCATGAGCATCATCTAAGCACTTCTCACAGAAAGGAGAATTTAGCAATCTTTGCTCCCCCAGCCCGCTTCACACTCTTCCCATGTGCCACATCCTTCTGATTACAACACAGTAGTACTATAATTTTGAGAAATAAATTTTCAGTGCATTATATTCTTATCTCTATGCAATGATCTTTACAGGTGATTCATTTAGGAAACTAATTATTTTTCCTTTTCCTCACCTTTGGTTTTTCCTAGAGCTAATATTTGTCATATTTTTCAGTTGCTCAGGATTGTATGTACAAATCAGTAAATAAATTCCAAATTCTTTGCCAAATGTTTAACTCTTCTTTTGAGAATTCCATTTATATCAAGTTTTCCAGCATTTTCTTTCCAGGAACCTCCTGACCTTCTTCAATCACCTTTGCCTGGTTCACAGAAGTCTTCCTGGGACTTGCCTTCTTATCATCTTAGGGGCTGCCTTCACCTCCACCCTACTCTGCTCTCCCTTTTACTGTATCCCATGTCACCATCTTATTCAATTATTCCCTCATTTTGTTGGAATACACCATCCAGTGGCTTCCTGAGAAATCTGAATGGAAGATAATTTTTTTGAGAATGTACTGGTCTAAAAATGTTTTATTTTACCTTTGTACTTTATTTAATTTTTTAATCTGTTTATAATTTGTCTGGGAATGGAATTTGAGGTTGGAAATTATTTTCCCTTGGAATTTTGAAGGCATTGCTTCATTGTCTTCCAACTTCCAGTTTGATATTGGCCTGTTAGTCATTCTGATTCCCAAGGCTGGGAATTTTTTTTGTGGTCCCTATTTTTGGAAATTTCACAATAATATGCCCTGTTTTGGGTCTTTTTTTTTTTTTTTGTTTTTTAATCAATTGTTCTGTTGTACTCTATTAGTCAAGAAACCCACACTCTTTAGTCCTGGGAAATTTTTTTGAATAACAGTTTTGCTGACTGCATTCATCTCATTTCCTCAGATTTCCTAGAAATTCTATTTGGTTATTAGATCTCTTAGACTTATGTTTTAATTTACTTTATATTTTGCTCTCATTTTTCCTCTGCTTTCTTGGAAATCTTACTTTTAAAATTTTCTGTTGTGTTTTTCATTTCTGTTATCTTATTTTTAATTTCCAAGATTTCCCTTTTATTCCTTGAATATTCTGTTTCCGTTTTTTTTTTTTTTTTTAATCCTCCTACCTCTATTACTGTTTTGGAAATTTTTCATTCTATGTTTAGTCTTTCAGTTATCATCCTTAACTTTTTTTAACAAGCTTGCCTGATGTCACCAGAATGTAAACAAAATAATAGCAAAAAGGTAATCTTAGAGTGCTTTAGTGCCAATCATAGTCCTCTCACTTCACACGTCTTTAGTGGTAATTCTCTCTTAGTTTTAGTGTATCCAGAGATGTTTTGTCCTCAGTCTTGTGACTGAGACACAAGACTGGACATAGAATTTTAGGTTGATAATTATTTTACCTTGGCACTTTGAAGATGTTATTCTACTGTATTCTGTTTTCTCATGTTCATATAGAGAAACATTCAGGCAGTTAATCTATTCCTTTTCTTGCTGCTTTTGAAAAATATTTTTGAGTTCCACAGTTCATTATAGTGTATCTCTGTGGATATCTAGCTATCCTGTCTATCTGATCTGCTCTTTATGCCTTTTATTAATTATAGAATATTCTTAGCCATTAGCTATTCAGGTGTTACCTCTCCATTAGTCTCAATATTGTCTCCTTTTAGAATTCGTAATAGATGTGTGTTGGACAGTTTCATTCTGATCTTTACATCTTTCATCTTTCCTTTATATTTTTTCCATTTATTTTTCTCTTTGTATTGCATTCTCTGTTATTTTCTCAGCCATACCTTCAAGTTACACTAATTCTTCCTTTCTGCATATTTAGTTATTTAACTCATTCATTGGAGTCTTTTGTTTGTTTCAATGACTTTGTTTTTAATTTCTACTATTATTACTGGTTCTTTAAAAAATCAGCCTGTTTTCCTTCATGTCTTACTTTTTTACCTACAGCCTATTTCTTCTTTTATGCTTCTAAAAGCATAGACAGCAGACATAGATGTAGACAATTATTTGGTAATCACTTTCCAATATTTACATCATCTAATTTGCTTGAGAACGATCTTGTTTATTTCACCTGCTGACTTGACTTGTGGTAGATTTCCCCCTCGTTATGTTAGGGTATGGTTTTACTGTGAGTAACACAAATAAGGAAAATAATGACCCATACAACAGAAGTCTTTTCTCTCTCGTTAGTACTGGTGTGATATAAATTCACGTGGTACCATTTCACAGTCATCCTCACGGTCCAAGATGGAGCAAGAGCCGTCACAGCCACACTCCAAATAGCAGAATGGGTAAAAAGAAGGAACAGGCACATAGCAGCTGTCTTTTGAAGAAATTTACTGGATGCTCTCACAGAATACTTTTACTTATAATCTACTGACCAGAATTTAGTCATATGGCTATTTCCAGTTGCCAGGGATCTAAGCAAGGAAGGATGGGAATTCTTGGGATAAGCAATAGAGAGTCTCCTCCATATCCAGATATTTCATACTGAATTATGTACCCACCCTTTGTGAGGTTTAATTTGTATAATTACCTGGATTGAAGGCTCAATCTTCCAGAAAGTTTTTGAGTCCTTCTTCTAATACCAGCTGCCCCACAGTGTCCCTTCTTTGCGATCTTTTTTGCTAGTGTCTTCAGTTGGAAGGGCAGCATTACCAAGCCACATCTGAACTCTAACGTGTGAGAGTTCCTGATGGCTCAGTGGTAAAGAATCTATGCCACAGCTGTTGAGCCTGTGCTCTAAAACCTGGGAGCCACCGAAGAACAAGTGCTTTGGAGCCTGTGGTCTGCAACAAGAGAAGCCTCCTTAATGAGCAACCTGCAGACAGTAGCTCTCGTTGGCTGCGACTAAAGAAAAGTTGGCACGACAAGGAAGACCCAGCACAGTCATAAATAAATAAAATTAGTTAAAAATTATATGGGGCTTCCCAGGTGGTGCAGTGGTAAAGAGTCTGCCTGCCAATGCAGGAGATACAGGAAGAGATGTAGATTCGATCTCTGGGTTGGGAAGATTCCTAGAGGAGGAAATGGCAACCTGCTCCAATATTCTTGATATTCTTGCCTGGACAGTTCCATGAGCAGAGAAGTCTAATGGGCTTTAGTCCGTGGGGTCTCAAAGAGATAGGACTGAACAACTGAGCATGCACGCAAGTGTGAGTTATATCCTTATGGTTACATGTTCTTAAAGAAGATCTTATTTTCTCTCTTAGAGCTCTATAAAGATGAGCAACCTTGTACACAGAAATTGGGTATGTTTTTAAGTGGCTTCTTTTACTCATGGTGTAATACCTTGAAGGTCCTGGCTTTATGCAAGGGCCTTTATTCAAGTGTCAAATTGTCCAGGACCAAGGTTGGTCTTTTTGTTCCAATGTAGTCATTAAATCCAGGTCTTTAGCTCAATGAGACTGACACCCCAGGCCCCTTCTGACCTGCCTACCTATTTACCAAGGCAGTTATAAGGGTATAGTTTCTTCATTTTAATCCCCTTTGGGATTTCTTTTACATTCTCACAAACTCTTACAAGCTCATATACACTGTGTTTATCATTTCTTTTCAACATGTCTATATATTTTGTAGCAGGAAGATTTTGGATTACCAGTCTACACTTTCACACTTTTAATTTTTGAGTAGAAAAGCTAGAATTTTATTTCTGTTGCTTGCCACCAAGACTACTAGCAGACAATATCTGTGTTTTAGGATATGCCCCCACTGGGACTAGGCCTGGTTCATGTTGAGTCCTGAGGTTTAACATCTTGCTGGAGAGCTCTAACCAAAGAATGACAGATGCATACTTCCAGGCTCCTGATATGACTCCCCTTACTAGTGTAACTCACAAAGGGGAACCTATCCCAAGCTGACTCAGAAACTCACTGCTCTCACATGCAAGCATTGTGGATCTCTGGCTCTAGTCCTCTCTCTGTCTGAATCTAGCAGCTTGGGAATTCAGAAAACCGTACCAAGAAGCATACTTGTTGCCTTGGAGGGACTGAAATTCAACCCATTGTTGCCAATTGCACTGAAAAATCTTGCCTGGAAAATCCCATGGATGGAGGAGCCTGGTAGGCTGCAGTCCATGGGGTCACAAAGAGTCAGACACGACTGAACGACTTCACTTGACTTTTCACTTTCACTCATTGGAGAAGGAAATGGCAACCCACTCCAGTGTTCTTGCCTGGAGAATCCCAGGGATGGAGGAACCTGGTGGGCTGCCGTCTATGGGGTCGCACAGAGTCGGACAAGAATCAAGTGACTTAGCAGGAGCAGCACTGAATAATCAGAATTTGGCAGTAAGTCTTTGGAGCATAGGGTTGAAGACATATTTGTTCCGTCAGGGTGGGTCGGGCAGACCCCTAAATGCCTACAGCTGGGACCAGGCGCTCTCCTAGCTGGCCCTGAGCAGTCATGGGGCAACAAGAAGGTACTGAAGTGGCAGGAGGGCCCCCAGGTGCCTTGGCAGGGGCGTTAGGCTCACCTGCTCTTTGGCCCTGGGTCTGCTTCTCATCTGATAAGTCCCTTTAAGCTCACTCTGCCCCAAGATAGCATCAGTTTTTTTTTTTGTGAAGGAAATGGAGATAAAGTTGCTGGCCATGCCTACATGCAACATTGCAAGGACCAGACACTTCGCAGATGTTACATTTAGTGGGAGAGGTAATGTTACCATCCTAACCTTACAAATGAAGAAACTGAGGCTCTGAGAGAGGAAATGAGTTCTTAAGGTCACATAGCTAGTGAATGGCAGAGCTGGGGCTTAGATCTGAAGCTTCTAACCCCAGAACTCATTCGCTTCCACAATGTTACCACTGTGTAAATGTAAGATAAAAGCAAGAAGAGGAGGATTCACAGCTCATGAGTGCCTCCTCTCTGCCAGCTGCTTTAGGCACAGCGTATTATTTACTAAGGTTAGAGGTTAATTTTCTTACATCTGTTTTATAGTTGAGAAAACTGGGTATCCAAGACTTCCCATGAACTACGCAGGGCGACAGAGTCATTTCAAGAATGAGGTTTTGAATCTGGCAGCGTCTGATTGCAAAGCCTGTGCTCATTCTCTCAGTTCCTTTTAAACATACTCTCCAGACATTGGCATGCTCTCCTAAAATCCATATGCATTTAGACAAGGTTCAAATCAATTAGTTCACACTTTGCGGCTGAGGCTCCTTTGTGCCAAAGGTGATCAAGGTGCTTCCAGTTTTATGCATTCAAACCCAATGAGGCCTCTTTCTCTACTTCTTGCATGACAGCCCAGAATTGAGAACCACGATGCATATGGTGTTTGCAAAATGCTAGTTGTGTATGGGTGTTTAAACTTTAGTTTTGCAGCTTTTAATTTATTTATGCAAGCAAGCCTCCTTTCATGAATTTTAATCTGCTCTGCCTTAAAGAAGTGCTTGCCAAATGGGACAGCATTTGTGATCACCACTAAGCCATTCTAACTGCTTGCAGGCCTGGGGAGAGAGGCAGCGGAGAATATTAGCAAGCTCTGAGCAGTCCCTGTGTCATCCCGGGCATTGTGGCGTAAAATGCGCTTCGTGTCTAGGAAAAAAAAAAAAAGCCCTGTGACTTGAGTCTTTGGTTATTTTTAATGCTGAGCGGCAGAGCCACAGGGAATATTACAAGTTCCAAGATTTCTGACAGAAGGGACCTGCAGCCGAAGTGCTTTCTTCAGTAGAGAGAGAGAGAGACACTGCTACAAGTCTTTATTCATTTATTTATCACGCTTCAGTTCCCTAAAAAAGAAAACACTTCTCCTGTGCAGGGGAAATTGCTTCAATGGATAGATTGCATTTAAATAATTTAAGTATAAAATTACTCGAACAGGCCGACTGATATTTCGAAAACGAAGCCGTCACAATCACTTAAGAGCACCAGCAAAGTTCGTGATTTGGTGTGTAGATGAGGTGTGAGGAGAGGCTTCTGTCTGATTTGGGGATGGGGTCCCTGTCCTGCCCACTGGCTGCCCCAGGTAAATGTGGTTTCTGCTCAGGTCCTGCAGGAGAGGACGGGGCTTGCAGATACCAGTCTCCTGAAAGAGAGATGCCTGTGTGTGCTAAGTTGTTTGTCGTGTCCGACTCTTTGCGACCCCATGGACTGTAGCTCGCCAGGCTCCTCTGTCCATGGGATTCTCCAGGCAAGAATACTGGAGTGGCTTGCCATGCTCTCCTCCAGGGGATTTTCCCAACCCAGGCATAGAACCGGTGTCCCTTATGTCTCCTGCATTGGCAGGCGGGTTCTTTACCACTAGCTCTACCTGGAAAGCCTTGAAAGAGAGGTAATTGTTTCTATATTTGGCCCAACCTTTTGGGTTTTACTTTTGAAGTGAGCAATGAGGAGAAGTAGAGAAGGCTAAATTGGTGTCCAGAAGATTCTTATATTGCCTGCTTGAGCTCACTGTCCAGCTCTGTGGTCGTTGAGTTCCTTTTTTGTGCAATAGGATGATAATGACAACCTCACAGGGTTCTCGGGGGCTAAATTAGCTTTCTGAGAGGACCCAGCATGATGCCTGGCACATAACTGACCATTACATTCTGTCTATAGCTCATTTTTCCGTGTATCTGGGAGGCTGTTCCTACAGAGATGCCATTTGGGCCTAGAGAGAGTCTTTCTGTTCTCAAGAAGACTTCATTTGTGCCAATGGTAGGCTCCCTGTGGTTTGCCCATTCACACCTATGCAAAATACTGTTAGACAGTGGGGGTTCTCTCCTGGCCTGTGCAGATGGCATTTCTTCAGTTGGTTTTATGTCCATTAGGACCCTGAAGAGTCTGGCAAAGAAATGCCTATGTGGTCAAATGCATTTGCAAAATGCTACACTTAGCATGGCCTTGTTGGAGACTGACCATGCACACTGGCTTACCAAAGGCTCTGAAAAGTCCTGCAGGTGAGAAATCCTTTTACTTTAAATTCAGGTTAACTTCACATTTATCAACCTTATTTGGCAATGAGAGCCTCCTCCCTGACCCCCCCCCCCCAACCCCCCTGCCCAACACACACACACGAAATGTTTTATTAATATCCTTTGAGGTAGGACTTACAGAAACATACTTTGGGAAACTCTCCTTCCATCTAGTTCTATTGCCTTCTGTCTTATTTCCCTCTGGACATATTAAAGGACCAGCTTCAGGGGCTTTCAAGGTCTTCTTCCATTTACTATTAACTAATTAATTAAGTAAAGGCACTAAGTGCTGAGCTTAAGATCAATAAAGCATCATCCGTATCATGCAGAGTCAAGACAGGAAATAGACACATCACAGGGAAGGGTTAACCCCTGTGCCTGCTGTTATTAGTAACAGGAGTAAATGCTTGGTTGAGGGGAGACAGGGATGGGGATGACGAGAGACAACTCAGGACTGGCTTGGGAGTGGCAGGTGAGGCCACCTGGAGAAGTCCACATCCTCTTGTATGTTGCCATCGGTTCTTGTGGGGAATTTGCCTTGGAGGCATTCAAAATTCTAAGGAAGCAGCATGGATGGGTGTGGGTGGCAGTGTCTCAGCGGCACCAATGTTTACTTTGAAGAGAAAATGTCTGCTTTGTAGGCAAATGTTTTCAGCATGGAAATGATCATTGCAATTGCTGTGGTTGTCACAAATGTTTCATCAGAGCCGATAAAGCAGCTGAGTGTTGGCAAAATCGATGAAAACATCTTGAGAAGTGTTCGCTGCCTACTTAGCCGTCTGTGGCTCATCTGGTGAGAGGGAGGAGGGGAAGGAGGCGGTGAGCTGAGGCCACACAGGAGACTCTGAGAGGCAGTGGGGTGTGCTAGATGGGCATGCAGGCTTTGCAGTCAGATTGCCTTGTTTGCTTTAAACTCAGTGACCTTGGACAGATAGCCTGACTTCTCTGTGCCTCCATTTCCTCACTTGGAAACCATGGATAATAAGTATACTGGTTCATGGTATTGGGGCTCAGATGGTAAAGAATCCGCCTGCAATGCAGGAGACCCAGGTTCCATCGCTGGGTTGGGAAGATACCCTGAAGAAGGGAATGACAACCCACTCCAGTATTCTTGCCTGGAAAATTCCATGGACAGAGAAGCCTGGCGGGCTATAGTCCATGGGGTTGCAAAGAGTTGGACATGACTGAGTGACTAACGCTTTGCTTCATTTCATGGTATTGTTACAAGTATTTAAATGATTCAGTAGATACTTAGCACTTAATAAATATTAGTTAATATAATAACTTAAGGTTCAAAACCCTTATACCCATTCACCTGATAAAGACCACTATTTATTTGACAAGTATTAATTCAGCACCTTTAATGTTTTTGAGTTCTCTTCCTGCTAGGCTAGACAGACTAATCAGACAAATAAATAAGGTGCCTTCGGAGAATGAAAAATGTTATAAAGAACACACATTACAGTAATTGAATGGAGAATGCAGTGGAGTCACAAATTGCCCACTCTGCTCAAATGGGCAGAAACGTATTTTACCTAAAACCTTTGCCATTTTTCCTGTGTTTCCTGATGTTTAGCATGGAAAATAGTTGACTTTCTTAGTCCAATCTATAATTTTGATATGATAATTCTGAAATTATGAATATCTGAAAATATCTGATAATTCAAAACCTTGAAAATTCTGTAGGATTTTGCTGCCCTACCTTTGACTGCAAAATCAAAGTGAAAACTAGGAGGAATGTATCTTATCTGGAACCTTGTGCTAGTCTAAGAGAAGAGTTCATTAGATCCTTGAGGCATTCTTTTACTGTCCTCCAGCTTCACTAGTCTTTGAAGCAATGTCTTCTTCTTTCCAATAATATGTACCCCATTTGTGCCTGAGTGTTTTCTTAGCTTTGCTTCTCTCTCGCAAGTCATCCCTACCATTGTTATGGTGGACTCAATGGCATGCCTTTGGCTTCCAAACTGACTGCCTTCTGAGTTTCAGGAACTTGTGAGTTTTTAAAAAATACTCTGTGGAAACCAAGAGATACCTAGCAGAGCTATAAGCTAGCACCTCCTTCTGCCAATACCTTGCACTGTCAGAGTGGTAGGGGAGGGGACAGCTGCCAGCAGGTGTCGTCTGAAGCAGGGCAGAAAACTCCCTGTCCATGCTCCCCTCCCCCTAGTCTCTTTCTAAGCCACTTCTCTTTAAGCTTCAGCCTTCAGATGAGGTGAGGGGTAGGGAACACATGTAAACCTTGACATCAGACCTTTTCTTTCTCTTGCTCTGTCTCTATTCTTTCTCTCAAAATCCTTTAGGTAGAGGAGAATAGAATTCTCCTTCTTCTGTCATAACCTCCTTGTAGTCTAAGTTTAAAAGTCTCATGACTGGGCTCCCAGTGTCTGCTCTGATATGTAAAGAGCTTGCAAGTCATCACTTCCATCCTTACAACTAGAAAAGCTGAGAAAGCCAATAATCAATGACTTTTCTTGGCCCATCAGAGAACTAAAATAACAAGGTAAACCAATACCCCAAGATCTGGAGAGACTGGTGAATCCAGAGAGATAAAGGTGAGATCTAGTACCTGAAGCCAAAGCTCCTGGAGCCTGGAGCCACAGAGCTGTAGGAATAGTAAAACGGTAATGTTGATGATTTGCTTGAGACTGACTATGATCTAGCAAGAGGGTGGAAAACTCTTGAAGGATGCAGTCTTAGGGGAGTCACATTTTCATGGTTTTTTCCTTTAGAAACCCTACTAAGTTCTCATGGTGAAGATCCAAGAATTTGCTGTTGGCTCTGGCAGGGAAAGGGGAAGAGTAAGCACTGGGAAGCATATTGAGAGCATTCTCCATAACAGACACCAATTTCCAGGAGGGATCCAGAATTTGATCCCACCTAGGAGAAAGGTAGGAGAAGGCAATGGCAACCCACTCCAGTGTTCTTGCCTGGAGAATCCCAGGGACGGGGGAGCCTGGTGGGCTGCTGTCTATGGGGTCGCAGAGTTGGACATGACTGAAGAGACTTAGCAGCAGCAGCAGGAGAAAAGTAAAGTAGCTAGCTCCAGCCCTCTCTAGTTTTCCTATCCCACCTGAAGGGGCAAAAAGCCATACCAATACAAAAGCACTGTCAACATGACAGCCCAGCCCTTGTGGTCCACTGGTTAAGACTTCATGCTCCCAATGCAGGGGCCCCAGGTTCTATACCTGGTCAGGGAACTAGATCCTACATGGCACAACTACAAGTCTGTGTGTGGCAATGAAGATTCCTGAGTGCTGCAACTAAAAGCTGTGCAGAAAAAGAAAAAAAAAAAAAAAAAAGACAAAGAGACCAAAATTTTATCATAAAATTACACCTTGCTTCCACTCCTACCTACCTGGACACCACACCCACAGAACTCCAGCAAAACAATGATGAATTTTGGTTGGAAGAACGCAAGATTCTCTCTGAGGAAGAGTACTTAGTGAAGCCCAAAGACATAGGAGTCAAAGCCAAAGACATGGAAAGTGACAGTGTTAGTAGCTCAGTCATGTCCAACTCTTTGTGACTTCATGGACTGTAGCCTACTAGGCTCCTCTGTCCATTGAATTCTCCAGGCAAGAATACTGGAGTGAGTTGCCATTCCCTTCTTTAGGGGATCTTCCTGACCCAAGGATCAAACCCAGGTTTCCTGCATTGCAGGCAGATTCTTTACTGTCTGAGGCACTCTAGCACCTACAGCAAACATTAAACATAGCCAAATCCTAGCCAAATTAACATAAATTCTAAATAAAGGTCTATTTGCTTTAGTTCCTACTACTCAATACAACATGTCTGGCTTTCAAAGCAAATATTACAAGGCATAACAAAAGTCAAGAAAAAGCATGGTCCAAAGAGACAAACTGAGCATGAGAATCAAACTTAGATATGACACAGATGTTACAGTTAAGAGGCAATGCATTTAAAATAATTATGATTAATATGTTAAAGGTCTAATGGAAGAAGCAGACAGCACGAAAGAAAGGATGGGTAATATAAATAGGGATCTGGAAATTCTAAAAAATAATCAAAAGGAAATGCTAGAAATTCAACAGACTTTAACAGGAATGAAGAATGTCCTGACGAGGTTATCAGCAGACTGGACACCGCCAAGAAAAATATTAGTGAGCTTCAACAGAAACTTCTGAAAGTGAAATGCAAAGAGAAAAATGAATGAAAAAAGAGAACAGTGGAATAACCAAGAATTTCTGGGATTTCAAGAGTTATGCCATATGACTATTGGAACACCAGAAGGAGAAGAAGGAGAGAATGGAACAGAAGAAATATTTGAAGAAATAATGACTGGGAATGTTCCAAGATTTGGAACAAATACCAAATCACAGATCCAGAAAGCTCAGAGAATGTCAATAAACACCAACAGTCTACACCTGGGCATATCATATTCAAGCTACAAAAAAAAAAAAAAAAAGGAGTAAGAGAAAATAAAGAAACCACAGCAGCAGATGGTTGTGGGAAGAATATTACCTATTAAGGAACAAGATGAGAATTATAGCTGATTTCTATAAGAAACCACAGGAGTAAGAAGAGAATGGAGTGGAGTATTTTAAGTTTTAAAGAAAAAAAAATACCAAACTATATTTCTGTATTCAATAAAACTATCCCTCAAAGGTGAAACAGAAATAAGGACATTTTCTGATAGACAAAATCTGAGAGAATTCATTACCAACAAATCTCATCACAAGAAATGTTACAATAAGTTTTTAAGGTAGAGGGAACATTTTATAAGTAAGAATTTGGACCTTGTAGAAGAAGAAATGAAAGTAGATGAAAAATTTTCACATTTATTTTATTTTTGATGGATAGCTGTTTACTCTAATAATAGTAACAATGTATTTGGTGATTATAGCATAGCGATGAATGAAATGAATAATGACAATGCATAAGGGAAGGAAGGGAGGAATTGGGGATATTCTGTATCTCTCTCTGTGAAGCAGTATATTGTTATTTGAAGGTGCAATTAGACTAGGTAAAATGTATATTGGAAACTCCAGGGAAATTACTTTTTAAAGAAGTATAATTGATATGTTAAGAGAGGAGATAAATGAGATCATATAAAGTGCTATTCTAATTATGAGATGTTTTAAAAAGGAAAACTACAAAGACAATGAAAATCTCAGTGGTTAACAAAGGCCTGGGGGGGTGGGGGGAAGAGACAGGAAGGGTTGAATAGGTGATATCCAAGGGGTTTTTATAGAGCAGCGAACTTATTCTGTGTGATGCTGTAATGGTGAGTACATTACACCGTACATTTGTAAAGACCCTTTATAGGTTTTACAGCTAAAGAGTAGTCCTTAATTATGCAAATTAAAAATCATCTAGGAGATCAGGGATCCCAGGATGGAATGCAGAATGTGACAAAACAATATGACTGTTTTACAAATGTATGAAACAACTTCATTGAAAACATCGGGGTAAAAAGGTGCTGACATAAGTAACTTTGGAAATAAGAGGATTCTGGAAGACTAAAGTCAAGTGAAACTGTATATAAGCACTGTATTCTAGTCAATAAAATTGTTCCCCATGCTAATATTTGTTAACAATTCTGATACCACTATATATGTATTTGGAATTGAACAAATAAACGGATGGTGGTGACATAGTAACTTCCAGGCTGGAAAGGGAGGAAAAAAGAGTAACTTTTTTTTTTTAATCTGCACTGGGTCTTTGCTGCTGTGTGTGTCTTTCTCCAGTTGGGGCCAGTGAGGGTTACTTTCCAGTCGTGGCGCATAGGCTTCTCCCTACAGTGGCTTCTTCTGTTGTGGAGCACAGGCTCCAGGCTCGCAGTGCTCAGCGACTGCAGCTTACTGGCTCTAGGGTGCTGGCTCGTTCGTAGTGGCACACAGGCTTAGTTGCTCCGAGGCATGTGGGATCATCCCAGACCAGGGTTTGAACCTGTGTCCCCTACATTGGCAGGTGGATTCTTAACCACTAGCCCACCAGGGAAGACCAAAACAGTAATTTGAGGAAACCTGACAATCTTCTACTTCAGCCAAGTGATCATGGTTAATATCAACAATGTCAAATCATGTTAATGGCATGTGTTCTTGATGTCATGTGATGAAAATGGCATTTTACCTTTGTGGTCTTCCTCTGTTCAACATATAACAGAGTCTAATAATGAGAAAAACATCTGGTGAATCCCACTCTATAAAATACCTAGCCAGACTCCTCAAAATTGTCTAGGTCATCAAAAGCAAGCAAAGTATGAGAAAGTGTCACAGTCAGAAGAGCCTAAGAAGACATGGTGACTACATGTAATTCACCATCCTGAATGAGATCCTGGAACAGAGAAATAATAGGTAACAATGAAGGACCTCTGAGTAAAGCATGAACTTTAGTTAAATAATCTATCATTGTTGACTAACTGTGACAAATGTACAAGTGTAAGATGTCAACTACTTCTTGTGGGTATATAAGAACCCTCTGTACTATTTTAACAATTTTTCTGTAAATGCAACATTTCTAAAATACAAAGTTTATCTAAAATTGGCAGCAATAACAAAAATAAGAAAGTTCTAAGGAGACAACCAGAAATTCTCTATTCTAGAGAATCATTGTGGATATCTGACATGATTTTCTTCTCTATTTTTTATAAATATGAAATGTATATATGCTTGAAATTCCAGATGTTCAAGCTGGTTTTAGAAAAAGCAGAGGAACCAGAGATCAAATTGCAAACTTCTGCTGGATCATCAAAAAAGCAAGAGAATTCCAGAAAAACATCTATTTCTACTTTATTGACTATGCCAAAGCCTTTGACTGTGTGGATCACAATAAACTGTGGAAAATTCTGAAAGAGATGGGAATACCAGACCACCTGACCTGCCTCGTGAGAAACCTAAATGCAGGTCAGGAAGCAACAGCTAGAATTGGACATGGAACAACAGATTGGTTCCAAATAGGAAAAGGAGTACGTCAAGGCTGTATATTGTCACTCTGCTTATTTAACTTATTTTTTTAATTTTTTTATTTGCTTATTTAACTTATATGCAGAGTACATCGTGAGAAACACTAAGCTGGATGAAGCACAACCTGGAATCAAGATTGCCGGGAGAAATATCAATAACCTCAGATATGCAGATGACACCACCCTTATAGCAGAAAGTGAAGAAGAACTAAAGAGCCTCTTGATGAAAGTGAAAGAGGAGAGTGTAAAAGTTGGCTTAAAGCTCAACGTTCAGAAAACTAAGATCATGGCATCCGGTCCCATCACTTCATGGAAAATAGGTGGGGAAACAATGGAAACAGTGCCTGACTTTATTTTTCTGGGCTCCAAAATCACTGCAGATGATGATTGCAGCCATGAAATTAAAAGATGCTTACTCCTTGGAAGGAAAGTTATGACCAACCTAGACAGCATATTAAAAAGCAGAGACATTACTTTGTCAGCAAAGGCCCGTCTAGTCAAGGCTATGGTTTTTCCAGTAGTCATGTCTGGATGTGAGAGTTGGACTATAAAGAAAGCTGAGTGCAGAAGAATTGATGCTTTTGAACTGTGGTGTTGAAGAAGACTCTTAAGAGTCCCCTGGACTGCAAGGAGAACCAACCAGTCCAATCAGTCCTGACTGTTCATTGGAAGGACTAATGTTGAAGCTGAAACTCCAATATTTTGGCCACCTGATGCGAAGAGCTGACTCATTTGAAAAGACCCTGATGTTGGGAAAGATTGAAGGGCAGGAGGAGAAGGGGACGACAGAGGATGAGATGGTTAGATGGCATCACCAACTCAATGGACATGAGTTTGGGTAAACTCTGGGAGTTGGTGATGGACAAGGAGGCCTGGCATGCTGTGGTTCATGGGGTCGCAAAGAGTCGGACATGACTAAGTGACTGAACTGAATTATAGAAACTTGGAAAAACATAGAAAATATAAATTTTGTTGTGTTAAAAACTGCTCATGAGTTAAACATGAGGGGGTGGTAGGGAACATAGGAATACAATCTAGTCAAGCAGACTTGGCATGTGACATGCTAAAAGGAAGGATTTAGAAATCTGTCTCTACAATCTTGAAAAGTCTGACTTGCAAGCCCTGATACTTTGCAAAATTCAAAACTTCAAAGGTAACACATCAACTTCCTTCATTCATTTTTTCTTTCTTTCCCTTCTGCAACATTCTTAATCCTCCTACCAATTCACCCCCTCATATCCCACCTCCACATGTTCATAAGAAGGCAGATGAAAGAGAAGGTTATGGACATAAAATCAGAAAGAGAGACCGTGGCAGTATTTTTCAAAATATTTTTCCATTTTAAAAATGAGAAAGCAAAAAGCATTATTTAAAGTGGTCAGAGAAGTCTTGTCTGAGAAAGTGACAATTGAACTGAATCCTTCATGAGTAGGAGAAAGCGTCCACTGTGGATCTACTTGGAGCAGAATGAAACAGGTAAGACAAGTGTGAAATGGGGAGAGATCAGATATTTAGATACATCATCACTGTATGTGCTCAGAGGATCGGTAGCCAAACCTTTAGAAGGGTGAGTACAGAAGTGGTTCCTCAGAAAGAGGAAGTATCAGGAGAAAAAACTGTAAGAAGACATGGTGTATTCAAAGGATTTTGTTAGAGTCTGACTGAAGGAGAGTAAAAAAGAAAGATGAGGAAGTAAAGATATATGGGCAGGAGCTGGCCATGAATGCTATTTTAACAAAACGGAATCTTAGTCTTCTCTGATGGTGATGCATTGAAAGTTTTAGAACAGGGAAAGCATGTAGTTGGGTTTATGCTTTTCAATCATCATGCTGAGGTGCTGGGGAATAAACAACGGAAGGCAAGGCTAGTGTGTTGAAGGAATCATCTTTCAGGACATACTTATAAAGCCTACTATAACTGTACCTCTATTTTCCTTCTACTTGATATCCTTGTATCATTTTATTATAATACTTCTAAAGTCCATTTTGAAGAAAAATTGAAACAATGTCCTTTATATATATGTGTGTGTGTGTGTGTGTGTGTGTGTGTGTATACACATATATATGTAAATAAAACAAGAACAATATTTGCCACCCCAGTGCTAAATCCCATTGTGGAATCCTATCCTCAGATAGAGCCTAGACACAGTTACCATCTGGCTTAAGGGGTAACTGAATGGAAACAGTATTTGTGTTGAATGTGATAAGAGACACACTGCTGTTGCTCATCCTACATCCAGAACTCAGCTCAGACCTGGGCACAGGAACGGGTTCTTGTAGTGCCAGGCCCTGCCAGATGCCTGCATTCGGGAAGAAAGGAAAAGAACATCCAGCCATGGACCCTGTTTTCAAGCAGTCCTAGGCCCATGGCTACTGTTGGAGAGGATTTGTGAAGGAACAAGGAGAAAAATCATCTTGAACATGCGAAGTGTGGGAAATCATGGTCACAACAATAACCATAGGAAGTGAATGTCTTACTTCCTAACTCCCTTTTGTGGGTGAGACACTTAGCTCTTTGTGCTCCAGGCTCCTCATCCATGAAGTGGTGCTGAGGGTAAGAAGATCCAAATCACACCTTCCAGGGCTTCGTCTTTTTTCTGGACTCCTTTGGCAGTCTGTTGACCTTCCTGTTGGTTCTATCTTTGTCTGTGCTCTTCAAGAAGCAGATCCTAAATGCAATTAGTTTATTTGGGAGATACAGGAGGTAATCATAGAGTAATTTATTTGGTAAGTACAGGAAGTAACCATAGAGAAGTGGGAAATGAAAGGCAGCCCAAAAGTGGACAACTGGAGCTTAATCCTCCAGGCTACTCTGGGACAAGGAGGGCAAACCCACTTCTCAGCATTTTCACACCTGAAGGGGGAGGGACCTGGGGTAGTTACATACCTGCCCCTGGCATACCACCCTGGCACTTGCAGCCTGCGCGCCACATGGGCACCAAGCAATGCTCTTTTGCTAAGTTGGTGGGATGGAGAGTTCTCAAGCCCAGAGATGCAAAGACTGACCGTTAGAAGCCAGCTGGAGCATCCAGAAAGGTCCGGGGATATACAGAGCGGCGCTTCCAACATCTGCTACAGACCCCCCTCCTCAGAATAATGTTTTGAAATGCAGAAAACAAAATTCATAGGATTACAAAGAAAGCCAATTACATTGAAATTCAGTTCTATCCACAGACCCCTTGGGGGACCCCCGATTAAGAAGCCCTGCTAAGGTTTCTTTTCAACGTGAAATTATATGGTTTGATGACCTAAGAGCATGGATTGTGTTACTCTGCCAGGAGGTGGTTAAGTTCTGCACAGCCTCTGCAGAAACTATTTCAGAGGAAAAATGCGTTCGCCCAACCTGACAATCCCCCGCAGCTCAGGGACTATGAGTGAGGCTGCTGGCCTCGCTCACTCTCTTTTTATTTTTTACAGTGTTTATTTTGCCTTGTTTATATTTCTGTGTTTTTAATGTGTCCTTTGTTAGCCCTGAAAGCACCGCAGGGCAGCAATTTGCCCTCATCGCTCTGGTGGCCTCTCTGCCTTCCTCAGCGGTCCCTGGGGAGCTCCATCTTTAAAGTTTTGTGTCTGAAGTACAAGGGCCCCAGAGCCTCTGCCGTCCAGCCCAGCAGACCTGGGTCCATCCTGTGGCATCATGGTGCCAACAGGTGTCTGCGTGCGGGGTGCCGGAGAAGGCGCCCCCCTGGGAGCTGCACGCCACCGAGACACCACCCACCTCCTAATGTGCCTCCATGGCTCTGTTACTCACAGCTAAATTACAGTATTATGACTTCATTGTTGAGTCCCAATTCTCCTAATTATAGCCTAGAGATCTATTATTTGATTTGGTAACACCAAGTGCTTCTTTTCTAAATCATGTAATCTCTTGTAGCTTATTAATGTCAGGTTTGCGCACACGCAGGGACTTGGTTGTTTGCCAGACAGAATCAAATTTTCAAATTTTCGCTGTGTTATGTTACAGGGCTTTGCTTGTTACAATCTAATTATATTGGCACTGAAATACCGAAAACCAATTTATATTAGAAAGCACTTTAACTCTTTCTTTGGAGTGAATTTACATGCAGAAGTGTCTGCCACACCATTGGTCTGTTTGTTTTTCCATGGGGAAATGCCTTCTGGGAAAGAGGTAAAACTAACAGTTCCTTTCTGTTAACAAAAAAAAAAAGTCTGCAGTTCAGGGAGCAGAACTCTGAATGCAGCCATTCTCTCGTTGGAATTACAGGGAAGGAAGGAAGCAGGCCTCTCCCATCCCTCTGTGTGCTTCTCCAGGCCTCTCTGTGCAGAAAGATGCTTACCCCAGGTACTCAGAAATCCCCCTCCTGGTGGGTGTCACCTGCTGGAAGCCCCATCCCCAGCCTTGGACCATTTTACCTCCTCCCTCCCCGCTTCTTCCCTTCACGTGTCTTTTCCTATGCTCGGCTTTTTCACTAGGGATGGATCCTTTGCCCTGAAGACACTGTCCTCTGAAGACCAGCGGGGATTTGTTGCCCGTACTAGTTGCTCCACCAGTGGGACCACCCTCACCATCCTACTTTGTCTTCTCAGGAGAATCCTGTGGCTATTTCCCCTGACCCTCAGGGTATTTGTCTTGCCACTCTGTCAGTCTCTCATGATGACTGTGACTTTCTGCCCCCGAGAATGCTGCTCCTTGTCAGACTGTATTCACTAGGGAGTGCAATCCATATCCAAATTATCCAGCATACTATCTTTAAAAAAGAGTCCCAGCTTCCTCCCAGCTTTTTTTTTTAATCTTCATTTTGTTTTAGAGTGGTTTTAGGTTCACTGTAATATCAAGAGGAAGGTGCAGAGATATAGTAATGTTCCCCCTGCCCTCACACATGCACAGCCTCCCCCGTTATCAGTGTCCGCCTGAGAGTGGGAGGTACTTTTGCGACCTGCCTCCATCGCTAATTCACTCAGTTCATGCTCTTGTTCACTCCTTAACTCCAGCCACACAGTTCTGTTTTCTTTTCTCTCAATTTCTCTTTCCCACTGTAGGGCATGTGTACACATTCTGTCTGCAACACTCTTGGTATTTCTGACTCATTCCAGATAAAATGTCACTTAGAGAAAACTTCCTTTCCCTCTATTTAACCAGGTACCCCACCCCCATTTACTTATTCTCAGTTCAGTTCAGTCGCTCAGTCGTGTCCAACTCTTTGCAACCCCATGGACTGCAGCATGCCAGGCTTCCCTGTCCATCAACAACTCTCGGAGCTTGCTCAAACTCATGGCCATTGAGTCGGTGATGCCACCCCACCATCTCATCTCTGTCATCCCCTTCTCCTCCTGCCTTCAATCTTTCCCAGCATCAGGGTCTTTTCCAGTGAGTCAGTCCTTCACATCAGGTGGCCAATGTATTGGATTTTCAGTTTCAGCATCAGTCCTTTCAATGATTATTCAGGACTGATTTCCTTTAGAATGGATTGATTTAATCTCCTTTCAGTACAGGTGACTCTCAAGAGTATTCTCCAACACCACCGTGCAAAAAAAACTCTGGTGCTCAGCTTTCTTTATAGTCCAACTCTCACATCCATACATGAATACTGGAAAAACCATAGCTTTGACTAGAACTTTGTTGGCAAAGTAATGTCTCTGCTTTTTAAAATTTATTCTACCTTGTATTTATTTGTTTTCAGATTATCTCTGCCCCACCCCTATCTGAGACTATAAGATCCATGAGGACAGGGATTTTGTTTTGGTCACCATTGAACTTCTAGTGCCTGGGATATAGATGAAGATCAGTTAACAGCTGTTGAGTATGGGAGTAAGTGCATCCCAGGGAATGTGTATCCTTTGCTTTATGGTGGAGAAGAAGACCAGTTCCAGCTCTCTGGACTTGTCTCACATTCCCTCTGCCTTCCTCGCTCCAACCACGTGAGCCAGCCCCATTCTTCCCGAGGTTATAACGCACGGCCAGTTTGCCGCCCCAGAGCAGGAAGCCAAAGCCGTGGCAGCTTGGCACAGATGGGGCTCAATGTCCCCATCCCCACTTCTCTGCTGGAGTCTGAGCGGCTGACTCAGATCTTGTCTGAACCACACACCTCACCCTCCATGGCACTGTCTCTGGCCCTTCCCTGGACGTGGTTCTTGTGTGGTGCTCGCCAGTGGGTTAGTGTCGGCAGAGAACCTGTAAGTGGCCATGTCACGGATCACTTCTGTTTATCTAAGTGAGGGATGAATGGGTGCGAGGTCAGGAAATCCCCCTTTCATGGCAGACACTGAGTCACAGAAGGGGACGGATGGATGGGAAATAAACAAGACCTCCCCTGAAGCAGGGAGGTGAGCCAGGCACACACTGCTCCACAGAAGTGACCCAGCACAAACAGCGACACAGTGAGCTTGCACCCACCGCGGCTCTGAGGAAGACAACTGCGGAGCTGATCTGTGGACTAAGGTGGCTGCTGAACCTCCATTCTAACAAAACATTGATCAAACTTATGGAATTAGCTGACCCATTTTTGTTCCTTTCTTTAGAATTTTCTCCACAACTGTGATGAGGTAAAGGGCTCGTAAGCCACATGTATGCACAAGAGAAGTTCCCCCGGGAGGCAGAAAGCTGAGGGCCTGTCTCCTTTAAACTGTGGGTCTCCAAATATCCAAGATGCTTTAAGGATTGGAGAGGTGCCCTCCAGTCAGAGTGGAGAAGGAAACGGCAACCCACTCCAGTATTCTTGCCTGGGAAATCCCACGGACAGAGAAGCCCGTCTGGCTAGAGTCCGTGGGGTTGCAAGAGTCGGACGCGACTTAGCAACTAACCCACCACCACTAGAACTCCTAGAACTCCTAGTAGGTTCCTGTGCCTATTTCCCTGGAATAAAGGCTTTGAAACACGTTTCACAAGCCCCTCCTGGAATCTCTCATTCTGCGATCCTGGCCTGTTTGTTTCTCAATGCTCCATCTTCACCCAAAATGCTTCCTCTGCCTGGAATGCTCTCCTGCCCCATACCATTTTTGCTTGTAGGAATTTAACCCATCCTTCACAACCTGATTGAAAAATCACCTGCTCAAAGGAGTACTATCAGATCCACCAGATCAGATAGTGGGGCCTGTCTCCACTGGCCCAGTATTAAGTGTCTTGTGCTGTTTCTAGCTTAGATGATTATATGTCCCAGTTTGCTTGGGACAGTCTCAGTTTATGCTTGTTCTTCCAATATTTATTGGTGGCATATTTTCACTCTCAAGAATGTCCCAATAGAATAATAGACAGTGTGGTGTGACTGACACAGCCTCCAGTGACCCCTATTGAGTCATGCCTTTCTCTAATCTTTCTCTTGCATGTAGGCATGCATGGTGACTTGCCTCTGGCCAATAGAATATGGCAATGGTGACAGGATAGCCACTCCCTTGATTATCTAAGACTCCAAAGAGAGAGATTCTCCTGTGGACCCTGAAGAATGAGCTGCTTGCTGCCTATGGTAAGAGCCACGGGCACTGTGGCCAGGAACACTGGGCAGCCTCTTGGAGTTGAAGGCCTCCATCTTCCAGATGCAAGGAACTGAATTCTGCTTGCGTTCGGAAAACTCCAAAAAGGAAACTGCTGACTTCTTGATTGCAGCCTTTGAGACCCTGAGCAGAGGCCTCAGCTGAGCTGTGCCTGCACTCCTGACCCACGGACATGGTGAGGTATTAAATGAGTGTTGGTTTAGGCCACTGAGCTTGTGCTCATTCATTTTCAGCAATCAAAACTGATACATGTGATTGCCCCAGTTATAACACTAACCAAGGTTCAAATGGCTTTGACAGACTGGTCAAGACAAATCTCCCTGACAGACTGGTATTTTCTTAAAGTTGTGTGCATATCTTATTCATGTCTCTAGTTTCCCTGCATTCAAAGAGCAATAACTAATTCCTTTCCAGCTAATGGACCAGGTAGCGCAGCACAGTATCCTTTAACAGAGAAAGGTCTCTGGCATCACGGTGTCCTTGTTTGAATCCCAGGTCCACCCTGGGTTATGAGCTATTTGACTTTAAACAAATTACTTAATCTCTCAAGTCCTCAGTTTTCTCAGCTGCAGAATGGGATTACAAAGTAGTGCTTTTCTCAGATAAGATTATTATGAGGAGAAATTGAATTAATATAAAGCTCACAGGGCTTCTCAGGTGGTGCTAGTGGTAGAGAACTTGCCTGCCAATGCAGGAGAGATAAGAGATGGAAGTTTGATCCCTGGGTTGAAGATTCCCCTGGAGGAGGGCACAGAAATCCACTCCAGTATTCTTGCCTGGAGAATCCCACGGACAGAGGAGCTTGGTGAACTATGGTCCATAACGTCACAAAGAGTCAGACACTACTGAAGTGACTTAGCAAGCACCCACACAGACTCACAACACTCATCACAGTGCTGTGTAAATTTGGTATGCCTTGTATTCTTTCTTTCACTTAATTCTTATATGAAATGTGCTATGATTATCTCCACTTACAGTTGAAGAAACTGATGCTCAGAGACATTAACATCCTCAAAATTACATAGCAAGTGAGACAAGAGACTCAACCCAAATCCATAAGTGCTTCTCCCCATACTGTTCACACTTACATCTTTCTTCTGGATGTACATTTTGGGGGAAGAAAAAAAAGTGGAGGAGGGGGTGCAGATTCTTCTCAGAATTCTATAGTGGATTCCTTAAGAATGGGGGCCCACACAGATTTCAAGTTCAGATAAGGCTCATATTCAAGACCCACCCCTTCAGGTATTTCTGGAAGCTCAAGGAGACAATTTAGACTGTTTAGTGGGAGATGGCAACCCATAAATGAGCTCTGGGCCCATTAAGCTGACATACCACCTGACAAATGACAGGGACTTTTAGTCAATTCCAGTCTACTAAAAACTGGATATGAATGTAGGTGCAGACTATTGGGATCCATAGATAATTTGCTACCTGCTCATTTTTAATGCGTTTGTGAGCATTCATGAGAAGCTCATTAATTGTGAGTGTCTGTAAGCTTATTGTGTTGTAAACCAAGCCTGACAGCACAATAGGCGCCGATAAAAGGAAGCGTCCCCTTCGCCAGCCAGTGTTAATGCTGAGAAGGAGCAGGCGTTCAAATCAGTCCAGGGATAATTGACAAGATTGCTGGGATGCACACCAGCCCCTTATCTGAGGAGCTGTATGTCCCTGTCCTTAGGTAACTGCAGAGAAACATGCTACTGTGATGAGGGTGGTGCTAACCACATTGACCATGGTGAGGCGACAGGGTCAGGCACCCAGGCCTGGTAATCAGGTAAATCCGTGAAGTCCATGGCCTGACAAGGCTGAAATCCATTTGTTATTCTCTGCCTGGAATGCCCTTGCTCCCTCTCTAGACTGGCGGGTTCCGACTCCTCTCTCAAGATGACTCAGTTCCTCCTTGAAGCGTTCTCTGGCTTTGCCAGGGAAAACATTTCCTCCCCGGCACTCTGAGAGCCCCTTGTGCATCTTTCTGAAAGAGCTCTAAGTGGGCGTCTGAAATGCCTGCCCCTTGCTCCATACCCAAGTGAAAGCAGAACTCCAAACTCCTTTATGGATGCCCTCCAGAAAGAAACGTTTTTAAGGATGCACTACTCAAGCAAAAGCATCCGTGAGCAATGCAAACTTTGTGAATAATATGGGGCCCAAGGGGGAAAATAACATTATTCAGTACCTTGGCTTCCACTGTTCAACTTGCTTCTTTCCCATTCTGGACCCTCTTCTTGCCTTGCAGGAAGGGGCTGTAGAACCCAAAGCCCCAGACGTCACCTCTGCTCCTACCAAGCTTTTCAAATACTCACATTTGTTTGTTTTAACAAAGATGAGTTTCTAAGGGAAATTACCTTATTAGAGACTAAAATAATATACTTCCATTGAGCTTGTTATATGTATTCGTATGTACATTATGGTAAACATGGGACTACAGAGGGGGAAAACATTCATATACTTAATAGATACACAATTACATCCCTTGCATGCATTCATGCTAAGTTGCTTCAGTTGTGTCCGGCTCTTTTTCACCCCATGACCGTAGCCTGCCAAGCTCCTCTGTCCATGGACTTCCTAGGCAAGAATGCTGGAGTGAGTTGCCATGCCCTCTTCAAGGGGATCTTCCCAATCCAGGGATCGAACCCATGTTTTTTGCATTTCCTGCAGTGGCAGGAGGATTCTTTACCACTGTGCCACCCTTAGTGCAGGCTATCTCTTAGGGAAGCCCTTGTATGCCTTAGTCAGGGTAAACTGCTGTAACCAAACAACAAGAGAATCAAACAATGTATGAAGGCTTAAACACAATGTGGTCTTATTTCACACTCACATGGTAATCCCAAGTAGGTGTCCAGGTTGTGTGGAAGTCAGCTCTCTTGCATGCAGCCATCCAGGGATCCAGTCTTCTTTCGTATTGAGTCTCTGTTATCTTGTACGGTATGGCCCTTGTCTGTAACAAAATGACAGAAACAGAAAGAGTATGGGGTAGGCTGTGAGGGAGGTTTCAAGCCTGAAAATAGCAAACATATGACTTCCATTCATATCCCACTGGCTAGAACTTGGTCACATAGTCATGCCCAGCTGCAAGGGCAGCTTGGAAGTGCTTTGCTGTGTTCCAAGGAAGAAGGAATGGTTTTTGGTGGAGAACAGGCAGTCTCTACCACGTCAATCTAGAGTCAGTACCATTCCCTGTTTCCCCTCCTCATGCTCTGCAGATGACATGGATCACAACTGTGCTGGGGTGCACACAACCCCTCGCGCAGGTACCCCTCATAATTAAGCATTCATGAAGAGTTTCATGTTTCCAGGTATTTTTTATATTTAACCATGTATTTCCCCCTTACTTCCATAATGATTTTGGAGATACGTTACCAAATGCAGAATACAGGTCCCATGTATGAACACTTATATTTACCCCAACTTTGACAATGAGTTTGATTCTCGCTACCCAAAATCTGCTATATGGTAACCAAATATACAGTTGGTCTCTATGATGTCACACATTGATTTCAATAAATTAATGTTTTTAATGACTAATTATTAGGGAAATGCAAATCAAAACTATAATGAGGTATCACTTCACACTAGTCAGAAAGGCTATCACCAAAGAAATCTACAAACAATAAGTGTTGGAGAGGGTGTGGAGAAAAGGGAACCCGCCTACAATGTTGATGGTGGGAATGTAAATTGGTGCAGCCACTTTGGAGAACAATATGGGTATTCCTCAAAAAAGTAGAAATAGAGTTGTCATAGGATCCAGTAACCCCACTCCTTGGCATATATCTGGAGAAAAACATAATTCAAAATGATGCATGCACCACAATGTTCACTGCAGACTTCTTTACAATAGCCAGGACTATCATACTGAATGAAGTAACTCAGAGAAAGACAAATATCATGATATCATTTATATGTGGAATCTAAAAAAATTGTACAAATGAACTTATTAACAAAACAGAAATAGAGTCACAGATGTAGAAAACAAATCTTGTGGGTACCAGAAATGGGAAAGTGGGGTGAGGGGAGGGATAAGTTGGGAGACTGGGATTGACACACACACATTACTATATATAAAACAGATAACTAATAAGGACATACGGTATAATACAGGGCACTCTTCTCAGTACTCTGTAAGGACCTCTCTGGGGAAAGAATCTAAAGAAGAATGAATGTATGTGTATGTATAACTGACTCACTTTGTGTTACACCTGAAGCTAACATGGCATTGTAAATCAACTGTATCCAATAGAATTTTTTTAAAAATTAATGTGTTGAAACACAGCATAGGGCAAATAGCCATTTTCCTACTCCATAGGGATTGATTTATCCATCTGCCACAGCGGCTTGGTCATTGTGCTAGCAGACAGCCAGAATCCCTAACGGCAAGAGCCTCTGAAGATTCGATTTCAGATATTTCCAGGGACTGCCTTTGGTAGGCTATAAGCTTACTCGCTCTCTAAATGAAGTTTCTGGGTAATGGGCCATATGGTGGTGTGTCTACCTGACCAAACATTTGCTGAACTCAGTGAGCAGAGATTCTGCAGCTGCTGTAGGAAATGACTGCCATGATTCACTTAAACTTGGGGTTCTTGAAACATGGCTGATATCTCCTCTTAGTGATTATGTACAATTAAGAATAATCCATTTTAAAGTCCTTTCAGCTATTGTCAAACCAGTTGGATAAAGACAATAAACAGCAGGGACACGCTGAAAGGAAATACTAGCTCCTTGTCTTATCATTAACTAAGAATGCTTATAACTGAATACTGTAGAATGACTAGCTAAAAATGGATTAAAAATGTTCATTCAGCTCACATAACAAGAAGTTGGACAGCAAGGTTTTGGGTCAGCTTCTCAGCAACTCCCTGGCTTTCTCCTCATGGTCACAAAGTGGCTACTGTAATACCATGCATTAAATCCTCATATACCATATAAAACAGAAAGTGGGGAATAGGCCTTTTCCTTGGAGTTTTCCCTCCCTTTTTATCAGGATGGTTCTCTGCACACTCACTCCAGCACACTGTTCCTTAAGTCCAATTATTCATTTCTAGATCAATCACTAACTTCTGGGCATGGAATTAACATGATTGGCTTAGAATTAGAATGATTCACATTCAGGGGATGAACATTTTGCTCTGAGTTTTGTCTGTTAGCTGAATAAAATTTAGATTATTCTAGAAAGAAGCAGGGATCATTATTGTATAAGCAATCAATGATACCTTCTGTATTCCTCAAAAAGTATCTAGATTTTTCTCTGTACTAAGCTAGATTGAAAGAAAACATTATTCCTGAATATTATCACTGTGACATATAAAAGCTTTTATAAAAGCCATGCTTTGACGTTATAATCTCACCTTCTGCTGAAGCATTTCTTTTTATTGCTAAAATAACAACTATAATTATTGAGTGCTTACTATGTGCTCAGCACTATATTAAGTGATTTAAGCACATTATCTGATTAAAGTCACCAAATAAACAAGGTGAAATTGGTGCTGTGAGATCTTCATTTTGCAGATGGGGAACCTGAATGGTTAAAAGCCTTTGTGTAAGCTCCCATATACAGTAAGTGGCGCAGCTAAATTTGAACTCAAGTCCTCTTGCTTCAGAGTCTGAGTTCTTAACCATTGTATTCTATTAGTGTCATTTCTACATTTCTAGATGCCTTTTAACAACATACCTGACTGACAAATTCATAGATTTCAAGACTTGAAAAATGTGTCCCTAGTAGGCCTTCTACAAGAAAATTAAAGCAATATACCTAATATGATTTTTGGTTTCTAGGAAGCTCAGAGGTATTTTTGCATGCATTTACATAATTTTCTTCAGTCAGAGATTCTTTATAAACTTTTTCTCTTCCCTTAACTTGCTCTTATTTTTTATACTTAACTTGCCTTTTGCAAATCTGTTAGTCCTAATATATCTATGCTTTCAGAAGTCATTTTGGAGGAAAAGGATGATGTAAACAAATCTAATGGTCATATGACAAATATGCTGAAGGTTAACAGATGAAAAACACTGAGGTCCAGAACTTATTTTGAAATGCATCAAACATAAGTTAAATTTATACATGGAAGGATGAATGGATGAATGGATAAATATGTGATAAAGCAAATATTATAGAATGCTAATTGTAGAATCTGAGTTGCAGGTATATGGGTTTCAATCTGTAATTCTTTCAACTTTTCTGTGTTAAAAAATATTTATCATAGAAAATCAGGAAATATGGAGATAAGAATCTAGATTCACTTTTATAAAACAATCTTGCAAGAAGATAATTCTTCCCAAGTAACCAGAGGTAAGCAGAGACCAACAAATGGATAGTCTTACATACCAGGCTAAGAAATTGGGACTTAACTCAAGGCCACTGAGAGATCCTAGAGGATTTTAGTGGAGGACTAAAGTGTAAGACATAGGGTTTCCCTGATAGCTCAGTTGGTAAAGAACACATCTGCGATGCAGGAGACCCTGGTTCAATTCCTGGGCTGGTAAGATCTGCTGCAGAAGGGATAGGCTACCCACTCCAGTATTCTTGGGCTTCCCTTGTGGCTCAGCTGGTAAAGAATCTGCCTGTAACATGGGAGACCTCGGTTTAATCCCTGGGCTGGGAAGATCCCCTAGAGAAGGGAAAGGCTACCCACTCCAGGATTCTGGCCTGGAGAATTCCATGGACTGTATAGTCCATGGGGTCACACAGAGTCGGACACAACTGAGCAACTTTCACTTTCACTATTAAAGTGTAAGATGGGCTTGGTGAAATGGAGGAGGAATGGGTGGAAACAAGTTGGAGGTAGAGAGACAAATCAGGGGATTCTATAACTGTCCAATGAGAGTGAGACGACAGTGTCTGAGCAAAAGTGGTTACAGAGAAAAAGATGAGTTTAGGGAAAAAAGCTAAGAGAGAAATGAGGAAGACTTAACACGCTAAAGAGGTCTTCCCCGGTGGCTCAGCAGTAAAGAGTTCACTGAAGAATCCGCCTGCCAGTGCCGGAGATGCAGCTTCTATCCCTGGGTCAGGAAGATCCCCTGGAGAAGGAAATGGCAGCCCACTGTGGGGCCATGGATATCAGTAGGACTCAGGCTTCTGACTTGAGGCAGCAGGGATGGTGAGGCTGTCTTCCAGGATGGGGTCCTGGGTGGAGCTTTGCTGCTCAGCAGGCTGCACAGGGAAGACCCGTCCCCTATCACAGATCCATTTCTCTCTCTGCATCCCCACCACCATGGTCTGAGATCGGTTGGAGTGCTAGATTTCTCCTACATGGATATGTTTTTCTCTGTGATGTGATATCAATCCATGCTCTGCCCTCCTATATGGTGACAGCCTGCTGGGGAAGAGCACTGTAGGTTTCTGGAATGATTTCCAAGCCATCTGGATCACCGACTGTGAGAAAGGCCCCCAGCACAGGCCCACCTCTGACTTTGGGCTCCTGGATCCATACCGCTGGTCTGCTGTCTCTGAGAAGCAAAGCCTGGACTGCTTCACTTTATTATGAAATTAAAATTGTTCCCAAGGACCTCAAATGGGAAAACAAAATTGTTTTCAGCTTTGATTGCGGTCACAATAAAATAGCTATTTAGGGGGGGATTGTGTTATTCTTGGATAAACGAGGATCAAAAATACTTTTTTTACAGTTTGCCATAAAGACAGCAATAGGCCTTTTCACAAGACAAACACAATCAATGATTCAGGGAAGATGAGGGCATCTATATTTGTTCTTCCTTGGACATCACGCACAGTGGGTTATTTGGTCTCTACAAGCTGAGGAAGTGGAAAGGCAGCTTCTGGTCCACTTTCCCAGTTCTACCAGATCTGTCCAGAGGAAGGAGCCCTGGCACCTGGCCTCAGAGGGCCCTGCAGGCTGGACGATGGGTCTTGCTGTCATTTACTATGCCCTGTGCCTCTTCCAGGTGACTTATTCCCTGCTTCCTTGTGAAAATTAGTTTCTGGAGACAGAATCAGATTTCACTTACTCATGTGGAGTACTGACCATATACACTAGGCCTGCATAAAACACTCTTGCATGTTACCTCATTTGATCATCAGAGCAACTCTGTAAAGTAAGGAGTGACATTCTTATTTTCTACAATAGTAGAGTTGCCCCAGACCTCACAATTGTTGAGTACAGATTCCTCTAAAGTTCTCTCTTCTACTCCAAGCTTCCTCTTTTCTCCTTGGGATCCAGGTCTTTGGAGGACACCGTTGACTGACACTGTCCAATGGAAATCATGCATGGTTTATTGACCAAGCCCTGGGACCTTGGGAAAGTCACTCTAAGACTTTATGCATCTTCATGTTCTCACTGGTATAAAGGGGAGAAGTCAGTTTCACCTTAGAGGAATGGACTTTGTAAGGCATGATTGTTAAAACATATAAAAATGTCTCAAACCAGCTTGAAACAAATTAGTTCCTTAATAAGACACACTTTAGCTTGTTCTAGGATGATATAGTGCCTCAACTTTAATGAAGATGAAGAAAAAAGATTTTAAAAATGGTACTTAAGGAGAGCAACTCCCATGTGATATCATGGCAAAGAAAGTGGGGGTACTTTGGGCTCAATGACCTTGGAGTAACTTACTGTATACGATGGGTCAGTCTACCTTCTCTCTCATCACTCTGGGCTTCAGCTTGTGCCCAAAGGAAGAGCAGAGGCATTTCTTTCTTCCATTCTGAAAACAAAAGGACAGTGTTGTCTGTCTCAAAGTGCATTATGTACTATTAGACCACTTGCAAAAGTCAGTCTTTAAATCAGTGTAGTATTCACCTTCCAAATGAACCAAGTGTGTAAGCATTTTGGCTGCTGACAATTAATTTTAAAGAAAGGTTGGATTTTCAGTCCCCCGAGTTTTTGAGACATCATTTACGTCTTGGAATCTCCAATCTGCTCCCTTGTAAATGCTTAATGTAGACCCACACCAGCCTTCTAAACCTGTTTCTGGGAGGAAAGAAGGCAACAGGAGCCATGTGCACACACAGCTCAGTGCTCTTCTCTGTCCCAGTTGCCCCTACTCATCTTTGGTGTCTCAGCTTTGAACCAAGCTGGGGATCCTAGGAAATGTGCTGCCTCTTATCACGCAGCCCTGGGTTTCTCAGGCCTGGTATTGGACCCTTAGACTTGAGCTGATGCCAAATCATATGCCTCTAGCTTTATGCTGGCATAAAGTATAAGGGATCTTTGATTTTCTGATAATAAATAAATCAGGGATTAGTGTAAGAACTGCTGAAATCTTAGAACTCTGCCCCCAGTTTATTGCAAATCTCTTTATATATTCAGATACTTAGGATATACATTAAAGTCTTTGGCCCATATTTATGGTTTTGAACACTGTCTTAACTTTTTACTAATGCATCAATAATTGGGATGGGAATCATAAGGGACCCACTGTTGCTCATGCCCCAAATACTGGCACCTTTTGGCAATAATTCCTGATGATTTTGAGGAGTCAAAAACATTGTAGAAAAATCCAGATTTTTCTCATGTGTACTGGGAACTCAGAAGCCCTTGGAGAAGTAAAATTATCCTTAATGTCATCATCAGGATGCATGGGGGTGATATGGACTCTCACCTATTAAGCAGGGTGGGAGGGTTAGTATTATGGAGATGCAAGGGGAAGTTGCTCCTGGGTACATCCAGGAGCCCACACTCAACATCTTCTCTTGCATCTGGACCAAGTTCATCAAACAACCTTCCTTATGCTGGGCCATCAGTGAGGAGGTGTGTCAGGGGCCACACGAAGGCTCAAAGAGTTTGAGATTGGGATGTGAGAAGACAAGATGGAGAGATGAAAGGTACAAACTTTATCCCCCTCAGAGTTGACCTGCTGATTAGAGTTAAGGCACTGTACTAGGATCACTGGCAAAGTAGGATACACGCAGATCAGGGAGACCAGGATAGAGGGGTTAACAAACCATGCCATGAGGAAGTTGAAGAGTCCAGAGCTGTTTAATGTGGAAGAAGAGATGACATAGGGACAACGAGAGCTGCTTGTCAATATCTGAAGGGTGACTATGAGGAAGATTTGCCCTTCACAGTCAGAGAAATCAGAACTAGAAAGATGCAAGTGGAAATATTCCAACAACATTTTAAAGGCCCCGACAATCAAGAATAGTCCTGTTTATTGAGCACCTCTACAAGCCAGGGTCTATATGAGGCCTTTGATCATGAAGTCCTCACCTTGTTTCTGAAAGTTTGTTTGATGAGAGAACTGAAAGTCAGAGAAGTTATGGAGCTTGTCTGAGGTCTCAGACCAAGTGAAGGACTAGGGAAGAGCTTGGATTTGAACTTCCATCACTTCTCACAGACCCTATTATGGTAGGTTATCAGCAGGGTCTGTGTGACCTCAGGTTGGTGGAACTGAAGAGGGATCCCTATGTGAACCAAGGCTCACACTCCCTGCTCTCTGAGGTCCCTTCCAGTTCTGAAGCTCTATGCACGGTCCTGGTGGCCCGAGGAGGCATGGCTGCAGTGCTGAGATGTGGGAGGAGGAAGGCAAGAAGAAAGCTTTGTGGGTAAGTCATCTGTTCAGCAGAATTATGTGAATGACAAATGGGCCTCCCTTGGGACTGATTCCCTCCAACTGTACCCAACAATAAAATGCTCCACAAAGAAACCTGACAATTTGGTTGCTAATTCAAAACATCCTTCTCCAAACTGCCTATAACTATAACCTAATTGTTGCAAGTTGGTGGTTTATTAAAAAAAGAAAAAAGAAAAGAAGTAGAATCACATTAAAAACAAATGTGCATTTTTTCTGCAATAGCTCACTCTGTTTTTATATTCATTTTACCCTGTAGTCTTTCATGTTGCCATCGGATTCTTAATCTATGCACTAAACATTTATTTCTGTAAAAAGTATAATGTAATTTCAAGAAATGAGAGGTTTTCCACTCTCTTATGAGAGGCAACTCAGTAGTGGAAACAGTCTGGACCCTGGAGCATAGGACCTGATTTTAGGCCAGTCGCTAGCTGGCTAATTAATGTAGACAACTTATTTAACTTCTCTGAACTTTTGTTTCCTCATCAATAAAATCAGTTTAGAATTTATACATTACAGTTTTGGAGGGAGCAGTTAATAAATGATTTTCTATGAGAAAGTCTTTTAAGGTCTAATAGGAAATATTGATTTTTTTTACTCTTTTCTAAGTCAAAGGACTTGGATCAAGAGGCATTGTTTTGGCTCCTGGGATGGTTTTAGATTTACTTATTTAATGTCCATCTGTCATCCATCCATCCATTCATCCATCTTTCCACCCACCTATCCATCCATGTCTCCATCCACCTATCTAGGTTTCTATTTAACAGATGTTGACTGACTTTCTGTTATATACCAGATACACAATCAGGAGCTAGGCACATAGGCTTGAATCAGATATAGTATGATTTCTGCTTTCAAAGACCTTCTTTTCAGAGAGAGAAGAAGGCACATTTATATATACTTATGTAATGAAGTAACCATGGTATAAGGTTGTACCTCTTAAACCATGGAGGGAAAGGTAACCATCAGAGAATGTTTTGCTTTTCCAATTGTCTATTAGAGATAAGGGAGACAACTGTGAGAATTTTAATTGTGAATCTGACCTGGGGTGGGAAATAGAGCAAATATTAGGTGTAAAGACAAGAGAGACTTTCTCTGGCCTTGGAGGCTGGATGGGGTGTTGGGATGCCCTGGGCGACTGGGAAATGATTCTGGAGGTTAGCACATCTGACTCATGGAGCAGGCCAGGTGAGAAGTGCCCCTAACTTCCAACTGTTCTATTCTTGGGCCTTCGGGATGGCAGCTCCAGTGACAGTAATTGTGGGGGATAATACTTCATTTCTGAACTGCTTGCCTTGACAAGCAACAATTCAGAGAACTGAGAATAACATGAGGACTCAGGCAGAGCTGATACCACTCCACAATCATGGGGGAGAGCTAGTTCTTAGTACAAGGTTGCCCTCAACCTCTGGCAACCCACTCCGGTATTCTTGCCTGAAGAATCCCATGGACAGAGGAGACTGGAGAGCTAGAATCCATGAGATCACAAAGAACTGAAGCAATTTAGCAGGCACGCAGGCCCTCAACCTCAGTCACCCTGCCACATTGAGTGCTCCTTGGAAAAATGAGGTGCCTGCATGTGAAAGATAAGCCTCGTTGCATGGGACTGGAATGATCTAGTTGTTAGCGTTCAGATCAAATGTGTGGATTTCAGCTCACACTGTAGACTGAGCAGGAAACTAGAGTCTAAGCAGTAACTGGGGACTTAGACCCACGAGGTGAGACTTTGCAGTCGGCATCAGGGGAGCAGGAACTTATTCTATGGCGTAAGTAGCAACATTAATCACACTTGCTGGCGTGATGGGCAGTTCTGCCCAGTGGACATTCTCATTGACTAGTGGCATGTTGAAGCTCTTTATTCTCTCAAACCTGGCTGGTTGAGATGGGCAGACGCTAGTAATTGTGATCAACTATCCTCTTCATGTCTTTATATACTCTTTTTATTCCTGTGTGTGTTCTCAGTCACTAAGTCATGTCTGACTCTGCAACCCCATGGCTGTAGGCCACCAGTGTTCTCTGTCCATGGGATTTCCCAGGCAAAAATACTGGAGCAGGTTGTCATTTCCTTCTTCAGAGGGTCTTCCCGACCCAGGGATTGAACCCATACCTCCTGCATTGCAGGTGGATTTTTCTTTTTTTTGTTTTAACCACTGAGCCCCTGGGACACCCTCTTCTTATTCCTATGTATATACCAAAGTAACACATATTTTGAAGGACTTATATAAGATTTAATTTCACTCTCCATCACTTCCTTCTGTGTAACTATAGGTGTCATTTGTGTTTCACTTATTATATGTCAGGTCCTACACTAAACACTTTGCATACACTAATAATATATCTGTTAAGATTCTTTAGGTGGCAAGTAGCCAGAAGAATAAACACAAATCAGCTTCATCAATAGAGGGCACTTTGGCTTGTATAAAGTCCTGAAGTAGGATTAGTGCAGGGGATCAAAGATATCAGCAAGAATGGATTTCTTTCCATCTCTTTATTCCACTTTTAACAGTTAGTTTCATCTTAATGTTGGCTCCATGGTCATGGGATATCTATCAATAGCTCCTGGGTCTATATTCTGTCTTGGTCCATGTCCACAAAACCTCTTCCCCAACTAGCAGGCAATCTGGTTTCCATATTGGACCAAATCAAGTCAAAGCCCACCCATTAACAGTCACAAAGGAAAGGAAATAGAATTGCGCTGTTTGAGGTCTGCAGAAGTGATCTGCTTGGTCCCTGACATTGTCTTTTTTCAATTCTCTTTTTTACTCCCTGTTCCTCTCCTCAGTATACAAGATCTGTTTTGGAGGAATCTAACCCAACACAGTATCTTTATCCCACAGCTGTGGTATAGGACTCTTTAGCCATTCTTACCATACCTAAGAAAGTATCACAGACATAAGATGATTGGGCTTATGAATTCCAACCCAGGAAAGTGGTGACTACACAAAATGTACATTGGCCCTTGCAGGCAAACTATAACCATGATCTTTCCCCACCCCCATTTCATTATTTCTTCTTTGGGTCCCAGAGTGATGTAAGAAAGATAGATACAGATCTATCTTTCTAAACCTTAGCAGATTGCTTTGACTGAAGCTTCTAGTGACTCCAAGGGAGCAAACTGTAATGGGTAAATGGTTACAAAGCAATCCCAGGGAGGAAACATTCATAGAAACTTTATAAATGCGATTATAACAAAATAGTAGCTTTTCTGACGTCCTCCCTATTACACTCTAGTCCAATACCATGACAACTCACATCTTGGAACATAGATTGGGTGTCAGTGGAAGTGACTTCTGATACCCCAATTAAGCAATTTGGATTCAAAAGATTTCTAACCTTTCCAGATGCTCTATAATAGAATGTAAACAAAGTTCCTTAGGGAGTGATAAAATATTATTCATGAGAAAAATGGAGGATATAATAGAAGCATTGTAAAACTGCTAGCAGAGGAAATAACATTTAAGAAAGTAATGCCATATCCCTGGTTGGCAGATTAAGAAAGAAGGGAAGTAAATCATTTTTATTCTTCTGCTCTTCATAACGGTTTGTAATTCTATTGACTCTTGGGTTTCCACATGGCTAAAGTTAGGCCTATAATATTCATTGAAATTGAAGCCTAGAAGGATTTGTTTTTGTGGGTTCACATGTGTATTCAGGTATTCTGAATTAAAGTCAGGAGTAAGTTAAATTAAGAAAAGTGCAAGTTATGATGAGACGACTTATGAAGGAAAATGACTTCCCAGATCTTTACCATGTAATTATTTTATCTATCAACATTGCTCTGAAATACATTAAATAATATTTAAATGTGTTACATAAAAAAAGTATAGTTTGGATAGTCACTTTTGCCTGGACTTGACTGAAATATCACAGGAGCCCACTTACTGAAAGTGTTTCCCCAGGACGACAATGTGGGCAGAAGGAAGGTGGAGTGGGAGGAATTCCACATGTGTTACAGTGAACAAGCTAAACCTGTATGAATTCAGTAAATTGAGAAAGCAAACTATGTATTTGTTTTTTTTTTTTCAGTAACAGCTTTCCCAGGGGATATAATTGGCATAAAATGAACTTAAACGAACTTCTCATGTTAGAAGACCCAAGGCTAACTTTCAACATATACACACTCATGAAACCATCTCCACAATCACTCCTCAGAATTTCCTTACAACCCTTTATAACCCTTGCATGTGTGAGTGCTCAGTTGTGCCTGACTCTTTGTGAGCCCACCAGACTCCTCTGTCCATGGAATTTTCCAGGCAAAAATACTGGAGTGTGTTGCCATATCCTACTCCAAGGGATCTTCCTGACCCAGGGATCAAACCCAGCTCTCCTGAGTTTCCTGTTTGTCTCCTGCACTAACAGATGGATTCTTTACCACTGTGTTACCTGGGAAGCCCCTTGTAACCCTTAGAAAAGAAATTAATTTTTAGCTCCTCTTCTTTTTTAAGGGGTTTTCCAGGTGGTTCGGTGGTAAAGAATCCGCCTGCCAAGCAGGAGACTTGGGTTCAATCTCTGGGTCAGGAAGAGCCCCTGGAGAAGGAAGTGGCAACCCATGCTTGATGGGTTCACATGTTTGGTGGTTATTGTTGGCTGAGACCAAGCAGTCTAAGAGCATTCACTCTGAGGCCCTTGTTCTCCAACTACGGTTGTTACCTGCTGACTTCCAGGCCCCTGTTATTGAGGATATGGAGATTGGATCACAATTTTTTTCTTTCTACAACCTCAGGTAATTTCAATATCTACATAAGTCTCTTGTCAAATGACCTGCTTCATAATCTCGGGGCTTCCTTGATTCATTTTACCATCCTGTCTATAGTAAAAGGGCTTCCCAGGAGCTAGCGGTAAAGAACCGTCCTGCCAATGCAGGAGATTTAAGAGACACGGGATCAATTCCTGGGTCAGGAAGACCCCCAAAGAGGAAATGGCAACTCATTCCAGTATTCTTGCTTGAAGAATCCCATGGACAGAGGAGCTGGGTGGGCTCCATGAGTCCACGGGGTCTCAAAGAGTCGGACATGACGGAAGCAACAGCACACGGCACATCCCCTCTGTGTGATTCAGATCCACATCTCATCACTTGGAACTGTTCCCTCAGAGAAGTGCCTCTTACACTTCTTACTTGACCACAGTGGCCAACCCTTCCCAGTAAATTCATCTCCTCCATGTTATCACCCCTACACAGACTGTCTCCTACCATTCTCTCTCCTACCTCTCTGGCCATCGAGGACCCCATTGTTGATCACTGCAGTTACTTTATCAGACATCCTCAGTTTCTCTGTCCTTGAATCTTTCTGCCATATCTGCCTGACGAAACTTCAACTCGAGTCCTTTTTCATACTCTACTTCTACACCTGTGCAGCTGAGTAATGTTGGGAGAAGAAATGAATGACCATAAACTTTGTTACTCTGTAGATTCATGATCTTTAACCTTATCTTTGGTCAATTTCCTCTAGCTTCTTCTTTGAAATTATCCCAATCATCACTACTCTGCAAACCTCCTAGTTATCCTCTACCTACCTCACCCCATCCCACCTCTCAGCCAATAGCATTTTCTTACACTTTATAAAACTCACTATGTGCATGGGGCCTGGATGCTGGTATTTTGTAAAAACTCCTCAGGTGGTTCTGAGGAGTAGCCACTCTTATGGACCACTGATGTCAAGACACTCTGAAAACACCTGAAATCCAGCTTAGGAAATCTCTCAGGCCTCCGGCTCTACATTATCTCTACTTATTCTATTCACTACCCACTCAGTAGCCCATGATTCCAGCCACTGGCTCAACTTGGCTCCTGGGTGGCTCAGATGGTGAAGAATCTGCCTGCAATGCAGGAGACCTGGATTTGATCTCCAGGTTGGGAAGATTCCCAGGAAGAGGGCATGGCAACCCACTCCAGTATTCTTGCCTGGAGAATCCCCATGGACAGAGGAGCCTGGCAGGCTATAGTCCATGGGGTCACAAAGAGTTGTACCAACTGAGTGACTAAGCACACACATCTCTTTTTGCTCCACTAGGATTTGATCGCTTTAGACTATTGGTCTGGGTACTGCAATGGCGACCACAGAAGGTACTTGTGATAACCTCAGCTACACACACACAACTACTAGCATAGGGCAGCATGCTTCTGTGTCCCTGTCTATTAAGAAGGGGTATTAGACTGGCAAGATTGAGCTGTAAAAACCTTTTAAAAACAGGCTGCTGAATTAAGACTGTGTTATTGTTGTGTTGGTAGCACCACCACCAAATCCTTCTAAGAACAAATTTCATTCCCTGTAGAGTTTTGGGTTAATTTGCCAATGAGAAAATGCATGGTATTTGGAAGGTAGGAATGAATTCTTTTCAGAAAGTTGTGGTAGTCAGACACTACAGGCTTCCAGACCCCTCTCAGCCCCTTCAGGGTCAGAGTGGTTGGAGAATATCCCTACTCCAGTTCATCAGGATTCATTCTAGTGAATATTTCTGATCCCCAGATGGTAGATCCTTCTTGATCTTTACCCCCACCCAAATCTCCCTACATTTAAGTTCTAATTCCAATATTAATCCTCTTATTGCTATACAGTCATAGAGATTACATTTTCTTGACTGAATGTAAACTGATACAGGGGCTTAATATGCTGGACAGCAGAGAGCTTCTGAAGGTCTGGACTGGAAAGTCACACAATAAAAGAAATACTTAAGGTGAACTGCATATTGGGAACCCAGAAACCTATCCAACAGTGATGCTGACCACTAACTGCCTGATTTGAGGATGCCACGTGGAGCTGTCTGATTACCTGAAGCTGAGGCCAGCTCTGTTTCCCCACCGGCTCTCGTTGATGGTGTATCAGCATGCACGTTTGTGTGGACCGGGGATGTGTGAGAAGGCAGCATAGCTTTCTTTGTTGTACTTGGTCCTATTCTGTTGCGAGTCCAGGAGAAGGAGCTGACATGTGATCTCTGGCTCTGGCTCTTGCCAACCACGTGAGCTGGAGCAAAGTACTCCCTCTGCCCTGACAGCCTTCACTTTCCTCATCTGTTAGTTGGTTGAGCAAGTTAGTTATCCCAGAGGTTCTTTTCAGTCCTAACATCCTACCACTTCATGAATCCATCAGAACACAGTTTGATTTCCTTGGCTCAAAATATTCTACTAGACCGGGCCTGCAACAAGGCCAGCAAGGGCTAGGCCAGGTCTGGAAGTTGGAAGCTTCCTCCTGGACCTCTGGGGGCTGATTTACGATCACAACCTTGTTCTGGGATGGGACCTGAAGGCAACCAGAGAGATGAAAACCCACAGGCACTAGAGAAGCAAATAATTACATCCACAAAGTCAGGGCCTAGGGCAGATGTGGCCATGCCAGCTACTGACAGACAGACAAATGGATGGGCACATCTCACTGTCACCTCTTGGCCCTCCCCTTGCCAGGAATCCTGCCACCTCTCAAGGTGTGATGATTAGGTTAAGAATAAGGCCTGAGTGCAAATTTATGATGTCTATAACCATTCTGTGTTTTCTCAGGGAAGATTCTTTCATCAAGCCTCTCCTTTCCCTTGTCCCAAGGCCCCAGGCCTAAGCCACACACAAATCTTGATTTCATCAGGAGCTCTCTGTTCCCTCAGCTGCTCCTGTTTTCCTTCTGAAGACACATGCCATTTCCTAGAAGTTTTATTGTTCCCCTGCCACCTCATTTTCTCACGAGTTCCTTCCTGGGGAGCTGGGCCTCAGCCAGCCTCTTTCTGTGGCGAACAGGCCCAGTGCCCACAAGAAAGTCTTTCCCCCTCTACATTATATCTTCTGTTGTCATTAAAATAAAAGAAAGACAATAAAAATCTCTCTTCCTCCTAGTTCTCTTTATAGATTTTCTCATTAAGAGAATTAACAGCAATCAAAGACAAATCCATAGCTGCTTCTCTTGAGACAAATCAACTTCAAACACTTTGCTACTCAAGCCAAAGACAGTGATTGCTGGCTGCCAGCACTGAGCTCCCAGAGTCAGCTTCTGTCCTCACCTCTGCAGTGCGGCCTGGCAGTCGGTGAAGGAGAAGGTGATGGTGTCTGAGGGTGCCCTTTCAGGCCTACAAGCCACCTTCTTCTGGGTGGAACGGGAAGTCTGTGCTTGCTGCTGACCAGGCTTCTGTAATGGGTCTCCACAATTGTTCTTTCTGGAAGCCATCCACATTCAGAATGGGTTGATGTAGAGAGCTCCCCATTCCTGGAAAGGTTTGCACAGAGAATAAGTGCACCCTGATGGGCTGAAAAATTACACTGGATGGCTGCTGAAGCCCCATTTCACTCAGAAGTCTCCTCACTCCAGGATCCCTTGTCACCCGTTTTGCAATGGCATCAGAACAGAAGGTTCATCAGGGCAGGACCTGGTCGGATGTAGAGCCAAGGTACAGCCATCAGGGACGAGAAGGTCCTCAGGAAGAATCAGGAAGGAGTCCCCATGCTGGATCTAAGAGTGATTCCAGGAGGAGTGTCTAATAAGATTCCCTGGAGGTAAATCAGCACTTCTCAGGACCGATGTAAGGACTGCATAACATGATGTGGGCAATGCAATGGATGTGTTTCAGGTTCCCTGAAAGAACAGCTGAAGAACAGCTTAGAGTGACATTAGCTTAGAGTGACATTGAGTTGTATCAGAGCACACAATGGTCTGAGAATCAGAAGGTGGCTACTGTTTCATTTCTTATTGTGATTTAGGAAAGTTATTTTTTCTTTCTAGGTCTCATTTTCCTACAGAGTAAAAATTCAGGATTGGTCTGTATATACATTTTTCCAAAGAAAGTTCCAGGTAAACTTAGTTCCATTAGGTACTTCACAGAAAATGATTTCATGGTAAAATATGTTTGAAAACACCACGTGTAATGATGCTCCTTAGAGAATGACAACACTGATGTGCCTGTGAAAGGCTCTAGAAAACCCTATAGTGAAGACATCCATTTCTCTTTATTTAACCTTGTGTTTCCAGAATATCTTTAAACATAGGAGTCTTATTTTTCCCAGTACAAGTCTTTATCACCCAATGGAACTAACGCTCCTTAGCACATTGTGTGTGCACTCAGGGAACCAGTGATCGAGGTAATCTCTGAGGATCCTTAGTCCTAGGATAGTATGTGCTTCTCTACTTAGCAGGAGAATCATCAACAAAAAGCTTTATTGTAATGGGTATGAGCAAGACCCATGCTGCCCACATCTCTGGGTTAATGTCTGCGTCTCTGACTAGTGTCTCTGTTCTGGGCTTCTGCACCTATCCTTTCCTCTGCCTAAAACAATGTCCATGCTTCTTGACTAGCTAACAGCCTTCTCATCTCAGATTCAGCAGTACTTTGGGTTGCCTTCCCTGTGCCTCTGGTCTGTGTGAGGTACCCATTTTATATGTCTTTTCCTTCCCAGATCTGTCTACACAAGAATAAAAGGGATTGTATGTCGTATTCTCCTTCTGTCTCCCATGCCTATTAATGGGTTTGACATATAGGAGGCCCTCAATAAATATTTATGGAATGATTAGATACAAATTAAGTGATATTGGGAACTGCTGCCTTAACTGGGATGGGGGAAGAGTGATTACCACTAACAGAAAGGGGTGGAAATATTTTCTAGTTACTCTAGGGAAGTCATAGATAGAAAGATATAAGAGTTGTTCAAGACAGAACTGACTGCCTCTCTTAGGACAGAGCTTCCCATTACTGAACATGAAAGTGAAAGTGAAAGTCGCTCAGTCATGTCTGACTCTTTCGACCCCATGGGCTATATT